>NC_138881.1:42552683-43168722 GCF_965194805.1 Balaenoptera borealis | reverse complement strand
GAATGGAATAGGGGCTTCAAAGGGGTTTCAGATTGGAGGGGGGCAATTCACAGGATGATAAGAAGAGCAGATGTTTGGTAGTCAAATGTTTGCCCTGCCATGTGGGTAAGTCTTTCAGATAAAAAGTTATCTCTGATATAGCTCTCTTTCTGGGCCAGACCCCTATCTAAATTCTTCTAAGCAGTTAAAAGAGAGGTAAAAGTTTTTCTTGAGTGTGCTGGGTCTTGATTGTTTTCAGCTTAAAATAAGCCACACGCCAAAGTGGAACATTTTGTAGACATTTCTCCAAAGAAGACATACAGATGGCCAACAGGTACATGAAAAGATGCTCAATATAGCTAATTATTAGAGAAATGCAAATCAAAGTGGCACGTTTTGGGGTGGCATTTCTGCCCCCCTTCATATGTGTTCATTTGTGTGAAAAGAAACAGAAAAGATAAACCAGAATTAAATAGATTAGTTACCTCAACAAGGGGGTGGAGGGGAGGGCAAAATAGGAATTCAAACGAAAACAAAGGAACCTAACAATATTTCAAATGAATCGTGCAGCCTCATGGGGGGGGGGGGCGGTGGGAAGAGGGAGAACTAACCCAAGTAATTTTTAAAAATTAATTAATTAATTAATTATATTTATTTTTGGCTGCGTTGGGTCTTCGTTGCTGCGCACGGGCTTTCTCTTGTTGCGGCGAGCAGGGCCTACTCTTCGTTGCGGTGCGCGGGCTTCTCATTGCAGTGGCTTCTCTTGTTGCGGAGCACGGGCTCTAGGCATGCGGGCTTCAGTAGCTGTGGCACTCAAGCTCAGTAGTTGTGGCTCTCGGGGTCTAGAGCTCAGGCTCAGTAGTTGTGGCGCACGGGCTTAGTTGCTCCATGGCATGTGGGATCTTCCCAGAGCAGGGGTCGAACCCATGTCCCCTGCATTGGCAGGCGGATTCTTAACCACTGCGACACCAGGGAAGTTCCCCAAGTAATTTCTGAACACAGTATTCTGACTACCATCAGATTAAAAACAAAAAGGAACTGCATCAAATATTGAAGCTACAATAGGCTTGTTAAACACAGTATTTTGACTACAGACTACCAGGAACCTGAAGACAAAAGAAGCTGTAAAAAAGTATTGACCTGTAGTTGGTAGATTTGTTTTTCACAGTCTTATGGGTTAGCAATTCTGGAGTTAATGTGTATTATATGATTACACAAATAAGTAAATTTATTGTGGATATTGGGAGCTAGGTTTCTTTCTTTTGGAGAAGGGATTTACAAACATGAAAAGTGAGGAAACTAGAATGAATCTTGTGCTGTTGTGTTGAAATGGAAGGTATTAGTAGTGTACTTATGTTTTTAAAGTATATATACCTATAGCAAAATATATAAATATAGATGTGTGTTTACATGGATTAGACTATATACATGTATTTTCTAGCTCTGTACACTGAGAGGGCCTAGAAACAATTACACCCTAGTAGAAATGAATACTTTCTCAACTGGGGCTGAAAAGGAATAATGTTGAGTCTGGAGCATCTTGTAATGCCAGAAAGGAAGTGCGTTAAGAAAAATGATGGGGGCATGTCAAAGGGACACAAAAGTCAACTTGAAGGAGCTCCCACTTGCCAAATCTGGGACAATTTGAGCATCAAAGGAAATAATGATAGTGATTGATTGAAATTTATTGAATAAAATAAGAACACGAGTCTGTACAGATATAAACACATAAATGGGGAAGAAGAGAAAGCTCTTCCTTACAGTAGAAGAGTAACTAACAAGTATCAAAGGAATGTTGGTGTTAGAAAATAATCGATGGATGCTGAAGCCAATGGTTCAAAATTTTTATATTTAGAGACAGAGAGAGAGAATGATAAAGCAAAGGTGGCAAAATGTGAACAATTGATGAATCTGGCAAAAGGGTACAGGGAATTTCCTTGTACCGTTCTTGTTTTTCTGTACGTTGAAAATGGCATCAAAATTAAGTTTCTCCCCCCTCCCCCCCCCCCCGAAAATAAAGAAAATAGGGCGTATCCTAGTACAGATATGTTGCTGTTAAACATGCTTTCTAGTTTTTTTCTTTCCCACATAAAAACTACTGTTTGGGTGGCAAGGTTTGCAGAGGTGGCCAGTAAGCACAAGAGAGGCTTATAATGCATTTTAATACTTATTTGAATGTTCCCGGTGTTTTGTCATCCTATTTTTGTTTTTTAAATGCAGCTTTCCCGTTTGAGTCACTGCCATTGTTTCCTCACAGGTATTTTACATTTATTGGTGGCTAGGCCCTTTACCTAACAACAGCATCATGTTAAGAAAATCAGCGTCAAATCTTTAAAAACAAAACAAAACAAAAAAACGCCAACGGCTTCACCAGAGGCGGAATTCCCTTTTGGGGTCACCCGGAGGAGGGCGGGAACAAGACGTGCGCAAAGCTTCCGCTTTCTTTTCTATGGTAAAGCCAACCATTCTCCTTAAAGGAGTACCACGGAAGCGTGATTTTCGGTCGGCAAACGCATGCCTAGAGACGAGTCCACCCATGACACAGGGATGCCATAGTGTCGCATCACAATGAGTAGTCTATGAGAGCTCAAAAGCCAGAACAAGTGACCTTGATTCTGGTAAAAATATTACATTGCGATTCACCTAACCTGTCAGTTTCCTTCTCCTCTCTCGTTTTCCAAAATGCTGAACTTCCGGAGTAGACTCCTCCCCTTCTATTCCTGCCCAGTGGTTTGGTCCGACCTTAATACTACTGACAGGAGGGACAAACTGCGTCTGCGCAGAAAGCTCTTGGGGGGGTGGGGGGGAGGAACATGGCGCAAGCTCTGTCTGAGGAGGAGTTTCAGCGGATGCAGGTGCCGCTCGCCGGGGAAAAGACCACCGGGCTAGGCGACGGGGGCGCGGGGAAGAGAAAGATCGTGCCACCGGCTTTGAGCAGGGGTTGGTTGGGATGGACCTTGAGCCTAAGGGGTTGGTCTGGAGAAGGGAAACTGAGGCTCCGAGTGGTGAGACTACTGGATTCCGAGATACTGTAGGGTTCTGAGGGGATGGATTCTGTTAGCCTTGTGGGCGGAAGAGAGAGTCCTAGCGTGGGCGATACCTTACGCAGACCTGGAGGGGACGAGACCTTTGGGCCCGTGTGGGGGACACCTTGGGTGGGCGACGGTAATGCTGGGCTTTGAGAGGAGGAGATCCTGAGAGGGCGAAACCATTTTGCCTGGAGAGGAAGGAAGCGGGCCTTGGGCTGTTTGCTTCATGGTGGGGGGAGCCCTGGAGAGGGCAATACCATTACCGGTGGGAGGTGGATGTTTTTATGGGAGATACCACTATGTCAGGGGACTGGGGAAAGACCCCACATGTCATTGTTCCTGGGAGGTGGAGCTCCTGTACGAGGGGTGGTAGCGGATCCCAAGAGAGGGCAGTACCATTGGATGATTACGGGTGATCCCATTAGACATGGGGTGAAGAAGGCCCTGAATGGGTAATACGATTAATCCTTGTTGGAGAGAGGACCTGAGGAGGTGAAAGAGTGATACCTTGGACCGCGTGGAGGGGAAATCACCGGTCTGTGGAGAGGTACCCTGACTGAGTACTGTGACCACTTGATTCTTTTTGGAGGCACTCTGAGATGGATGAAAGGCCAGAGTGAGCCCTTGTTGAGAGAATTCCTTACTGGGGAAGACCATTGGATTTTGTGTGGAGACTCTGAAAGGGGGAAACCCAGCGTAGGGTCCTGTGGGAGGACAGGAGGAACTCCGAGTGAGGGCAGGTAATCCATTCATCCTTGAATGAAGGAAACCAGTTGTTGCTATGTGAGGGACCCTGAGGGTGGAAGAGTGAGATAATTGGACCAAAAAAGGGGAAGGCCCCTGTAACTTGTGCAAAGTATTCCATGCGAGTAAGAGTAATCCAACTGGCCCACCCAAGGCCTTGTGGGGGAAAAACCCTGAAGGGCATAGCGTCATCCCATTGGATTATGACTGGGGAGATCTTGAGGGGTATAGGGGATCCTTGAATGAGGAAGATTGATTCTGTTGGTCATGAGTGAAGGGAAAACCATTGGGCTCTGATGGATAGGGACTCTAAGTGGGTGCCAGGGGTGTTCCAACTGGATCAGGACTGGGGGAGACAGATCACTGGGTCTGGGAGAGGACAGGGGCAGGCAAGATTCTATAGAGGCCAAGCCCTCTCACATTTAGCAGACCACCCAGGGATGGAGGCTGGTGCCATGGGAGAGAGGGAAAGGTCCTGGTGGGGTAAGGGATGGTGGTCTGGGAAGAATTGGCCTCAGCACCCTACAGGGCTGGTAGGTAGGGATATGCTGTTTGGAATGGCCCATACTTCACTTTCCCTCAGTTCTTGAAAGGGGTCTGGACATATTTTGAGAGCTTTGGGGGTGGGGACCCTGGGAAGCCCCCTTTTACTCAGTGAAATTGGTCATAATACCAGGCCCTCTTCCCTTGGGAAAGAGGGAGGAAGGCAATCCCCTGCCCCCTACTCTGGCCAAGAGGATAGACAACACCTCTGACAGAAGACAGAACAGTGCTTAGCGTGTGACGAGCCCAGTCCAGATGAAGAGGCAGACTTTATCCTTTGGGCATGGAACACACATGAGCAAGAGACTGACTGGGTCAGCACTCTGTCATGGCCTGAGGGCATAGTTGGATTGGAAGGGGAGAGGTGGAGGCAGCAGGGAGACAGGTGAGGCTGGCTATGTTTATATAAGTAGAACTAGAGAAGGTGGGACAGGCTGAGCGGCTGGACTCATTTGGGATGCAGCAGGCACGGGTCTTAGGAGTGACTAAAGAGGCGCATGGAGGGCAACAGGGTCTGTAGGGCTCAGAGGATTGGTTCTCTCATGAGGGTAGGGGGCACATTCCTGCCAAGTCATTTCCTTCCCTGCTTCCCCCTAAGGCTCAGCTCCTAGAACTCCGGACAAACAACTACCAGCTTTCAGATGAACTACGCAAGAATGGTGTTGGTGAGCCGAGAGGGTCTCATTAGATGGGGGTGGCTTTTGAGGACGGAGGCCAAGGGGAAAAAATCTCAGAGGCCTGGCAGGAGGACCTTTCAGCTCCTTACCACTGACTGAGGCTGAGACTCCCTGCTTTCCCCACACCAGAACTTACCAGTCTTCGACAGAAGGTCGCCTACCTGGATAAGGAGTTCAACAAAGCTCAGAAGGTACCTCCTTCCACCTACTCACCCACCCATGTGTTCCCTGTAGCCATCTGACTCATTCATCTGTCCAGTGAGCACCTACAGTGAACCAGACCTAATGTTACATGCTGTCACTAGTCATTCAAAAATTTCTCATGGAAGTCTCCTTTGATTGGTAATTTTATCTAGGTCTGCTTAATTTATTAATTAATTTTCATTTACTCTTAATTCATTTTTAATTTCAATTACTCATTCTCATTCACTGATTTCTAACTAAATAATGAAATCTCTCAGTAAATCTGCCTTGAATCTGCCTCCTGTCCTCCACTCATACTCCTGCCTTGTGCTCCTGCTCCCCACCCCTGTCCTGGTCCTGTTGCTAAAGTGAGACTAAACCTACCTCTCAAATCCTTTGAAGATGAGATGGCATATAACCTATCATGGCCCCTCAAGGCATTCAAGGCCCTCCTTTGTCTCTTTCTTCACTGCTCTGTCCTCATGCATAGTACAATGTTATACGCAGTATGTTCTCCATATATATTTGTTAGATGAAGGAATACAGAATGCAGAAAGTCTGGCAGTCAGAAAGCTAGGCTTCTCTTTGGTAGGGTGCTGATTTCCCAACCTGGCAATGCCCTCAGCTGCCCAGCAGGGGAACAGCAGTTTCCACGGTGCATGGGAGGGATCCACATAGATGTGTTTGGACAGATGGAACAGTGAAGCCATAATTTCTGAGCCTGGAGATCCAGCCTAGGAAGGGTTAAATACTAAGACCCATGAAAAGCCTGAAGAGCTTAGAGGAGAGGATGTAAGCCGGGTGCTCCTCACTCACCCACTCACTCACTCCATCATTCCTGTGGGCTACAAATTGTTGTGGTTAAAGACACCCCCATCCCTCACCCCCTGTTATCATTGTCCCCCCTTGACACTTGCCACAGTATCTCCATACCCTAGTGAGGGAGTCCATCTCTGGTCACCTTATCTCTCTTCTCACCTCCCTCACCTTTAGGCACTGAGCAAGAGCAAGAAAGCTCAGGTAAGGGGACCCCTGGCGGGTAACTGTGTCTGGGAGACTGTCTTAGAGGGGATATTTCTGTATGCCTGGATCTCCTGGTACTGGCCTTTCTTTCTCTGTGTGTGTGCTTGCATCTGTGACTACCTCCCTGCCATGTGTTTTTGTGTCTATCTTTGTTCTCCTGTTTTGTCTCTCACTCTGCACCTCTCTCTGTATGTCTTTCCTTCTCCCTTTCTTTCTCTGTGTCCTCCTCTCTGAGTCTCTGTCTCTGTCTTTCTGTTCCTCTCGGATTCTTGTTTCTCTCCCCAACCTTCTCTTTTTCTTTCCCCCACCTGTTCCTATCTCTGCCATCGTTTCTCTCTTTTCTTCTTTCCCTTTCTTTCTCTCTCTTGACTCCTTGTTTCTCTCTTCCCTGTTTCTCTCTCCCCGTTCCTCTCTCTCCTGTTCCTTTTTCTCTTCCTGATTCATTTCTTTCCCTGACCTCCTCTCTCTGTTCTTCGTCTGTTGATCTCTCTGTTCCTGTCTCTCTGTCGTCCTACCTTTTCTTTTTTTCTCTCTCCCCCATCCCATCCCTCTCTCCTTCCCTATCTAACCCCCTTTCCCCATCTTTCTCTGCTTCCTTTCTTCCCTATTTCTATATACCCCTCTCTTTCCTCCCACTGTCTCCCCTCATGCCTTTCTCCTTCCGCATCTTCCCTTCTCTCTACCCCATGTCTCTCTCTCCCTCCTTATCTCCTCTTTTATCCCTCCTATGTCTGTCTTTCCCCCTGTATCTCCTGATTTCACCCATCTCATTCTCTGTACCCTATGTTCTCCCCCCAATGTCATTTTCTCCCTCTCTCTGTTTCTTTGCCCTACTGCCCCATCCTTTCTACCCCTGTTGGAGACCTGGCCCACATCTGCCACTGCAGGAAGTCGAGGGGCTGCTGAGTGAAAATGAGATGCTGCAGGCAAAGCTGCACAGCCAGGAGGAGGACTTCCGTTTGCAGAACAGCACGCTTATGGCCGAGTTCAGCAAGGTGCTGGTGCCCTGGATAGTTGAGGGGGGTCCAAGGGGTAGGGGCCACCTGGGCTGAAGCCGGAGGGCAGCTGAGGGTGGTTGGACAGAGGCTGGCCCTGGGTCACTGTCCATGGTGCTGAAACAGGGCCTCGATCTCTGTTGGGGGGCAGTGATTTGACAGATGGGACCACCCACTGTGCTGGGATTAGAAGGCTGCAAGCCATGAGGTCAGCTGGTTCCTGACCAAGTCACTCCTTTCCTTCGAGCTTCAAGTCTCCTTGTGTATATTTTGGGGCTGATGCTATGGAGCCCCAGGTTGTTGGGAGGTCTTAGGTAAAATTCTTATGCTTAGTATGGGATGGAAAGATGTTCGAGCCGCTTCCCTTTTCTAAGTTTTTCATGTGTTTTAAGGGAAAAAGTCTCACAGCAACAAAAAAGGTATTTCCAAGGCTCTACCTGAGAATGTAGGGCTCAAAACCTTAAAAAAGAAAACAAACCAAAAACACAACCTTTGTGTAGGTACAATACCAGAGGCAATTTAGTAAGTAGTAGTTAAGAGCCAGAGGCCTAGATTAAACTCTTGGCTCTGCCTTTTACTAACTGTAACCTCGAGCAAGTCACTTAAGCTTCCTGTTTCTTGGTTCCCAAATATTTAAAATGGAAAAGATGATAATGACAGTACCTGCCTGGCAGGGCTTTTGTGAGGATTGAATGGGTTAATGTCTATAAACCATTTAGACCAGAGCCTTGCACACAGTATCAGCTATGTAGGTGTTAGCTACTGATAGTATCCTTTTATTAATTCATTTTCCCTCTAAAATATTTCTTGACTATTTAAAAGTTTTATATCCATCCTATGACCTTGCCCTGCCTCAGCCCTTACCACCTCTATTCCCACAGTCTCCTCGCTGGTCTCCTCACTTCTAGCTTCTTTTACCAGACCAAGCCATAACGGTTGTCCTGACCCGCAGGTCTTACCACATTGCTTCTTTAGACAACACCTCCCAGTGGGTCCTCGTCCCCGAAATTTCAGAACCCCTGGTGCTCACATAACAGCTGACCTCATCGCCTCACTTCTCACTGCTTCCTGCCTCTGGCCTCAGTGGTATCATGGTTCTTGCCGGGCGAGGCAGGGGCAGTTATTCCTCTATAAACCCAGCTTGTGTTTCTCAGCACCTGCCCTGGGCTAGGCACTGAGCCAGGTATAGAACCTCCTTTGCACTACCCCTCCTCCTCCTGGAAGCTAGAAATGCTCACAGGGAGACCTGAGTTCCAGGCCCGCCTCCACCACTTATTTGCCAAGATATTTCAGCTCAATTGTTCCTTCAACAAATAGTTATTGAGCCCCCACTCTGTGCTCTGTGTTCTGGAAATAGTCGTGAGCTGTACAAAATAGTCCTCCCTCTTGGGTAGCTTATGTTCTGGGGGTGGGATGGGGAAAAAGATGATAACATAGTAAACAAATAATAATAATAACACTGATAGCTGACAGTTACATAGTGTTTACTGTGTGCCAGGTCCTGTTTGATGTGCTTTACATTATTCACTCATTTAATTCTCACAGCAAACCGATGAGATATCATTACTATCCCTATTCAACAGATGGGGAAAACTGAGCCCCCTAGAGATGAAGTAATTTGTGCCAAGGTGAAATGGCAGAGTAGAAATTCACATCCAAGCAGTCTGGCTTCCGAATCTATGCTTGTGACCTATGTTACAAAATAAAATTTAATTGTGAATCACAATTCATGATCCAAACATTTTCAGAGATTTAAGAAACTAAGAGAACATATTAGGTAAATTTAATTGCGATTCATGCTAGGTAAGAAAGAAGCAAACAGAATGCTGTGCTAGAGAGTATTGGAATTTCTGTGTTGGGGGATACTACTTGAAAGGTAACATTTGAGCAGAGCGCTGAAGGATGCAAAAAAGTCAGTAATGTGAAGAACTGGATGAAAGGAATGGTGTTCTGGGTAGAAAATATCCCAGGCAATAAAATAAAAATTCTCTGTGGGCCTCAGTCTTCTCATCTGAAAATGGGGACAAAGGATCTTGTCAGGTCTGCTGTGTGAACTGTGTTTTCTCCAGGAGTTGAGCAGGGGGCTGGCTTAGTTTTATTTGTGTTGTACTCCTCTCCACGGGCTCTCCAAGGGCTAACGAGAGGGAGCCATGGGCAGTGCTAACCCTGGAAATGCTCTGAAAGCTGTCTGTGGTGCCTCGGCTCCCAGACGCAGACCCCTCCACAGAAGAAGGCTGGCAGTGGGACTATCCATGATGCTGACATCTTGGACCAGCAACTTCCAGAGGAGCCTGAGGTCTTGGATTGCGACTGTGAGGTTGAAAGCGGGCAAGCGGAAAATTGTTCTCAGTATTCTCCATTTTCCATGTCTCTGTCACTTAACAGGTGTTTGAGTTTGAGGTTGTTTAACATCTGTGCCTCAGTGTCCTTATCTGTGAAGTGGGGATAATGAGTAATGAGAGCCTCTACATCACAGGGGCGTTATGGGAATTAAATGAATTGTAAAGTACATGGGCCAAATGCTATGTATATTTCAGCAAATGTTGTTCTGATTCTTTGCTTTTCTGCTACCTCACTTGTCCCCTGCTCAGCTCTGTAGCCAGATGGAACAGCTGGAGCGGGAGAACCAGCAACTGAAGGATGGGGCTGCCAGGGCAGGGGCTGCCCAAGCCGGGAGCCTTGTGGATGGGGAGCTGCTGAGGCTGCAGGCAGAGAACACAGCCTTGCAGAAGAACGTGGCAGGTGCATGGAGACCCTCCTGGGGATGTGGGGACCTTGGGGATTGAGTAAGGTGTTGTCTTCCCTGGGGGAAGAAAAAGGCTTCAGAATCAGGCTTGGCCCTGCCATGAACCAGTGTATGATTTTGGACAAGCCATTTCACCTCTCTGAGCCAAAGCTTCATCATCTACGAAGTGCATGTAGTGATGTCCACCACCTGGAAAATTGTAGTAGAGATAAGAGGTGATATATTTCTGAGTTTAGTTCAGGACCTGGTACCTAGCAAATGTTACTGATAAGCAGATTGAACATCAGAAAGGAGGTGTTTGCTAAATGGAGGAAGTGAATGAAGGAGTGTTAGGAAGATTCTGAGCCCAAGTTGTCAGTGGGGTCTGGGATGAAAGGTGAAAGAAAGCTTGATAAAGTGTGGGAGTGAGTGTCCTGATGTGTGGACTTGTGGAGAGCAGCTGGGCTTGTGGGGTGGTGGGTGGTAGTTTGGTGATCAGGAAGGAGACTTCGTAGAATGTGGCTGGGGATTAGAGGTTATAGGAGGATTCAGTTGTGAATGGAGGATGGTGGGCATCACCTTGGAGGGCTGTGGGTGGGGCTTGGGGATAGGGGTGGGGCTTGAGAAATTATCTTGGGCTGATTTGATGGTAGACAGGATTTCCGTGGTTGGTGGGGCTTAAAAGATTTGTGAGAGGTGGGGGTGAACCTTTTTTTGTAGGCTTATGGCCACTGAGGCAGGGTTTCTGCTACCTAAGGGGTTGAAGGCCAGTTCTCCTTCTATTTGAGGTGTGTCAGGGGTCTTCTGAGACTACCTCATCCATCATATGTCTCTGTTCTACCCACCAGCCCTGCAGGAGCGCTACGGGAAAGAGGCTGGGAGGTCCCCAGCTGCCAGTGAGGATCAAGGGGATCCCCTGGGGGGCCCAGCTTCCCCTGTCCTGGCCCCCATGCCATTGGCAGAAGTGGAGCTGAAATGGGAGATGGAGAAGGAGGAAAAGAGACTGCTCTGGAAGCAACTGCAAGGCTTGGAGGTGAATCTGGGTCTGTTGGGGCTGGGGTGCCAGGAGGCAGGCAGATGCCCTAGCTCTGCCTGTGGTCCCATGGAGATAGATATCTGTGACATCACCATCTTGTGGGCTGATGGATTAGGAAGGCAGGAGGGCAGGGAAAGGCACAGGCCTTACCTCCCCCCTTGCTGATAACAACTCCCTCCCTCATCCTTCCCAGCAGACCTTGAAGCAGGCTGAAACATCCAGGCTGCAGGAAGAACTTGCTAAGGTGGGGCTGCCGAGCTTTCCCTGGACTTTGCCCCACCCACTCCCCACCTGCCATGCTTCCCCTGGTAGGGTAGAGGGGCAGAGTATCTCCTCAAAGCCTCAGTTTTGTCATCTGTGAAATGGAGAGACTCACATTTATGTCTCAGATTTGCTTTCAATATGAAATGGGCTAATATGGTCCTTCTATGTCTTGTGCATGGCAGGCCCCATCCCATCCTTTTGGGTCCTCCGATCTCTGCTTTTTCATTCATCTGTCCATCCATCCATCCGTCCATCCATCCAAGTGTTTATAGACAGCTGGCTCTTACCTTAGGAACTTGAGACCCAGTGGTGAGGCAGCCAATCATGATCCTGTTTTCCAGGCCTCCCAGCCTAGCTATTCTGTGACATGGCCATCGGTCGATAGGTCGGAGGCATAAATGTTGGGCTTTGGAGCCTGAGGAGCTGGGTAGAGGTCATGTTTTTGCTGCCGACCAGCTGCGCAACCAAATTATTTAACCCTTCTGAGACTCAGTTTCCCATTTGTAAAGCCAGTGGTGCTCACTTCTCAGGACTGTTTTGAGGATTCCACGAGGTAACAAAAGTAAATTCCAGTTTCTATAAAGGACTTAGTAGGAAGTGTCTGTAAACATGAAGTTAATTTTTGTCTTTATTAATATTATTCTCATTCTTATCACTTGTCTGTACCCTCCTCCCCCACCCCAGCTCGCCGAGAAACTGAAAAAGAAACAAGAAAGGTAAATTTCTTTCTTCCAGAGCTGGGGGGAAGGGGTTTGGGGGGACTAGGGAGGGGATTGACTTGTGGAACGGACCCATGTATGTCTGTCTTTCTGTGCCCAGTTTTTGCCGTCTGCAGACAGAAAAGGAGACGCTATTCAATGACAGCCGGTAACTACCAGGGTTGGGGATATTGGTGGACAATGGGGCAGTGCCCAGCAGGATTAACCGAAGATCACAGGGGCAGAGCTGGGAGACTGAGCCTCAGTCTGTGGTCAATGTGCCCCTCCCTCCCACCAATCACCCCCAGGAACAAGATTGAGGAGTTACAACAGCGAAAGGAAGCTGATCTCAAAGCCCAGTTGGCTCGAACTCAGAAGCTGCAGCAGGAACTCGAGGCTGCCAATCAGGTGAGGGGTTGGGTTCTGAGATCGCTGGGATAGGGACAGGGCTGGGAGTCCGGGGAGCTGTAAGATCTACGGAGGCTAGTTGGGGAGTCTGATATTTCCTGTGTTGGAAATATAGGGACTGGATGGGTCCTGGGCCCCCTAGGAGCTAGGAAAATGGGAATTAGGGAACCCCGAGAGCCCTAGGAGTTGGGCTAGGAATCTGCATGAATCAAAGATCTCAGCGGGGCTGAGGACTAGGGGCGTATGTGCCACACGTTTGGATGAATCTGAAACTCCAGGGGATTAGAGACAGGAATCTGGAGAAATCTGTGGTCACTGGTTTGGGACCAGGAGTTTGGAGTGAGTCTGAACTCCCTGGAGGTTGGGTAACTTTGAGACCTATGGGGGCTGGGTGGATATAAGACTTTCAAGGGTAAGACATTTGGGCCTGGAAGCTGAGTGCATTTGAGACCCTCAGAGCTTGGGGGCTGGTTTGGGTCTTAAGACACCTAGGAAGTTGGATCATGTGAGTTGGTGGTCCCTGGGGGCTGTGAATAAAAAACTGGTGAGTCTGAGACATCCAGCGACTGGAGCAAAAGTCTAGGTAGGTCTGAGGCTCCTAAGGGTTGGCGGCTGGGTGACTTTAAAGCCTCCAGCCTTCCCCTTAGAGTGAGTGAGTCTCAGGTCCCTTGGATTGGGGGATATGATGGCTTGTGGGTCTAACTAAAGCCCCTAGGAGCTGGGGACAGAAGTCTGGGTAAAGCTGGGTGTGAAGATCCCCAGAGACTGGGGACAGGAGCGGCAGGTGAGGTATCAGTCTGAGACCTCACCAGGAGCTGGAAACTACACAATTGTATCAGTTTGAAACCTATAGGATCTGGGGTGGTGAGTTTGGGTGGGTCTGAGACTCTTGGGAACTAGAGACATGGGGGTTGCCTGTGTCTAAAACCCCTGGGGGTTGGGGTCAGGAATCTGGGTGAAGCTGTAGTCCCTGGGGGTTGAGTGTGTCTGAGAATCCTGGGGCCTCTGAGCTGGAATCTGGGTGAGTGTGAGACCATCTTATGGATGGGGGCTGAGTGAATTTGAAATCCCCAGGAACCTAGGTGGTTTCTGAGGTGCTTAGAACTGGGATACAGGGGTGTGTGAGGCCCCTGGGGATAATGACCAAGAGTCTGGGTGAGCCTGAGATCTCTGATGGCTGGGTAGTCCAAGACCCTCAAGTACTGGCAGCATGCTGCCAGGTGGTCAAAGAGGGAGTCTGTGTGGTCATATGTACCCCAGGGGAGGCTGAGGTCTGGAATGGGCTCCCCTGACGTGGTCCCCACAGAGCTTGGCAGAGCTGAGAGATCAGCGGCAGGGGGAGCTCCTGGAGCATGCAGCAGCTCTGCGAGCCCTACAAGATCAGGTACATTGTACTGAGCGGGCTCAGGGAGGTGGGGGTGAGGGTGGGGGCAGCCTCAGTGGGTATTATACAGGCAGGCAAGACCCCAGGGTCCTGCTTCCCCTGGTCGTCGTTCTCGTGGGTGTGTGTATGTGTGTCCTTTCTTTCTTGGCTGCGGGTAGGTCCTGTCCTCCTGTTCTGGACCCACTCTCACTCGTTGTGGGGGTGGGGCCAGGTGTCCATCCAGAGTGCGGATGCGCAGGAACAAGTGGAAGGACTTTTGGCTGAGAACAATGCCTTGAGGACTAGCCTGGCTGCCCTGGAGCAGGTACAGGACACGTGGGAGCCTGCGCCGATCCCTCCCCAGCTCCCCAGCTCCCTCTGCTTTTGATCCACATTGGGGCAACTGTTGTCTGGACCTCATGCTGTTCTCCTGCCTCTGTTTCTGTTTCATTCTCAGCTTCTCCTTTCTGTTCGCTTCCACCCCTCTTCTCTCTGGTCATCCATCCCTGCTTTTTTTGCATTCTAGTTTCTCTCCAGTAAAGTGCAAGAAGTGTACTAATCTTAAGTGTACACTCGGTGAATTATCCCTGTCTGTATGTTTATCTGTCTCCATGTAGCCACCACCCAGATGAAGATATAGAGCATTTTCAGCACCCCAGAAGGTCCCTTTTACCCCTTCTCAATCAATACTTCCCCAGAAGTAACCACTCCTCTGACCTTTAGCAACATAGATTAGTTTTGCTTGCTCTTCAACTTCATGTAAATGGAATCAGACACCCAATCTATGTCTGGCTTCTTTCCTGAAGCGTTATATCTGTGAGGTTTATCCATATGTAGCACTGATCTATTCTACTTTCTCTGTGTACTATTTCATTGTATGAATATACCACACTTACCAATCCCCTGTTGATCTCTTTCTCTCACTGCTTTTCTCTTTGAAATACTCTCTCTCTACTCCTGGCTCTCCTTTCACCTCTCTCCCTGTCTCCCTGGAACACCCCGTGACTGGCCCCTGGGGCCCCTTTCACTCCACTTTCCATCACCACCACTCTCTCCAGATCCAAACAGCAAAGACCCAAGAACTGAATATGCTCCGGGAACAGACTGCTGGGCTGACAGCTGAGTTGCAGCAGCGGCAGACTGAGTATGAGGACCTCATGGGACAGAAAGATGACCTCAACTCCCAGCTCCAGGTGACACCTCTGGCTTTGACCTGTCTCCTCCTAGTTCCCTAGTCCTGGCTCAGTGGAGTTTCCCATGAGGTGCTGTGGGAAGACCATGGAGTCAGGTGGGCCTGGGTTCCAGTCTGACTCCCGAACTTATTAGCACCTGTGTGTCCTAGACCAAGTCATTTCACTTGAGACTGAGCCTCTTCAGTTAGTTAGGATAGCCATTCTGATTCCACAGTAAAAGCCGGAATAATAGCGGGAGAATGAATGCTGGGGAGCAGCTAGCAGCCTCTGCCATGTTTCTCATCTAGAAACAGAACATCACCCACTTTACCAGGGTTAAGGGAGATGTTCCACCAGAAATGTCCTGGGTGAGCAGCACCTCCTGGGGGCTCTTTATCAAACTCACCCTTTTTGTCCCCACATTAGGAGTCATTGCGAGCCAATAGTCGGCTGCTGGAACAACTTCAGGAACTCGGGCAGGAGAAGGAGCAATTGACCCAGGAACTACAGGAGGCTCGTAAGGTGGGCAGCACCACAGGGGGAGGCCCAGTCTGCAGGGGGACAGGTGATGTGGGCAAGCCCACGGGAATGGGAGGGGACAGAAAGTGACCAGTTCCATGAGGATGGGTGAGTGACTTAGCCCTTCAATCGGGATGGGGAGGAGGTGGACTTTGGCTTGTTCCTTGGGCCGTGTTTGGTGTTGGGGGAGGAGGTTGACTGACATCCTCCTGCCCTCCTCTCCTGGGTGCCAGAGTGCTGAGAAGCGGAAGGCCATGCTGGATGAGCTAGCCATGGAGACGCTGCAGGAGAAGTCCCAGCACAAGGAGGAGCTGGGAGCAGTCCGACTACGGCACGAGAAGGAGGTGCTGGGGGTGCGCGCCCGCTATGAGCGTGAGCTCCGTGAGCTACATGAAGACAAGAAGCGGCAGGAGGAGGAGCTGCGTGGGCAGATCCGCGAGGAGAAGGTGGGTGGGAAGATGATGACGCCTTTCTGCCTCTAAAACCTGGGGAGCGTAGCATTGCTGATGGGCCAGGGGATGGCGTGGGTGAGGCGCCCGCTCCTCCACCTGGCCCTTGCTGGTCTGCCCTCTTGCAGGCCCGAACGCGGGAGCTGGAGACTCTCCAGCAGACGGTGGAAGAACTTCAAGCTCAGGTACACTCCATGGATGGGGCCAAGGGCTGGTTTGAACGGCGCTTGAAGGAGGCTGAGGTGAGTTGGTGCAGAGGCTGGTTGGGGGGTACGCATGTCAAAGCAGGGGACTGGAAGTGGTCAGGCCCTGGAACTTTCTGAGGCTCTGGACTTGGGCATCCCCACAGCGCCCCCTGGCTCAACAGCAGCCCTCTGGAGGGGATCAGGCCATGGCCATCAATCAGTAGGGCAGAATGTCAGATGTGCAAATTTGAAAAGGCACTTCTTCCTTCTGAAATTGTACTTCTGTCGGAAAATTATTATAATATAATAATTCTAATTTTGATGCAACCAGAACTTTTACTACCATTTTCTGGAAAACTCATGGTAATACACAAGAGGCAGTGTCACGTAGCAGTGAAGAGCACACATGCTGGAGCCAGTTGTTTGCCTGGGTTTGAATCCTGTCTGGGCTGCTTTCTAGCCCAGACAGGACAAGTAAATAACTTGCCTTGGGCAAGTTACTTGCTTCTCTGTGGCCCGTTTTCGACATCCGTAAAAAAAGGGATAACAATAATACCGGCTGTCTAGGTGTTATGGGAGGGTTATATAAAGTGAGTTAATATATATAAAATCCCTACAACATTCCTGGTGTGCAGTAAGTGCTACGTTATGTTTTATTAAATAAAGTAAGATGTAAATGCAGATGTTGGTCTTCGATGTGAATGGCGCAGCCCTCGACGTGACACTCTGTTTCTTCTCTGCATACGCAGGGGCCCTGCTGCAATCCCTCACACCACTCACTGGGTGTGATGTCCTCTGGGGGGTGTGACGTCCTCTGGGGGGCCGTGGCCAGACCTGGGACTTGTCTTGTAGGAATCTCTGCAGCAGCAGCAGCAGGAACAAGAGGAAGCCCTCAAGCAGTGTCGGGAGCAGCACGCGGGCGAGCTGAAGGTGCCCATTGCATGATGGCATTCCTCTCTGGTGGGAGGACTGAGGTTTCCCAAGCTGCGGCCTGAGCTGCCCTCTGCTTTGCAGAGCAAGGAAGAGGAGCTGCAGGGTGTGCGGGATCAGCTCCAACAGGCCCAGGAGGAGCGGGACTGCCACCTGAAGACCATCAGCAACCTGAAGCAGGTCACCCACTGGTCCCTCCTGGTCCCTCGACACACCCCGGGCCTCAGCATGCGGTAATGGGGCAGGGAGGGAGCACACTGCATGCAGCCAGCCATTCTGGCACCCACCAGCTGTGCTTTAATCCCACAGGAGGTGAAGGACACGGTGGATGGGCAGCGAATCCTGGAGAAGAAGGGCAGTGCTGCGGTACGAGGGGGAGAGGTGTCCAAGCAAGGCCCACTCCTGCCCTGCAGCCACCCCCACCTGTGGACCCACCGGGCCTCAGCCCCTGTCTTTCCCCCGTTCTCCACAGCTCAAGGACCTCAAACGGCAGCTGCACCTGGAGCGGAAACGGGCGGATAAACTGCAGGAGCGGTTGCAGGACATCCTCACCAATAGCAAGAGCCGCTCAGGTGAGGGGCCCAGACGGCAGGGGAGGCTGAGGGGTGGGGAGGCAGAGCTTGGGTCTGAAGGCTGGGGCTGCTTCCTGTACTTCACTCTGCAGGGCTCTCCTGTGTCTTCACTTTGTCTTTTACCCTTTCTCTGCGTCTGTCCCACCTCTGTTTCTTTCTTTCTTTCTTTTTTTTAATATATTTATTTATTTATTTATTTTTGGCTGCATTGGGTCTTCGTTGCTGCGCGTGGGCTTTCTCTAGTTGTGGCGAGCAGCGGCTACTCTTTGTTGTGGTCCATGGGCTTCTCATTGCAGTGGCTTCTCTTGTTGCGGAGCATGGGCTCTAGGCACGTGGGCTTCAGTAGTTGTGGCACGTGGGCTCAGTAGTTGTGGCACACGGGCTTAGTTGCTCTGCGGCATGTGGAATCTTCCCGGACCAGGGCTTGAACCCGTGTCCCCTGCGTTGGCAGGCAGATTCCTTTTTTTTTTTTTTTACTTTTGGGTTTGTTTGTTTGTTTGTTTGTTTGTTTGTTTATTTATTTATTTATTTATTTATGGCTGTGTTGGGTCTTCGTTTCTGTGCGAGGGCTTTCTCTAGTTGCGGCAAGTGGGGGCCACTCTTCGTCGCGGTGCGCGGGCCTCTCATTATCGCGGCCTCTCGCTGCGGAGCACGGGCTCCAGACGCGCAGGCTCAGTAATTGTGGCTCACGGGCCTAGTTGCTCCACGGCATGTGGGATCTTCCCAGACCAGGGCTCGAACCCGTGTCCCCTGCATTGGCAGGCAGATTCTCAAGCACTGCGCCACCAGGGAAGCCCAGCAGGCAGATTCTTAACCACTGCGCCACCAGGGAAGTCCCTCCTTCTTCTGTCTCTCTCTGCATTATCTCTCTGTGTGTCTCTCTCTCCTTTTTGCTGTGTCTCTTCTCTGTTTCTGTCTCTCTCTGCCTCCTCATGTCATCTCTGTATCTGCCTTTCTCGCCCAGCTTTCTCTTTCTAGTTCTCTCCTTTTCTCCTCCTGCCTTTTTCTTCTCTCTGTTCCTTTATCTCTGTCTCTCTTCTCTCTCTCTCTCTCGTCTGTGTCTCTGTTTGTCTCCCCACTATCCCTCATACACTCCCACACCTCACCCAGAGTCTCTGTCTCTTGTATCCATCCTCTCATTCTATAAATACGGACTGAGCCTTCACGCTCACATCCAGGGTCCCTGGTAGGAGGTCCCCCCACCAAGTCTCAGTCCCTTAGGAGCTCCCTGTTGAGCTAGGGAGACAGACTTACAATCAGGCAACAACACTACCGTGTGATCATTATGCAGCTAAAATCCATGTTATTTTTGCCACTTAAGGCAGAAGACACAACAGAAAAATTTGAGTTGCCTTGGACTTTTTTTAGAAAGAAATGGCCTATAAATATGTTTAAATAAATAAGATGCAGTGATGGCTCTGGTGGATCTCCCATATCACAAGCGAGAGAAAACGTGCTCCCTGTCCCTCCACAGCCGTCCTGCTCTTGCTGGAGATCCTTGGCTTGTGGTGTCAGCCCCCATCCCTGACACCCAGAAGCAGCTGCAAGAACAGAGACACAAGCTTAGTGGCTGTGTTTCAAGTGACATGGCAAAAACAGGTGTATCTCTCACCAAATCAATGTCTCGCTGAGGCACTCAGTCTCCTGAAGTTACCTCTCTTTATAAGGGAGGACTTTTATTTCTGTTCTGTTACAGATTGGTGTACAGATCAACAAACAGATTCAAATTGTGTGCCGTACATTCTATCCGTCCATTAGGTGAAATTCAGATTTAGGTGCATGGCTACGAGTCTGCCGCCATCTTTTCTCTCTGCCTCTGCTCTGACTAGTGTCCTTAGCCAGGGTCTCTGTTTGCCTCTATCATCAGCTCTGGCTTGCTGTCTCTCTGGGGTCTTCTCTCTGCACATAGGGGTGCCCCTCTGCCCTCTCCAGCTGTCTTTACCCTGAGTCTGAGTGCATTCGCCACTTTATGCCCATGTGTGTCCACATCATCATCTTTCTCCCCATCTTCACCTTTGTTTCACTTCTGGTGTGTGTTTGCCTAGAGAGGCAGCTCCTTTTTCTATTTCTGCCTTTCCCTACCCTACTGTCTGCTTCCACTGTTACCCATGCCTGAGTGTCTCTTCGCCTCTCTCCATCTCTGTCAAATCTATTTCTGCCTCTTCTTGCCAGTCGGTACCCTGGGACCCTGGGGGATTGGGGCTCAGATTTCTCTTCCCTCTCTGCCCAGGGCTTGAGGAGCTGGTTCTATCAGAGATGAATTCACCAAGCCGGACCCAGACTGGGGACAGCAGTAGCATCTCCTCCTTCAGCTACCGCGAGATCTTGCGGGAGAAGGAGAGCTCGACCGTTCCAGCCAGGGTAAGGGGCAGGGAAGAGCCCACAGCCCCAGCTTCTACCCAAATTCTGCGCCCTCCTTTTTCCCTCCCCTGCAGCCATCTCCTACTCTGGGCCCAGCACACACATTTCCTTGTCAACTTTTCCTCAAGCTCACCAACTTGGATTCAGATTGCTAAATGGGGGATGGACAAATTATTCTCTCTGACCCTCTGTTTCATCATCTGTGGGCTAATTCCACCTTTCCTGGTGCTATAAAATATGTGGCTCATAGTAGGTGCATTATCCATGAGGGAGATCCTTTTTTCCAACTCATAATTATCACTTATTATTATTGTTGTCTGTGTCAGCTTCCGTGCCAGACACTTTTATTTGGAAATAACCTTCTTATCATTCTGTAAGTAGTATGTATACATTGTAGAAAAGTTTAAAAAACACAAGCAAAGATTTTTTTAAAAAATCCAAAGCAATCACATCTTCACCATCCAGAGATCACCACTATAAATCCTTAGTTCATACCCTTCTAGACCTCTCTCTCTCTTTTTTTTAAACCTAAATAAGATTATAAGTAACCTATTGATCTCTACCCTCCCAATTTGGTAAATTTTCATCTTTTTGAATACTTTGACCTTAGTCAGATTTCTCTAGTTGGTCCCAAAATGTGCTTTATTGCTGGTTTTATGAAAACCAGCATTCAATTTCAGAGCACATTTGCAGCATCTGGTTGCTTTATGTCCCTTAAGTCTCTTGAATATAGTGTGATCCCTTTTTTTCATGACATCAACCTGTAGAAGAGACCAGCCCAGTTGACCTGAAGAAAGTGTCCCACCTTTGGGATTTTCCTGCTGGCTTCCTAGTGGTATCATTCAGCTCGTTTCTCTCTCCCCTAGTTTTCCTGTCAGCTGGAAGTGAGAGCTCATTTGTTATAGGCTCTCCCTTCATGGTCTCAATAAGGCTATGGTGTGGTGGTTCCTGTCTCCCCCTTTAAAAGGCAAAGGGAGATCCAGAGTCTCTGAGGGTGCCGAGACTTGTCTGCAGTTTGTCTGCAGCCCCAGTTGCAAAGCCCACCCCGGCTTGGTTCTCCTTCTCAGCCCCTGATCCTATCTGGGGTGTTGGCACTGAGCCTGGGCTGGCCTCTCTCCCTTCTTCCCCGCAGTCCTTATCCAGCAGCCCTCAGGCCCAGCCCCCGCGGCCAGCAGAGCTGTCAGATGAGGAAGTGGCTGAGCTCTTTCAGCGCCTGGCAGAGACGCAGCAGGAGAAATGGATGCTGGAGGAGAAGGTGCTGTCTGCCTGCTCGTCCCCTCTTGGCCTGCCCTTGGAGAGGAGGCCGGGGTGGCAGGAGTGGGGGGTGGGGGTGGGGCGATATCTGGCCAGGCCCCTCCTCATGGGTGAACATGCGCAGTTGAGGGCCTGAGGTGGGCTGGGCCACCCTGCAGGTGAAGCACCTGGAGGTGAGCAGCGCGTCCATGGCAGAGGATCTCTGCCGGAAGAGCGCCATCATCGAGACCTATGTCATGGACAGCCGGATTGGTCAGTGCCCCCTCCCCAGCCCTCACCCCTCATCCAGCCCCTCACCTACCCCCTTCTTCCCCACTGTCCAGAGCTGCGGCTTCTCTCCTCTCCTTATGGAACTCACCAAATTTACTGCCGAGACCACAGGTGCCAGAGGGAAGAGCCAGGCAGGCCAGGATCTGTGTGTCTTCCTCTGTATTCCATCTCTTGTCTCGGCTCCTCCCTCCTGTCTGAGCCTCTGTCGTCTCTCCACTCTCCTTTCTCTAGTGTCTCTCTGTCATTCCCATTGTCCTTTCTCCTCCCTGTGTCTCTTCCTCTGCTTTCTCTCCCTTCTCTTCTTTCTGCCCCATCCCCCCTTCATCTTGTCTCACTGTTCCTACTGCCTGTCTAAATGGTTCCACCTCTGGAAATTTTCATTCTCTGGATGCATATCCCTTTTAGGGTCCTTCTCTCCGCTCTTCCTCCCCTCTCCTCCTTTCTCCTCTTCCTTCCTCCATCCCCCCATTTTTATTTCTTTTGTTCCCTTCTTTCAAATCTTCTCCTCTCCCTGTTTTTTCCTTATTAATCAGAATAATACCAGTTGACGCATGCTGAGAGCTGACTGTGTGCTCTGTGCTTTGCATACAGTCATATGTGTTTTTCCAGCTCCATGAGTTAGTTCCTAACCCCATTTCTCAGGGCCGCACAGCTAGTAAGTGAAGCCAGGTCTCACATGGCAAAGCCTCTGCTCCCTCCATTAGATGGCTTCTCCCCCCATTTTTCTCCCCCACTCTCTGTTTCCCTCTTTCCTGCTCTGTCTCTGTCTCTCCTTCGGCTCGACCAAGGGGGTGATTCTCAGCCTGGGCCCTTGCAGATGTGTCTGTGGCAGCAGGCCACACAGACCGTAGCGGGCTGGGCAGCGTCCTGAGAGACCTAGTGAAGCCAGGCGACGAGAACCTTCGGGAGATGAACAAGAAGTTACAGAACATGCTGGAGGAACAGCTCACCAAGAATATGCACTTGCACAAGGCAAGTGTAGCCTACCAGCCTACCCCTTTGTCTCTCCAGCCACATAGCCCCTGGGTCATCTGTCAGTCCCCTCTCCACACACCCCATTCACCAAGCACTCCTTCCCCCTCATCTGCCCATCCTCCAGTCAACCTACTCATTATCAGTTTAGTCTTTCACTCTTCCCTCTGTCCTTGCACCCACCCACTCATCCATTCATACACACATTCAGCCACTCTCCCATCAACCCACCTACTATTTGCCCATCTGCCCTGCTACCCGTCTAATCATCTGCCCATGCCTTTGCGCCCATCTCCTTTTTTTTTTTTTTTTTTAATATTTGGCTGCGCCAGGTCTTTGCGGCACGTGGGATCTTTAGTTGCAGTATGCAGGATCTAGTTCCCTGACCAGGGATCGAACCCGGGCCCCATGCATTGGGAGCGTGGAGTCTTAACCACTGGACCACCAGGGAAGTCCCCTGCACCCATTTCCTGATGTATCACTCTCTCTTACCTACTCATCAGTCACCCCTTGTCTTACCTTTAACCCACCCGCCCAGCGACCTGCTTGCCTACCTGTTGTCCTCCATCTGTCCTCTGAACAGTTCATTATTCCACCGATTTGCCTACCATGGATCTCCCATGCATCCACCCACGTGTCCACTCACCTATCCTGCCACCCAAGTATTTCCCCATCTCTGGGGGAAGTCAGAAAGGATGCAAGTCCGGCCCCTGCCTCTGAGAAGCAAGCTCACCATCTAGAGACAAGAAGGTGGCAGGGGTAGGGGTCATGTCCTCCAGCCTAACCACACAGGGCAGATGATCCACTCCCATGTCCATATCCCTAGCTCCAGGCACTCCTCACCCCCTCACACACACCACACACACCTTTTCCGAGCCCAGCCCACTGCTGGGAGCTCTGGGAGCTGCTCCAGATACCTTCCTGTCTCAGGCTAGACATAGCTGGGCATTGATGGGATGAGAAGGATGACACCCAGGCTTGCTGTGGGTGCCATCGCCTGCCACCTTCTCTGACTCCTGATGGCTCATTTGTTTCTTAGGACATGGAAGTTCTGTCCCAGGAGATTGTGCGGCTCAGCAAGGAGTGCGTGGGGTCCCCCGACCCAGACCTAGAACCGGGAGAAGCCAGCTAAAGACCTGCAGGCTGCACCCACTCCCTCCCTTCCCCACCCCCCATTCCCTTGGGCTGTGGTGGGAAAATGGGGGCCAGCGCCAAAATCAGATAGGTTGGGAGACTGGACATTAAAGGGGTTGGAGGCCTGATGGTTGGTGTTAGTGACCCTGTCTTAGGGCCGAGGCCCCTGGGGAGTGGGGAATCCTGAGGGGAGGGGCAGGGATTCTCCTCCTTCTTGGCCCTGGCTCCCAGGGGCCTTTGCCTTCATCTCTGCATGAGCTCTCCCTCCCAGAGACCAACTCTTTTTTTATTTTATTTTATTTTTTAATTTATGTCTGGAAGCCTGGCTACTCTGCATTTGGGATTGGGGATGCTGGGTGGGGCACGGTCCATGTTCAGCATTCTAGCAACATGTGTGTGTGTGTGTAAAAGCTGTGCAGCCAAAATACCATCTGGCCAGACTGGCCCACCCACTGACTGTCTGCTCTGATTCTTTCCAACCATGAGGGGTGTGCTGGGGGTGGGGAGGTTATACCATTGGAACGGGGAGGGTGGTCTCTGGCTGCAACTTTACTCTCGTCCCCCACCCTCACCCAGCCTGTCTCCAGTTACTGTTGACCAGCCTCTCAAACTGAATGGAGCAGAAATATCTGCAGATATGTATGTGGGTGGATGTGTGTGGGGTGTGGGTATGGATGAGTAGATAGATGGGAGGATGGATAAGTGGTTGGATGGACTGATGGATAAATAAGTAGAAGGTTGCATGGATTGATGATGGATAGGTTGGGAAATAAATGGATGGATAGGTGATTGGATGAATAAATGGACAAATGGATTGCTAGGTGGATAGGTAGAGGATGGATAGGTGGGGGTATAAATGGACAGATGAATGGCTAGGGGAATGTGTGGATGGATGAGTGGGCAGATAGATGGATGAGCTAATGGGAAGAGTAAAGAGTAGGTGAATAGATGATAGAACAATGGATAGATGGACAGATAGTTGGGTGGTGGGGGATCCATATGGGTAGGGGTAGATGGGGTGAATATACAAATGGATGAGTGAATAGGTAGGTGGATTAATGACTAAATGGACAGATGGGTGGGTAGAGGGAAGGACAGAGTAATTGGCTGTGTGAGGGGGAGAATGGATGGATAAGTGGGTGGTGGGTGGGAGGAGGGATGGACAAATGGACAAATCAGGAGTGTGATGAGCAATTGGGGGATTACATGGATGGATAAATCCATTGAAAGGCAAAAATTGGCCCTGCATTACTGCTCCCCCATTTCCACACACCTTTAACTGCTAAAGGTAAGGCATCCTCTGTGTGCCCTGCCCCTTTCACATCACTCCACTTACTGCTCCCAACGACACTATCAAGCTGGGCTAACTCTGCATCCGACAAAGAAAAAAACAATGCAAGTCACTTGCTCAAGGACATAAGTCAGTGGCACAGCTGGGGCTTGAACCCACCCGTGCCTGAGGCACTTGGTACCCAGTGCTCTTGCTACCCAGGAGCAGAGCCCTCTAGCGGAGGAGGCATGATTTGAGGCTCCTGGATGTGGACAGATGACGGAGACTGCACCTCAGAGTGGGGCCTGCCTGGGGGAGAACCTGCTGTGGAGGTGGGACCTGGCTTGTCCCCATCTGTACTCCCCTTACCCACCCCCGCCCCCTGACGTTTCACATCCGCAAACAGGACAGTGCTCCAGTCCCACGGCAGCAATCTTGGTTAGAGCAGAACTCTAACCCCTCTAGCACCACTGGGGAGCAGCTTTGGGGGCCTGGCCTCTAGAGAAACACCCCCCACCAGTTTTCCCGCACCCCCCCTTCTCCAGCCTAGGGGGCAGGGAGGGGACACAGCGCTGCATCATTCCCCGTGGCACTCCCCGCTCTGGGGCCATTAACAGACGCCTCCCCATCGATCGGATCTGCTAAGTGCTGCTGATTCAGACGGGTGGGGGTGGGGGCCCCTGGGGGCAGAGGGGGTAGGATCTGGGCAGGAAGAGGGGGGAGTCCAGGAAGGAGGTGGGGAGAATTGGCAAAGCTCCCTGCCACCCCCATTTTCCAGATGACGCGACTGAGGCCCAACCAGCTTTGTAGGAGGCGGAGTCTCCCCAGGGTCCCTCTCAGGCAGTCCTAGGGGAGGGGGCTCTGGGAGCCACGAGGCCCCTCCCTGCCTCTCTCTCCATCTCCCGGCAAGCTCAGAGGGGCGGGGAGAGAGAGCCAGAGGAGGTGGAGAACTTGGGCAGCTCTGCAGAGTGGGGCAGGAGCTCCGGTGTTTGGTACCCTCAGCCCCACCGCTGTTGCCGCTGCTGCAGCGGGGACACAGGTGAGGACGGCCCTATGGGGAGGGGGAGGGGGCCACCAACAGTGCTGTCCTTGTCCTTCCCTGGTCCAGCCCCCAGGCCCTAGCCCATCCTGGGACAGTCCCCACGCGTCCTACTGGACCTTGTCCTTCCAGAGCCTCCTTCCAGGGACCCAGCCCCCTCCTCCTGCCTGTGCTGCCTTCTCCTCTCCCAGGCCTGGCTGTGGCTGCTTCTCCTCTTCCTCCTCTCGTCCTGCTGCCGCTGCTGCTTCTGCCGCTGCCCAGCACATACCACCAGCCCCTCGGGGTGTGGTTTCCCCAGACCAGCCCCCAACGGTGGGACGCAGCCTGATCCCGGCCTTCCTGGGCTCCTGTAAGGCCCAGGAGCCCCCCCTCCCTGCAGACACACCCTTTCAACACCCCACCCTGCTCTCCAACCCATTTTGAGGGGGACCCCATCTTCCTCTTATCTTAGTCTTTTTTGATTCTCTGGCTGCTCTGGGGCTGTGCCCAACTTCCTTCCAGTTGAGTCCCAGCCCTGAGGGGTTCTCCAGGTCCCTTCCCTACCCCCTGAACTCTTGAGAGGGTGGACCAGGCTTTCTCAGCCCCCCTGGATACCCTTCTCTACCAGACACCTCTCAGCCTCTGAAAAATAACCTGGCCCCATATCTAACCCTTTAGATACCCCACCCCCTTCTCCAGCCCCGCTAGGGGGCCCCACCTCTCCTTCCTTCCCCAGAACTCCGGTAGAGTGTGGACACCCCACCCCCAGGCTATTCTTGGCAGCTCTAGGCACTCCCAAGACACCTCTCAGCCTCTTTACAAACTCCTGGCTCTGTAGCCACCCCTTAGATGCACCAACCCCTTTCCTAGATCGACAAAGGGGCTCCAACCCCCTTATCTTCTCCCCAGAAGTCTTGAGAGTTTGGACAACCCTCCTCACCTCTCTCAGTTCCTTCAGAATCCCCCTCCAGACACTCTCAGCCTCTTGCAAACACCTCTGGTTCCACTTCTACCCCCTCCGGATGCCCCGATCCCCTCTCCAACCCCACTAAGCAGTTCCAGTCCCTTCTTCCTTCCCTCAGAACTCTTGAGAGTGTGGACAACTTCCCAGTGTTTCTTGCTTCATCCTAGACACCCCCAGATACCTCTCAGGCAGTGCTGACCCCTCTGGAATCATCTCAGTCTCTCTAAACACTCCCTCAGATCCTTTTTGGCACCTCTAGACGCCCCTCTTCTGCTCCTCTCCATGTCCCCTAGCCCCTTCTCACTCCCTCAAGACATCGCCCTGGTCCCTCTAAGACCCTCTACATGTCCCCCAAGCCCTTGCCCATCTCTCTAGTTCCTCCTCCTGGTTCCTCTTGGCCTCTCTAGACACCCCCAGTTTCCTTGTGCGAGTGGCCCAGGGCCTCTCCAAGCCTCCACCATCCTGGAGACAGCCACATTCTCCTAAAGGCCACCCCCGCCCCCAAGTCTCCGTGGGCCTGGGGCGCGGCAGGATGGCAGCAGGCGTGGCCACATGGCTGCCTTTTGCACGGGCGGCCGCGGTGGGCTGGCTGCCCCTGGCCCAGCAGCCCCTGCCCCCTGCGCCGGGGGTGAAGGCATCTCGAGGGGATGAGGTTCTGGTGGTGAACGTGAGCGGACGGCGCTTTGAGACCTGGAAGAACACGCTGGACCGCTACCCAGACACTCTGCTGGGCAGTTCTGAAAAGGAATTCTTCTATGACGCCGACTCAGGCGAGTACTTCTTTGATCGCGACCCAGACATGTTCCGGCACGTGCTCAACTTCTACCGCACGGGCCGACTGCACTGCCCACGGCAGGAGTGCATCCAGGCCTTTGACGAAGAGCTGGCCTTCTATGGCCTGGTGCCTGAGCTCGTGGGCGACTGCTGCCTCGAAGAGTACCGGGACCGCAAGAAGGAGAACGCTGAGCGCCTGGCGGAGGACGAGGAGGCCGAGCAGGCCGGGGACGGCCCATCCCTGCCGGCTGGCAGCTCCCTGCGGCAGCGGCTCTGGCGGGCCTTCGAGAACCCACACACGAGCACCGCGGCCCTCGTTTTCTACTACGTTACCGGCTTTTTCATCGCCGTGTCGGTCATCGCCAACGTGGTTGAGACCATTCCGTGCCGCGGCCCTGCACGGCGGCCCCCGAGGGAGCAGCCCTGCGGCGAGCGCTTCCCGCTGGCCTTTTTCTGCATGGACACGGCCTGTGTACTCATATTCACAGGTGAATACCTTCTGCGGCTGTTCGCGGCCCCTAGCCGTTGCCGCTTCCTGCGGAGTGTAATGAGCCTCATCGACGTGGTGGCCATCCTGCCCTACTACATCGGGCTCCTTGTGCCCAAGAATGAGGATGTCTCGGGCGCCTTTGTCACCCTGCGGGTGTTCCGGGTATTCCGTATCTTCAAGTTCTCCAGGCACTCACAGGGCTTGCGGATTCTGGGCTACACACTCAAGAGCTGTGCCTCTGAGCTGGGCTTTCTCCTCTTTTCCCTTACCATGGCCATCATCATCTTCGCCACTGTTATGTTTTATGCCGAGAAGGGCACAAACAAGACCAACTTTACTAGCATCCCCGCGGCCTTCTGGTATACCATTGTCACCATGACCACACTTGGGTGAGTGCAGACCCTGTGTAGGGAGCTGCCCGATCAGTCAATTACACTCACCTTTTCTGTAAAATTAAAAAGGTTAGATAAATGATCTCTCTCTCTCTATTTGAACTTCAATTTGGTCATCTGTAAAAAGTGAGGGAGTTGGATTAATCTCCAAGTCCCTCCCAGCTCTGACAATGCCTTAATTTTCAGGTCAGGAGACTTGGGTTCAACGATGGTCTTAGCTGCACTCTTTCTGTTGACCTTGTTTTCTCTGGGCTAGTTTTCCCCTCTGCAAAATGAGAAATGATGATCCCTTCA
The DNA here is from genome assembly GCF_965194805.1 of Balaenoptera borealis. Taxonomy (NCBI): domain Eukaryota; kingdom Metazoa; phylum Chordata; class Mammalia; order Artiodactyla; family Balaenopteridae; genus Balaenoptera; species Balaenoptera borealis. Next base: position 43,140,035 of record NC_138881.1, on the reverse strand, counting down.
ACATCCAGAGGGGATTCAGTGACATCATGGTTATGAAAGTTATCTGAATGTTTCTGGTACAGGATAAATAGATATTCGCTTTCTATCACCCCTTTTTCCATCTTGAGGACCCATGTCTCTCAACCCTTTAGATTCATCTGCTGTGTGGGGCACTACCTCTGTGGCTCGGTGATTCCTTGATGTTTCCCCAGAACAAGATATTTTCAGCATCATTTTTTTTTTTTTTACTGCCAGTCCTTGAGAGGAAATGGGATAAATGCATCAAATGAAATCACCAAACTCATGTTGTTCTTAAAGACATTGTCTAGGGCAGATACTGTGGTCCTTTTCTAAATTCCTATCACTGGGATTAGGTATGCAGTTGCTGCTCAGTATCTGTTGAACGGATACATTGGGATTACTCAGTACCTCAGTAGTAGAACAGAAAAATTGATTTAAGTTTTCTAAGAAGTAGAAATTAACTCTGGTTGGAGTTTCAGGATTGTATTGACAAATACTGAGCACTGAGAACAGGTTGGAACTGGGTATTTTGATGTCTTTTTATCCTATTCAGTCCTCACAACAACCCTGGGAGGATGTCTCATAGTTGAGGACACAGTCAGAGATGACACATCACAGAGCCAGAAATGGCCAAGTTGGAGAGACTTTCAAATGAGTCAAAGTAAAGAAATAAGGAAGAGGCATCCTGGGGGAGGGGGTTGGGGGCAAAGGCCTAGAGGCTGAAGACTGCAGAGGCTGCGTTTCTGTGGAGGGGATCTGATTGGTCCTGTGGTTAGAACAAGAGTATGCTGTGTGATTTTGAGCAAATCAGTTATGGAACCTTGCTGAGCTTCACTCCCCCCACCCCCAACCAAACAAGTTGGTAAGATTGGCTCTGCTCCATCTCCATGGGAGGGGGAGTGGTATGGAGAAAGGGAGGGAGGAGTTTCAAGGCTCCCCCCCTATTTTTTAATATGAGGACAGTTTCAAGGCTTCCCCTGGGGGAATAAGACGGGGTGCTACCTAGAGAAGGTAAGACAGACACAAGCAAAACCAACAGAGCACTGCTCCCAGGACTCAGAGCCCCTTAGCTGGCTTGTGGTGGTGGGACTCTCTCTCCGGGAGGCTATATTTACTGCCTGTGACTTCCTCCTTCCCCCCTATGCTTGGTATTAATAGATTTCCAGCTGACTCAGATGCCCGGTGCACGGCTTGGATGGGGGCAGCAGACAGTAGGGGCTGAGGGCCCATTCCTCATTTGACCCCCACTGGTGGCCAGAGAGGTCATTCCCCAATTTTTGCAGAGCAAGAAACTGAGACCAGAGAGTTTGAGTGCCTGGCCAGGGTTGCAGAGTGAGTCAAGTTGGATGGGATGCAGTGGGGGACTGAGGGGTGGGTGGGTATTTTTCTTGACCTTGGCTTACCTCCCCCGGCCCCAGCTACGGAGACATGGTGCCCAGCACCATTGCTGGCAAGATTTTCGGATCCATCTGCTCACTCAGTGGCGTCTTGGTCATTGCTCTGCCTGTGCCAGTCATTGTGTCCAACTTTAGCCGCATCTACCACCAGAACCAGCGTGCTGACAAGCGCCGAGCACAGCAGGTAACTGCACCTTCCATCTGAGTACCTCCTATTCCCCACACCCCAAGCCGGTCTACTCTTATGTTTGCCCACCTGACCTTCTATCTCCTCCTCTCTCTGCAGAAGGTGCGCTTGGCAAGGATCCGGTTGGCAAAGAGTGGTACCACCAACGCCTTCCTGCAGTACAAGCAGAACGGGGGTCTTGAGGTGGCTAGGGGCCTGGATTGGGGTGGGAGGTGAGCAGTGATGGGAGGAGGAAGGTGCTGACCTCATCCCTCTGCTCTATCCGCTCCAGGACAGCAGCAGTGGGGAAGAACAGGCGCTGTGTGTCAGGAACCGTTCTGCCTTTGAGCAGCAACATCACCACTTGCTGCATTGTCTAGAGAAGACAACGGTGAGGCCTAATGAGAGGTGGTGTGGCAGAATGAAGGGGGTCCCTTTGCCACCAAGCCAGCTCCCTCCTGGGATGGGAGGCTCACTACTAATTGTGGAAATCACACAGGGCTTCCTGGAAGAGGCCCCAGTAGAGCTGAGCCTTGAAGGGTGGGCAAGGGAAGGGAAGAGAGAGCGACTTACAGAAAGGAAGGAATGGCCTAAGCAAAGGCCTGGGGGTGAGGTCAGCTTCCTTGTGGTGCCCTGTGACCATGCCTCCCTTCTGCCCACAGTGCCATGAGTTCACGGATGAGCTAACCTTCAGTGAGGCCCTGGGTGCTGTCTCGCTGGGTGGCCGCACCAGCCGCAGCACCTCCGTGTCCTCCCAGCCAGTGGGGCCTGGCAGCCTGCTATCCTCTTGCTGCCCCCGCAGAGCCAAGCGCCGTGCCATCCGCCTTGCCAACTCCACTGCCTCGGTCAGCCGTGGCAGCATGCAGGAGCTGGACACGCTGGCAGGGCTGCGGAGGAGCCCTGCCCCTCAGAGGTAAGCACGCTGACCTGCTGTGCAACCCCTCTCCCGGGGAAGCTCAGAGCTTGGACCAAGGGGTCTGAGATTTCATGACTCCAGGCCTCCTAGCAAGTCAAGCTCAAACCCAAACTCCTCCATGCTGGAAGCTTGGGCTTATCTTGTCTGGAACTCCTCATTTTTCATTTGTACTTTCAATAAACATTTATTGAGCATCTACTGTATGCTAGGCACAATTTGGGGCATTTTGGAATTCACTTTAGTTTAGGAGTTTAGTTCAATTTTGGCAGTGAATAGAACAGACAGAAATCCTGAGCTTATGGAACTTCTATTCTAGTGAGATGAGACAGTTAAAAAACAAATACACAGATGATGCAGTGTGTTAAGTGCCAAGGAGAAAAAATAAATCAGGGATGGGGGATAGAGAGTGTAGAACAGGGTGTGATGCAGTTTTAACAGTGTGGTCAGGGAAGGTCTTGCTGAGGTGACATCTGAGCTGAGATCTGACGGAGGAGAGGGAATGAGCCATGTGGATACCTAGAGGGAGAGCTTTCCAGGCAGAGCAAACAGCCTGTGCAAAGGCCCTGAGGCAGGAATGGGTCTGCATGTTAGAGACACAGCCAGGAAGCTTCTGTGAGTAGAGTGGAGTGAGTGAGAGGGAGAGTGGTAGGAGGTAAAATCAGAAAGGAACAGGGACCAGATTGTGTAGATCTTACAGTAGACTGTTGTGAGGACTCTGGCACTGCGAGGAGTAACCACAATAGATAACACTTTTATGTGTGTGCTCATTATGTTGCAGACACTACTCTGAGCACTTTGTATCATTTATTATCTTATTTAATCTCCACAACATCTCTGTGAGGTAGAAAACATTGTTATTCCCATGCTACAGATGAGAGAACAGAGGTTTAGCGTGGTTGAAGTGGGATCAGGACTATTTGACTCCAGAGCCCTCACTCTGCACCACCATAATTGAGGGTGCAGGGGAAGCATTTAGCACAGTGCCAGGGACCCAGTAGGCACTCAATAAATGTCATGATTGTCGTGGCAAGTATTAAGATGACTTTTTAAGAACCTTCCATCTTCCCACCCTTATCCACAGCCGCTCAAGCCTCAATGCCAAGCCCCATGACAGCCTTGACTTGAACTGCGACAGCCGGGACTTCGTGGCTGCCATCATCAGTATCCCCACCCCTCCTGCCAACACCCCAGATGAGAGCCAACCTTCCTCCCCTGGCGGTGGTGGCAGTGGGGCCAGCAGCACCCTCAGGAACTCCAGCCTGGGTACCCCTTGCCTCCTTCCCGAGACTGTCAAGATCTCTTCCCTCTGAGGGACGGGCCTGCCCATCCAGAGCGCTCTCCCAATTCTTGGAGGCTCCCTTCCAAAGCCATATTTTGGGGATGCAGAGAAGGGCAGCCTGGAGACCCCTTCTGCCCCCCACTGAGAACTATGCAATGGAGTTCCATGGAATGGCCCACCTGGTGGGGAAATAGCCAGGGAAAGGGAAACTTCCCCTACCCCAGACAGTTTTCCTTGTGGGAGCTGAAGCACTGGACTTCCTCAGGCCCCCAGCCTCCTTGCCCCAGCACACTGGGACTGGCCCCTCTACCCAAGCGGGCCTCCTGCATGCTCCTCCCCTCAGGAGTTCTGGCCCAAGAAGAAGAGGTGAAACTTCCTCTTCTCTCTGGCTGAGCTGTGGACGTTTGGGGGTTCAGAGAAGAGAACCCTCACTTCTGATCTGGCCTCTAGAAGAAGTCCCCACCCTCCACCGGGCCCAACAACTCTCAAATTCCAAAGCTTGGAATGCAACCACAGGCTTCATGGGCTGTGGCCTCAGCAGTGACCTTGGTTCAGGGGTCAGGCTGCCTTTCCCAACACACACAGATAGCACAAACACCACCCCCCTTCCCTGGCTGCTGGAAACGGGTCCCCGCAACCCCGTCCTCCACTGGGCCCCCAGCAAACTCTAGCAATAGCAGCTGCTGCCGTGACATTATGCAAAGCCTCTGCCCAGTTTGCTGCAGTATTTACATCTGCCCTAATCATAGGGGCCACCTCTAACTACTCCTCCTTCTCTCTTCTCTGGCTTGCTTCCTTCCTGGGTTGGGCTGGAGTCTGGACTGGCTGAGATAAAAGCCTGGCAGCTGGCAAGAGCTGGGCTGTGTTTGGAGATCATGGGCTGATTCCATGTTCTTGGGCAGGAGTCCAGAAGTGGCAGGGGCTGAAGCCTGGGTTGTTCCTGAGCTCTGGGAGTTGTAGGAGGTAGGAGGAACTTCTTGATCTCCTCCTCCTCCCCGACAATGCCTGTTCACATATCCCTCTCTCTTCTCCCTCTTCGGTCACCTTCCAGAACTCTCTGTCTGCTCTCAGGCTGAAATCTGGTATCATCTCAGGTTCCCTGTCCCCAGCACTGTCCCTGTGGAGCTGGTGGCTGACAAAGATGTAGTTTCCATCAGTCAATAAAACCTGAGAGGAGAGATGAGGATGAGCACCTCCTGGCTCTGTGGGTTTGGGGCTGGGTTGGGCTGGAGGGGTTGAAAATACTCCAATTTCAATTCCTTTTAACTAGTAGAAGGGCTGTTATGGGAAAAGGTATGGGAGGTCGATGGTTGCTGGTGTGTTGTGGAAGATGGGGATCTAGGAGAAATGAAAGAGGGTGCTCGAAGAGGTGAATCTGCAGCCAGTGAGGTAGGCTAGGAGGTCCTGAGACGTGCCCCATGGACATAATCTGCTCTAGCCCCCTCACTCACAGATGGGGAAACTGAGACCCAAAGCAGCACACACTTGGTTAGAGGAGACTTGAACCCAGGCTTCCTGACAGCAAACGGCTCTGAACTGAACCCTGATGAAAAGCATCTCTCAGTTTGGCGAATTCCCCTTCCTTGTGGATGTCCCCTACCTGTATTCTCTCTTCTGGACTACTGGATATACTAGACTAGTGTAACTGAGCTCTGTGGAGCACAGAGAAGACAGACCTTGGATTCAGGTTGACCTGGATTCCAGTCCCTGGGTAAGAGAATCACTTATCTTCTCTTGCCTCAATTTGCTAATCTGTGAAATAATCATTCATTCATTCACCAAATATTTATTAACTGCATATCATGTGCTAGCCCTAGGGGTACAAAAATGGGCAAAGTAGACATCATCTCTGACCTACAGAGGTGAGCATGGAAGGCAATTAAGCAATTATAATATAGTGTAGTAGAACCAAGATTAGTGGATTACAGAAGCATATAGATGGCAAGAGAACCTAACCTGGCCGAACAATGAGTCAAAGTTAGCCAGGCAAAAGACAAAAGAGTGAAAATGTTTTAGGCAGAGGGAACAGCATGTGCAATGACCTGGAGGTTAGAGCGCCAGCTCAGGGCCTTGGGAAACTGAAGTGGTTCCGCACAGCTGATGAGGAGAGTGTGAGACTGTGATGAGGGTGAGGATGTAGAGGTAGGCCAAATCACAAAAGGCCTTTGAAGCTATGATACACATGTGGACTTCATCCTAAGGATGATGGATGGGGACCTCTGAAGGCTTATAAACAGGAAAGTCATCACGAGTTTTGTGTTTCAGAAGGATTATTCTGGCTGTGGGGAGTGGGTTATAGAGAACCAGTCCTGGAGGGAGGAAGAACAGTGAGGAGGCTTTTGCAGTTGCCGAGTTGGCAGGTGACAGTGGCTTAGACGGGATCGTGGCAGTAAGAGTTGGAAAGTCAAGAGATTTCAGAGATAGGATTGGCAAGATTTAGGATTGACAGGTACGTGGGAGTTGAGGAAGAGGGAGCAGTCAGGGTTGACTCCCAGGTTTCTGCCTTGGGCAAAGGCTGTAGGGGGTGCCATTCATTCACTGTCAAAGGGAACATCAAAGCTGTTGAGCACACAGTGACAGGCACATAGTAAGTACTTGGTGAAGGTTAACTACAATTATTATCATAAGTTCAGTTTTAGGTGTGTAGTGCTGGACAAATATTGAGTAGGGAGTGGGATACATGTATCAAGTAAGATGGTCCTGAGAAGATTCAATGTGATAATGTGCACAGGCATTTGGCACAGTGTCCTAAACACAATAAGCCCAGTAAACGTGAGTCTTCTCCTCCCATTAAGTCTCATGAGCAGAAAACACCACCATAGTCTGTTTATTACTAACACCCTACAGGGAAGAACTTCAGCTAGGGTTGGCATCTGAAGGGAGAAGGTTAGGTGGCACTCAGAAGAGCTTTCTGATGGCCTGTATATGGCTTGGCTTCTAAGACTGGCAGGGAGCCCTCACCTCTCACAACAACTTCTTGGTTCATGAGCTCATCTCAACTCCATAACTACTCCCTGAGGTAGGCTGGGCAGGCATTATCCCGTTTTACACATGGGTAACCTCAAATTTGAGACACAGTGACCTCCTCAAGGTCATACAGTTGGTAATGGTCCACCGTGCCTGGGACTGAGGTCTTCCTGACTCCAAAGCCTGGGATTCTTTCCACTGCACTGCAGTGCAGACTAATTTACTGAGCACTTACTAGATGCCAGGCACAGCACCAGACCCTTTGCAAGCATTAACCTCTGATCCTTAAATTGGGATTATCATTGCCATTTTACAGAGAAGTAGAAATTGAGGATGGGGTGGCTGTTAAATGACTTGCCAGAGATCACTCAGGAGGGGCACAGGTAGGATTAGCTTATAGCTCTCCATCCGTTCAGTAGCAGAAATTTTACCAACCTTATTGCGAGACGCTGGTTGCTGACAGAGCTGGTTTATAAACTTTGCTCGATTCAGGTAAACACAGTTGGGGGGAGTTGTTGGGGGGGGGAAAGGCTGTGCCGCGCCTGCGCGCTAGCCACAGGGGCGGGGAGGTCAACGCGAGGGCAATAGTGCGCCGGTGCCAGAGTGGGCGTGTCTGCTTCCCAAACACCCACTGTCCCAATGGTGCACGTCTGTCCCAAGGTTGGCCCGTTCGACTTGAGTGGTGGCGTGTCTTAACCAATCACCGCAGAACCCGGCCTGTTGCCAGGGTGAAGCCGTGCCCGCCTCTCTACTGGATGCGGATTTCTGGTGGGTGGAAACGGAAGTGACGCTTCAGGGGCTAGCTAAGCTCTGGGAGTGTTGATATTTTCCAGTCAGTCCGGCTGACTGGGGCCAAGTTGGAAGCCCGGAAGGGAGGCGATTTAAAAACTGTCGTGCGCGGGGCAGGCCACGCTGTCCTGTTGCAGTGCCCTCGCCTGCGAGTCAGAGCTTCGGGGAGACAACAGCACAACGGGACCGAGAGGAAAGGCAAGGAACAAGGGTGCCGACTTTGACTGAAATCTGAGACAGAGGGCAGGGGAGGGCGATCGTTCGCTTCTGATTGGCTCGTGGGCATCATCGAGGACCCACGCAACCGCTTCGATTGGTTGGTGCCCTCAATTATTGTGGCGGCGGCGAAGATTTTGCCCACGTACTTCCGAGCGAGAGGCGGGGCTGTGCCCCGGCGCGCCTGCGCAACGCCCCGGGCCCCACCCGGTAGTTCAAGAACCTGCGAGGGGGCGGGGCGAAGAGGTGCTTGTTTTGGTTCTGTTTCCTTTGAAGCCGAAGGCCGGAACGAGCGTAGCAATAAACTTGCTGGACTTGGAAAGAAGGCTACGACAAGCTCGCCGCGGTGCCTTCATCTTGGACTTCACATCCAGGTTCACCGGCCGCGTGACCCGCGCGCCGCCGACGGTTCGAGAACCAGTGCCTCGATCTCTTTATCCGGGTCCCGGCGATCCCGTCGTGCTTCGCGCACCACTGTAGCCCCCCTTATCCGGGTCCTCTCCCGGCGTGCCCCGCGCCGAGTTTGGTGGGGGGTACTCGGCGGTGCCGCCATGACTATTCTCCCCAAAAAGAAACCGCCGCCTCCCGACGCCGACCCCACCAACGAGCCGCCGCCGCCCGGGCCGCTGCCCCCGGCGCCTCGCCGCGGCGGGGGTGTAGGCGTGGGCGGCGGCGGCACGGGTGTGGGCGGCGGCGATCGCGACCGTGACTCGGGCGTCGTTGGCGCCCGTCCTCGAGCCTCGCCACCGCCTCAGGGCCCGCTCCCGGGGCCACCGGGTGCCCTCCATCGCTGGGCGCTGGCCGTGCCGCCTGGCGCCGTGGCAGGCCCCCGGCCACAGCAGGCCTCTCCTCCTCCTTGCGGGGGCCCCGGCGGTCCCGGCGGCGGTCCCGGTGACGCGTTGGGTGCCACGGCAACGGGCGTGGGCGTGGGCGCGGCGGGCGTGGTGGTGGGCGTGGGCAGTGCCGTGGGCGTGGGCGGCTGCTGCTCTGGGCCGGGTCACAGCAAGCGGCGGCGTCAAGCCCCTGGGGTTGGCGCGGTTGGCGGGGCAAGTCCTGAGCGTGAGGAAGTCGGCGCAGGTTACAACAGTGAGGATGAGTATGAAGCGGCTGCAGCGCGCATCGAGGCCATGGACCCCGCCACCGTCGAGCAGGTATGGGGGGGGAGTGACGGGTGACTGGGTGTGGTGGACGGGATGCCCAGACTGGGTAGGGACCCAAGGAAGGCTATTTGAGATCGCTCCAAGGGGCCTTTGTCTTCTCTCTGAGCCTGGCACTCTTTTCTCTGGTAGTGGGGGTGTGAGAGATCCTCTTTCCCCCGCCAAGGACTTGGGGTTAGAGGCCCCAGATAAGATGGAGGACTTAAAAGCGGGGTCTGTGGTGTCTTCTAGCGCCCGTAGTTGTCATTCTGGGCCCAGGGACCTCATCGTGTGGGGCCAATAGGTAGGGACTCCCCAGGAGAGACAGGCAAGATGGAATGCCTCCTGAGAGGGGAGTCTCATGACTCTCCAAAGGACCTTGGTCTGTGTTCAGTGACTTGAGATTTCTTTTTCTCTGGGATAAGAGTCTAAGACTTCTTCTCCAGGGAATACAAGTAAGGTGGAGATCTCAGAGATATGAGTGTCCCCAAGATACCAAAACCGTTTCAGGGGTCTGAGACGCTCTATATAGGACAACCCCCTTCTTTTTCTCAGGGGGATACAGCACAGGACCATGCAGCAGTGGGGTCTGAGACTCCCTCTTCTGGAAGTCAAGGGCCTGACACACACACATACATACCCCCCTAAGATCCCCTTCCCTATGGGAACAAGGATCAAAACCAACACCCTGGGACCAGAAAGTCTCCTAGGGTACATGAGATTCATCCCCTTCTAAGTGACAAGGGTCTGTGCTTTTTCTAAGAGATCTGAAACCTCTTTGGAGGCAAGAGTCTGAATTTCTCTCTAGGAGCTTAAGCTTTTTTTAAGGTCTAGACACTCCCGCCCCCCAGCACCAGGCCTGAACCTTTCTTCAAGAAAATGGGACTCACTGTTTCGGATACTGGAACCTAGGATTCCCCCTGCTTATGGACTGGGGCTTTCAGAGACTGGATCTGAAGCCTCTTCAGGAAACTGATACCCCTCCACAGAGGTCTTTAGGGGACTTTTCTCCTCAGGGAGTGGTCTGAGTATTCTCTTTGGCCATCTGAGACTCACTGTGCCAAGGACTCTTGAGCTTTCCCTCAAGGACAAGAGATGCATACATACCTCAGTGACCAGTGTGTCTCTAGAGGTGAGGTCCAAGCTTCCCCCTCAAGCAACTTAAGGTACTTCTCAGGAACAGGAGGTCTCCCCTGCAGATTTGAGCCCTGAGACCCTTCCCGTGGGGCATGGGTAGAGTCCCTGGGGAACAGGGTTCCGCATCTCCCCTCATGAGTTTGAACTTTCTCTCAGCATACGTGTACCCCAGTCTTAGAGGCCTTTTGGGGGCATAAGATTTCATGCCTTGGGGACTTGAGCCTAAGCCCCCCTTCCACTTTGAACTAAGTCCTGCGGGCTGCTCATTGCTCTTGGGGACATGGGTAAGGTGGGATTCTGGGGGAAAGAGTCTGAGCCTCCTCGCAGGGGCCTGAGCTTCCCCTCTGGGACAAGAGATCCTTCACCTTAGGGAGGGGCTTGAGCTCCCCCCTTGGGTATGAGCCTCCTCCTCCCCTCCCTTCCCCCCCAACCAGGCAATCCTTTCTCACCAGGGAGAGGGATGGGAAGTCCTCCCCAATGTGGCCTGAGGCCTCCCCCATTGGACAGAAGGACCTGGATGCTTTTCACAGTCATAAGAACTCCCTACCTGAGCCTGCTCAGGCTAGGAAGTTCTCCTTACTTTCTGTGAGAAAGTTGTCAGGTACTGGGGATGTGAGGACTGAGGCCTACCCTCAAGAACTAGGAGATGTGTTGAGTCTCTCCCTGACCCAGCTATGCTTCTAATTTCCTGGATCAGGGAAATATTCTGAGCTTTCTGAATTGGTTTCAATAAGCTTTTTTCTTCCCAGAGACAGGGAAGGGGTTTGGGACATCCCCACTGCAGGAAATTCTCCACCCACATTCCTCTCCCTCTTGGTTCAGGTAAATCTTTTTGTACTTCATGGGGGCCAGGGCCTGGTTTTGAGCCCCCGTCCTTGTTCCCTTTCCATGCATTACTACTTCTCCAGGCAGGATAAATCATCTGCCAGGGTGAGGACCAGGAGTTGTTTCTTCTCCCTGGTTGCAGTAAAGTGTGCCTTTCCTTCTCCACAGAAATGAGGAGTCCCAGGAACAGAGAGAAAGTCATGTGCTGCCATGGTGACTAGAAAGACACCTCCTTACATCCCCTTTGCATCTCCTGGGCTAGGGGTCCCTCCCTTGTAATTGTTCCCATAAGAACATGGAAGTAAAGCTCTGTGGTTGCATGATACTTTCCCTTCCCAATGACGGAGGAGAGGCTTCCTGTCCTCCCACTTCTTGGGACAAAGGGAGGAAGAAGATGCTTCTTTTTGCTTCACCTGGTTGAACTTGGGGATGAAAAGAGGGGAGATTCTTCCTGCTGCCCTAGGCTTGGTCCTGAACCGTCACTGGGGGCATTTGTAACCCAGAGGCCAGTTAGATCCTTGGGAAAGAGGGGAGTTGTTGAGAGGGAGCCCAGATGGTGAATCCGGTCCTTGTGACTACTCAGACTTCTTGTCTGTCCTGATGCTGTTACTGTATCTACTGCTTTTAGGAGCCCTTTTGACACCCTGGGGGTCCCAGTGCTAGGAAGGTGGTGTCGTCAGGGGTTTCCTTTCCCAGGTATGGCTGCCTTGCCGAGAGTCTCCCCTATGAAAAGAATGGCTTGAGAGCATCCTGAGCTTGAGGACCCCACAGGGCATTTTGTGAAGGGGGCCCGTGTGCTGAAGTGGTGGGAGAAGGTGGACCTGGCACTGAAGCCAGGATGCCTGGGTTCCCACCCTGGCTCTGATGAGGCTTTTCTGGATGAACCAGAATAGTTCTGCCTGTGCTCTCTGGGCCACAGTTTTCTCTTTGGTCAGGTAAGGAGCTGGTTAGGTATTGTTTAGCTTTGGGATTTTAGGGAGCTCACACCAAAGCCCTTTGGGCCTGGAGGTGACAGGGAACGGTAGGTGTCTTTCGAGGCAGAACTGGGTTCCTCTCCTGTCTCCCCTGCCCCTGTGTTCCCTCTCAACCATGCAAGCTTGGTGGTCAGGACAAGTGGCCTGGTCAGTGTGAGGCTCAGGGTTGGCAGACAGTGATTTTTGTGGCCAGCTCTGCTGTGGTGAATAAACTCGGGGGTTGCCTGTTGGGAGACCTCTTGGATGGTTTGGAGGTAGGGTTGTGTGTAGAAAAAGTTTAAGCTTTGGAGCTGGCAGGCCTGAGTTCAAATCCCAGGATCTCCTGCTTAGCTGCCAAAAGTCCACCCATGCCCAAGGTTACTGAGTGTCTGAATACCTGACCTGGCCCACCTTGGACCTTGGCTGATTCTTCTCTTGAAGTTTCCCCAGGATCATCTGGGTTCTTCCTAGGAGCCTTTGCAACAACTGATCTTTGTTGGCAAAGACCCTTCATTTGGCTTCTAGGAACCTGCTGATTCCTCTGGTGAGGAGGCATAGTGGTATAGCAGGAAGTGGTCTCTGCCTGGGTGGTCTGGGTGGTCTGGGTTTGAGTCCTGTATCTTCTGGCAGTTCCTTTTTCTGGGCCTCAGTTTCTCCATCCATAAAATGGGTAGTGGTGAGGAGGGAGGTTGTACTCATTGCTCTGAAGCTAGTTGTAATCTCTTTAATTCTCTGCTCCCTACTCCCCCCATCCATTGTGAAAGTTTTGAGTGGGGCCCCTTAGCTTTTGGGAGTATGCTATGAAGTTTCAAGCAGTTACCAGCTTCCCTCTCCCCAGCCAGTGCTGTAGGCCTTTGTGTGTGTGTTTTTTGTTTTCTTTTGTTGTTGTTGTTTTTACTTTTTGGCTTCACCGCTCGGGATATGGGATCTTAGTTCCCTGACCAGGGGTTGAACCTGCACCCCCTGCAGTGTAAGCGTGGAGTCTTAACCACTGGACCGCCAGGGAAGTCCCTGTGTGTGTGTTTTTTTTTTTTAATTTTATTTATTTATTTATTTATTTTTGGCTGCGTTGGGTCTTTGTTGCTGCGTGCGGGCTTTCTCTAGTTGCAGTGAGCGGGAGTACTCTTCGTTGCGGTGCACGGGCTTCTCATTGCAGTGGCTTCTCTTGTTGCGGAGCACGGGCTCTAGGCATGCAGGCTTCAGTAGTTGTGGCACGCAGGCTCAGTAGTTGTGGCTCGCGGGCTCTAGAGCGCAGGCTCAGTAGTTGTGGCGCGTGGGCTTAGTTGCTCCGCGGCATGTGGGATCTTCCCGGACCAGGGCTCGAACCTGTGTCCCCTGCGTTGGCAGGCAGATTCTTAACCACTGCGCCACCAGGGAAGCCCCCTGTGTGTGTGTTTTTAACAGCTTTCTTGAGATATAATTCACACATCATGCAGTTCACCAGTTCAAAGTGTACAATTCAGTGACTTTTAGTGTATTCACAGAGTTGTAAATCCATCACCACAATCAGTCAATTTTAGAACATTTTTTTCACCTCAGAAAGAAACCCTGCATCATCATCATCCCCCATCCCCTCATCCCCTCTTGGCCTCTGACAACCACTAATCTACTTTTTTTTTTTTTAAGGAATTCCTTTATTTTTTATTTTATTTATTTATTTATTTATTTATTTTTGGCTGTGTTGGGTCTTCGTTTCTGTGCAAGGGCTTTCTCTAGTTGTGGCAAGCGGGGGCCACCCTTCATCGCGGTGCGCAGGCCTCTCACTATCGCGGCCTCTCCTGTTGCGGAGCACAAGCTCCAGATGCGCAGGCTCAGTAGTTGTGGCTCACGGGCCTAGTTGCTCCGTGGCATGTGAGATCTTCCCAGACCAGGGCTCGAACCCGTGTCCCCTGCATTAGCAGGCAGATTCTCAACCACTGCACCACCAGGGAAGCCCTAATCTACTTTTTGTCTTGATTGATTTGTCTTTTCTGGATATTTCATATAAATGAAATCATACAACATGCAGTCCTTTGTGACTTCGTTCTTTCACTTAGCATAATGTTTTCAAGCTTCATCCATGTTGTAGCATGCATCAGGACTTTTCTTTTTGTTGCAGAATAATAGAATCTTCGTTTTTTATTCTTTCTTTTTGTTGCAGAATAATAGAATCTTCGTTTTTTAATCCCCCCCCACCCCCCACCCCAGTGGCCTGGCAGTAGGTTTGGAGCCTTTTGCTCTTTTCCGATTCCTCTGCCCTGGAGAGCTTGTGTTAGTCCTTAGCAGTGTGTCTGTCTGTTTCTCATTGGATGGGTTGCCTATGTTTAGCCCGTGGAGCAGAGCCAGTGTTCCTGGGTATTTTGGGGGAGAGAGGGGTGGTCTTGGCACCAGGCTTGCTGGGACAGAGCTGTGTAGCCCAGAATACTAAAAGCCTCTTGGCCGTGGGTTCTGGGAAGACATCTGTCCATGAGCTGCCACTGCTGCTGCCATCTCCCCCTGCCTCCTCCCCGTTTCAGTGGCAACTCATTCATCAATAGACAGAGTCAGCAGCTTCCCAGGCTGGGAGGGGGGATTCCAGGCCCCTGCAGCCTTAATTCTAACCCTTTCCCTGGGGGGATGCAAACAGGGTGGATCCTGTGGGATGTGAGCATTGCCACGTTGCCTCACAGCTCACACAAGGGAGTGCTACAAGGAGGTTGTATTTGTTTCCTGTGGTTGCTGTGACAAATTACCACAAACTGGGTGGTTTAAAACAACAGAAATTTATTCTCTCACAGCTCTGGAGGCCAGAAGTCCGAAATCAGTTTCACTGGGCCCAAATCAAGGTGTTGGCAGGGCCACACTCACTCCACAGGCTCTATGGGAGAATCCAGTCCTCTTCCAGCTTCTGGTGGCTGCTCCCATTCCTTGGTTTTTGACCACATCACTCTGATCTCTGCCTGCTTCTCCTCTGTGTATGGGTGGTCTCCTCTTCTGTCCGTATTAGGTCTTCCTCTGCTGTTCTAAGGACACTCGTGATTGCATTTAGGTCCTACCCTGATACTCCAAGATAATCTCCCCATCGCAAGATTCTTAACCACATTTGCAAAGATCCTCTTCCTGTAACATTTACAGGTTCCAGGGATTAGGGCCTGATGTCTTTGGGTGGTCATTATTCAGCCTACTACAGGGGTGTTCTTGTTTCCCTTCCAGGGCAAGGAAGGGAGCTCATTAAGTGCTCTCATACTGGGCGAAGTCCTATAATATTTGAGTCTTCCCAGTATCCCTATTATTGGGAGGCTTGTTATCCCATTTCACAGATTGGAAAACTGTGGCTCAGAGCAGTTCATCACATGGCTAATAATTAGTGGAGTTGGATTGAAACCTAAGTCAGTTGGGTCCCACAGCCTGCTTCAACTTCTGTTGTGCCTTTGGACCAGTAGGTTGCAGTCTTGCACCTTGGATCCCCTGATGTCAGAGAGCTTTGCCCAGCCCCTTTGTGGAGGCTCAGAGATGTGGAGGGAGTCACCCACAGGTTCAGCAGTGGGCTTGGAAGATTCAGGGTCTGGACTTTTTGTATTTTTATTTTATTTTATTTATTTATTTTTTATTTAATGTTTTGACTGTGCTGCATGGCATGTGGGATCTTACTTCCCCAACCAGGGATCGAACCCTGCAGTGGAAGCACAGAATCTTAATCACTGGACCGCCAGGGAAGTCCCAGGGTCTGGATTTGACTTTCTTAGGCCTGGACATTGATGTAGCTTATGGCTGGGCCAGCTCCCACCTTTCACTCCCGCCATCCCTTCCTTCCTGGGCCATTTTCCTAAACGACTCTCAAGTTGGCGCCTTCCTTGGAGGCTCCTGTCCAGCTGGGGAGAGGAAAAGACTGTGCTCTGAGCTCTTGGGACTCTAAGCTCTTTTTGGAGCCCAGGACCATGACCTCCCTGTTTTCTCCCCGCAGAGGGAGAGAGAGAAGGGGTTTCAGCCAGAGCCTGCTTTAAAGGCTGCTGGTGCCAAAGGCAGTGGGTGGCTAGTGGTCTGGCCTCCAGATCCAGGCCCAGATGCCAGTCTGGCTGCCCCAGTACCGAAGCCTTGCTTGTGCAAGGGGAATGCTCAGGCGTTCTTAATCTTTAAGGACAAATCAGGATTTTCCCAAATGGGCTGCCAGGTACATCTCCATGCTGTGACTCATGAGGCTTCTCTTGTTGCGTTTACACTAGGCTTTGCTGGTGCCCAAACCCCAGTTCCTTTCTGCCTTTGTAAAATGAAGATAATGCTTCCTGCCACCTGAGCTGTGGTAAGGACAGTTAAATGAGGTCACCTTTTGCATCTGGCACCTGGCATGGGCAGGCATTCGGCTAATATGAATTCATCTTTTTTCTTGGCCCTGCCCTGCTTACTTGCCTAGTCCTATCCAGGACTTTAGCTCTGCTGAACTCATTGCTGGGCCTCTGGCATCCCTGGAGTGACAGAAGTGATCTCTTATCCAATTAACAAGCGTTTCTGGAGGTCTTGGTGTTTTACTCCTTTACTCAGGTGGCACCTCCTCTCAAGTGCCAGCCTTAATGACTGGCCAGGTCCCTTCCTCTGTTTCACAGCACCCCTGTGTTCACCTCTTTCAAAGCCCTTGCTCACACTTCAGTGTGGACATTGCCTGTTTCCCCACCCCTCTAGCAGTTTATGAATTTATCGAGGTTGAGACCAAATTTGATTCATTTTTCTGTCCTCATTGCCAGCCCAGGGTCTGACTTAGTAGCTGCCTGGTGAACCTTTGTTGGATGAATAAGTAGGAGCCACTCTCGTCCTCTTTGATCCCCTGTCCCCTCTCGATCTCTTTTCCCCCCATACTTGAGGGCAGGAGGTTGCTGTGTGCCCTGCTTTTTTAGAACTACTTCTGTCCAGTCTGGGGTTGTAGTCATAGTTGCAGCTTCCCTGCTGAAGACTCCTGGCTAGGGCAGGCGCCATGGTGCTGGGAGATGGCTGACCCTGCAGGTCAGGGATAGGGGAACTGGCTGGAGTAGGCCAGTCCAGTGTGACAGCCTCAGGGCAGGAGGGACACCTGGACTGCTGGAATGTTGTACACAAACAAGAGTTTGTGCTGTGGAAGCCCATTAAGAGCTTCCAGGTGCCTTTGTCATCTCTGGAAAGCCAGCCACACCTTCCTGGTGTGTGGGCCCTGATGGTGGGGCTACTGGCTGTTCCCTTGTCACCCTCTCTTCATCCCCTGCTGTGTAGCCACTCACCTGGGACTTTCTGAGGGCCTCTCAGTTGTACGTCATCTCTGTCTGTGCTAGTCTTGCCCCTTCTTTTGTTACTGATGACCACCTCACCAGTGCATGGTTTGTTGTTTAGAAAGCCTTTTCAAGTCCTGAAGCTCCTCTGAACCTCTTGACAGCTGTCGGGCAGATCACATATCCCCCGTTTGATAGGCTGAGGCTTGGAGAGTTCAGGTAGCTTACCTGAACTCATGCAACAAGTGAGTGACAGAGCTGGGGTTGGAACCCAGAGCTTTTTAGCCTCTAAACCTTGTGCTTCCTACTTTGCCAAGAATTTCTCTCACCTGAGCTGGCTAAAAATGGCCTGCAGAGAGGTGACCTTCTCTGTCTGATTGGCATTAGCCCAGATCCTGTAAATCCCTAGGCTGGGTCGTGTCCCCAAGGAGCAGCCTTGGGATTTCTGGTCCCTAGGCCTGATGCGGGCTCAGGCTGGCTTCTTCTGGTGGCCAGCAGATGGCGCGAGGAGGCTGGGAAAGATCTCCTGCTTCTGGTTTGTTTTGTTTTGAGATGGAAAACATGTTTTAAGTGACACTTGGACATTATTTTTTAATAGATTTATTTTTTAGAGCAGTTTTAGGTTCACAGCAAAATTGAGCAGGGGGTACAGGGAGTTCCCATACACCCCTTGCCCCCCCACACATTCAGGGCCTCCCCCATAATCAGTGTCCCCCACCAAAGTGGTACATTTGTTACAATCATTGGACCTACATGGACACATCATAATCACCCAAAGCCCATAGTTTACATTAGGGTTTGCTCTTAGTGTTGTACACTCTATGGGTTTGGATAAATGTATAATGATGTAACCACCGTTACAGTATGTAGCATAGTTTCACTGCCCTAAACATCCTATATGTTCCGCCTGTTCATCTCTCCTTTATTTATTTATTTATTCATTCATTCATTCATTCATTCATTCATTCGTATTTGGCCACGCCAGGCGGCATGCGGGATCTTAGTTCCCTGACCAGGGATTGAACCCATGCCCCCTGCAGTGGAAGCGTGGAATCTCAACTGCTGGATCACCAGGGAAGTCCCTCTCCATTATTTTTTTTAAAAACATCTGAAAATACACACTTGCACAGATTCACTTAACCCCACACCTTTAGGGCCAGCTGTACTTTGGAATTCAGAAAAATTTCAGAACTTAGGAAAGTCACCTGGTATGTGTACTGTGTATTATGTAACACCTCCCGTGGGGTCTATAGCTGCACCTCATAGTCAAACACCTGAATGTTTCTGCATAGAAATGTTTGAATATTCGCCTCTAAGTGGAATAAATGGGTTCTTGTCAACTCAGGTCAGATTGTGATGCTAAATGAGTTAGATAAAGACTTGGTTTTAAAAGCTTTTAGAAGTTTGGAATTTTGGGTAAGGTGTTGTATACCTCTTATAAAGGAGGTGGTGAAGTAAAATCACCTGTAATACCAACATTTAGGGATAATATTTTGTTGTGTAAAGTCTTCCCAACTTTGTGTGCATGTGTGTTTGTATACATATGCATATATATATGTTAAATGTGTTCTATCACAAGTGAGGTCATACTTTGCATATGTTTTGCCTTATACAGTATATCTTGGAATTCCCTAGCTGTATGTGGAGCTCAGGAACTGGACTCCCGCCAGTCACTCCCTCCTAAACATCTCCCCTACCCTAAGTGACTAGAGGGTCCCCAGGTGAAACTCCTTGAGGTAGAGCCAGGTTCTCCCCCCAGGCACTTGCTGGGTCTGGGCCTCTGGCTGCCTAGGGGAAGGCCCAGCACTGGATTCCCAGCGTGGTCAGCAGTGGTCAGAATACAGATGGGGCTTCTGCTCTCAGGACAGCTGAGACCCCTCTGGGAGCAAGTCTTCCGCTCACACAGTGACTGATTCCCTGAAAGAAAGGGTCTCCTCCTGCTTCACATGCACATGCACAGAGTTGTCAAGCAGGGCAGAGAACTGGACCCTGCCCATTGTCCTCTCAGCCAATCATCTGGGCCCCTTGCGAGCTCAGGGGCAGGGCCCTGGGGCGAGGGTACAGGCCTTTCCTGTTGCTGACCCCCACCTCTTCCCTCCAGCAGGAGCACTGGTTTGAAAAGGCCCTGCGAGACAAGAAGGGCTTCATCATCAAGCAGATGAAGGAGGACGGCGCCTGTCTCTTCCGGGCTGTAGGTGAGTCTCTGCCTCAGCCTTCACGGGCCTAGGGCTGCCCCTGAGCTGTGTCCCAGTTGTCAGGAGTAACCTGTGTGACAGGGTTGGGGGCAGAGTTAGCTGGTCTTTTAGGGACTCCAGGCCCCAGCCTCAAGTTAGTATCTGGCCTCTAGCCCTCAGTCATGAGGCAGTATGGTGGTATGAGAGTAATAACAGCAATAATAGTGATAAAGAAAATAACATTACTTAGGGACAGATTGCTCTGTCAGACACTACAGGAAACCCTTTTAATTCTCCTCCAAGCTAGGTAAGTGTAGGACTATTGCTTCCAGTTGTTAGATGAGAAAAGTATCTCAGAAATAGGGAATGACTTACCTAGGGTCAGAGAGTACATAGAACAGTCGGGAGTCGGAGTCTGGGGTAGGTTAGTCTGAGGCCTCTTAACTGCAGCACACAGCTGTCACCCTGGAATCATAGAACTTTTTTTAAACTTACACGAAAGAAGAATAGTGAACCCTCATGTACCCATCATTCATCTTCAAAATAATCGTTAACATATTGCCAGCCTTGTTTCATCACTACCCCACCCACTCTTTTTTACTCTTCTGAAACGAGTATTTTTAAAGCAAAACCCCATCATGGATCATCTCATTCGTAAATATTTCTGTATGTTTCTCTGACAGATAAGGGCCCTCTTTTTCTCTTTCAGCATAACAAAAATGCCATTATCATACGTAACAAAATAATTCCTTAATACCATCTACTATCCAGTCTGAGCTAGATCTTTGAAGCTTCTCTGGCTCTGAATCTCTGACTCAACGAGCAATTGTGAGGTCCTGTGCTGGTGTCCAAGGGAAGCTGGGAGTGTGATCTGATCCTCCCTTTGGAGCTCTGATATCTCCCAAGGAAAAGTGCCCTCCAATAGGGGCTTTGAGCTGGGAGTCAGAAGCCCTTTCTTCTAGCTCTCCCCCTGACTCATAACTTCCATTTTCCCATCTGTGAATGGTGTTGATTCTGAAGGGCTCATTGAATCCCTTCTGGGTCTGCTATTCTCTTAATCTGTGCAGACCCTTCATGTCTGTTGGTGGGCTGGACTGACTCAGGCTCCACTTCTGACTCTACCCCTGATTGGTGGTGTGCCCCTGGGCAAGCACCTCTTTTTTTCCCTGAGCCTGTTTTCTGTATCTCAGGTACCTGTGTACCATGAGGCTAAAAGATGTCGTGTTATAATGGTTAAATGAGATTGCTTTAGTAAATCCCTTTAGTGCCTGACTTGGTAGACTCTCATGGAACAATAGCATTGATAAAGCTTGAATGCTATTATTAGTGGTGCCTCAGAGCCACAAATGTTTGAGTGGGTGAAAGAAAGTTAGGTGGGGTGAGTGGTTGCCTCCCTATTCTACCAAGCAGAAGAGGTTCAGGCAATGGAATCTGCTGGGCTGGGAAAACTCCAACCTTCCTATCCCTGTGGCTCAAGTCCATGTTTTCCCTGGGATGTTTCCTAGAGAAAGAGCTAGGTTTGGGGGCATCTTGGACCAAAGGAAGGCAAAGAAAGAAGAGGTGGGGGCCCATTAGGTGTTAGGCCTGTGCCGAGACCTTAGGTTGAATGTGGGGTAAGCAAGGCTGCTGGTGGAGTGAGGGTCAGAGAATGCAGCTGGGCATCTGGGTTTTGGGTGGTCTTTGAGGCAGACCTTGGGCCTGGTGAGGACCTGGCTTGGCAGTAACCCATGTCAAGAACAAAATTTAAGTGTGTGTCCATCTAGCTGTTCCCCCCAAACACCTTCTGACCCTTCCCCCTCATTGGGGCCTTCCAGTAAGGGGCCTAAGCTTACAGGAAGAGCTGACCATGACAGGTTGAAGGCCTTTCCCTATCAGCACTATGGCTACACATTTCCTCTGACTGGGCTGCCCTTGGGTTTTCTTCGTAAAACCTCAGAAGCCCCACGGCCTCTCCCTGAGAAGTACATGACCCCCGGGCCTCTAGGCCTGACCTGGAGGTTTCCCTGGGGCAGAGTGCACAGGACATGTGCCTGGGAAGGGGACTTTATCTTCAAGCTTTCTGCTGCTGCCCCTCTGCTTCCAGCCTAGCTTGGGACAGGGACAGGTGGTAGTTACCCTAGACTCTGGTGAGAAGGGCTACAGGCCGCCACATATTGAATAGTAGAAGGACCACGTAACTGAGGGCTGGAGTTGGAGGGGGGACCAAAATAGAGACCACTCTGTCGTTCCTTGACCCCGACTGATTGCTAGGCATTCCTCAGGGTGCTTCAGGTTCACCTGCAAAATTGCGATCGTTATCCCATGAGACAGGTGAGAAGATTGAGGCTCAGGAAAGGGAAGTGACATGCTCAGGGTCATTAGTGGCAGAACTGCATGGGAACCGAGAGGTGTCCAAAGGACACATTCTTTCTATGACCTTAGGGAAGCCCTAGCTTCTTAGCTTAGCTGTCAACTGGCTGGGTGACCTTGGCTTTTTTCCTTGACCTCTCTGGGTCTTACTTCTTCCAACTAGGATCCTGTGGTCCTCTACTCTTAGGAATCCTGAGGCAGGTGGGTTTCTACCCTCTGTTTTACCTCTGAGGTCTGGGTGTCCCCAGTGTGAACCAATATCCACTGCTTGTGCCCAGTTCTCTTTTCCACCACCACCTGTTGGGAACTGGTGAGCATTGGCACAGGCTTGGGTGGAGTGGAATTGGCAGCCTGGGTCCCAGAGGTATCCTGTGGTCCACCCTGCCCCTGCTGTGCTCAGATAACCTCCTCCTGGAAACGTGAGTCTGCATCTCTCTTCCCTCCCTCTCTCTGTATGGCTTTGACTCAGCAAAAACCTCTGGCCCTGGCCCTGGTCTTGGCCTTGGCCTCGGCCTCTATGGGCAGAGTGGCAGCCACATGTGCGTGTGTCTGCGTGGGCCATGGGGATATAGCTGGGACTGTGCATGTTACAGTGATGGGGCCCAGAAACATTAGCGAGGCCCACTGCTCTGGACCTTTTGGCCTTGGAACATGGACTATCAGCATTGGAGGAATGGATCTTAGATCAATTTTGACTCTTCTATAAAAGGGAAATAGGCCTTAAGAGATAGTCAGGGCCTTATTTTCTAGGTCACACAGCCAGTATCAGAACATTGGTGTTTGAGGTTGAACCAAGCCAAGAGGAGAAGAATCCCATGGGCCACCATGTACACCAGCTTCTGTTGACCTCTCTCTGCCCTGCCTCCTTCAGTGTTCCCATCTTTGCAATGGGCATTTTATTTATCTATCTATCTGTCTATTTATTTATGGCTGCGTCGGGTCTTAGTTGCAGCGCACGGGATCTTTCGTTGCGGCGCGCAGGCTCTCTAGTTGTGGCATGCAGGCTGCCCTGCGGCATGTGGGATCTTAGTTCCCCGACCAGGGATCGAACCCACATCCCTTGCATTGGAAGGCGGATTCTTAACCACTGGACCACCAGGGAAGTCCTGCAGTGGGCATTCTTGAGTAGAGGAGCAGGCATCTCAGAGACCAGGCTATTGAGAGGGCTGAGTTCTGCTGTCTCCCCCGCTGAGGGTGTGCCAGTTGGGGTAGCTGGGGCCACAGGCCAGGTATGCACCACAGCTGCTTGACAGGCAGGTGAGGCCTTTTTTTGGGTTCATCTCCTCAGTGGGGCCAGGGTTCCCACTGGGCCAGGAGAGAAGCAGGGAATAAAGCAGGTCCTGTTTCCCCCTACTGCTTTGTACACACATTTGTGTGGTTTGTTTTTAGATTTCCCTGCACACACCAAGCTTCCTTTTCTGTCCTCAGTGGAGCTCGCTGTGGCTCTTCCAGCAGGCAGGTAGGCAGGCAGGCAGGCAGCAGCCTGGTAGGGAGGTAATCCCCAGGTGCCTCTAAAACAAATTGTAGGGCCTTGTACTTAAACTCTTTATTTATTTTTAAAAAATTTTTGTTACTATTTTTTTTGCCTGCACCATGCAGTATGTGGGATCTTAGTTCCCCGACCAGGGATTGAACCCATACCCCCTGCAGTGGCAGCATGGAGTCTTACCATTGGACCTCCAAGGAAGTTCTCCTTAAGCTCTTTAGAGAGTCCAGGCTCTCCTGTCTTGCTCTTCCACATAATTCCTCAACAAATAGTGACTACATTTTGGGGGACCTTCCCCCAGGCAGCAGGGGAGGGAGGTTGAGACAAGTCTGTTAGAGCCATTGGCTATTCCCCCCTCCCATCAGGCCCCCTGGCAAAGGTTAGGAAGGAGGTGTGGAGGGGTCCTCAGTTTGTACAGCCTCGTATCTTGTCCAGCCTTCAGTCTTTCCTGGTTGGTGGCAAGGGCATCTACTTGTTGGATGCGATAGTTCTCTGCAGTTGTGAGGCTTGTTGTGTGGGTATTTGGCCTCAGGGAACATCTTTGGCAGGATCTGCTGGCTGTGTGCATGCACATATGCATTTCTATGCTGGTGTCTCTGTATGCTCAGAGAAAGGACAGAAGTAAGGTGTGGGGGGGGGGGAAGTTCATGCTGACCTCTGTGGCCCTAGTGAGGGGTACAGCCCCTGATATCTGTAATCTCTGCCCACTCTAAGGCCTTTCCTGCGTTCCAGCTGATTCCTGCTTGTGCTGGTGGGGAAACTGAGGCAGTCAGGATCAGACCTGGCCTAGGGAGTCAGGTGGCTAAGGTGATAGCTGGATTGGGAGTGGTGGTAATGTCACCTGGGGCATCAGTGCTTGAAGTTACCAGTTACTCCTTGAAAGCCTGGCCTCTCCTTCAACCTCCCAAATGTGTGACCTTGGGCCAACTATGCCACATTTCTGTACCTCAGTATCTGTCCTGTGTAAAGTAGGGTTTTTTGGGGTAAGAATGGAATGAGTTAGAATGTGAAAAGGCCTTGGTGGAACCAACTGTAGTATTGTACTGAGGATTTCTGAGCCCTATTTAGGTTGGGGACAGAGGTGAGGTAGTGGGGACCCCCTTCCAGCTGGACTCTGGGAGGGGAGAGCAGGTGCAGATTGCCCACAAGTGCAGTGTCAGCAAGAGGAGGAGTTTCGGTTTCTATCAAAACAAGTGCTGTGAATTCCCCTACCTCTGCAGGACCATTGGGCCCTTTCCCTCCACCTTGGACCCCACAGGGAAATCCAACTCAGCCCCTGGTTCCATGTGCCACCTTCTCGGGAGGAGGCGGGCTTTCTGCAGGACAGAGGTAGGGCTGGCAAAATCAGACAAGCGTCTCCTGAGTGAGGATTTCTGTGTTCTTAGCCCTGCACTGGGTGTTTTTCCTGCCTTATGTCATTCAAAAGATCCTTCTACTCTCCCTCATTGTCAAGGTACTGTTGCTCTGTTTCCTTGGTTCAGAGATGCACATTTTCTTCCACGTTGATGATCCCCAAACTAGGGTACATCTTATAACCAGTGAGGTGGGTTCCCCCCCTCCCAAAAGCTGTGATTAAATACACGTACCGTAGAGAAGGTGATATTTTACATTTTATAGATAAGTAGAGAAGGTCATACTTTGCCCATACGTAAGGAACCCATTTTGTGAGGCCTATTTGGTTGCTAAAGAAGATTTGAACTACAGGCACAGAATGTAGGCTTGTGGACCTCTGGATTCAGCAAAGGTAGAGAACCAGTTCTGCCTTCATGAGAAGGGACAACCTAGACTTCGAGTTTGGGGCTTTCCTCTGGCTGATGAAGTGCAACAGAAATGAGGAAGGGCTTAATAAGTGGTTCCGGTGACATTCTAGCTGACTTGTGGGCGGCTAGCTATCTGAAGGAGTCATCGTCCTCCTTATGACAAACGGAGCCCTGTCTCTTGAACACCTAGTATGCTTTAGGTGTTCGCAAGACCATCCCCTGTAGTCTTAACAACGCCCCATGAGAGGAAGAGGAGTTACTCTCCCCCACTTTATGGATAAGGACATTGCAGCCCAGAGTGGTTAAAGGCCTTTTCCAGTGCCACATAGCTAGGAGGCAGAAGAGCCTTTCTGTCAGGCAAAGGAGTCAGTGACAGGGCAATGGGGGGACCCTCGTGGGAAGGTTCTCCCCCAGCTCCCTTCCCTGTCCACAGCCTCCCCTCTTTCCCGCAACGTCTTGCATCTGGCATCTAGGTCGGGTAGATCTACCTCCCAGGCCTGGAAACGCCTGTTGACCCTTCCCTAGGAACATCTCAGCCACCTCCCTGAGCCTGACAGACCAACCCCTATTTTTTAACCCCTTCATTCCTATCTCAGTTCCTGTTTACTGCAGCTGCTGACAGCACTGCCTCTTTGGCACCCCAAGTTTATTCTACAGAAATAGCTCCACGGGCAGCTCCGGCAGCCACAGTGGGTTCTGTGGTCCTGGCTTCTAAGAAAGGCAGCGGCAGGGGGCCCCCAGCCTGTGCACAGGGCATGTGACTTGCTGGAAGTGCCGCTGGGGGGTGGGGCGGGGGAGAGTGTGGCCGCAGAACCCACATCCTTGTTTACATCGGTGAAGGGGCTACCCCTTCCCGCCTTCACAGCCCCCACTCCCCATCCCTCTCAGGTCTCTGCACCTCCAGGAGGACGTGAGACAGGCATGGGTCCCGTTTTCTATCTCAGAGTGGCCTTTTTCTCCGTATCTCACATAACCCTCCAGGGAAGGAAGGGGAGGGCAGCGAAGGCGTTCTTCTGGCGATTCTTCACAGAGGTAGACTGGCTGTCATGGAAGAACTCTGCAGTGTTCCCTGCGGGACCTGCCCCTGCCCCTGCCCCAGTGCCCCAGGGAGATCCCGTCAGAGCAACGGTCCTCCGGGGAGACAAAGGGAAATTCCCTCTTCGTCTTAGCCAGTGGACATAAGGCGTGCCTCATCGTCAAGCCCACTTTAATTTCTCAGGGAGAAGGCTCCCCGGCTCCCCCAGCCTTCCCATCCACTCAGCAAACTGTTGCCAACTTCTTGCACTGCATCAGGCTCTGAGCTGGGGGTGGACTTGGATGTGAACTGCCCTCTGCCCTCAGTGGGAACCCAGTGTGATCAGGCAGATGAAGTCTGTACGCACCTTTTTTTTTTTTTTTTTTTTTTAAATTTTATTTATTTATTTATTGGCTGTGTTGGGTCTTTGTCTCTGTGAGAGGGCTTTCTCTAGTTGTGGCAAGCGGGGGCCACTCTTCATCGCGATGCGCGGGCCTCTCACTATCGCGGCCTCTCTTGTTGCGGAGCACAGGCTCCAGACGCGCAGGCTCAGTAATTGTGGCTCACGGGCCCAGTTGCTCCGCGGCATGTGGGATCTTCCCAGACCAGGGCTCGAACCCGTGTCCCCTGCATTGGCAGGCAGATTCTCAACCACTGCGCCACCAGGGAAGCCCTGTACGCACCTTTGATAAATCTGGTGATAGAGGTGCTCTGGAGGGTGGGGACCTGTTTTAAGAATACATTGCTGTTTGACAAGTAGGCAGACAAGGAGGATGGAAATGATGTCTTAAAAAGGGAACAGCATGTGTGAACATCCTTAAGTGAGGCAGAGGGAGCCTAGTTCTTATTGTGACCAAAACCCTATAATGCCTGGACCATTTGGGCCACAGGCTGCCTTTTCTGAATTAAGCTTAAGTTAGGTGCATATGTGTCTTATCTCTCTTATAGACTACATGCTTCTTGCAGATAGGGGCAGGATTTTACGCACCTCTATCACCTTCACAGTACTGCACGTTCAGGCCCCACTACAGGAAAGGGGGCTCTGAGTGACTGCTCTGTCCCAAACCCAGTGCTAGTCACTTCACACCTATTATCTCATTAATCCCACGAGAGGCCTGCCGGGAAGTCATCCAGCTCCATCCCATTTTACACGTGAGGCATATGAAGGTCAGAACACTTGGGTCATTTGCCTCTGGTCATTTTGCTCACTAGTACCTAGCAGAATTGGGCTTAGAGCCCAGTTGTTTTTCTTTTCCTTTCCTTTCCTTTTTTTTTTTTTTTTAACCTTATAAAGGCCATACTGACTCCTGAGAGTCAGGAAACTGAATTCTAGAATTGAATCTGTCACAGACTTGACTTCTATGTGACCTTGGTCAAGCCACAAACTCCCCGAGCCTCCGTTTCCTCATGTGAAAAGTGAAGGGGGTGTATGTGGAATTGATGGTACTTAAGGCCACTTAGGGATTTAAAATGTTTGTTGACAAAGTCATCTGCCCAAGAGGCCTGTGGTTGTGTCCCTCTTACCTGTACTCTTGTTCTTAAAGACTGTCCCTGCCTGCCTCTTTTTTCATGACCCTATTCCAGCCCGCAAGGCCAAGAACTCTCCATGCCTTAGGGTAGGAAAGGGCATTTCCCTGGCCCCCAGCCCTCCACCTGCAAGGATGTTCTGTGACTCAGAACTCTTCTTTGGTGGCAGCTCTGACCCCAGCCTCTCCTTCTGTCCCCACAGCTGACCAGGTGTATGGAGACCAGGACATGCATGAGGTTGTGCGAAAGCACTGCATGGACTATCTGGTGAGACCTTGCAGAGACCTTGGGGCGGGGGCAGAGTGGGAGGATCTCTTCTCCACATAGAGCTTGCTCCTCTGATCTGTTCTGCAGATGAAGAATGCCGACTACTTCTCTAACTATGTCACAGAGGACTTTACCACCTACATCAACCGGAAGCGGAAAAACAACTGCCATGGCAACCACATTGAGATGCAGGCCATGGCAGAGATGTACAACCGGCCCGTGGAGGTGTACCAATACAGCACAGGTACTTCTGTGGTGTTGGTGAGCGACTGATCACGCCTGGTCCGAGCCTGCCCCACCCAGCCCTTTGTGGATGCTCCCTCCTTCTCTTTCTCTGCAGAACCCATCAACACATTCCACGGGATCCATCAAAATGAGGATGAACCCATCCGTGTCAGCTACCATCGGAATATCCACTACAATTCAGTGGTGAATCCTAACAAGGCCACCATTGGCGTGGGACTGGGCCTGCCATCATTCAAACCGGGGGTAAGCAGGTCCCCGTGCCCAGAATGGATGCTGGATATAGAGACCAGAAATCTCTGTTGGAGTTTCAGTTTTGCCCCTAGCCCACAAAAATATCCTGTCCCCTCTCTGAGTCGCCCGTAAGGTCTCACCTCTACCCAAGGTGATCTCTCAGGGCTCATTCTGTGGTCTTGGTTTGCCTGTCTGAGCTGGCTTACCCATCTTTTGTGCCTGTTAAGGGTTGGCATTTTGGGATATGGAGTCACACTTGGGAACTGTGAGCCAGGGCTTGGTCTGGGTGTCTTGGCACCCACATGGATCCTCCTCCGAACCTCAGCAGGTACAGACAGCTATGGTCACAGAGACTTGGAGTGTAGGCCTGGCCCCACCACTTACTGGCTTGGGACCTAAGGCAGATTGTACAAGTAATTTGACTGGCAGCTTGGCCGATACAGAAAGTGCCTAACACTGGGCCTGGTGCCTAGTAGGTGCTCAGAAGGTGGCAGTACATTTTCTCAGCACACACTGACAGATTCTGATTCTCTGTCTCATAAACAGTTGTCTGCTGGGGATTTTGGTATCTTCTATTCAGGTTTCACTTCCTACAAATAAAAAGTGCTCCTGCCTCATTTTAGGAAACACACCCTAACAGCAGCACACCCTCTAACATAAAGGTTTTTTGGTTTTGTTTTTTAAATTTTTAATCTCAGAACAGTTTTAGATTTATGTAATTATTGTGATTATAGAATTCCCATATACCCCCTATGATTAACGTATTAGCATAGTGTATTTGTCACACTTAATGAACCAATATTGATATATTAACTAAAGACCATATTTCTGTGACAGTTTCTCTGAATTTCCTTGTTTTTGATCTGTTTACAGACTCTATAGTTTTGCCTTTTCTAGAATGTCATATAATTGGAATCATACAGTATGTAGTTTTTTCAATGGCTTCTTTCAAGTAACACTGTACACTTAAGATTCATCCGTGACTTTCTGTGGTTTGATCACGTGTATCTTTTCTTTTTCCTTTTGTTAAAAATGTGAGTGCCCTAAGTTTTTTTTTTAGTAGACTTGCTTAGAATAGTTTTAGATTTACAGAAAAATTGAGAAGATAGTACAGAGTTCCCATATACCCTCCTCCCCCTTGCGCACATTTTTGCTATTATTCACATATCAGATGACTGTGATACATTTGTTACAATATATGAACCAATATTCACACATCATTATTAACTAAAGTCGTAATATCTCCTTAGGCTCCCTTGTCTGTGATGGTTTCTCACACTTTCATGTTTTTGGTGACCTTGACAGTTTTGAGGAGTACTGGTCAGCTATATTGTAGGATGTTTCTCTTTTGGAATTTGTCTGATGTTTTTCTCATGATTAGACTGGGGCTGTGGGTTTCAGGGAGGAGGATCACAGTGGTAAAGTGCCGTTCTCATCACATCATATCAACAGTGTATACTGTGAACGTGATTTATAACTGTTGATGTCGACCTTGATCATCTGGCAGAAGTAATGTTTATCAAGTTTTCTCCACTGTGAAAATTACTCTTCCCCCACACCACCCCCTTTTCCATGCTGTACTGTTTGGAAGGAAGTCATTTACAGCCCACACTTAAGAAGTGGGGTTAGGGAATTTCCTGGCAGTCCATTGGTTAGGACTCTGTGCTTTAACTGCCGAGGGCCCGGCTTCAATCCCTCGTTGGGGAACTAAGATCCCACAAGCCGCACAGCACAGCCCAAAAAAAAAGGGGGGGGGATTATACTCCATCCCCTTGAGAGCAGAGTATCTACATAAATTATTTGGAATTCTTCTGCAAGGGAGATTTGTCTCTTATCCTCCATTGCTAATTTATTCAGTCATTTATATCATTGTGGACTGATGGGTATATCTTTAATACTTTTACATTTTGGGTTATAATCCAATACTATTTTTATTTTGATGCTCAAATTGTTCCAATTTTGGCTATTGGGAGCTCTTTTTGTTGGTTCCTGCGTCTCTGACATAACCCCATCATTGTGGTGGTGTGTTTTGGGAGCGGGGGGTGTTTCTTGGTTTGTTCGTTTTTGTTTTATTTATTTATTTATTTAAAATTTATTTATTTTTGGCTGTGTTGGGTCTTCGTTGCTGTGCGTGGGCTTTCTCTAGTTGTGGCGAGCGGGGGCTCCTCTTCGTTGCAGTGCACGGGCTTCTCATTGCAGTGGCTTCTCTTGTTGTGGAGCACGGGCTCTAGGTACACGGGCTTCAGTAGTTGTGGCACGCGAGCTCAGTAGTTGTGGCTCACAGGCTCAGTAGTTGTGGCGCACGGGCTTAGTTGCTCAGCGGCATGTGGGATCTTCCCAGACCAGGGCTTGAACCCGTGTCCCCTGCATTGGCAGGCGATTCTTAACCACTGCGCCACCAGGGAAGTCCCTGTTTTATTTTGTTTTGAATACTTACTTTCTGGCACTACAAGGTGCTCCAGGCTCACCTTGTATATTTCCTGCCCCATTCCTAGAACCAGCCATTTCTCCAAGGAGTCCTAGTTCCTTTTATTGGAGAATGTTATTAGAAACCAGCATCTGGGTGCTGAGTTTGCTCCTTGCTATTGGGGTATCCTTGTTTCTAGGCCCTTTCAGCTGACAAAGCAAGGAAGTGTATGTGTATATACTAACCTGTGTGTATACACATATCTAGAAATATTTCTACATGTAACCAACTGTATCTACATGAAGCTGTAGTTCTTACTGATATCTTTAACTGATGGGTACCTTGTCATTTTTAATTTGCAGTTCCTAATGACAAATGGTGTTGAGCATCTTTTCACGTGCTTATTTGCCATCTGTATATCTTCTTCGTAGTTGTGTGTTTAGATTTTTTTGCCCATTTTTTAATTGGCTTATTCTAACAGAGTTTTACCTTCTTTTTGGACTGTTATCCATGGGTAAAAAATTACATTTTACATCATTACTTAGCGCACGCACACATTGGTGTGTGGTGTGTATATGTGCATTAAAATAAGTTTCACTGAACGATACTTCACATTTATTCCCTGGGATATGCACTGATACTTTTCATTATTCCGTTTTTAAAGATCTGTTATGTCTCACAGCCTGACAAAGAACACTCTCACACAGTGTTCCACAACTCACAGCACCCCACACCATGCTGACACTGTTGTCTTGTCCAGTTAAATGCCCCAGTACTCCCTCTACCCTGTGTACACAGAGCTCGCTTCTCGGGTGATCTTTTCTCCTTGTCCCATCTGGGCATAGGTGAGGGGGGCCTCAACAATGGAGTCGTCACTGGGTAAGGCTTCTTTAGATTCTAGCCCTGGCTGGAGAGCACCCGACTGCCCCAGACTTAGTACTTCAGTTGAGGTGTCTTAGGGTTGGGAGCAGAGCTTCTGAGTATAGGAGTTTGGAATGACATGTCCCACAACCCAAGCCTGCCTTCCCCCAGTCCCTGGTGAATAGGCAGCCTGCCCAGGGGGTTGCTTAGTAAGAGTACCTGCCTTTGTGCCTCCTCTCTTCTGGGCCTGTGGGCCCACCTCCCTGAGCCAGTTCTGGCTCTTGGCCAGAGTTCAGAGTGTCAGCCCACATCACTGTTCCTCCCCCACTCCTTGCAGTTTGCAGAGCAGTCCCTGATGAAGAATGCCATAAAAACATCGGAGGAGTCGTGGATTGAACAGCAGATGCTGGAAGACAAGAAGCGGGCCACAGACTGGGAGGCCACAAATGAGGCCATTGAGGAGCAGGTGGCTCGGGAGTCCTACCTGCAGTGGCTGAGGGATCAGGAGAAACAGGCTCGCCAAGTCCGTGGCCCCAGCCAGGTGGGTCCTGGGGTCTGTCACTATCCTGGCTAAGAACCTGTTAATTCCCACATTCTGCCCACAAACAGGCAGAAAAAAACTAAGCAATTTTGGCATCTGGGAGAGAAGGAAGCTCCCAGCCCCGTCTGTACCTCATCTTGGCCTTAGTCTTGGCATTGTGCCTTAGAACTCTCAACGCCTGTGCAGAACTAGCTCTTTTAAGGAGTGAGGGAGGGCAGCCACTGGTGGTGACATGCAGGGTTCATGGATAGTTTCAGAGGGACAGGCTTTTGCTGATGTTCTTGTGTGGCAGGCTCTGTGCTGAGGATGTAAAATCAGGTCTGGCCCGCTCCACCCTCAGTGATTCTGTCTGTTAAGGGAAACACATGCATCAGTGGGACCCTTGACCCTGGCTGGGAGACCAGTGAAGGTGAGGGCTCTGGTCAGTCTCCACACAGAAAGGTTGAACTTCTAGGGCAGGGAGTGGGGCATGACAGTGGAGCCAGGCATCTGAGGAATCACAAGGAGTTTAGAGTGATTAATAGACATTGGCAAGAGCTGAGTAATTCGTTGAAGAAATATTTATTGCAGGTCTATGCCAGGCACTGTTCTCAGTGTATAGGGGTACATTGGTGAGCCGGGCAGTCCCAGATCCCTGTCCTTGTGGTACTTACATTTATGCAGAGTGGAACAAAATAAACATAATGAATAAATTAATTGAGAGGTGGTGTGGATGAAAGATGTAGAGCAGGATAAAGGGGATGAGTAGGACTGAGTGGGGCTGGGAGTTCACAGTATTAAATAACATGGTCGGGGTTGGCCTCAGAGCAGGTGAGATTTGAGCAAAAGCTTGCAGAGGTGAGGGGATTAAGTGCCTATGCCAGGGAAGGCAGAGGGCCAGCTAGAGCAAAGGCCCTGAAGTAAGTGCACACCTGGTGTGATTCAGAAGCAGCCTGGAGGCCATTGTAGCAGAACAGAATGTAGTAGTAGATGGAGTCAGAAGGCGGTGGGGCCAGATCGGAAGGGGCTTGTGGGCTGTGGTGAGAACTTTGGCTTTTTTTCTGAACGAGGCAGAAGCCATGAGAGGGTTGTGAGCAGAGAAGGAGTGGGATCTGACTTAGGATTTAACAGGATCCTCCTGACTGCTGAGTGTAGAACGGAGTCTAGGGGGCAAGGGTGACCAACAAGGAGAAGGCTACTATAGCAGTTCTGGTGACTGACGACAGTGCTGGCAAGGGAGGGGGTGAGAAGGGGATAGATTCTGGATCTATTTTGAAGGTGGAGGTAACAGGTTTCCTGTCAGATTGGCTATAAGGGTGTGAGAGGGGCTTTAAAAGAGCTTACCTTCATCCTGTGGTCCATTGTGTGACCAGGAATGGTGGTGGCCTATGTAGAAGCTATATCATAGCCAGGATCCTGGGAGGGAGCGAGCCCTTTGGGGATGGGGCAGAGGAGGGTTGCGACTGGTATTGGTCCTTACCTCCTCCTCCTTCCTCACTGCAGCCCCGGAAAGCCAGCGCCACGTGCAGCTCTGCCACAGCAGCAGCCTCCAGTGGTCTGGAGGAGTGGACCAGCCGGTCCCCAAGGCAGCGGAGTTCAGCCTCGTCACCCGAGCACCCTGAGCTGCATGCCGAGCTGGGCATCAAGCCCCCTTCCCCAGGCACTGTCTTAGCTCTTGCCAAACCTCCTTCACCCTGTGCACCAGGTCAGTGACTTGCTGATAGGGAGCATGCAGGGGTCAGGAGGTCCTGCCTAGGTCCTGAGCCCTGCCTCTGACTGTCCATCTGCCCCAGGTACAAGCAGCCAGTTCTCAACAGGGGCCGACCGGGCTACTTCTCCCCTCGTGTCCCTCTACCCTGCTCTGGAATGCCGGGCCCTCATTCAGCAGATGTCCCCCTCTGCCTTTGGTAAGCCTCCTCTGTCTAGGGTCCAGGGGCCAGCTGGGAGTTGGGGAGAGATGGAAGAACCAGCTAGTCCTGCAAAGGGGGCTTCTTGGGCCTCTGGCCATCTCCCCAGGAAAAGAGAATTTTTCAGGTCCAAGGGTCTGTCCCAGAGGCAGATCTGAGTGGAGTTTTGTAGGCCCAGAGGAGTCTTCTCCTTAGAGAAAAGAATGATGGGGGCCTGAATGGGATCTCTCCAGAGCCAGGGATCAGCAAAGGGCAAGGAGAAGGCAGGCTTTAAAGTGCTCTGTCATCCTTTTTCCCTTCCTCTTGCCCAGCAGGCCTGAACGACTGGGATGATGATGAGATCCTAGCGTCGGTGCTGGCAGTGTCCCAACAGGAATACCTAGACAGTATGAAGAAAAACAAAGTGCACAGAGACCCACCCCCAGACAAGAGTTGATGGAGACCCAGAGACTGGAGACCATCTCCCAACCCCCACACTCCTGCCCTCTGGTGCCACCCCACCTTCTTTGGCTTTCTTCCCTCTTGCCTTCTTCCTTCTTCCCTCTCTCCCCTACTTTCACTCCTCCCCACTTCCCTCTGGCTAGCCCACCCCTGCGCGCCCTCTCATCGCTGCCACCACCATCATCACCTGTCTCTTCGCCAGCCGACGTGCCCTGTTGCCCCCTGCACAGCACCATCCCTGCATTCCACAGGGGACTCGGGCAAGGGTGCTGAAGGTAGGCGAGAGGCACACAGAGACAAACCAACTGGCAGCCAGGCAGCCCCTGAGGAGAGACATTCAGACAGAGGAAAGTCTCCCTGTCCCCGATTCCTTCCAAGATCAGAAACTTGTCACCCCACCACAAATGATGCCGGGGAGGTGGGAGGAAGAAGTGGGAAAATCCCCTTCCCAGTACCCCAAGAATGTCTGAGCCTTCAATGTCGAACTTTTTCTTTATTAAAATGTACTTTTATCTTATAAAATCAACCAATCAAAAAGTGATGTAGACAACAGCACTGGCTCTATGAAAGTGGCATCTCTCTGGTTTCGGGGCAGGCAGGCCACGGGGCACGAAGATGTGATTGATGTCCCTGGCCTCCAGCTCTGTGGAGGTGGGCAGGGTCTAGTGTGAGCCAGGGTTGGGTGGGAGGGCAGGGGGGGCAGGTGTCAAGGGGGCTTTGGACAATGAGACTCTGACCTTGCTGCATTCCTTATGCTTCCACCACCACCACCAGTCTTTTTGGAATCTTGGGGTGGGGGGCACCTTTGAGGATCATGGCCGCCGCCCAGGATTTGAGTGTGGGGGGTGGGAGCAGCCTTGGCAGATGGGGCACCCATGCCCTGCAGGTGTCAGCAAGATCCGCCATCTGTAATGTCCTTGGCACAATAAAACCAAATGTCAGTTTCCCCTGAGCGCCTCTGTTCTGTGTGGGACAGGGGGTGGGTGAGCCTCTCATCAGAGGCGGTGATGGCCCAGACCTTGGCTTGACCTCTAAGGGCTGTATGCTCTCCATTGGGGTCTTTGTGGGGGCCCAGAGTTTGTTCGTATTTGATTCACTGGTTACTAAACCAGCTTTTGGACCTGTTACCACCAAGAAAGCTCTGTCTTTGCCCATCGCCCTTGCCTCAGTATTGGCACAGGATGTAGCCTGCCCACTCTATTTCCTGGGGTGTGATGGGAGCAGAGAACTGTGAGCTTAAAGGCAGGGACTGAACTTCCAACTTCTCTGCCTGCCTCTCGCCCCAATATGTTTGCTCTTTCCTTGTGATTGTTTGATTAGGAAATGCTTTGGTCAGCCACAACGGTTGCTTCATAGCAACATGAGTTTAGTGGAAGTGACCAGAGGGGACCCCCCCACACTTGGTTTTAGAAACCGAGGAATAGCTAAACCTTTTTTTGTTCATATTCCCCAGTTCTCTTGACACTTCTGTCCTTGCCCTTCCTAGACTAGGTAAAGCCAAGGCAGAGAAGGATGGCTGGCCCTCAGGTTTTGTCAGTTGTCTTTGATGTCCCTCAATAATGGGGCCCTTGTGGAAGGATGTGTGTCCAGTTCTGCAGGTGAGGGTGTGGCTGTCTGCAGGGTGTCTCTGTGGAATCCACTGGTTAAGCACATGTGTTGGAGAGTTGGTTTGAAACCTCGGCTTTTTCTAACTATGTGGCCTTGGTCAAATCACAGGCTCTCTGAGTTTCAAGTGTCCCATGTGTAGGACAGGGGTGATTAATGTCTACTACCTCATGCTCTCTCTGGTTGTGAGCATTGAGAGAGGAGTGTATATGGTCAACATAATGTATGACGGCGCAGTGCCTGCCACATTCTGAGAGCTCAAATGTTAGCAGGTATTATTTATTATCCTAATGTTGAAGTTTCTGCACCATTTGGCCCCTGCCTACTTCATCTTGCCGCTCTGTCCAGTTTTCCTTGGCCTCTGCCTGGAATTTGCCCTTCCTCTGTCCCAAGCCTCCAACCTTGTCTTTCAAGATGGGTAGAGGGTCTCCTGAGAAGTCCTGTGTGACCCCGTCCACATTCTCACCTCTATCTACAAATATGTCTTTATTCCTTTCCCAGTAACTGTACTATCAACTTCCTGGGCAAGGGCTATGATGCCTGACTTATCTGTGTATCTCTTAATATCTGCACCCCCTCTAGGGCCTTGCAGGCTTACAGTAGACCCCTAATAAATGTTGGATGAATAAGGGAGAGTACATGTGTGTATTTGCTTTATGGGTGTTTGTGTGTGTGTGTGTGTGAGACTGTGGTGAGTCCAAGTCTCTATGTGCATCTCACAGTGTCTTTCTCTAGTTGTGTGTGTGACAAGGGCTTGTTTCCAGGTGTGTCAGATGGTGACTGAGTGTGGGACTCTATCTCTGACAGTTTGTGTCTGTTTCTGAGACAAGTGCATGTCTGTGTGGGTCTGTCTGTGACAGTGCCTCTGTGGTTTCTTTCTGATAGAGTGGATGTCCGTTTGTATTCCTGTGACAGATTCTGGGTAGCTATTTCTGGACAGTTTCAGTGACAACACTACATGTCTGCTGGTGTGTGTGTGTGTGTGTGTCTGTGACTGGGTCAATCCATGTCTGTTTTTGTGACACTGCCTATCTGTGGCTCTATCACATAAGTGTATGTCTGCCTTTGGAGCAGTGCATGTGTGTCTTGAGCATCTGTGTGTCTTCCTGTGACAGACTCTGGGTCTCATTTCTGGGACAGTACAAGTCTTTCTGTGACACTGCATGTCTGATGGTGCCAGTATCTTTGTGACAAGTTCTGGCGGTATGTCTGACAGGACATTTCTGTGTCCTTGTCACATGGCAGTGTAGGTCTGTGTGAATCTATCTGGAGTGCCTTTCTGTAACAGTGCATCTCTGGTGTCATTCTGGGACATAATTTTCTGGCAGCATGCCTGCCTGACAGTAGATTTCAGCCTGTGTGTGACAGTACAGATGTACATGTGTGTCTAGGACAAGTTCATGTGAATGTGTCTGGCCGTATGTGTTTGTGTATTTCTCACATGGTGCTTCTGTGTGTGTGTCTTTGGAGTGCATGTCTGTCTGCTTGCAGCATGAGGCCTATTTTTCCCAAATTTGTGACTGAGGGTATTTTACCACCTCCCCGAGCCCTCGTAGCCCCTGTCTCTCTCATCCAGAAGCACACCCCAAGCCACCACCACTCTGGCTTGCTCCCACCCCCAAGAACCCCCCCCCCCGCCATTCCAGATTCTAGACCTGCTGACTGGGTTCATGGCTGGGTCTAGCCAGGTCTGTCTACGTTAAGGGTTCCACAAACACCCCACAGGCCGTGGCCTCCGGGCGTGGGAACTGTGCCTTGGACCAGCGCTTCCCCTGAGGTGCTTGTCAGGGAGGTTAGCCCTCCCTGACGGCTGAACAGGTTCTTCCAGGATCCCCGGCTTCAGTTTTCGGGCGGAGGCCGCCGGGCGCCTAGAGGGCTCTGGTCCTGGTTTGAGGAGCACCCTTCCGGAGACAGGGTCCTGGATAACCACAGGCCAGGATTCTTAGAACCCTTAGAAGGCCTGGCGTTATCTCCGCGCTAATCTCGAGGCAGCGGCGGCCAACCAACTTCCTGGGAAAGGAGGCGGTGCAGTTTTTTTTTAAGTTTATATATACACATACAGACACATATATAAAAACAACTCCGCGCAACAACCAAAACAAACGCGCTTGCTGCAAAAGGGATTCCCAAAACCAGTTTCCTCTTCGCACGCGCCCCCTCATTTGCATGCAGACCCCGCCCCCGCGGAAGATCCGGGCATGTATTTGCATAAGGGGGTACTTGAAACGTTGAGGGTGGCATGCATATAAGAGCTGGCTCCGATTGGCTGGGGTACAGCAGGTGCTGCGTCCGGATTGATCAAAGCCAAGTGGGCGGGGCCGTCGCCCGGGGCGACTCTCTCGGGAGGCTCGTGCCCTGTCTCAGTAGCGTCGGGGCTGGCGCGCGCGGCTAATCTTAACGTTGCGCTGTTTGCCGGCTCTTCTGGGCCACCAGTTTCCTTACCTTCCACCCTGGCGCCCCCCAGTCCTGGTTCCCCGGCCTCGCTGCCCCGGGCGTCCACGCCTTGCGGGCTCAGCGGGCTCAATCTGCGCAGCTCCTCCTCCATGTTGACTAAGCCTCTGCAGGGGCTCCCGGTGGCCCCCATGACCCCCACGCCGCCGCCAGGTGAGAGAGGCTCCCCTACCGCGCTACCAGGCCGGGCGGGCTGAAGTGGTTGAGGGCGGCGCGGGGGGAGGGGGAGAGGGTCGCGGCCGGCCTCAGCACGCCGCCACCCTGACTTCCTCGCCTCCGCCTGCGTAGGAGGCAAGGATCGGGAAGCGTTCGAGGCCGAGTACCGACTCGGCCCCCTCCTGGGTAAGGGGGGTTTTGGCACCGTCTTCGCAGGACATCGCGTCACAGACCGACTCCAGGTACCCACCACGAGGGTCTTGGGAGGGCCAGGTGTGTGTGTGGCGGCGGCGGGAGCCCTGGGGCTGGGATGCTAATTGAGCAGGGAATGAGCCTACAGTGTGCGAGTGGTAGGGTCATGAGGGCCGGGATCCGGGTTGCTGAGGGTGTCTGAGTGCGCGCGCGTGCGTGTGTGTGTGTGTGTGTGGCGGTCCAGGTGGGTATGTGGGGGAAGGGGGGGTTTCAGGGCAAGGATTCTGGAAGTCCAGGGAGTGAGACTGGGGAGTGGGGGGTCGTGAGGACTCTAGACCTTGCGATCCAGGAGAGGTGGTATATATGTGGGAAGGTGGGGACCTAGAGTTGAGATTTTTGGGATTTTGGAGGCAGGTGTCCAGGGTGGAGCCGTGAGGACCAGGACCCCCCCCTACAGGGTTGGGGTGTCCTGGGGCTGGATGGGAAGATCGAGGGCTTGGGGTGTTAGGAAATTCAGAACTCGTCACGTGGAGTGAGGGGTCCTGAAGCCTTGAGAAGGAAGAGCCCAGGGCCAAAGATGGTGGGAGAGATGTACTTGGTTTTGGAGACTTGGAGGGCAGGGGAGAAGCTCCAGCTCATTTGGGGTTGTGGTGTGGAGTGGTTGGTTGGGACCAGAAAGACTAGGGTGAGGGTCCAGACTGGGAGAGGTCTGAGGGTCATCTGCTGGTCCCCTCACCTCAGCCCGCTTCTTCAGGTGGCCATCAAAGTGATCCCCCGGAATCGCGTGCTGGGCTGGTCCCCCTGGGTGAGTATCCTTGGAGTCCTTTTTGACCTGGCGACGCCATCTCTGATGATGGATTTCGCCTTTCTATGGTTTGTATGACTCCTTGGGCCCTGTAACGGTGAGAAGAACACTCCTACCAGCCCATGTTTACTCCCCTGTGGTGATATCCACACCTCCATACAGTTCTGACTCACCCCAGTTCCCCTAGAGCCCTGGATTCTCCCCTCCCACCCTCCTTTCTCGCCTCCAAACATTGCCTCAGGGGCTGCCCGCAGGGCATGCTGGTGAGGAAAGAGGGGCAGAGGTCATTGGTTGCCATGGTGACGGTGGCTGCTTCTCTTCTGCCGTTAGAGCGCTAACGGACAACAGGGCGGGTCTGGGCAAGTTGTAGGGGCGGGAGCGCCCCCTGGCGGGCTCTGGGGAAACTGCGCCTGAGCAGGCTGTGGGTCCCAGAGGGAGAAGGTGCGCCTGCGCAGTAGCGGAATTTTCATCACCGTGAGAAAACCTGTCTGCGGCTGTGCAAGTCAGCGCACTGGCCGGCAGAGGGCCCCAGCTCAGGCAGGAAGGCTGCTTCTGGCAATCCGTGTGCCCGCGCAGGGCTTCGAGAGTGGGGCGGGTTTTGTGACCAGTAACATGTGTGCCTTTTATTGAGCACCGACTGTATGCCTCAGACTTTGCTTCATCATAAAAGCTTGCTGTGTTCCAAGTTCCACTAAGTACTTTCATTCAACACGGTTCTAGATGCTTGGTGACAGTGACAAAATATCACATAATGACACTATTGAGTTCTCACTTTGTGCCAGTTCCTTTGCAGTTAATCACTTTTAGCTATTTAACAACTGTATATTAGCACCTAGAACGTGCCAGGTACAATTCTAGGCACTTGGCAAAATACTACATTTATTGAGAGCTCTTTTTGTGCTAGTCCTTTTCTACTAATTGCTTTCACCTATTTAACAACTATGTATTGAGCTCTGCTCTGTTACCAAGCGTTGTTCTAGTGTTTGAGCTATGGCAGTGAACAAAGCAGACAAACCATCACACAATAATAGTATTTATTGAGTGCTAACTGTGTCAGATTCTATGCTATAAAGTGCTTTTATCTATTTAACAAACATTTATCAAGCAACACTGTGTGTAAGGTACTATTCTAGTCTCTTTACAGATGTCAGTGGACAAAACAGATAAATTACTACATAATAGTGTTTATCAGTTGCTTCTGTTGAAGGCCTTTTGTTAAGAACCACCTTCATTTATTCCTCAAACATTTCCTGAGGGAATTCCCTGGTGGTCCAGTGGTTGAGATTCGGCACTTTCGCTGCTGTGGCCCAGGTTCAGTCCCTGGTTGGGGAAATAGGATCCTGCAAGCGGCACAGCCAAAAAACAAAAAACAAAAAAAATGAACTGAGCTCCTATTACATGCCAGACGTGCAAAGGCTTTGGCTTTTTTTAAATTAATTTTTATTGGAATATAGTTGATTCACAATGTTGTGTTAGTTTCTGCTGTACAGCAAAGTGAATCAGTTATAAATATACATATATACACTTTTACTTTTTTTAGATTCTTTCCCAATATAGGTCATTACAGAGTATTGGGTAGAGTTCCATGTGCTATACAGTAGGTCCTTATTAGTTATCTATTTTATATATAGTAGTGTTAACATGTCAATCCCAATCTCCCAATTTATCCCTCCCCACCCCATAGCCTTAAGCTTGAATCACCTTCCCAATGGCTATGTGAGTTTAAGCCCTTAAGATGAGAGAACTGAGGCCCAGGGAAGGAAGTGGGTTGCTCAAGGCCACACAGTCAGGAGGCTGAGGAGCTATGATTTAAGTTCAGGCGAGAAGTCAGCCTCAAAGCTGCTAGCCTGACGTCTGTATTCTCTTTTCTCTCCCTGCTTCCCCCCCACCCCAGTCAGACTCAGTCACATGCCCACTGGAAGTGGCGCTGCTATGGAAGGTGGGTGCAGGTGGTGGACACCCTGGTGTGATCCGCCTGCTTGACTGGTTCGAGACACCAGAGGGCTTCATGCTGGTCCTTGAGCGGCCTCTGCCTGCCCAGGATCTCTTTGACTACATCACAGAGCAGGGCCCGTTGGGTGAAGGCCGAAGCCGCTGTCTCTTTGCCCAGGTAGTGGCAGCTGTTCGGCACTGCCATGCCCGTGGAGTTGTCCATCGTGACATCAAGGATGAGAACATCCTGATGGACCTCCGCCGGGGCTGTGCCAAACTCATTGATTTTGGTTCTGGCGCCCTGCTTCATGATGAACCCTACACTGACTTTGATGGTAAGGCTTCCCTAAATCTCTGTGGGGGGAGTTTTCACCTTTTATCTTTTTGGCCTCTTGACATTTGATCTCCAGTGCTGGGGTATCCTATAACCCTTGATCTATAGTACACCTTTATAAGGTTCTTGAATTTTAATATTAGGGGCTTTCAAGCCTTGCCCTCTAATAAGTCCATCTTCTGACAGTGCCCTGATCTTGTTCTGGGCTCTTATTCTGATGAGGGGATCCTGCTATTATCCTGAGTCTTCTTTTTCTGGTAAGGAGGTCCTACTGTACCTTTTAAGTGCTTTTATTCCATTGAGCTTCTATTCTGGTGAGGGGACCCTGCTCATACAGTGAATTCTCTTAATTCTAGTGAAGCAACCATACTTCCTGGGCGGGGTGGGATGGGAGAAGGGCATTATCAGAGAATGGTCTAACCTGTGGCTTGTGTGCAGGGACAAGGGTGTACAGCCCCCCAGAGTGGATCTCTCGTCACCAGTACCACGCACTCCCAGCCACTGTCTGGTCACTGGGTATCCTCCTCTATGACATGGTATGTGGGGACATTCCCTTTGAGAGAGACCAGGAGATTCTGGAGGCTGAGCTCCACTTCCCTGCCCACGTCTCCCCAGGTGAGGCCCCACCCGCCCTAGCCCACCAAACTTCATCCCTCCTAGGGATTGGTGCCCCCAACTCACTGCTAATCTCCTGTGTGCTTCTGATCTGCAGACTGTTGTGCCCTAATCCGCCGGTGCCTGGCCCCCAAACCCTCTGCCCGACCCACACTGGAGGAGATCCTGCTGGACCCCTGGATGCAGACACCAGCCGAGGATGCATCCCTCAACACTCCCAAAGGGAGTTCCACCCCTTTGGCCTGGTCCCTACTGCCCTAGTCCTGGCCAGGGCCCCCATTAGTTGGAATAGCCATCCCATGGCCACACCACAGGGATAGATGGACATCTGTTGATCTGGTTTTACAGGTCATTAAAAATCCAGTGTTACTAGGGTCAGAGATTGGGGATCAGGGGTCAGAAGACATAAGCCAAGTTTACCTAGTCCCCATCCCAATCCTGCTAAGGAGCCTTCCTCCCAGAACGTACGCTCTCTTATTCTGGAGGGGGTCCTTCTTTGCTTCTTGTTTTGCTAAGGGTGTTTATTTGGTTGAAATTACTTACATTCTGAGCCTGCAGGGCTCTTATTCTGATGAGCAGTAACCCCTACACTGGCACCTCCTGCTACCACCACACAAACTTAGTTTAAATGCTCTGACTTGGGCAAGGGTGCTTTCCTTCCAAATACCCCAGCGGCTCTTATTTTAGCAAAGGGATCCTTTCCCCTAGCCTAGGGTCCCATATTCAGTCAAGCTGCTTGCCTACCTCAGCCCAGGGTTCTTTATTCTGGGGGAGGTAAGCCCTATTGTTGTCCCAGGGCTTTTGTGTGTGTGTGTGAGGGGACCCTACTCTGTTATCCCAAGTGCTCTTATTCTGGTGAGGAGAAACCCCACTTTCATGATTTGGGAGGGGATGGGAGATGGACACTACTAGAGTCCACTAGAATGGGGGGGATGGTTTTTGGGGGGATGGGGTGGGGGAAATAAGTCTTGTTGTTTGTTCTCCTAGAGCCCCACCCTCCACCTTTTTTGGATTCTTGCTGCCTCCTTCTGAGCCAGGGTTGTCCAGTTGCTGAAATGTAAATACTTATGTATTGGGGAAGGAGAGCTCCAACTGTATCTTCCTCTTCCTTCTCCCCCGCCTGGATTATTTAAAAAGCCATGTGTGGAAACCCACTATTTAATAAACGTAATAGAATCAGAAGCGACTGGCCATTTGTAGATGTGGTGAGGCATTCGTGGAGCATCTACTGAATGCTGAGCCAAGAGGGAGATGGATTGGACCTCTCTGTCCACGGGAAGCCTCAGTCTTGTGGTGCCATCCTGAAGATCTTTTATGGGTTCATTTAAGGTGAAAGAAAAACTTGATTTTCCCCTCAGCTCTTATGTAGCACCCCGTATGTGCAGAAAGGCTGCTTTGGAGATACCGTAGACATTGAAGATGTCTGGGACACACTCCCAAATCAAAGATGGCCAGCTCAGAGGCAGAAAAAACTCCTTTCCCCCAACCCCAGGGGAGGAAATACCTTCCCCATGGGAGAAGAAAAGCCCTTTCTGGGGCTTGGTGAGGGCAGGGTGGGGGTTGAGCGTTGACAGGAATCTTCCTAGCCCTTCCTTGTTTTCTAATAACGTCCAAGGTGGAGTCACCTGTTTCGCCCCTACCTTTTCACCTCTTCCTTGTCTTCTTACCTGTTCATCCCGCTCACTTCAACTTCCTCAACTCTTGACTTACCTGCCCTGCCCTAGTCTATCATAGTTTCACTTGTCCCGACCTCAGCTGTACCTTCTCTTGCCCTGCTTTCAACAGCTAACCTAGGGAATTTCCTGGCGGTCCAGTGGTTAGGACTAGGCGGTTTCACTGCGGTGGCCCGGGTTCAGTCCCTGGTCGGGGAGCCAAGATCATGCAAGCCAGGCAGCGTGGCAAAAAACAAAAACAAAAAACTAACCTGTAAACCTCTCACCTGCTGGCTTACCTACCCCCTTCTCACTTTTCCATTCATTTTTTTTTAAACTAGCCAAGGTATTTTTTTAAAATTTATTTTTATTTATTTATTTTTGGCTGTGTTGGGTCTTCGCCTCTGTGCGAGGGCTCTCTCCAGCCGCGGCAAGCGGGGGCCACTCTTCATCGCGGTGCGCGGGCCTCTCACTATCGTGGCCTCTCCCGCTGCGGAGCACAGGCTCCAGACGCGCAGGCTCAGTAGTTGTGGCTCAC
The DNA here is from genome assembly GCF_965194805.1 of Balaenoptera borealis. NCBI lineage: Eukaryota > Metazoa > Chordata > Mammalia > Artiodactyla > Balaenopteridae > Balaenoptera > Balaenoptera borealis. Next base: position 43,095,591 of record NC_138881.1, on the reverse strand, counting down.
GGGCCCAGTTGCTCCGCGGCATGTGGGATCCTCCCAGACCAGGGCTCGAACCCGCGTCCCCCGCACCAGCAGGCGGACTCTCAACCACTGCGCCACCAGGGAAGCCCCATCACTTTTCCATTCTTAATGGTGACTCACTTGTCCTCCCTTCTCAGTCTAAACTCTCCTGTGCCATTTCATTAGTATATCCTCAACTGCCCTGCCTTTATCTGCTCGCTTACCTGCCTGACCCTCACCTGCCCTGCTCCCTCAAAGTCTCACTTCCCTCCCAGATGCCCGCTGTCTCTCCAGGGGGCGGGGGTTGGCCTCGCCGACAGAAGGGAAAAGAACTTCAGTCCAACCCGGAAGGACCCAGGAGTTTTGATGCAGAAAGGGCGGTGCCATCAGAAGGTGGCAATTAGGAGACGGACAGCGGAACCAAAGAGACGAGGAGACAGGATGGGCGGGCGATATGGAAAGCGAGATCAAAGGGCGGGTTTAGTAACGGGAGTGGGCTAAAGAGGCTCTGTGAAGACGGCGGGAGACTGAGCCGGCTGCGTGCCCGGTCTCCGGATCCTGACGGAATCTGGAAATCCTGAGGCCGCTCTTAAAGTAGCGTTCAGGAGCGAACGAGGAGAGCCACTGCTCTGAGCAGCTTCTCGCTCGCCCCATCCCCACCCCCCGGGGTCCCGGAAGCGGAAGTAACGGACACGGAAGTGGCCTACTGTTGCCGAGGGGACGGGCCAGGCAGATGCCAACATGGCAGCGGTGGGGTCCGGCGGTTCCCCCGCGTCGGCCGGGCCAGGGGCGGTCTCCGCAGGGGCGTTGGAGCCTGGGACCGCGACTGCGGGTGAGACAGGCTGTGGCTGAGCAGTCGGCGGCGGGCCGGGGGGCGGGATCGCTGGGGGGTCAGAAAGGTTCCTCACTGAGGCGAGAGGGAGCATCCCGTACGGACCAACCTATGTGTGGCAGTGGCGGGTGGGAGGAGGACGTGTGTTTTGGGGGCGGGGAAGAGACCATTCTGAGGGTGATGGGGAGGTCCCTTCTGCAAATGGGGAGTAGAGACCATTCTGAGTTGGAGGCGGGTATTTCCTTTTGGGGAGGCTAAGACCACTAAGACCATTCTGAGTGTGCGTGGGGGTCCGTCCTTATACAAGGGAGAGACCATTCTGAGAGCGGGAGAGTTCTTCCTTATAGAAGGGAGGGGCTGTTCTGAGGGTAGTGGTTTCTTCCTTGTAAAGGGACAGGGGTATTGTGAGTTAGGGTGGGGCGGGTTCTTCCTTATGTGACTTAGAATATTTTGAGGATAGGGATGTCCATTATATGGGGAGAAGACCGTTCTGGGGGCCCCTTCCTGATGGAGATAGTTCATTGTATGTTGCAGTGGGAGGGGCCTTCCTTATATGGCGGAGAAAGGACGTTCTGAGGGCGCCAGGCCATTCCTTATAACGGGGAGAGTTCATTGTGAGTGTGAGCAGGACAAGGGATAATTCCTTGGCTGGAGGTGGGGGTATGCGGTGGTGGGAGGATGATTGGTGTATAGGGAAATATTTCCTTATATCGTTAAGGGACCCAGACCATTCTTAGTGGAGTAACCATTTACTACATGGGGTTCAATCCTTTGGACAGTGAGGGAATCATTTCTTATATTTGTTAGACCATTCTGGGGTTAGGGAGGAATCAGTCATCATAGGCGGGAGGGGTTGGAGAGACCATTCTGAGTGTAAGGGAATGGAATAATTTAGATGAGAGAAAGTTCCTTAGGGGATGGACATGCCTTATACAGTGGTCTCATTCCTTGTATTAGGGTATCATTTTTCACATGAGACAACCCTTCACTAAATAGAACCATCATTTCATATAAATCTTTGGTTGTTCATCCATAAAATGGGAACACTGATAGTTCCTTCAGAGGTCAGAGCCATGTAGGGGTCTGTTGAGGTGATCCATATAAATCCCTTATCCCAGTGATAGGCACACAGTAAGCACTCAATAAATGTCGAGGATGCAGTTGGTATTCTGTCCAGGGCAGGGTTGCTTCTCACTCAGGGGAGGGAGAGAGAGGGCTGAGGTGGGTGTCCAGGACCTGCCCCACCCATTTCCTGACACCTCAGCAAGGATTCCAGGTATGGGCTGGACAGGGAGAGGCCCACTTCTCCCTTTCTGGCTCTTCCTGCCTGTGGCTGAGGCAGTGGAAGCTGGCAGGGATCAGACTCACGTTGGGTCAGGATAGGCAGGCAGAAGGAGGAAGTAGCGGTGGCTAGGAGGATCCTGGTCGAGAAGGGAGAGGGGAGGGTGGTAGTGTGGTTATGCCACAGCAGCTTTTGACCCCTTCTTCCCCCTTACTCCTTCCATTCCCCACAGCTCACCGGCGCCTCAAATACATATCCCTAGCTGTGCTGGTGGTCCAGAATGCCTCCCTCATCCTCAGCATCCGCTATGCCCGCACATTGCCTGGGGACCGCTTCTTTGCCACCACTGCTGTGGTCATGGCTGAAGTGCTCAAAGGTCTCACTTGCCTGCTGCTGCTCTTCGCACAGAAGAGGGGTATGAGCCAGGGAGGGGGGCTGCAGGGAGGGGGGCTGCATTGGAGTCGGTGGGTGGCAGTGTGTGTATGTGAGCGTGTGTGTGTGTGTGTCTGTGTGTCTGTGTACATACCCACACCCACGTGGAGGGTTTGGTTGGTTGTCTATGAAAATGCCTGGGGACTGTGTAAGTGCGGCTTGGCCGCCTTGTACCTCCAGCTATGAGTAGCTGCATCCACATGTTTATACCCCTAACTCCCCAGGAGCTGGCCAGTAAACACTGAAGGAGTGAGACAGTCTGTGCCCATAAGGTAGCAGGTGACCCTTACATGATGATTTATTGATTTCTCTCTAACTTTTCATTATGGAGAATTTCAAACACAAAATCAGAGAAAATAATAAAATGGTAAAATATCCATGTCCCATCACCGAGATTCAACAATGATCAACTCATGGCCACTCTGCCATTAAACAGCATCAGTGATTATCCACTCACTACCAATCTATGCGTCTGTTTACCTACTCCTGCACCTTGTTATATTGAAGTATGTCCCACATGGAGTATGATTTTGAAGTAAATTACCTCTTATTATCTTGAGTAAATATTTCGGTACATTTAAAATAATGACTTCAATCAGTCATGACTGCTAGAAATCATACATCAAAAAATTAACAATAATTTTTTAAGTTAATAAAATAATCAAATATCCAGTCAGTGTTCAAATTCGTAATGATTTCTCAAATGTCATAAAAGTTTTAAAAATTCTGTTTGAATCAGGTTTATATAAAGTCAGTGCTTTGTAATTGGTTGGTGTCTTCTAGGTCGGCTAGCCTCTAGGTTCCCCTCCAACTGTTTTTTTTTTTTCTCTCTGCAGTTAATTTCTCGAAGACATAAGGTTGTTTGTCTTGTAGACTTTGGGTAGCCTGGATTTTACTGAGTGCCTCCCAGTGGTCTCATTTAACATGTTCTTCTGTCCTCTATATTTCCTATAAGTTGAATTTATTTACTAATTTAAACACCTCCCCCAAAGGCCTTCTTCTTTAAAATGTTGCCCAGTCATTTCTCTATAAAGGCCTCGCATGCGGCTCTGCCCTAGGTATTTACAGTGAAGAAAACATTCTCACCCACTCATTAGCTCCAGGGCTCTGGGAGGCAGCAGTTTAGGAACTCATCTGCTCTGTTCTAGATTGATTCTGAGACGGTTCGAGTGAACACTGTGTGGCAGGCCGTGTTCTGGCTGTGGAGGTGGACATGTTAGCGATGCAGACGTGCATCTTGCCCTCAGGGGGCTGATATTTTAGATGGGGAGAAACAAATAGCTACAGGTTAATCACAGCTTTCATCTCTTATCTACAATTTCAGCAACCCCCCCGTTTTATTTTTTTAGTTTTCTCATTTGTTGTGAATGTGTCCACGAGTCACTGCAGAAATATGAATGTGCTTGATTACGGTGTGCAGCCCCATATACGTGATGTGTGTTATGTGAAATATATAGCATATATGCCGTGTTACCTTTCTAACACCTGGACATTTTTGAACACCCAAACCCCTGGGTCCAGGGAATTTGGGTAAAGGGTTAGAGATTGATAATTACTTCTGGGATTAATGCCATGAAGGGCAAGGGCAGGGTTTTGTGAATGAGCATCAGCAGGAGTTCCTGCAGTAACCTTGTGCAGTGGTTGTGGGGTTTTCCCTGAGGAGGGACACTCAGATGAGTCTTAAAAGATGAACTGCAAAAAAGTGGGGTGAGATTTGCAAAGGTCTTATTATATAGGAAAGTATTCTCATGTATTGATTGGAGCAGGTCCCAGCCAGACTTTCTGCTTTAGAGTCAAGCCTGCATTCTTCCATGTGACAGGGGCAAATGCTTGGTGTGTGTGGGGCTGACAGAAGGAGGCGGCCAAGTGGAAGATGGCCCCTGCCCTCAGGCAGCTCTCAGGCTAGGAAGGAACTAGGATAAGTCTAAAAGTTGAGTCTAAGGGACTTCCCTGGCAGTCCAGTAGTTAAGACTTCGCCTTCCAATGCAGGGGGTGTGGGTTCGTTCGATCCCTGGTCAGGGAGCTAAGATCCCACATGCCTCGCGGCCAAAACACCAAAACGTAAAACAGAAGCAATATTGTAACAAATTCAATAAAGACTTTAAAAATGGTCCACATCAAAAAAATCTTTAAAAAAAAATAAAATAAAAAAATAAAAGCTGAGTCTAAAACTTTCCCTCTGCTTGGTAAACAGCCTTCCACCCACACTCCTAGAGCTTCTACTTCACAAGCTCCTAGTTAGTGCTGATTATTTCATTGCACAAACTGTACTGAGTGCTTGCCCTGGGGCTTTGTGCCAGAGAGGTGGGCTCTAAGATGAGTGAAATGTGGTCTGTGATTCTCAGACTGAGTATCCGAAAGGCTTGCTGGAGACATGGTTGTACAGTAGAGAAACCGAGAGCGCAGACCTCATTCTAGCCCTCAGGGAGTCGAAGTGTGGTGGGGAGACACAGGACCAGGCGCAGTCCTGTCCTTTAGAGGATCCCCATCTTTGGAAGTCAGTGCTAAACAGGGATCTCCTCCCTCCACCTAGGTAACGTGAAGCACCTGGTTCTTTTCCTCCACGAGGCTGTCCTGGTGCAGTATGTGGACACACTCAAGCTCGCAGTGCCCTCTCTCATCTACACCTTGCAGAATAACCTCCAGTATGTTGCCATCTCCAACCTGCCAGCTGCCACTTTCCAGGTGAGCCCCAAGCCCAGGAACTGGCTGGGGTGGGGGATATAGGATGTTGGGGAGGGAGGGCTGCAGAGAGCAGGGGCTGTGTTTCCTCCAGAATGTCCTTGGATCTTCCTCAACCTCGGCTTCCTCATCTGTGAGAACTGGGAATGGAAATGGTAATAGTAGCTACTCACTGAGATTATTAAAAGAAGTAATATCTGGGAAGAGCCCTTGGTTGGTGATGGATAAGCTTTAGGCTATTTACAGGCAACCTTTAAGATGGTTAAAGAGCCTGGATTCTGGGGCCAGGCTGCCTGGGTTCAAATCCCAGCTCTGCTACTTTCCAGCTGTGTGATATTGGGCAAGTCACGTAACCTCTCCATCTCATCTTTAAATTGGACATTACAATAACACACTTCATATGTGAGGATTAAATGAATGCATGTGAAGTGCTTAGACCCACACCTAGCACACAGTAAGCTCTATGTAAATGTTTACTGACGTCATTTCATGGCTGATTCATTTGTATCAACACATCCTTATCAAGACCTCCCTCATCAGGATGTTTACCATTCATTCATTACCTGCTGTGTGAGGTGCTTCACATACATCAGTTGTATTTACAGATGGTATGTCAGGGCTCAGACAGGGCAAGTGCTTTGTCCCTCATCACACAGCTAGGACATGGGGTTGGGATGTGGACTTGGGTGTGGCCCAGGACATCCTTGCACAGCCATCCTCCTGTGTACTTTCTGGGAGGCACCTCAGAGCTATTTAGCCGCATCTCAGTCAGCGGCCAGTGGCTGGATATTTTTGCTGTTTTTATGGTTATCTACCCCACCCTGTCCCTCCATTGTGCCTGGGGGCCCACAGTGGGTGCCGTCCCCCACATGTACATGTTGGGGGTCGGGAGCAGCCCTCAGTGTCTTCCACATACCACTCGCAGGTGACGTACCAGCTGAAGATCCTGACCACGGCACTGTTCTCCGTGCTTATGCTGAACCGCAGCCTTTCCCGGCTGCAGTGGGCCTCCCTGCTGCTCCTCTTCACCGGAGTCGCCATTGTCCAGGCACAGCAAGCCGGCGGTGGGGGCCCGCGGCCACTGGATCAGAACCCTGGGGCGGGCCTAGCAGCTGTCGTGGCGTCCTGTCTGTCCTCGGGCTTTGCAGGTGTCTACTTCGAGAAGATCCTCAAGGGCAGCTCAGGCTCCGTGTGGCTGCGCAACCTGCAGCTGGGCCTCTTCGGCACAGCCCTGGGCCTGGTGGGGCTCTGGTGGGCCGAGGGCACTGCTGTAGCCCACCGCGGCTTCTTTTTCGGGTACACGCCTGCTGTCTGGGGCGTGGTGCTCAACCAGGCCTTCGGCGGGCTACTGGTGGCTGTTGTCGTCAAGTATGCCGACAATATCCTCAAGGGCTTTGCCACCTCCTTGTCCATTGTGCTGTCCACTGTTGCCTCCATCCGCCTCTTTGGCTTCCACGTGGACCCTTTGTTTGCCCTTGGCGCAGGGCTGGTCATCGGTGCCGTCTACCTCTACAGCCTGCCCCGAGGTGCAGCCAAAGCCATAGCTTCCGCCTCTGCCTCCACCTCTGGGCCCTGCACTCGTCAACAGCCTCCAGGGCAGCCGCCACCATCGCAGCTGTCTTCCCACCGTGGAGACGTCAGCACGGAGCCCTTTCTGCCAAAGTCAGTGCTGGTGAAGTGAGGGCTGGCGGTGGCGGTGGGGGGAGACAGGGAGGGACACTGGTTGGAGGGTGTTGGGCATCTGCAGGACCCAAGTTGCCACTGGGGCCTGGCTCCCCTGGGGTTGGGTCTTTTCTTCCAGGTTGTCGAGACTTCCGGAAGCTTGTGGGACTAGGGCAGGGCATCACGTGAACCCTTCCTTGTAGCCAGGGGTTTTTAGGGCTGCCTCCTCTGTCTCAGTCTAACCCCTTCGGGGACCAGGTTGGGGGTGTTGTCATTCAAGGCTTTTTTTGTCTGCCTCCCTCAGCCAGAGGCGTCCTGTCTCTCATGCCTGGGAGAGTCCCTCCCAGCAATCCCTCCACCTTTGTAGGGACAAATTGGACAAAAATCCTACAGCTCTTTAGTAATGACTGATGCCTACGTGTGGGTTTCCGATTCTGATAGCTTGAGGCCTTCTCTCCTCCCTGACAACCACACTGGATCGTATTAGTAGCTCTTTTTGTGGCCTTGGGGCAGCTTCCCTAACACAGGGACTTGAAAATGGGCCTCTTGTGAGCACCCAGGGAGAGAGGAAGGGGGGCGACAGCTGAGATTTTTGCATCAGCCCATTCAGGGGGAGGGTGCAGTAGGGGCCATTTGTTTGTGATTTGGGGGTTTGTGGTGTAATCAGATGAATGATCCAGGGTGTGGGAAAAATGGAGAAGGGAGGTCCTTGAAGTGGCCTAATCTCATGGAATCTAAGACACCGTCAGTTGCTGGATGCAGGGTTATTTTCTAAGATATCCTGAGAGGAAAAATAAAGCTGCCAGCCACACTCGTGATACCCAACTGGCTGTACGAGGCACCCTTACTTCATGGGGAGGGGTGTCTTTAAATTGCTGAAATGTGGAACCTGCCCCCTGCACTCCCCAAAGACCCCTTAACTGTCTCCCACCAGGGTGTGTGTGTGTGTGTGTGTGTGTGTGTGTGTGTGTGTGTGTGTGTGTGTGTGTGTGTGTGTGTGTGTGTGTGTGATGCCTGGGCTGTCTTTGCTATATGTACATAGGGCCGTTGGATCTTTATTTTTGATTAATTTGTTCTGATTTTTTGGTTTGTTTTTAAGGAACTGTAATGAACAAATGTCAGGATACCCAATGCCAAATAAAGATATTGTATTTATTTAGTCCACGTGTAGCTTTCTGACCCAGGGGACCCGCTCTCTCCACGTGGGCTCTGTTACTAACCCTGGGGACTACCAGCCTCACTAGTCATCCTCGCTTGCTCAGGACGTCCACCTGCCAGCCCACCCCAGCTTTCTGTGTTTTTCTTTCCTCCCCGTTCCCACCACAGGTTGCTCACCAAGGTGAAGGGTTCCTAGCCGCTGGGATTGAAGACGCTGGCCTGGCCTCGCTCTCCCTTCTTGCCCTGGTCCAGCCAGGACCAAATGCTCTGATCAGTATTTGGGGGGGGGTAGACACCGAACCCCCTGTCCCCACACCCCCTCTCCCACACAGGGCTGACATGACTAAACTCTGGCCCAGACAGGACCCAACCACCTCAGCCTCCAGCCCCTGCCACCCCCATGTCCCTACTACCCCTACAGTATTATTTCTTAGGTGAGTTTTTGTAAATAAAACGTGTTTTGCATCTTGCTGGCTTGGGTTGGGAAGTCTCAAAAGTGTGAGAGAAGGAAGCACTCAGGTCTCATGGGCATGATCCACCGAAAAGCTTTTATTAAAAGCCCCAGAGTGGGTGGGGGTGGGGAAGGTTCAGTCCTGCTGCTTGGTTCGGGAGGCCTCGGCATTGGCCCGGAGCACAGCCCCCGGGGATGGGTAAGGGCGCTGCTGGAAGAGGGGCCCGGCTGCTGTCGTGTCTGCACCCGTCTTGGCCTCATTCCGCTTGGGGAGTCCTGTTGACCACGTGCCTCTGGGGGTGACAAGGGGTGGGAGTGGGAATGTATAATATGTGTACTGTGGCAGGCACCTCCCACCCACAACTGACAAAGGGGGAAAGGAGACAGGAAGAAAGGAACGGTCAGCGGTGCAGTGAGTCAAGAGGAAAAAGGAAGGGCTCTTGAGGGGTGGTCAATTACCGGGGTGCATCTGAGTACGAGCTGGGGTCCATGGGGTCTAATTCTTCATCCTTCCGACTTGCCACTGCGGAAGTAGGTGGCAGAGTGGGGTCTTCGACGGGGGCACAAGGAGTCCCGGATCACCGAGCTCTCCCATCCCGGGAAGAAATGGAGCCCGAGGCTGCCAGGCCCCAGGCTCAGGCACTCGCGTGAAGCCAAGCGAGGGCTTCCTTACACTGTGCACCCCTGGTGCCCCCCTTGCCTCACCCCAGCTTACCCTTCTTGCTCTTGGGGTAGGGAGCCAGCTCCTCCCGGCGATGGTGGCGCCGTTCTTTGCCCTCTTCCCGGTCCACCTTGTCATACCCGCGGTCCCGGTCCCGATCCCTGTCCCGCTCTCGCTCTCTGTCCACCTTGTCATAACCACGCTCCCGGTCTCTGTCAGACTTCTCATGGCTCCGTTCTGACTTCTCATGGCTGCGTTCTGACTTCTCGTGACCTCGGTCCGATTTCTCGTGGCCCCGGTCCGATTTCTCATGGCTCCGGTCCAACTTCTCCTCAGTATCTGGGGACACGAAAGCCTTGTGACCTTCCTGCTCCCACCTCAGGACCCAGCAGCCTCTGCCTTCAACAGCCTCCTTTGCCTGGGGCTGGGCCTGCCTGGTCTTACCTGCCTCGGTCTTTTACCTGACCCCTCTCGGAAAACTGCTAGAACACTCGAGGCACCCTTGTATCTGCCAACTCACCTGCATTACTGCTCCTGAGCTTCTTGGCAGATTTGGAAACAACGGAGTTGGGATCATGTGGGGACAGCCAGGACACGAGGTCTGTGTCCGCATTCCAGTAGTAAGGGAGCCCGCTGCAGGGCAGTGGGAGGGAGGGAGGGAAGGAATGTCAGCACGGATATCCTCTCCTTGTAGCCACAACTCTTGTCTCCCCAATCTCTGCCTGTACCTGCCCCATGCCAGGACCCTACAGGGAGGGCCCCCAGATCTCTTCCCTTGTGGCCCCCATTTACCCCCAGCCCGCCCCCCCCCACATCCCCAGACTCACCAGGAAGGGTCAAACACCTTGTACCAGCTTGGCGGCAGGCCCTCCAACCGGGTAGCCTCATAGTCCACAGGGTCATCATCATAGTCCTCGGCAATGATCTCTTCCTCCGGTTCTGGCAGGACAAGGAGGGAAGGAGGACAGCAGTAAGGACCAGAGGGATCCCCATCCTGCAGTCAGGGCCTGGGGAGACACACTCACATTCACGTGGACCACGTGTGTGTGCCAGGTCTCAAGTGCCCTAAAAAATATTGCTCACATTCCAAATCCAAGTATCTGAGTATCAGGATTTACCAAAACATTTACCCAAATCTGTTCTGTTTCTGGGTTCAGATATGACATACTGTTACCTGAACTTATCTGGTTTCAGACTTTAGACAGGGATTCATTAAAAAACATGTATCCATATTTATTCAGTTCCTGAGTTCAGATAGTATGTGACACCATACTATCCAAATCTATTTGGATAAAATTAGTTTCAACAAGGGGTTTATCTAAAAATATGTCCAAATCTGTTCAGCTCCCAAGCTTGGCAAATACGAGGTTTCTGACTCCGGTATATTGAGTAGCAAGTTTGGATAGCACGGGATTTATCCAAACGCTTCTCTGAATCTATTCAGTTCCCGAGGCCTACAACTGTTGTCAGTTACTATCAACAGAATAAAAAAGGTGTATGAGTACCTGGACCTCCGTAGGTCTATCACAGATTTCACCTATGGATATAGCTAACAATGAAATGTATATGTCAGCAACAGCAGAGTGCCTGTCACACAATAGGCCCAAAATAGATGTCAGCTATAATCATCAGTATTGTTAGTAAGATATATACAATCAGCACAGGGCCTGGTACCAACAGCCTTAAAGTAAATATCATATCAATGATCATTATCAGTATTATTAACCAAAGATCTATGCTTGGCACACAACAGGCTTGTAATAGATGTCACTTATCAATAAAGTGAAAATAAGATGAGTTTTCCAGTACCTGGAACACCTTAGCCCAAACTAGATGCCAGCTTTTACTATTATTTAAAATAAGGTAGAAATACTAGCAACAGCAGCACAGTAGGCCTAAATGATAGATCCTATCATTATTTTATATACTGTTCATCATAATGTGTATGACAGACACTTAAGAAGACCCAAAATACATGTCAGCTATTGATACGTTGAACAATAAGGTATATATCACCAGCACAGTGCCTGGGTCCACAGTAGGTCTAAAATAATGTTATCTACTAGTATGGTAAAGAACAAAGTATTAGCATCCTGCCACTGTGCTTGGCCCACAGGAGGCTGCGGTAGATTTCAGCTTCTGTCAACTGTTACTATCCTTACTATTAGATACTTTGTAACCACTTCCAGGGACTGATGGGTGGATTAAACTTGGGATATAGAAGACCCAAAAATACACGTCAGCTGTCAGTATTATTATGGATGAAATGTCTATTTCCCGTCCCCACCCGCCTCCTCATACGGTAGGAATGGGTGTCAGGAATACGCATTGTTAACAGTGAAATGCCTGCCACCCCACTGCTTGGTGCGAAGTAGGTCCACGCTAGGTATCAAGTGGCAGTATCAACAACAAAGTGCCTGTCAAGCCTGGCACATGGTAGGCCTATCTGCTCTTAGCTCTCACCGGGCTCCAGATGTTTGAGAATGCCTCTCTTGGCCAAGCGGGTCTGCAGCGCAACGGGCAGCGGCATAGCGGATAGCAGACAGACCTAGGGAAGAACAGACAGACCAAAAAACAGCTCAGATGAGGACTGAATCTGGATCTTGTAACCAAGCGCCTCCCCCCAGCAAGTACTCATCTGGACCCCCACCTACCCACCTACACTAGGAGCTGGGCGACAGACCCTACTCTAAAAGGTGGAAGGGATAAATGGCAATATCACCAAAACTCTCACCAACCCTCCTCTCCCGGGCCGGGTGCTCCAGGACCGGGTTCCTCTCCCAGGCCCAGGCTCCGCCCATTGCCAGAGGGGCCAAACGCGGCTGCCCCTCGTCCCAGAAATGGGCTCACCCAACTTCCCCCGAACACTACCGGGTGGAAGGAACCAAAGCGCTGGGATGGGGGAGCAGAGTGCAACACCTCCTCCAGCTCCAAAAAATGCGCCCACCCCGACATTACCAATACCGTCACGCGGGTAGTGGAAAGCTGATAGACTGGCCGTCTCTCTCTCTCTCGTCGCTTCTATGACTGCCAGGACTACACGATTCTCTTCTCCCAATGCCCAGAACGAGGTCCTCTCTCTCCGAGCCTGGAGGAAACTGGGCTACGCTGAGACTGCGGCGAACAGATGACACAAACCGAGCTGGCCAATGAGAGTGCGCCTTCGTCTGACTTCTGGCGAAACGACCCAATCGTTGCCCTGAAGTAGGCAGAAAGCTCGGGCGCCTGTGTGTGTTACCGGTGGGGGTGTGGCCCGGCCGGGGTTTAGCCAGACTGCGCGGCCGGACGCCGGCGCCATGGAGGAGTACGCTCGGGAGCCTTGGTACGGCGAGGGGCGCAGGCCTCGGGACTGTTGCTAGGGCGCCACGGCCAGCGGTGGGAGGCGGGCGGGGGAGGCACCGGCCACACAGCGCCACGTGCCAGACTCGGGAGACTCTTAGACGTTTGTTGTCTCCTTCTGCTCCCCTCCACTTGCTTCCTCCTACTCGGGCTCCGTTAAGAGGGGCCACAACTGTGTGCCTAAAGGAGAAGATGCGGTGCAAGGACGAACCACTCCACGTTTCCCTTGCCTTCGTACCTCCCAGTCTCTCTTTGTTAACGAAAAGACACGCTGGTCGAATCCATTCCAGCCGAGGGGGTGGTGCGGTGTTGAGCGGTGCTGGATCATCCCCACGGTCTGCGCTTGGTTTTTCCCAGTTGTGCGGGTTATAAAAAAAAAAAAAAAAAGAGAGAGAGAGGGCGTGGCTTGGTTGGACGTGCTCACTGTGGGAAAAGGGGGTGCGAGCCCGTTCTGCTTTAGTAACAGTGCTAGCTTAACACTTCTGTAGCGCTTATTTAAACTTGCCAACTCTTTGCTTGTTATCAATTCATTTAATAATTGGTAGTAGTAAAGCGGTTGATTCCTTGGTTGGCTGCGAAGGGGAGGGGCGGACAGGGCGAAGACTAATATTTTCCCCCCTTCGCACTATTTCTTGCTTAAATGAGGGGGAAAATAATCTATTATCTGAAATTCTGCTTCCCATTTGGATGACTTAAGTTTCTCCCAGTTGGAAAGAGTCCTCGTGACATGGCAAGAGGGAGGGCTGACATTAACCCCATCCTCCCCTTCCCGCTTGCAGCCCATGGCGAATTGTGGATGATTGCGGTGGTGCCTTCACTATGGGTGTTATCGGCGGTGGAGTCTTCCAGGCCATTAAGGGCTTCCGCAATGCCCCTGTCGTGAGTCCTGGCCTTCCCTGGGTGGTGCGGGGGTCCTGCCCTGTCCACATGGGATACTGTTTTGAAAACTGCTTGGAGCTGCCAGTCACATGCACTTATTCATTCTGGTGCCTGCTCACCTAGTATATGCCAGGCCTGGCTCCAGGATCTGGAAGTTTGGAGGAACTGCAAACATGACCTCTGCCCCTCACCCCCCCACCCAACTGGAGCTCCTCTGTGGAAATGCTGTGATGTCAAAAGGGTCATCACCAAAACCTAAATGTGTGTGTGCAAAGCCAGTCAGATTTTACCTAGAGGCAGATTCTGGGTTGGAAGCCTGGATAGAGGGAAGTGACAGGAGTTTAATTGGCAGGAGGAGGACAGCCTTAAAGCTGAGAAAATACTTTTAATTTAACGTAATCGATTCCCTCTCTCTCTCTATCTCTGAGAACCCCCCCTCCCCTTCCTGGGAGACCTCATCAAATGTCATGACTTTAAATGCCATGCATTTGTCAAGGTCTCTGCAATTTCTCTGTCTAGCCCTGTCCCTCCCCTCATCTCCTGGAGCTCTCTTTCCTGGATCTTTGTCCAGGTTTCTCCCTCTCATCCTCAGGGTCTCAGCATAAATGCCCCCCTCCTTAAAGAGGTCTTTCCTGACCCTTCAGCCACTGTTACAGCTCTTTATCCTATTTCCTCTAGGGTTCTTATTGCTGTCTGAAGCTATCTTATCTGTACCCTTATTTAGGATCTGTCTCCCCCACTATAATGTGAGCTCTGAGAGGGTAGGGGCCAGGTCTACCTTGTTTACTGCTGTATCCCTGCATACAGCATGGTGCCTGGCACATAGATGCTAAGTAATGAATGAATGAATGATTTCTCATCCCAGCTCTGAGAGCACCTATATTGGGGTGCTCCCCAGCCCCCTAGTTCTTGGCCACTTCCCCACATCTCTACCTCTGATACCCCTACAGGTTTCCTGCCCCCATCCCTCTCTTAAAAGCTAGAAACCTTGTCTGCCAGTGGCCTCAACCGGGCTCTGATTCCCTTCCTCCCCACTTTCCTCCAGGGAATTCGGCACCGAATGAGAGGCAGTGTCAACGCTGTGAGGATCCGAGCCCCTCAGATTGGAGGTGAGAGGTTTGGGGAGACAGATGTGATAACAGAGTTGAGGCGGTTGCTCCTCTGAGTCTAGACTGCAAGTTGGGGGTCCAGATTCTAGTCTCAACTCTGCCTGGGACTTCCTGGGGGAGTGACGTTTCCCAACAATTTCATATGGGTGAGTTCTGGAGTTTAAATCCAGGCCCTGGCTCTTCCCTGATGTGTGACCTTGGGCTAGTGGCTTAACCTCTCTGAACCTCATCTGCAACATGGGGATGACAAAACAGTAAGTTTTGTAATTTATGTAACTTAGGTAGTACTTACTAAGTGCTGGTTGCTCTGTTAAGCGCTTTGGTAGTATTAACTAATATAAATTTTCAGAAGTCAAGTAACATGCAGTGCGTAGATCAGGTCCTGGCACACAGTTAGACTTGAGTAAACATTTTAACTATTGTATCGTTAACTGGCTTTGCTAACCCCTTTCCTTCTCCCTGAAACCAAGGTCAGAATTCCAATTCTGTGTGGTAGTTACGAAGATCAAAGTTGCTCTGTTAAAAGCCATATAGAAGGGAGTTCCCTGGTGGCCTGGTGGTTAGGATTCCGGGCTTTCATTGCCGTCACCCGGGTTCAATCCCTGGTCAGAGAACTGAGAGGAATGAGTGCATGGCAGGGCCAAGAAAAAAGCCACATAGAAGCAGATAAATCTGCCCGTAAACACTTGTCAGCCCCCCATGAAGGTGAAGGGAGTGCGATGGCAATTACAGACAGATTGAAGGAGCTACCACAGAGACAGATGGGGGCTGTCCCCTAGGAGTTTGCCATCTGCCCTTGCCTCTGGGTTTTTCTCCCCGTTCTTTGCCAGAGCGTTCAGGCCTTGGGAGTCCCTGGACCCTGAGCCGTATATTCTGGGGATTCCCCACAAACACTAATTAGGCCGTGATCCCCCAACAGGTAGCTTCGCAGTGTGGGGGGGCCTGTTCTCCACCATCGACTGCGGTCTGGTGCGGCTGCGGGGCAAGGAAGATCCCTGGAACTCCATCACCAGCGGAGCATTGACCGGGGCTGTGCTGGCTGCCCGCAGTGAGTGCCCCATCCCCAGGCCCCAGCCCCTTCCACCCTGTTCTGCCTGCTCTCACCTCTCTCCCCGTGCCTCCTCATTCCTCCAGGTGGCCCATTGGCCATGGTGGGCTCGGCAATGATGGGAGGCATTCTGTTGGCCCTCATCGAGGGTGTTGGCATCCTCCTCACTCGCTACACCGCCCAGCAGTTCCGCAATGGTGAGTTCCTGGTGAAGCTGGCCAGGGAGAGGTGGGAAATGCTCTGCCTTGCCTCCTCCGCTCATCTTTATCCAATTCTCCCCACTCCAGCACCCCCATTCCTGGAGGACCCCAGCCAGCTGCCCCCTAAGGAGGGTACCCCGGCCCCAGGCTACCCCAGCTATCAGCAGTACCACTGAGGAAGTGACCGCCTGTCATCGCCACCGTGGGAGCTCCTCCTCGGTTCCCCCCGCGATGATCTACCTCGAAGGGAGGGCTGGCTCCCAGTTGGCCCTGGGACCTTCCAGAGAGGGCCTCTACTCTGTTCCCTTATCCCAGGTTGGGGGTGGGGTACCCCAGCTGCCCTGATGGATGGGTCCCTTCTCTCTCAGGCACCGCAGCCCCCACTCATATGTAACAAGCTCTCACCCCAATCCCTTTGCATGGCGCCCTGATCAGTATTTAAAGCCAGTTTTGAAATGCCTATGTATGTACTCCTTGAGCCACCCATTGGAGCTGCTCACTAGGACAAGGGGTAGAGCCCTCTTCAGGGACTTGGGAGCCCTAGGATTTGGAGTCCCACAGAGAGTGGGCTCTAGTAAAGGTTTGTGGGATGAATGTGTAGGAGGGGGAATGAATCAAGATGTGAATAGTGCATGAATAAGGGGGCCAAGTGTTGACTCACAAGCAGACAGAAGAGGAACAGGCTTGGGAAAGAAATGAGTGAGCACAGGATTGCTGGGGTGGAGGGGGTGGTTCCACATGGGGCACCTCTGACCCCTCTCCCCCATGTCCCCATTGCAAAGACTGGGAAATCTGACCTCACAGTGAACTCTGTCTTTCTGGATACCAGTCACCCCGTTTGTGAAGATAATTCCCCCTCCATGTGGCCTCACCAGGGACCTGGGGTGGAAGTAGGGGTCGGGGAGACCCAGCTTCCTTGAAGAAGGTACCCTTAATCTTCTCTTCTGCACTACAGAGAGATTTCTGCTCTGCGATGCTCAGTGTTGTCAGTATTTAAGGGTACCGGATGAGTTTTCGTTTTGGGGGTGGAGTGGGGGTTATGGGAAAGAGATTTTCTCGGATGGACATCGGCTCCAAACACTGTCTCTTGCATGCAAACACCTACATGTGTGGGGCAGACGCCTCCACTGGGGTGCAGATGGCCTCATGGGAGACACACCAACTGTCCCTTTTATGCAAGCCATTGCGAAGAGGTGGAAATGCCCTCTCTCTTATACAAACTCGCTCCCTGGGGGTGCAGATGCTGAGTTCTCAGGCCTCCCAAGGCCCCAACGAGGTCCTAGTGGTCCTCGGAGGTAGTAGAACTGCAACACTGCTTGATGGACTCAGTGGCAGGCGCGGGTAGCAGGCCCCGTGCACACAGCTCTCTCAGTGCCGCAGCAGGGCCCTGGCCTCGAACTTGCCGATTCCATGGCCACGCCAGCAGCAGCAACACACCTGCCTGGGTAGGACCGGGATGCCAGTCAGACCCTGGGTATCCCAGGCTGCAACCCTTGTATTTCCAGGCCACTTCCTTTGGTCCCGCCCATTCGGTACACCTAGGCCGCACCCTTCCTCACCTCCAGGCCCCATCCCCGCTGTGTTTCCAGATCCCACCCTGCTCCTGTCAAACACAGGCCCGCTAGCTCTTCTGAGCCTTTTCCTTCCTTGAGCCCTCAGGTTCCGCCCGCCTCAGGCTGCTGTGATGTCCACAGACCCTTATGTCTCCAGGCCCCGCCCCCAGGTCCACCCCCTCCCTATCTTTCAGCCGTGCCCTCTAAGCCTCCTGCAGGCCCTGTCTTTATATATCGACTTGGACTCTTCCGAGGCCCTGTCCCTACTGTGTCTCCCTGGCCCCTTCCAAATGGGTTCCGCCCCGACAGGCCCCCGAGATCTGCAGGTTTCTTGCCCTCAGCAGCCTCTACACCCTACCTCTTCCCGCCTTCAGACCCCGCCCTGTCCTGCTCCTTAAGGTCCCGCCCCTTGGGGAACCTCAAACGCCCGGGCGCCCCGCCCTCCTCCCGCCTTTGGGAGCCCGCTCGTGGTCTCCCGGTCTGGAAAGCTGTTGGAGCCGTGGGGCCGTGGAACGGTTCATGGTGAAGTTCAGGGCCTTGTGCTCTGGCTCCTGGGGCTGCTGGCTGGGCCGGGCGGGACCAGTACTGGGTTTAGTAGCGGAGGACTGGGCTTCGGCTGAGAGTTGCAGAGCGGCATCGAGTGGTGGTGGGGCTTCGTGGGAGCCTAGCTGCCGCGGCGTCACCCGGCTCCTAGGTGGGGCTGGGGCGTCCGGTGTCGTGCAGGTCTCCGGAGTTGGGGGGAGCTGGGGCCAGGGCGAGTCCTCAGGCCCCGCCCCCTGACCTGACCGCGGGCCTGCTGCTCTTCCCAAAAGAAGGGAATGCGGGGTCAGACCCCGGATGGTTTCTACCGGGGGTGGGGGGGATTGCAGAGACCCAGAAAAGGCAGGAGACGGAGAAGGCAAGAGTGAGACAAACAGATGGCGAGAGAAATAGGAATAGAGGGACATAGAGACACTAATGGACACGTAGAAAGACAGAGATAGAGGCTGAGAGACATACAAGAAATAAAGGAAAAGAGACAGAGACGAGGAGGAAGGGCAGAGACAGTAAGAGGAGCAACAAGAAACTGTTTGAGGGTCAGTAATGCAGGTGGGAAGACCCTCAGCGTCAAGTGGAGGCCAAGGCGGGAGAGAAGGCGAGGTGGCGGTGCAGAGTTCTGAGCTGGTTTGAGGGGCTGAACCGACAAGGGTTGTCAGGCCAGGCCTCCTCAGGCTGCCTGCCCACTTACCCTCTAGCTCAGGGGCCTCAGAGAGTCAGAGACATGCCCAAACTGCATTCTCTCTCTCTCTCTCTCTCTCTCTCTCTCTCTCTCTCTCTCTCTCTCTCTCTCTCTCTCTCTCTCTCTCTCTCTCTTTTCCAACTTAATCCCATCTGTTTCTAATAAGGATTTCAGTGGCTCTCCCTCAGTTTCTTCCTTCCTGTCTCCCTCCCCGCCTGAGCCCCAACTCTGCCTCTATGTCTTGATCTGTCTCTCAGCTCTTCTTCCTCATTTCTCTGCTTTGATTTCTCTGGCTGGTGGCTCTCACCCTCCCTGAGTCCTGGGGTTTGCCATCCACCTGTCTGCATGCGGTGGGGAAGGGAAGATATTTGGTGGATGAGGAGGGGTAGAGAGGTGGACAGAATCAGAGAAGAGCAACAGGTTCCAGCCCTGACAGTGGAGTGGGGAAATCCCTTTGTCCACTTCCTCAGGCAGAGACCCTGAGAGGCTGGGGAGAGAGACAAGGGGAAATCAAAGACAGACAGACAGACAGAAAAGATAGGGAGAGAGACAGATAGCCAGTTTACAGAGACATCAAAGGAGAAATGGAGATGCAGAGAAAGAGATACCAAGAGAAAAAGCAGTACACATAAAAAAAAAGACAGGGAAAAGGGGGAATGAAAGTGAGGAGATAGAGACAGATATTGGGAGAGACAGAGATAGCAAAGAAAAAAAGAGAAACTGAGGGGCAGAGAAAGAAAAAGAGAAGTGGGAGAGAGAGAGAAAGTAAGACAGAAGAGTTGGGTGCATACCTTACTCTAAGTCTGGGAGTTGCCGGTCTGAGTGTTCTCATTTCCTCTGTTCTCTTAGTGGCAGTTGGAGAACGGGACCTGGCTGGGCAGGACAGCCTTGATAGCTCCACCCCTACCATCCCAGGTCCTCCAGGGGGGTGGGAGGGCTGCCTTCCCCAGGGATACACCTTTAGAGATCTACGCTCTGATGTTGGGACCTGGCAACCATCTCAAGGAGCTCATTTAGGGCCAACCTCTGGAACTGACCGATCGGGGCCATCTCCAGGGGATCTGCAGTGTCATCAGATTACCTGCAAGCCTGTAGAAGAGGAAGGATATGCCAGTGATCGCTTCGGAGGTGACAGAGGAACCTTCCTTTCCTTACGCTCATTATACATATGAGGAAACTGAAAGCACGAAAAGGTAAAGCAGCTTGCCCATGGTTATACTGCCTGAAAGTGGCAAAGCTGGGATTTATAGTCTTATTTACGGTGTATAGAGTTTCAGAGGTCACTTGCAACATAATTTCTGGGACAACACATTATCCATCCTAATTATGGGTGTTACTTGAAGGTTTTCATGGATGGTGTGAACTATTTTTTTTAATAAATTTATTTATTTTTATTTATTTATTTTTGGCTGTGTTGGGTCTTCGTTGCTGTGTGCAGGCTTTCTCTATTTGCGGCGAGCGGGGTCTACTTTTTGTTGCAGTGCGTGGGCTTCTCATTGCGGTGGCTTCTCTTGTTGCGGAGCACGGGCTCTAGGTGCACAGGCTTCAGTAGTTGTGGCACACAGGCTTCGGTAGTTGTGGCTCGCAGGCTCTGGAGTGCAGGCTCAGCAGTTGTGGCGCACGGGCTTAGTTGCTCCTCGACATGTGAGATCTTCCCGGACCAGGGCTCGAACCCGTGTCCCCTGCATTGGAAGGCGAATTCTTAACCATTGCACCACCAAGGAAGTCCTCTAGAGTGGGTTTCTTGAGTGGAGTTAAACAGTAGCAGCAAAACAGGCTAGAGTGTGTCTGAAGAGAACAAACTGCCCCAACTGTTAGCTCCCATTCCTGATGGGCTGGGTCTTGCTGATAGGGCTGTAATGACTTCAGCAGAAGCATTACAATCTGAGGCCAACAGCCAATTTTTACAAGATCAAGGTCTGGGATTATTTTTTTAAGGGAAATGTGAGAGGACCTATAGAAAGAAAGCTACCTTCTGAGGTATTTAAAAGAAGAGCTATTACATTTTTGCCAGTTTCGGGTAGGCGTGTGAGTCTGCATGAGAGAGAGAGAGAGAGATCCAGCAATCAAATTCATAGTAGCTGTAGTCTGAGAAAACACACAAGCTAGTTTCGTTTTTTCCGTAAGTGACAGAGGGAATCCATAGCAGGTCAAAAGTAACAGGGTGAGAGATATTTTACTTGGTTACTAGAAGGTGTCAAGGTACAGTAATAGTCAAGATTAATAGTGAAGTAAAAAGAAAAAAAAGGTGCTGAAGAATCAGAAAATTAATCTTGTTCTGTCACCTTGAGCAGAAGCCGTCCAAGTCTGCAGTCATCAGCTTCTGGAGAATTCCTAAGAATCCTCAGTTTGAAGCCTATTAATAAGGTCTTTTCCACTGAGGCTCAAGGGCAGTTTTCCCTTTGATCATGCAGACTTTTTTGGAAATGCAGCTTGAACCTATTATGTAACCATCTGGAGGCATCACACGAGTCTCTAGTAGTATGAAGTCACATTGGCCTGTAAGAGAGTAGAATCTAGGATTTGAGGTTCAATTACAAAACACTTAGGGTAGTCTGTTATTAACTCAGAAGTAGCTAACTATAGGTGGTCCCCAGAGGGGTTAGAGCTTATTGCCATCAAGGCTAATGGCAATACTTTAGTCCCTGGAAGTTTGAGGGTTAGGGTTAGAAGTTTGTTGATTTTACTTTCCAAATTCCATTAGGTCTCTCTACTTTTTCTGAAGATTATAGGTGATAATGGCTGTAGAGTTTCTGAGGAAGTTAAAACTTTACAGAGTTTTTAAATAACAGAGTTCTTTAAATAAGTGCAATGCCTGTCCCTGCTACTGGAGAGGTAAGTTGAGTCGGGAATACGAAGGCAAGCAGTTTCCCTACCTTTACGGTGATAACTCTCTGGCCAGTAGGAAAAACTCAGTTCACCTGGAAAATAAACCACAGCCAGAACTTGCTCATAGCCCTTTGGAGGTGTTCAAAAGGGCCTCGAGCTATTGGTTTCTATCCACACCCTACCTTTTCAGTCTTTGTCATGATTGTTATGAGGTGTGACATGCAAGGGAACCGTCTCAACAAGACCCTTAAAGTTACCCCATCAATGTTGGTTCAGTGTCAAGGCCAATTTATCACTGCTATTGTGGCTATTATCATGAAGCATTTTTGTTAACCTCCACTCTTCTGATGATGATCTCAAGTGTCAATTGGAGAAAAAACACACAACATAAGAGCTGTGAGTTGAGTTTTATTCAGTGTTTCCGAGAACTGGGAACTGTTTCAAAGAGGTAGGGGAGGAACTAGTAAATGTATAATTTTTTTGGCTGGGAAATACATGTAGTCAAGCATGCATCTTGGTAAAAGATTACTGCTAATCACACACACACACACACACACACACACACACACACACACACACACACACACACACACACACACACACACACCATATCTCAGTTAAGGATTTTAGTGCTTATCTATATATGGGAAGATGCAAGAATCTGGGGTCATTGAAATTCTTCTTTAGATATGCATCTTAACTATCTAGGGGCCCATATATCCAAAACATAGAATGTTTTCCCCTGAATTCCTTTCAGGGTATACTTGTAGGTGAGTGATTGCAACGGCTAATGACTTGATCCCTGTAGAATTGGAATGGTAGGCAACATTCTTTGTTTACACAAGTAATGGAAAGCTATATAGAAATTCCTTCATTTGTTGTCCGTTTTGATAAGGGTTTTGTAGTGGCTTCAGATGAATATGAGATTATCACTGTAAAAGGCTAGTTACATTTCCCTATGAAAGGAGAAGGGAAGAATTTTGGCTGCAGGAAAATTCGATTTGACATAAACATACTCAAAAGAGAGTTATTACAGCTGATTTAAACAATAATTCAGGCCCTTGACAGTTTTATCAAGGCATAGCACTTCTTAATCCCCAAATACAGAAATGAAGAGGAGGGTGTCTCCTATGTTAAACAAAATGATCTCTCTCCTTGAGACAGATAAAACAGGCAAGCTCGGGACTCCCCTGGCGGTCCAGCGGTTAAGACTCCGCGCTCCCAATGCAGGGGGCCGGGGTTCCATCCCTGGTCAGGGAACTAGATCCCACATGCCGCAACTAAAGATCCTGCAGGCCTCAACAAAGATCCTGAGTACCGCAACTAAGACCTGGTGCAGCCAAATAAATAAATAAATATTTAAAAAAAAATAAAACAAGCAAGCTCTTCATGTGGTTTTTCTGCCCTTTTTGTTCTAAGGAATCTCTCAAATGGACAATCTTGTTCATGGCAAAAGTTTCTTAAAGTGGTTATTTCAATTCCAAAATTTCCCTGGTGAAAATTGCCACTTAGAGAGGTAATGTGTTGACATTACAGTGAGAAAACATGAAGGAAGCAAGTGCTTGGCCTGCAAGGGGCACAGTTTTAGACTGAGAAGTTCTCCCGAGGACTGCAGTGTTCCAGAAGGGTGGTGCTTGTGTGACTTGGTGTCTCCAGATTTTGGCCAAAGGCCAATCATCACTGATATTGGGCCAGGAATAAAAACCCTCCTGATTCTGGGCAGATGAAACTAAACAAAGCAATTTTCAGGGACACAAAGACAAGACTGAGGAAAGTTCACGTAAGGTTTTCTTTTTCCAATTTTTTTTTTTTTTTTTAGTGGTGAAGTATACATAACGTTAAATTTACCTCAACCATTTTTAAGTGCACAGTTCGGTGGTATTAAATACATTCATAATGTTGTTCAGCTATCACCACCCTCTATCTTCCTAACTCTTTCCATCTTGTGAAACTGAAATTCTGTACTCCTTAAACAATAACTCCCCATTCTCTCCTCCCCCCAGCTCCTGGCACCCACCATTCTACTTTCTGTCTCTATGAATTTGACTACTTCGTGTAAGTGGAATCATACGGTATTTGTCTTTTTGTGACTGGCTTATTGCACTTTGCATAACAACCACAAGGTTCATCCATGTTGTAGCATGTGTCAGAATTTCCTTCCTTTTTAAAGCTGACTAATATTCTATCTTATGTATATACCACATTTTGCTTATCTATTCATCCACCATTGGATGCTTGGGTTGCTTCCACGTTTTAGCTATTGTGAATAATGCTGCTATGAACAGAGGTATACAAATAGCTCTTCAAGACCCTGCTTCCACATGATGTGATCCAGAGCAGGTTTGTCCAAAGGACGCTGGTCTGAGAAGACTTTTTGACTTCTTCAGCCCCCAGGGCCAGCTGGAGAATAGAGTATCACAGATATGCTCATTCTCTCCCTATAGACTTTGCCACTTGTTGCAAAATAACACTCATGTATGTAACTAAATATAGCACTCATACTATACAAGTGGACAGACCATAGGAGCAGTGGTAGAAAGGTAGGAAACAACTTTACCAAATAACAAAGCATATCTGATCAGGTAACCAAAGTCCCAGGGAACCTTTTTCCTAGGAAAACAAAGAAATCCAAGGCAGAAAGGTCTATATTCAATTCACTGTGTACTTACTCCCAGACACTGGCAAGGAGGTGTAACTCAATTAGCTGAAGGCACGAGGGGTTACAGATGTGTGCACTACTGCGTTTAAAAAAAAAAAGTTATTGGATTTGAGATCGTGTTAGGTGGTTTTATAGTTTTCAGTGTATGAATCTTGCACTTATTTTTCAGTGTTTTATTCTTTTTTTAAAATTTTTATTTATTTATTTTTGGCTGTGTTGGGTCTTCGTTGCTGCACGCAGGCTTTCTCTAGTTGCGGCAAGAGGGGGCTACTTTTCATTGCAGTGCGCGGGCTTCTCATTGCGGTGGCTTCTCTCGTTGTGGAGCACAGGCTCTAGAGCACAGGCTCAGTAGTTGTGGCGCACGGGCTTAGTTGCTCCGTGGCATGTGGGATCTTCCCGGACCAGGGATCAAACCCGTGTCCCCTGCATTGACAGGCAGATTCTCAACCACCACGCCACCAGGGAAGCCCATTTTTATTCTTTCTTATGCTATTGTATTGTTGTTGTGTTTTGGCCACACCACGTGGCGTGTGGCATCTTAGTTCCCCGACCACGGATGGAACCCATGCCCCCTGCAGTGGAAGCGCGGAGCCTTAACCACTGGACCACCAGGGAAGTCCTGGAATTGTTTTCTTTTTTTAAAATATTTATTTATTTATTTATTTATTTTTAATTTTTTTGGCTGTGTTGGGTCTTTGTTTCTGTGCGAGGGCTTTCTCTAGTTGTGGCGAGCGGGGGCCACTCTTCATCGTGGTGTGCGGGCCCCTCACTATCGCGGCCTCTACTGTTGCAGAGCACAGGCTCCAGACGCGCAGGCTCAGTAGTTGTGGCTCACGGGCCTAGTTGCTCCGCGGCATGTGGGATCTTCCCAGACCAGGGCTCGAACCCCAGTCCCCTGCATTGGCAGGCAGATTCTCAACCACTGCGCCGCCAGGGAAGCCCTGGAATTGTTTTCTTAATTTCATTTTTGGATTGTTCATTGCCAGTGTATGGAAATACAATTGAATTTTGTAATATTGACCTTGTATCCTGAAACCTTGCTGGTCTCATTTATTAGGTCTAATGGTTTTCTTGTGGATTCTTTAAGATTATCCATGTACAAGATCATGTCATTTGCAAACAGAAATGATTTCACTTCCGCCTTTCCAATATGAATGCCTTTTATCTCCCTTTCTTGCCTAATTGCCCTGGCTAGCACCTTCAGCACAATGTTAAATAGAAGTGGTAGAGCGAACATCTTTGTCTTAATCCTGATCCTTGGGGGAAAAGCTTTCAGTCTTTCACCATTAAGTATGACGTTAGGTTCTTTGGAGCATTCTCTGCTGGGTCTTGGGGTGTGTGGATGGATTGGCTGTCTGATGGGATTGGTAACCCCTTTTCCATCCAGGATGAGTGGCTCCAACCACCTTCAGGAAAGGGGTTCTAGTTATCTTTCCTTTTCTTCTTTCTTTTTTAAAGAAACTATTTAATTTTTAAAATATTTTTGGTTGATTTTTGCACCATGAAGTTTCAGCTTCTCAACCTTTTCCCCTGCCCAGGGCTGCGGACCCAGACTGGCCTGGCAAGGATGTGCGCTCCGCAACAAAAGAAGCCATTGCAATAAGAAGCCTGTGCACCACAACGAAGAGTAGCCCCCGCTCGCCACAACTAGAGAAAGCCCACGCCCAGCAATGAAAACCCAACGCAGCCAAAATATATAAATAAATAAATTTATTAAAAAAAATTTTTTTTTACTTGTAGTAAAATACACATAACATAAATCTACTCCTTTATTTTTAAAGGATATCTTTTCTGGATGTAGAATTTGTGGTTGACAGTTATTCCAGGGATTGGACCTGGGGCCTTGGCAGTGAAAGCACAGAGTCCTAACCACTGGATCACCAGGGAATTCCCTCTTTAAGCACTTTGAATATGTCACCTCCCTGCCTCCTGGTCTCTGGGGTTTCTGTTGAGAAGTCAGATGTTAATCTTCTTGTGATACCCTTGTACATGATGAGTCATTTTTCTCATGTTGCTTTCAAGATGTTCTCTGTCCTTAGCTTTCAACAATTTGACTACTATGCATATAGATATGGATCTCCTTTAGTTTATCCTACTTGGTTTTTGTTGAGCTCTTAGATGTATAGATTCCTGTTTTTCACCAAATTGGGAAGTTTCTTGTCATTGTTTCTGATTTTTTTCTTTCAGTTCATGCTTTTGCAATTCTTTCAGAGATGGTTTGTACATAATAATCAAAATTGTAGATATCCTAAAAGATCCTTATTTTGCCCTCATACTTGAATACTAGGTTGACTGAGTAAAGAGTTTTAGCTTAAAAATTGCCTCTCATAGCTTTTAAGATATTGCACCATTTTGTTAGAGTACTGTGCTGACCGAGAAAGCTCCGATACTCCTGTAATATTTTATGTGGTCTATTTCACATCTTTTGAAGCTTCTTCTTTACCTTTGGAGTTCTAAATTTCCCCAGGATCAATCAATCAATTAATTAATCAAATACAACATGCATACTTTATGTTGGACATAGTGACAGGGGGATGCAGCCATGAACATTACAGATGGCATCCCCGCTATTTATTTATTTATTTATTTATTTATTTATTTGTAGCTGAGCTGCATGGCTTTTGGGATCTTATTTCCCTAACCAGGGGTTGAACCCGGGCCACAGCAGTGAGAGTGCCAAATCCTAACCACTGGACGGCCAAGGAATTTCCTCTGCTCTTATTTATAGAACTTTCATTCTAATGGGGGAAGGAGGTAGACAACCCACAAATACATGAATACAGGTTGCAATAAATGCAATAAAGGGAATGAACAGGGTGTAATGTTAGAGAGTAATGTCTGGAGGACAAGGCTGATATTTATGCAAGGTGCTCAAGGGAGCAGCTGATTCTAAATAAGTAAGTATAGCATTTGCAAATGCACTGAGGAAAAGAGGATGCATGTTGAATTTTCAACATCAATATTTCATAGCCCTTAACTTCCCTTTTCCATTGTCTAGCTCTTGGTCTTTTTGGATCCTCATACTTGAAAGACTTTTTCAAAATTATTTTTCGAATTACTAATTCTGTTTTCAGTTATGGCCATTCTATTTATTCAGCCCTGTGTCTGCTGATTGCTCTTTTCATAGCAGCCTCTTTTTTTCTTTTTAAAGACTATACTTTTGGGAATTCCCTGGTGGTCCAGTGGTTGGGACTTGGCTCTTTCACTGCCAGGGCCCAGGTTCAAACCCTGATCGGGAAATTAAAATCCCGCAAGCCCTGTGGTGCAGCAAAGGAAAAAAAAGACTATAGTTTTTAATTTTTTTAAATATTTATTTATTTATTTGGCTGTGCCAGGTCTTAGTTGTGGCACGGATCTTGGTTGCTGTGTGCGGGATCTTCCTTGCAGCATGCAGACTCTTAGTTGCGGCGTGTGGATCTAGTTCCCTGACCAGAGATTGAACCTAGGCCCCCTACATTGGGAGCGCAGAGTCTTAGCCACTGGACCACCAGGGAAGTCCCAAGACTATACTTTTTTTTTTTGGCTGCGTTGGGTCTTCGTTGCTGCGTGTGGGCTTTTCTGTAGTTGCGGCGAGCGGGGGCTACTCTTTGTTACAGTGCGCGGGCTTCTCATTGCAGTGGCTTCTCTTGTTGCGGAGCACGGGCTCTAGGCACGCGGGCTTCAGTAGTTGTGGTACGCAGGCTCAGTAGTTGTGGCTTGCGGGCTGTAGAGCGCAGGCTCAGCTGTGGTGCAAGGGCTTAGTTGCTCCACAGGATGTGGGATCTTCCTGGACCAGGGCTCGAACCCGTGTCCCCTGCATTGGCAGGAGGATTCTTAACCACTGTGCCACCAGAGAAGTCCAAGACTATACTTTTTTAGAGCAGCTTTAGGTTCGCAGAAAAATTGAGAGAAAGATACGAAGATTTTCCAACGCCCCTTGCCCCCACACATGGCCCATTCTTATTTTGCGAGTGTAGTATCATCAGTATTTAAGAAGTTTCCATACTCCTTTGATTACTTTTGTTTCCTCTCATTTTTTTCCTGTTCCATTTGTTCTTAGTCCTTACGTTTTGTCTTATTGGTTATTCTTAAATTAGTTAACTCAATGCTTTATACATACTTATTGAACTCTTACTATATTCCAGGTGTGGGGATGCAATGGTGAAGAGATTGAAGACCTGTCCCCGTGAAACTTACACTGTAGTTGGGGAGACAGTATATAAGCATTATAGAGGTAATATGATGAAGGGAAGTTTTAAGTGGTACAGTGTAAAATAAAGCAGACTCTAGAGACAGGAAACTTGAGGTAGAAATATCAAGGAAGGCCTCTCTGAAGGGGCGATATCTAAACAGACCAGGATGAAATGAGGGAACAAGGCACATGCAAAGAGAACAGCAAATAGCAAAGAGCCTGAAGTTGTGAGCACACTCAGCATGTATGAAGAGCAGAAAGGAGACCAGTGCAGGTGCAGAGAGAGTGAGGGGGACAGTGGTAGGATGGGAGGTCAGAGAGGTAACAAGGACTAGATCTCACAGAGCCTTGTGGACCATAGGCTTTATGTGGGACCATGGACTTTTGCTTTTATTCTGATGGGAGCCAGGAGGGAATTCTGAGTACATAAGAGAAATTACTTGAGTTAGAGTAGGATACCTCTGGCTGCTATGAGGAAAAGAAACTGTAAGCAGGCAAGGAAAGAAGCACGGAGACTAGTGAGGGAGCTACTGCAAGGGTCCAAATGACTGATGACAGTGCTGGCAGTGGAGGGGATGAGAAGGGGTTGGATTATGGATCTATTTTGAAGGTGGAGCCAAAAGGACTTCCTCAGAGACTAGATGTGGGGGTGAGAAAAAGAGAGGCATCAAGGATGCTTTATGGTTTTTAAAAGAATGAAATAATGCCATTTGCAGCGACATGGATGCGCCTAGAGATTATCATACTAAGTGAAGTAAGTCAAAGACAAATATCATATGATATCACTTATATGTGGAATCTAATTTAAAAATGATACAAATGAACGTTTTACAAAACAGAAACCGACTCACAGATCTCAAAATCAAACTTATGGTTACCAAAGGGGAAACATGGGGGGAGGTGATAAATTAGGAGATTGGGATTAACATATACACATTACTATATATAAAATATATATATACTGATTCACTTTGCTGTACACTTGAAACTAACACAACACTGTAAATCAACTATACTCCAATAAAAGTGTAAAAAAAAAGGATGCTTTATGGTTTTTGACCTGAGAAGCTGGGTGAATGATGGACCATTTACAGAGATGAGGGAGACTGAGAGAGGAATAGAGTTTTGTTTGTTTTGTTTTTGTCTTTGTCGTGGAAGGGCAGGCCTTGGAGGCAGTAACTCAGTAGTTCGATTTTGGGAAAGTTAGCAGTGAGATGCCTATGAAACACCAAAGTGGAAATGTTGAGGAGGCAGTTGGATTTTGAATCTGGAGAGGCCCAGGCTAGAGATGTGAATTTGGGAGTTACAGTGAATACAGGCTATTTAAAGGAATTAGAGGGACTTCCCTGGTGGCGCAGTGGGTAAGACTCCATGCTTCCAATGCAGGGGCCCTGGGTTTGATCCCTGGTCAGGGAACTACATCCTGCATGCATGCTGCAACCTATTTACCCGGCACAGCCTAAATGAATAAATACATATTTTTTTAAAATAAAGGAATTAGAATGACAGAGCTCTGGAGGAGCTCATACTGGCAATTAAGTGCTCCAGCCTGAAGCCACACAGTCTGCTTCCACTCAGGATGGACTTCTGCAAAAGTCCATCCTTGCCCCTTGTATTTGGATTGTGGTTCCCTTAGCTCTTTTTTCCACATGGCTTGACTCCATCTGCAGTCTCCTAGAGAATATTCGGTCCCCTGATGGCTCCCTTGAAAAGCACCACTGGCAACATGGATGGACCTGGAGATTATTATACAAGTGAAGTAAGTCAGACAGAGAAAGACAAATATCATATGATATTGCTTATATGTGGAATCTATAAAAAATGATACAAATGAACTTATTTTCAAAACAGAAATAGACTCACAGACTTAGAAAACAAACTTATGGTTACCAAAGGGGAAAGGTTGAGGGAGGGGAGGGATAAATTGGGAGTTTGGGATTGACATATACACACTACTATATTTTAACTTTTAAATAGGTAACCGAGAAGAACCTACTGTATAGCACAGGGAACTCCGCTCAATATTCTATAATAGCACAGGGAACTCTGCTCAATATTCTGTAATAACCTAAATGGGAAAAGAATTGGAAAAAGAATATATATATATATATATATATATATATATATATATATATATATATATATATATATATATATATATATATGAATCACTTTGCTGTACACCTGAAACTAACACAGCATTGTAAATCAACTATAGTTCAATATAAAATAAAAATTA
Organism: Balaenoptera borealis; assembly: GCF_965194805.1. NCBI lineage: Eukaryota > Metazoa > Chordata > Mammalia > Artiodactyla > Balaenopteridae > Balaenoptera > Balaenoptera borealis. The sequence goes on along the minus strand of NC_138881.1, from coordinate 43,065,189 downwards.
AAGAAAGAATGAATGAAACAGAGAAAGAAGGAAAGAAAGAAAGGCACCACTGAAGATTTTCTTTTCAGGGTATTTTTGGGGTTGCTTTGGGGGAATTTGGGGAAGGAAGGGAGGTATCAACAGATGTGTGTGCTCATTAGACCAATTTGCTACACTCTTCCAGAAGGCTTCAAAATACATCAAATCAGAACATGTCCCTGCTGTGCTTCAGGCTCACTGGCCTTACTTTATGTGCCATGAATGTGCCATGCTGCTTCTCACCTTAGATCCTTTTCTTGTGCAGTTCCCTCTGCCTGAAATGCTTTTCCCTTATACCCAACTTCCTGGGTAACTCCTCCTGGACCTTTAGTTCTCAGCATAGATACCCTTTCTCAGGGGGAATTTTCCCGGCCCCGCTTCACTATGGGTGGTAGACCCTCTTACCGCTGGGTACTTGACAAGTCTGGTGTAGAGGCTAAATTTGGTTGAGTACTGCCAGACAACTGTCCAGAATGGCTGCTCAAGCCCAGACTCTCACCAACAGTACATGAAGGTTCTTGTATCCCCACATGACTGCCAGCACTTCGTGTGATTTGGTTTTCTAATTTTTGCAAATATGATGGGTGTAAAGTAATATTTCACTGTTTTTTCTAAAATTTGCACTTCTCTAATCATTAGTAAAATTGAACATGTCTTCATATGCCTGATAACCCCATGGGTTTCCTCTTTTGTGATCTGTCTGTTCCTATCCTTTGTCCATTTTTCTTTGGGGTTCCTGTCTTTTTCTTGCTGATTTCCCAAAGCACCTTTATATTCCAGATGTTTAACCTCTGGTGATTTCAGCCATAGCAAGTAGATATTTGCTGTTATGTATGTTAACTTTGTGTATAGGGTCTTTCATTAAAGAGAAATTGTAAATTTTGGTGTTTTTTTTTTTTTTTTGGCCGTGCCGTGTGGCTTGTGGGATCTTAGTTCACCGACCAGGGATTGAACTCATGCCCCCTGCAGTGGAAGCAGGGAGTCCTAACCACTGGACCACCAGGAAATCCCCCAGAAATTGTAAATTTTGATGTGTATACTGTCATTAACATTCTTCCTTGTGGTTTGTGCTTTTGAAGTTTTGTTCAGGAAGTCCCTCCCCATATCAAGGTCACATAGGCTATTTTTTTCTATTAATTTATAGTGTTTCCTTTTACATGAAGGTCTTTAACCCGTCTGGAGTTACTGTTTGTATAGGGTGTGAGGTAGGGCTCCAGCTTATTTTCTTCCAGTTTTCCAAGCACCATCTACCTTTCTGGCCTTAGAACACATCCTAATACCTGGTAAGTAAAGTCTACCTTCTTTACTTCTCTTTTTCAGAATTAATGTAGCCCTTCACAGACCTTTATTCTTTTATATAGATATTTATTTATTGAGATATAATTCACGTACCATAAAGTTCATCATTTTAAAGTGTACAATTCAATATATTCTCTCAGAGCATTAATGTCTTCATCTGTAAAGAGAACAATTCCATCTCAAGAAATTGTTGTTGGGACTAAATGGTATTTTAAAGGTACTTTTGAATAAAAGAACATTGTTAATTGTTAGATAAAGATATCTTTACCTGAAATGAAGATAAGTCATATATTGCCCTAAAAAAATAATAAAAGTGTACAATTCAATGGTTTTTAGTATATTCAGCCATCACCACTATCTAACACCAAAACATTTTCATCACCTCAAAAAGACACCCTGTACTTATTTGCAGTAACTGCCCCCCGCACCCACTGCCATTCCGTTCTCTTCTCCCCTCACCCCCTGTCAACCACTAATTAACTTTCTATCTGCATGGATTTGCCTATTCTGGGCATTTCACATAAATGGAATCATGCAATATGTGGCTTTTTGTGTCTGGCTTTTTTCACTTAGCATATTTTCAAGTTTCATCCATATTGTAGCATGTATCAGTACTTCATTTCTTTTTATGGACAAGTAATATTCCATTGTATGGATGTACCTCATTTTGTCTATCCATTCATCAGTTAGTAGACATTTGAGTTGTTTCTATTTGGGGGCTATTATGAAAAATGCTGCTTTGAACATTCATGTATAAGCTTTGTGTGGACTCTTTATATACATTTTGAAATGTTTTATTGATGTTCTTTAAAATATTCAGCTGGGATTTAAATTAAGATTATATTGAAATCATATATTAATTTGGATATAATTGAAATATTTATAATATGAAATAGTCTCATCCAAGAGCATGAAATGTGTCTTCATCTATTCAGATCATCTTTTATAACTATTAGTGAAGTTTAACATTTTCTCTGTAGAAGTCTTCTTTTATTTTTTTTTGGCCACACTGTGCAGCGTGTGGGATCTTAGTTCCCCAACCAGGGATCGAACCTGTGCCCCCTGCATTGGAAGCATGAAGTCTTAACCACTGGACCGCCAGGGAAGTCCCTCTATAGAAGTCTTATTATCCCATTTATACTAGTTTTCTATTGCTGTGTAACAATATTACCATAAGCATCTTAACTTGAAAAAACATTAACTCACAGTTTCTGTGGGTCAGGAGTCAGGGTGTGGCTTAACTTGGTTCTCTGCTTAGGGTCTCACAAGATTGAAATGAAGGTGTTTACCAGGGCTGCAATCTCATCTGATGCTTGACTGGGGAAGGATCTGTTTCCAAGCTCACTCAGGTTGTTGGCAGAATTCAGTTCCTTGAAGTCATAGGACTGAAGGCTTCAATTTCTTGCTGGCAGTCAGCTGGAGGCCACCCTAGGCTCTTAAAGGCCACCCTCTATTTCTTGCCATGTGAGGTTCCCCAAAGTGGCCACTTGTTTCATCAAAGCCAGCAAGGGAGTGGGAGTTGCCTCACAAGTTAATCATTTCAACCTCATTTTTAACATAATTATCTACATGTAATCATGTGCATCTGGTCACCTTTGGACACACACACACACACACACACACACACACACACACACACACACACACAAAGGGAGGGGATTACCCAAGGATGTGAACATCAGAAGGCAAGGATCATGGGAGTCATCTTAATTGCATGTCCATTACATCATCCCTGGGTATATACTCTTCAGGTCCAAAGGGGATGTGTATAAAGATTTTCACTGTAAAGTTGGGTGTAATACTGAGGAGATAGAGGCAGTTAGAATAAATGGATTAGATATATTCACAACATAAATGGATCTTTCTTTTCCTCACTTTTGATTTATGTCATGTTACCATACTTTGTTTTAATTCCAACCAAAATGAAAATATCTTTATTTTTTATCTGATTATAATAGTAATACCTATTCATTGAACCTTTTTTTTCCAGACAACTGAGAAAAGTGTAAAGGAGAACGTGACAAACCATCAGTTATCTCTCCCTGCCCCCAGTGACATGCCCTTCCATACCACTGACATGCCCTTCCTAACATTTTTCCCCCTATGGATACACAAATTTTACCAAAGTTTTGTTTCCTTTGATGACGGAATGCAAAGAAATCCTTTGAATCCGTTTGATGCTTGAAATCCTTTTGGAGCGATATATGAGTAAAATCTATCAATGTATCTATCTATATATCTATGGTAAAACAAGTAGATACAGACAACAAAATAAAGACAGAGACGGGAGGAGTGTTGTGGAGATGAAGGGAGAAAGAATCAGAGGCAGGGAGAGACAGATGGGAGGGGAAGACAGAGAGGGCTATGGACACATAGGGTCAGAAAGAGAAACACAAAGCCATGGAGAGATGAAGATACTGGCAAACAGACAAGGAGAGGATAGAAAGGAACTTTTATTGAGCTCCTGCTGAATGTCATTCTTATTAAACCTTCAAAGCCACTCTGGGAAGCAGTTACCAGTAACCCCGTTATGCAGGTAAGGGGCTGCACATTAGAATGGTGAACTGACCTATATGTATGGTCACATCACCTGGAATGAACCCATCACCCTGTAAAGGCCCTGGTCCATAGGGCATCCGTAACTGTTTATCCAATGAACAAAGTCATATATCTCCTCCCCAAGGAGGGAGAGGCGGACACCAGACCCTCATTCCCCTCCACTGCGTCAATTTTTCCTGCCTGTCTGCTGAGGCGACAGCAAGGTCTGTTGCCCTGGCAACTGCCCTCCGACCGCCATGGCAACAGCCATCGCAGTCTCCAGCTCGCCACCTTGCCCCTTGGGCATCTCCATGGCAACGGGCGGGATGGAGGGGCTGCGGGGGCTCCTAGGCTGCGCCTGCGTAGAGTGGCGGGAGGGGGTGGGCAGGGTTCCCCGGCGTGCGCAGCCGCAGAGCACCGCATCCGTGTCCGCTAGCCCAGGCGCTGCGCACTTGCCAGCCAGTCCGCCCGTCCGGAGCCCGGCTCGCTGGGGCAGCATGGCGGGGTCGCCGCTGCTCCGCGGGCCGCGGGCCGGGGGCGTCGGCCTTTTGGTGCTGCTGCTTTTGGGCTTACTCGAGCCGCCCCCCGCGCTCTGCGCAAGGCCGGTAAAGGTGCGACCCGGGTCGGGCGCGGGGTGGGGGTGGGGTGGAGGATGCTACCGGCGAGGGTCGGTGCCCGGCCTCTGGCTCCTCATTCTCGCTGGTCCTGCTCCCGGGACGTGCGGAGAGATCGGCCAGGGTGGCCCGGGGTCCAGCCGCCAGTCTGCACCCAGGCCATGCCGGGGTTGGTCTCTTGGGTGTGCGGGTGGCAGTGTCCAGGGCTAGTCGGGCCGCTGCACTCTGCCGGTCCGCCCGGGCTCGCCCCGCCCGCCGCCTGTGGCGCTGTCCATGGGACTAGCGCGCTTTAAGGCAGGGGGTGCGGGCATCAGTTTGTGTGCGCATGATGTGATGATAGGGACGTGAGGGTGTGCTCTCCCTGTGTGTGTCTTTTCATGTAAGCGCTTCCGAGCGTCCATACAAAGGTGCCAGCGTGGGTCCGGGTGTGCAATGTGTGATGCTTCTGCGTGTGACTTTTCTCAGTGACACTGTGTGCTTGTGAATTCTGTGGTAATGGCGTGACTTATGGGCGTGTCTTTCTGTGTGTCTGTGTGATCTTGTTTTTGTTTGGGAGAGAGTGGTCTTTGCATCCCTGAGTGCACATCCCAATTTTGTATGTGTGTTCACGAGGCTGTTCCTCCCTGCTTCTTTGTGGAGCTGTGTCATTGTGGGGAGAGGAGCCATGATGTCTCTTTCTGTGCTGCGTTATGTCTTTAAGGGTGGTGCTTGTTCTTGCATCTGGATGGCTTGGCGATTGTAACCGCATGAGCATCGGTGTGCATGAACATGTGCAGTTCCTTGCGTGTGGATGTGGCAGTGTTGAGTTGCATATGTGACATCTCAAGGCCTGTCAGTCCAAATGAGTGTGTGTGAGGCCATGATTGATGTGTGTGATTCCCCGGGGTGTCTGAGGGGTGGTGGGCATCAAGGGCACTTGGAGCACATCCTCTTCATGAAGAGTTCAAGGCTGTGTCAAGGATGGTTTTTTTCTTAATTAAATATTTTTTATATATGACATAATACATTTAAACATATGTATATACAATGTAAGAAATAATGATAACCCTCTTGTGTACCCATTACTCAGCTTAAGAAATCGAGCATGACCAATCGTTGGAAGCCCCTGGGTGCCTCTCCCTAAGGCAGCCCCTCTCCTCCATAATTATCCTGTATTTTCTGTTAATTGATCCCTTACTTTTGTTTGCAGCTTATCACATATGTATCGCTAAACAATATCTTGTCTAGTTTTTCCTCACAGAAATGGAATCATACTGGGTGTGTGGCTCCTGGTAGTCACTAGGGGTCACTAGGAAGTCATCAGGGTGTCTGGTAGTCGCAGGCAGTCTGCAGTGGAATTCTGTAACTTGCTTTTTTTTTTTTTTTCCCTCTACACTGGTTGTGAGATTCATCGCATTGAAGTATGTGGCTATAATTCATTTATTTTTATTGCTGCATAATATTTTACCCCATGAGTATATCATGGTTTATAGATACATTCTCAATACGTCAGCAACAATATTTGGGTTGTTTCCAGCTTTTCTTTCTTATTTTTCCTCCCTTCACTTTTATGTTATTACAAACAGTGCTGCTGTAGTTCTTCATGCACTTGTGTCCAGCAGTATATGTGCAAAAGCTACTCTGGGGTGTAACACCCCAGGAGTGGGGCATAGGATATGTGCATCTTTTAAGACATTGCCAAATTGTTCCTCAAAGTTATCTTAACAATTGAGTTCCCAGCAGCAATGTATAAGAGCTTCCATTTTTTCTACATCCGTGTCAACATTGGACATTATCAGACTTTAATTTTGGCAATCTTTTAGACGTATTCTGCATAGTGTATCCCACTGGTGTTTTAATTTGCATTTTTCCTGATTACTAATGAGGTTCACTATTTTTCATTTGTTTTAGTAACTGTTTTTTTTAAATTAATTAATTAATTTGTTTTTGGCTGTGTTGGGTCTTCGTTTCTGTGCGAGGGCTTTCTCTTGTTGCGGCGAGCGGGGGCCACTCTTCATCGCGGTGCGCGGGACTCTCACTATCGTGGCCTCTCTTGTTGCGGGGCACAGGCTCCAGACGCGCAGGCTCAGTAGTTGTGGCTCACGGGCCCAGTTGCTCCGCGGCATGTGGGATCTTCCCAGACCAGGGCTCGAACCCGTGTCCCCTGCATTGGCAGGCAGATTCTCAACCACTGCGCCACCAGGGAAGCCCTAGTAACTGTTTTTGGTTCCACTTTTGTGAAATACTTGATCATCAATTTTCCCTATTTTTATATTAGTTTGCTTTTCTCCTACTGCTTTTTAGGCATTCTGTTTATTGGACATTAATCCTTTATTGACTGTTTGTGCTACAAGCATCTTCTCCCACTCTGGTTTCACTTTTCATTCTTTTTAGGGTGTCTTGGGATAAAAAGAAATTCTTAATTTGAATGTAGTTAAATTTATTTGTCTTTTCCTTTCCATTGTTCCCAAATTTGGATCACTTGTTGTTCCTGCACAATTTATTGAAGGAGTTGGTCCTGTCCCCACTGCTCTGCAGTGTCCCCTCTGCCGTAGCAAGTGTCAATGTGTGTGGATCTGTTTCCAAGCTCTGTTCAATCCTATTCCTTCCGCTGCAATCGAATCTGCGGTTTAACTTGCCCGTTTAATTTTTGATTTCATTAAAAGTATTTTTCTAGATGTTCTAGATGTTTCTTTTTCAAATCTTCATGGTCATTTTAATGGTCAGTTCCTCTCTCATACTTTTGATAGTCTTTTATTTCTTTAAACTTATTGAAGTTGTTTCAAAACTGCCTGAACTGAAAACTAGTCATTGGGTAATTTATTTTACAGATAGACTTGCACACATGCCAAATGATATAGGAACATGGTTATTCATCCCAACATTATTTATGAGAATAGCAAAAGATTGGAAGCACCCTAAATGTTAATCAATTGGGCTGGTTAAGTAAACTATTATACATCCATACAAAAGAGAATCAATACAGAAGAAAGGAAGGAAGAGAGAGAGAAAGGATGCTCTTAAGGTACTGATCTAGATATAGATTCCAAAAAGCAAGGTGCAGAACAGTCTGCTACCTTTTGGGTAAAACAAGTGGACAATAGGAATCTATATGGGACTTCCCTGGGTGGCGCAGTGGTTAAGAATCTGCCTGCCAACACAGGGGACCTGGGTTCGATCCCTGGTCTGGGAAGATCCCACATGCCACGGAGCTACTGAGCCCGTGTGCCACAATTACTGAGCCCGTGTGCCGCAATTACTGAGCCTACGTTCTAGAGCCCGCGAGCCACAACTACTGAGCCCGTGTGCCTAAAGCCCGTGCTCCGCAACAAGAGAAGCCACTGCAATGAGAAGCCTGCGCACCGCAACAAAGAGTAGCCCCCACTCGCCGCAACTAAAGAGAGCCTGTGTGTAGCAATGAAGACCCAACGCAGCCAAAAAAATAAAATAAATTAAAAAAAAAAATAGGAATCTATAAAATGCAAATACAGGTTCCTGTTGTCCACAACATTCATATAGAAAAATCCATAGCTGTCATATCTACCATCGCTACTCCTATAAAACAAACAAACAAACAAACAAAAAAACCCTGGTCTTCAGCAGCCCTGGGGCAAGTTCTGAGTCACTAGGAAATCGTTAGGGGTGGTGAATCTAGGGGTCTTTGGTGGTCCTAAGAGTGTCCAGAGATATTTGGGGGTCTCCATTGACCTTAGGGGTGTCTACTCATATTTGAGGGGCCACGGCGCCTTTGTTGGCATGTTGGCGTCTAGGGATATTTGAGATCCACGGAGTCCCCCGGGTTGGGGGTCCCTGGCCTGACGGACGCTGACGACCTCTCGCTCCCCACCTGTCTTCCCGCAGGAGCCCCGCAGCCTGGGCGCAGCCTCTCCGCCCAAGGCTGAGGCCAGCGCTCCCCGCCGCTTCCGGCGGGCAGCGACTCGAGGAGAGGCGGCGGGGGCTGTGCAGGAGCTGGCGCGGGCGCTGGCGCACCTGCTGGAGGCCGAACGGCAGGAGCGGGCGCGGGCCGAGGCGCAGGAGGCTGAGGATCAGCAAGCGCGCGTCCTGGCGCAGCTGCTGCGCGTCTGGGGCGCACCCCGCACCAACGACCCGGCGCTGGGCCTGGAGGACGACCCCGACGCGCCAGCCGCGCAGCTCGCCCGAGCCCTGCTCCGCGCCCGCCTGGACCCCGCCGCCCTCGCAGCCCAGCTTGTTCCCGCCCCTGCCCCCGCCGCGGGACTCAGACCCCGGCCCCCAGTCTACGACGACGGCCCCACGGGCCCAGATGCCGAGGACGCCGGCGACGAGACGCCGGACCTGGATCCGGAGCTGCTGAGGTCCCCCCAACAAGGGGTGGTCGGGGCGGGGGCGGGCGCCTACATCCCGGGAGGAGGAGGGCGAGGAGCGGCGGGGGCCTGCTTCACGGGGTGGAGGTGCGAACACCTAGGCCTTGGAACCCTGGGAGGGAGTTTTCTAGTCCTGGACCTAGGGTGTGGAGGCAGAGATGCCTGGCCGGCTTCCTTCGTCCGAATGGGAGGCGGGGAAACTATAGTTTCAGGGATGGGGGGCGGAGACATCTGTCTCCCGGAAGCAGTGGGATGCCTGGGTGGGAGGAGGCTGCCAGGTCCCCAGGCGGTCAGGGGTAGCGGCGCTGTCCAGGTCCTAGGGCCGGGGCGTTGACGCACGGACACGTCCTCACTGCATTCCGCTCTGCTCACCTGCAGGTATTTGTTGGGGCGGATCCTCGCGGGAAGCGCAGACCCCGAAGCTGTGGCTGCCCCGCGTCGCCTCCGCCGAGCCGCTGACCAGGACCTGGGCCCTGAGGTCCCCCCTGAGGGCGTGCTGGGGGCCCTGCTGCGCGTAAAGCGTCTGGAGACTCCCGCACCCCAGGCCCCAGCGCGCCGCCTCCTGCCCTGAGCACCGCCTGGATCCTGTGCGTACTCTGGCGGCCCAGAACCACTCCGCCCCTGACACCCCGACAGCTCCCGACAGCCACAGTTGCTGCCCCGGAACCCCAAGATCCCCACCCCTGACCCCACAATAAATATGATCTGAAGCAGCTATGTGCTTGTTTGAGTGGCAGTGCCTAGGGGGCCGGTGGACTGGGTGGGGATGGCTGCCCTCTGCCGAGGGAAAAGGGGCCCCTGCCCTCCATCCTGCACTTTTGAGACAACCCCTGCCTCAGTCTCTTGCCTCTCCTTGCTGGGGAGATACCCATATGGACAATGGCAGTGCCCACCCAGATTCTGTGCCATTTCTAGGCGTTGCTTGGGAATGGGGAGCCCAGAAGGCTTTGAAGCCACTTTCAGCAGCATCTTCTGGGGGTCCATCCTCCTGAGGACCAAGTGGTGGTCAAGGGGTGGCTGTTTGTGAGGCATGTGAGTAGAGCTTGGGCGGTGCTGGCACGACCACTTGCACACAAGAGCGCCTGCCTCCAGATATGGGGAGGGGCTACCAGCAGGAAGAGAAACGGAGTGGGCTGCCGGCCAGGGGTCAGCCCTCCCAACACCATCACCTCCTGGCATGGAACTCTCTGGGCTTTGAGAAGGTGTATTAGTCAAGGTAGGAGGATAGGATGTATTTTGTTAGTGTGATATGTAATGTTTAGTTATACAGTATAGAAGCCACTCTATCTGTACTCTTAGCCCAGCCCTGAAGGTATTGGGAGTTGGTGTGGTAACTGGTTTGTGGTCATGGCCTGTGCACTGGCTATTCCCTCTGCCCCTAGTTATCCACAAGTTTTTGCCCAAATGTCACCTACTCAGTAAGGCTTTCCTTGACCCCCCTGTCACTCTATTCCTTTGCCTGCCTTTAATACATAGCCTTATGTTATATCTACAAGGGCAGGGATTTTTAGTGTCTTGCTTGCCTCTATATCTTTTGTACCCAAAGCAGGACCTGGTACACAGGGGTCTCCCCCACATTTCTTGAATGAAATAATTCTCACAATTCAAGTAACATTCTCCCCAGTCTCATTCCCACCCACATAACACTTGGCATGGAGGCAGCTTTGAAACCTAAGCACACTTTAATTTTCCACACAATCTCTCAACTTGACATGACATATAACCAACGCTACGGCCCCACATTGCCAAAAAGCCCATCACCAAAAGAAAACCTCCCCAGGAGAAGGGTCCATCTATCCCCAGTACACCGACAGTGTCCCACACAGCTAGTTGCTGGGGTCGGGGAGGGGGGGGGCAGGCGGGTCTCAAGTGAAGGAACCACCACCCTGGTCTGGGGGAGGGTCCACTTTTCTAGACCAAGAACTTCAGGCCACGGAGCAGCCACAGCGGCACATGGCCTTCTGGTGCCGGCCTTTATCCCCACCTGGCCCTGCCATGGCCTCCTTTGCCATGGCCTCCCGGACTCTTTGGATCTCATGGATGAGCAGGGAAAAGGCCTCCTCCACACCTTGGCGTGTCTTGGCTGAGGTCTCCACAAAAGGGGCCCCCCAGCTCTTTGCGAGGGCTGCAGCAGCAGCACGAGCATCTCCGGTGGTGGTCACAAGGTCACACTTGTTGCCCACAAGGACGAGGGGCTGGGTGTGGTGTGGGCCCCAGGTGGCCCGCATCTGCTGCAGCTGGGCTAGAGACGAGGGGTCATCGAGGGCGAAGACACCCAGCACACCATCCCCGATCGCCACACACTGGTCACGCAGGGCCCGATGAGTGGCCTGCCCTGCCGTGTCCAGCACATTCAGAATGCAGCCTCCGTGATCCAGGGCCATCTCCTTCCAGTAGGAATCCTGGATGGTGGGGTCGTGGTCTTCCACGAAGCGCTGGTGGTTCAGCTGGATGGTCAGCGCGCTCTTTCCCACGCCACTCGCGCCCACTACCACGGCCTTGTACTCAGGCAGCTGCTTGCCAACACCCCTGGAGGGTGCCCGAGCCCTGTGGCTCTGCTCCTGGGAGCTAGGGCTCCAGGTGCCCAGGCCCAGATCAATCATACTAGGCTTTGTTGGCAGCGCCATGGCCCCAAGTGGGCAGCTCAGGGAAGAGATGTGGACAGCAGGCCCTGCAGGTGGAAAGAGAAGAAAGACAATGGGGGTGGGGGGTTGGGAGGTTAGGTGAGACCATTTAGGGGCAAGGGGACAGCCGGGTGTCATCGAATCAACATTTATTGAGTGCCTGGTGTGTGCTAATCACCTAATATACTATATACATTATTTATGTTGTTTATTCTCTCTCACTCCCTTTTACAACGTAAACGCTGTGAGATTTTTAAAACAGCTTAATTAATTTATATACCATAAAGTTAACCTAGCTAAAGTGTACAATTCAATGTTTTTTAGTACATTCACGGAGTTGTGTGACCATCACCATAGTCTAATTTTAGAACATTTCCAGTCACGCGGAAAAGACACCCCCTGCCCATTAGCCGTCCCTCCGCATTCCGGAGGGAGGGCAGGGATTTCGTTCGTCGGTTTTGGTTTCGGATTGTGTCACCATTGGACCCCAGCCTGGCACACTGCTAGTCATAGTTTGTGCCGAGCAACATTCCTGCCCCCAGGAGTTTACGTTTTAAAAGATGGAGACAATAAACCAAATAGGTAAGCAAATGATGAGGTCTGTTAGCCATTGTCATTGGAATTTAGTCTTTATTACTTATTCAACATACAGCTGTTGAGAACCTACTGTGGGGCAAGGACAAAGAGGTGGGGAAAAAACAGATTAAGAAACCCCCGACCCTCATGAACGTGACATTCTAGTCAGGAAGACAGACAACAAAGATAAATCAGTAAAATATGTTTCAGCAATAGGTGGTGATAAGCAGGCAGAAGGAGCTTGGTTAATGTTAGGTGTTTCTATTATAATTTAATTTTCATTCATTAATTCGAGGACCTTCCTGTGCGCCAGGCATTGTGATGGGTGCAGGGATGGGGGGTGGGGTGGGGGGCGGGGATATGGCTGAGAACAAAATAAAGTCCCTGCCCTTGGGAGGGTTAGATTCTGAAAGTGAGAAAGAGACAATAAACAAGATAAGCAAGTAAATTACCATGTAGTTAGAAGAGGATGGGCACACAGCAGGTACTCAATTAGCGTTCGCTATTAATACTAAGTCACCATTAACCCATTCAATACACATCCTGGTCTTGGTTCGGTGTGTGGCCTCAGGAAATGCATCATAATGGCTGCGGCCCCGAGTGTCCCAGGAAGCCCTGGGACAGTGGCAGCTGGGGGGCAGGTGGTGGGTTTGAGGGATCCACAGGGGGTGGGGGTGGAGGGGGGGTTCTGTGGAGTTTGGGATCCGGGGGTCAGGGTTGGGGGGCTAGGTCCCAGGTGGGGATCCAGCTGTGGGGCCCTCAGCCCAGAGAAGATCCCTGAAAAGAGTGTGGAATGCGCTCGCCCAGGAAGAAGGGGGCCATGATGTGGAGATGTAAGCAGAGGACAGAGCTGAGGGGAGGGGGGCAGCGAGGAGGCCAGGGCAGTAGTGCGGGCCAGCAGTGGGGGATCTGGACGAGCCGGGCGGGATTCAGAGATGTTCCGAAGGCAGGCCTGACAGGATTTGCTGAGGGACTGGGAAGAAGGGGAGGGAGTCCAGGCGACTGGAGAGGTGGGTGCCATCACCCGAGGCAGGGCCAGGTGAGGGGGCCCTCGCTCTGGGCGGGGGGGTCGCTGGGGCTGACACTGAGAGCACCCGACACTGGCAGCGGAGCGCCGGCCGACCTCCCGACACCTGGCGGGGCGCTAGGCAGACGCTGCCACTGCCGCTTCGTCAACAAGGAACCGTGAGGCTCGGGGAAGAGAGCCGCGGTGACTGGCCCGAGGTCACACAGCCCATCGCAGGGCGACACGGGAGTATGGAAGTACCGCAGTGCCAAGTGCCAGTGGGGCACTGTCGGGGGCCCCTCCCCCATGCCCGTACCCATTCCTTTGTGTCACCTCCCTGACCTGAGCGGAGCGGGGGGGCGCCCACCCCAAGCGCAATCCTACCCCTTTCCGGGCTGGCCCGGGCCCCGTACACGTGTCCCCTAAGCCCGGGCGGCTGGCCAGCATGGGGCTGGGAGGGGGGACCCCCAGTTTCACCCCGAAGCCGTGACCCCGTGCTCGGCCTGGACCTCCCCGCTCAGCTCCCGACTCCCCGCTCGGCGCCCACACCCTCACCCAGGCCCGTCCTCACAAAGGCGGCCTGGGGTTGCTGGCCCCTGAGGATGGGAGGAGACAGGGGAGGGTCCCCGACACCCGACCTCGGCCATACCCCCACAGCCCTAAGTGGAAGGACCTCCCAGGTCGGTGCCGTGGGGCCTGGGCGGCCCGGCTCACCTCACCTGTGTCCCAGGAAGGCTGGTGGCGCAGGTACCCGAACCCTCCGCTGCTCTGACAGGACTGACAGGGGAGGAGACGCTGGTCCCAACGGGGGGTATGGGGCGGGGGTATGGGGCGAGGGGGGGATGGGTGGGGAGGGAGTGCGCATGCGCAGCCAGCTGCCCTCGGGCCCCTCCGCTGGCTCACCCCTGTCCCCCGCCCCCGGGGTGAGTGCTGGGTCACTGCCCGCCAGGCGAGTGTGTGCAAAGGAGGTCTGCTTGGGGTACGCTGTGAGCGCTGACCCCCGCTGTGTGCCCCGTGCATCCCGCTGCACCTCTTCCTTACCTTATCCCCATCTGGGACGTGATTTCGTGTTTTTACTGCGTGGGGGGTGTGTCAGATTTTTGACCTGAATGTCCAGACTTTGCCAAATGTTTTGTGAGGGCCTGAGGCCCTGGAGCTTGTGCTGCCTCAAGTGGGCTTTTTGGTAGCATGGGAGAGAGTTGCGTCCGGTCCTGGAGGGAGAGAGTTGCAGAGGAGGGGTTATTTTGTAAAGGCAGAAAGAACCTGATTTGAGGTGGATGTGTTCCAAGCTACAACATTTCTTAGACTCCCTTGCAGCTATGGCAGTCATGTGACACAATTCTGACCAATGAAATGTAAGCAGGTGTTGTGGGGCGGAGGCAACCACAATGCTCCTTCAAAGAGGATGACTGAGCTGACCCTTCCCCTTTCCCATTCTCCTCTTCTTGATTGGGTGGGGCTCTGTTGGCCATCTTGGGGTCACAGGGTGGCCATGAAGAAAAGCCCAGGAAACCTCAGCCCAGACTCCTTTGAGTTGCCGAAGCAATTCTCATTATATGGGAGAAATAAAACCCTAAAATTATCCCACAATTCCCCACCCTTGGTCAGTGGTAGACACTCCTTCCCCCAGGAAGCTACCCGTGACCACCAAATCCAAGTATGTTAAACCTGGACACCCCCCCACCCCCCAATCAAGACAAAGACAGATGGGGAGACTGAGGCCTAATGAACACACTTCATGATAGTTTTCTTGCCTTCCCAGCCAGGGTGTAGCTGGGACTGGCTGTGAGGCTCCTATTTCTAAGGCAGGAGCTCATTTTCTCACAGATTCCCACCATTTAATCTCTTATGGAGCCAGTCCAGCTGCTTGCTCTATTTCCAGTTAGTTTTTGGATGAGCAGGGGGTTGACCTGATAAAGACCCACACCCTCATTCCTTCATTACTCATCAGCCCTGTTGGCCAGGAGGGTGGGCTTCTTTACCCACTCAAGATTAAAAGCTTTCTCCAAGTTTTGTAATAGCTTGTACTTTATTACATATGCAACCCCGCCATACCTGCCAGTTGATCCCCCTTCCCTCCAAAGTATCATCTTTATATCAGCCCCCTCTTGGGGTCACTGAGCTGCTCCCCTTGCCTTCTGGGGCAGAGTAGATGGAGTCCCTTGAGCAGGCAGTGGGAGATCTATAATTGATCATCACAGTCCTCTTACAAATATATACACTTAAATCAGCACCCTGGGCGAGTTGTAAAGGGTCTTCAGGATGGGATGGAGTGAGGCTACCCCTCATCAAAGGTATAGCTTGGAATGAACTAAGGTTGGTCTATCTTGGGTCTCAGAAGGTGAAGAAGAGGAGCACACTCTGGGATTTAGTGTGAGTGGGGCACGTTCTCCCCAAACTTGTTCTGGTGGGCGATGTTCTTCACAGCTAGGAGAGCCTGAGGAGGAGGCAAGAGAGGGGAGGTAAGAGTGAGCACCCCTCTATCTCAGCCAGGAGGCTGCCCCCACTCCAGCCCTCAACCGCCCTGTCTCTTGGCCTATCCCACATGCAGAAGGGTCTCCATTCGCCCCTTATGCAATCACAAAAGGTGTGTGTGGGGGGGGGCGGGGGGGAGTGTGAGTGAGTGTGCACACGTTAGAGGGTCTGCCCAGGGCCCACCTCGTGGTGAACGTAGGCTTGACAGTGGTAACACCAGGTAGACAGGTCGGCGTAGCTGAGTACCAGCGGGTGTCCCAAGCCTTCATGGTGTTGGAGCATATGGGCGTTGATGTAACGACTGCAGTAGACCTGAGGTTGGGGAGCGAGCATTGGGTGGGGAATCAGCACCCACCTGTGGTTTGCTCCTGGGCCAACCTCCACCCTATCCCTTTCCTCGGCTGCATACCTGGTAGCAAGACAGACACACCCAGTTCTCCTGGAGTGCTCCACAGTCCTGACAAGGTTGGGTCACATCCAGGCCTGCTTCAGGTACGGGGCATACTGCCACCAAATGGGGACACCAGGGCAGTGGTGTTACAGCATAAAACATGGCCTGGGGGTGGGTAAAACTGAGTAAGGTAGGGACTCCACCTCCCCATTATATGTTCCTATAGCGCATGCTCCTACGGGGAGGCACAAATGGGCATGAGAAGGAAGCCACTGTTCTAGCCTCTCCCAGAGCTCACTTGGTCAGTGTCAGCATGGTCTCCAGTGATCTGCATCAGTACTGACTCATTCATGTCCTGACCTCCAGCTGCCTCTCCTAGTAGCTCCTCCTCTTCTGGGGGTTCCTATACACACAGAGATAAGAGATGTATCCAGGAGGCCTGATTCTTGTCCCTTCTTCCCCCCTACCTGGGTGTGGTGGGTCTTACCTGTGCCTTGTCTAGTTCCAAGGTCCTGAGATTTCCAGTCAGCTTACTGGGGGATATCTGGGTTGTGGCTCCTTGCATGGGTGACGCAGGAGGAGTCTGACTGTCAGCGCATGAGGCTGGAGGGCTTTGGATCAGCTCAGCTCCCCCCACAGCCTCCTCCGAGGTGGTCTGGTCCAGCGTGGCATCCCCTGTGGCTGCCTCTGAGGTGGCCTGGTTCAGCCCAGCAGCTCCTCCCATGGCTGTCTCTGATGACTGGTCCTGAGTGAGCTCCATCACAGCTGTCTCTGACGTAGTCTGGCGTGGAGTGGACTCTTTCACAGATGTTGCTGAGGTGGCCTTCCCCGTGCCTGCCTCCAGAATGTTCCCTTCTGGCATGGTCATCCCCTTGGCTGACCCAGGATTGGCCGGCTGGGGTGCCTTCTTGGTGATCAACTTAGAACTGGAGGGTCCCTCTTTATCTTTGACCTCTGGAACCATGGAAGGGAGATCCTTGAGTGTGGGTGCTATCCCTTCTCCCGCCTCTAAACCCTGCCCTCCCCTGAGCCCCCACTGCCCGCAGTTCCCCTTACCCACTCACTTGTGACCCGCAAGCTGCACCAGTATCTGCGATGGACTTGGATGGTCTCGGTGATTGAGGCCAGGGCCCCTGACAGTGGGGGCCGCAGCAGGGTCAGCAGGGGTGGCGGGTCCCCAAGGAGGGAGTGGGTGCAGGCGGCCATGGACTCCGAGATGGATGTCAGGTTATAACCACCCTTTGTTAAGGAAAAGAGGAGGGAAAGGTATGACGGGGGGGTCCTCAGGGAATTTGGGAGACGAGATGTCCTGCCTCCCAATCTCCCCTTGGGGTCCTGCAAGTCTGGAGGGTAGGTACTGGGGACAAGTAGAACCCACATCTGTCAGATGGACAGCACCCACTGTGTGAGGTGGTCGTTGAGGGGATAAAATTGTGACGTAAAGTGCAAGATAATAATAACCACAAGAATGACAGTACTGATGGCAACATTAGTAAGCGCTGACGTTCATTAAGTGCTTGCTGTGTGCTAGACCCTATTCTAAGCACTGAATCCTCACAACCACATGTGCTGAATCGGTGCAGGAACCTGCCTTCACAGTATGGGAACCCCTGGCCCCACCCACACAGAAGGCCCTGCCCTGCCCTGGTACAGGAACAACTGGTCTCTCTCTCTACGTGAATCTCTATCCTGACCTGGTATGGGAACCCCCTTTTCTCACACTCTATAGGAACCCCAGTCTCTGCTCTTTTTCCAGATAAAGAAACCGTGGCTCAGAGTGGTTAGATGACTTGTCTGAGGTCTTAACAGCTGGTAAGAGGCAGCACTGAGGTTGGAACCTGGGCTACCTGAGGAGAGAGTCCACCACCCTGCTCCACCACAGGCAGGCCTGGGCACACGGTGGGACATCTTACCAGCCAGTTAATCTCTCTGTGACTTACTGTCCTCATCTGTGAAGGAGTACAAATAACAGCACAGAAAGTTGCTGAGTGGGTTAAACTAATGTACGAACAATGCATAACCATAAGAAGCCACAGCTCTTATACAGGGCTTACCATGTGCCAGGCACCCCTCCACGATTAGCCAGCTACATCTTACAGACAAGGAAACTGAGGCACAGGGGGCGGGGGCACTGAGTACTTTACAAAAGGTCAGTGAATTTCCTTTGTCTCAGGATTTTGTTGCAGGGAGTTCAAGTAGAGGTAAAAAGCAAAGACTCTGGAGCCAGGCTGCCTGGGTTCAAGGCCTGGCTCTGCCATTATTAAATGTGTGACCTCCGGCTAGTCACCATAGCTCTCTGTACCTCAGTTTCCCTGATCTTGAGAGAGGAAAATGATGAGGTCAGTAGACCTTACCTCACAAGGCTGCTTTGTTAAGTAAATGCATTAATAATGCACGTAAAGTGCCAAGAAGAGTGTCTTGCACATAGTGAGTGCTCAATTAAAGTTGCTAATGCTGGTGTTATTACTAATGCCCAGTGTGTGCCCACAACCCCAGGTGGGGACACCCAAGTCTTCCCGACCACCCTCCCACCGCAGGAAGAGGGACCGAGACAGCTACCTCTAGGATAAGGATAATGCGGCCATTGGCCAGGCCCATCAGCAGGTGGGTGAGGTGGGCATAGCCCTCAGGCGACACCTGGCAGCTGCCCAGTGGGTCCCCCCGGGCAGCATCGAAGCCAGCTGAGACCAGCACCAGTTCCGGGTTAAACTGAGGCAGGCAGAGAAGAGACACGTGAGCATGAGGGTGGGGGCGTGGGGAGGCAGCAGTTCAGGGAGACCCAGAGACACAGACAAGGACAAATGAAGACATGGCAATGCAAGTCAGAGAGATGGAGACATGGGACCTGGAGCCCGGGAGACACAAGACCAGAGCCCTGAAAATAGGGAGGGGAGGACATGGAGACACAAGAGAGATTCAGAGATGTGGACACATCAGACACAGATTTAGAGACCCGAGATACAGAGATATGGAGATGTGAGAAACAGACGGACAGGGTCATGAAGCAGAGTTGTGAGGTGTGGAGACTCATGTCAAGAGATGGTGACATGAGACGGAGAGATATGTCCTCACATACACACCCAAGGGTGAGACCAAGAGGCACACACTCCCCTCCCTGGGTCAAACATGGGACACATGGGCACAACACAGGGTTTTATACACACGGTGCCAAAGAGAGGTGCACACGTTTCCATCACAGAAGATGACAACACAAGTGCCACACACAGAAGATGGTCACATACAGTCACATACACCCACACACAATCAGACAGTCTCACACAGACCAGACTATACATGGTACTAGTCACGCACGCACACACAGTTTCTCAGAGGGAACAGTAATCCACAGCTACCCCTGCACAAACACAATCATACACATGCCACCACCACAGTCACAATAGTCACATGTGCTGTTGCACCCACAGGAGGTGGTCGCTTGCACATGGTCACACACACTATTTCACAGAGTTGCACACACACAGAGATAGTCACAGCCAACTGTGCACAGACACACATACACATCTGAACACGCATGTCTGCACAGAGGTCACAGAGATGGCGCTCACGTTCATGCACCCTCAGAGTTAGTCATGTACACATGATTTGCCACACATACACACAGTTTACACACGGAGGAAGCAGTTACCTACGGCCACTCACACAGAGTCAGGGGAATGTATATAGGCCATAGGAGAGAGAGATGACTGTCACACACAGCCTTCCACATGCAGAAAGTCACACACTGGCTGTCACAGAGAGAGCAATGTGCAGTGACTCACAATATCACACACATCACACAGAGCAGCGGTAGTGACCAATAGCTCCCTGCGCAGAGTTTCACACGTGCTCGAACCCCTCCCCACCTGGCACGTGCAGTTCCACAGAGATGGCAGTCACATGGGGCTACCATCACACACAGATAGGCACTAGTGATGGTGTACACACAGGACAGGTACACAGCCAGGCACATCCCCAGGCAAGACCATCCCCGCACACTCCCAAGTCCTCACAGTTACACACAGAAGGCAGTCACATGCAGCCACTGCACAAACATACCCAAAGGCCATCACAGAGTCACATCCCCTCCCCCAAAGCCATCACAGCAGCCACCCGCAGGTCCTCTCACAGGATCAGTCACTGAGATGTCGGACACATGCACGCCTGCTGCCACCCACACAGTCTTGCCACGTGCATCCTAAATCGTACCTCATAGGCAATGGGAAGCACCAGACGATGCCAGGCAACCAGGTAGTCGGCGTCACCCAAGCGGGGCCCATTCCAGGCCACATTGACGGTGAAGCCCGTGCCTGCAGCCTGACCTATCTGGCTGCTGGCACCCTCGTCCCCCATAGGAAAGAAGGTGCCATGATCATAGCGGTGCAGAGAAATGTACAGCACGCTGCAGGAACACGGTGGGAAGGAGGGATGTGCCTGGTTAGCGAGGCACCCATGAGGCATGGCCCGCCCACCTCCCTGACCACACCCCACCCCCTGCCCCAGCCCCTCACCTGGGGTCCTCCTCAAATATGTGCTGAGTTCCATTACCATGATGGACGTCCCAGTCCACGATCAGGATCCTGAGGAGGGAGGGGACAGCTTCTCAGTTACCCCGGGACACTTGCCCCCTGGGGGAGGGCAGGGACTAGACCCCTGGAGTCTGTATGCAGGGGCATTTATTGCGGATGGGCGGACCCTGGGTCCCTGGGGAAAGCACTGGGTGGCAGGCTTGTGGGTCCTATCAGAGTCCTAAGGGCTTCACTGTGGGCCCGAGCGAGTGCTCAGGGCCAGATCCCGGGCCTTGTGTGGGTAAGTGCCAGGGGCTAGATCGTGGGTCTTTTGAAGGAAGCACCAGAGGCCAGACCCTGGGTTCTGTTGGGATAGTCATCAGGGGCCAGAAATTCTGGGGAAGGGGACCCTGGATTCTGTTTTATAAGCACCTGGGTGCCGCAATCTGGGGATCCTATCTGGGTAAGCACTGAGAGGCTAGATCCTTGGTCCTTTCCTGGAAGTGCTGGGCAATTGGACCCTTGGGTGGTTCGGGGTAACTATGGGGGCTGCACTACGGGGCCTGCTGCATAAGCACCAGGCGGTGGGGGCAGGGAGCCCTCACCGCAGCGCACGCCCACTGACGGCCTGGGCATGGCGAGCAGCCACAGCCACAGAGTTGAAAAAGCAGAAACCGCAAGCGGCATCCCGCTCTGCATGGTGGCCGGGGGGACGCACCACAGCAATGCCATTCAAAACCTGGCGGAGGGGCAGGGAACAAAGATTAGACCACCCACCCTCCCCGCCTTCCCTTCCCTTTCCTCTCCTCTTCCATCTCTCCTGTCCCTCTACTATTCCACCAGCTGCTAGGGGCCCCCAACCCTGTAGCTCCCATCCTGCTGGGTGCACTTCCCCAGGAGCCAGGCCTCTAGTGAGCTAGGATCTCCTCCCATTGCATGCCCCCTTTCCTCAGGCCTGGCCCACCTCTCAGAGCCGCCTCTTTCCCCACCCCCCACCCCCAGGACTTCCTCTCCTGGAGCCCAAGGTCCCCTCCCCAAAGTGCAGGCACCTCTCCCGCCAGCACAGCCTCCACCAGGCGGCAGGCGGCGCCAGCAGCCAGCTGTGCACAGGTGAAGGTGCTGGGGCAGATGTAGATGGAGTCATAGTTGGCGCCCTCGCGGTGCAGCTCCCGGATTTTCATCTTCTCCGTGGCCCGCAGACGATCCACGTGCTCAGCACTGGAGGCACAGAGGGGGCACTCAAGGGGACAGCCAGGTAACTCTGTCCCCTCCACGTCCTCTCCTGTGTCTCGCAGCAGCTCCACGTAACAGAGGCAAGCCCAGGCTCCAGCCCCTAGGGTGGCTTGCGTGCTCTGAGGCCCCATCCCACCCCGGCCACAGGGGTCTGACCTGTGGCAGGCGAGCAGCTCAGCGTCCGTGGCTGGACGTGCGGGCAGGGCGAGACAGCGCCCGGCAAGACCCAGCTCCTCCAGGCGGTGCATGATACGCTGGATGCGCTGAGGCGTCTCGGGGTGGTGGCTAGGTGTGGGGGAATCGGAGGCAGGGCTTAGTGTACTTGAAGTGGGGGGTCCCTCCCCTCCTCCCACTTAGCCCACCTCTCTGACTGCATACTTGTCCCACAAGTTGTAGTGATCCATCATCTGTTGGTCATAGACCAGCCCTGTGCGAGCCTGCAGCACCGGCCACGTCAGGATTGGGAGCTCAGGGGGCTGCCACGGTCCCTCCTCCTCCTTCTCCTCCACATTGTCCCCCTCCACAGTGTCCTCCTCCTCCAGGGTCTCAGCTGCATGGGGAGGCCACATTCACCCTAGTCCTACTCCCCCACCCTGGATCCCCTTAATACTCTGGCACTCAGTTTACCCAAACCTAAAAAGGGGTGGGAGGCCTGAAACCAGGGCCCAGTGAGAGAGAGGGCCTGACCCTCCCCCACCAAGGCAGCGAGGAAAGTCAGAGTGGGGTCTGGAAGAGTCTCCTCCCACAGCTCATTCCCTGCCCAACCCCCCACCCAGCGCACTCCCTGCCAACTACCTGATCTCACAAAGACCTTCCAGAAGGGCTCAAGGGCTTCTAGAACACAGGAGATCGACACCTGGGCACTGGAGGGCAAGGGAGGGGAAAATGTGACCAACTGGCCCCTGAGTGGGCAATGAGGGGCCTACTTCTCCCCTCCTCCACCTGGGCTCACCTCGGGCAAGGGGTGCCAGGGAACTCCAGCATGGGGCAACGGTCTCCCAGAAGGGTGTGGAGAGAGGCGCTGACGCCCTCAGCCAGGGAGCGGAGGTTGTAGCCACCCTGGGAGAAGGAGTTCACATGAGGGAGGGCAGGAAAGAACCAGATGTTACCAGAGAAGAGTAGGGTGTTGTCAAGCAACAGGGCATTTGAAGGCTGACTTCATTTCATGTGCTGGACAGTATCATGGGGTGATTACTACTATTATAATGCCCATTTTACATAAGGAAAGCAGAGGCACAGGGAAGCTGAGTGACTTAGGAGAGGTTGTCCAGCTAGTAAGTGGAAATGCTGGGACAGGACTGAAAGTTGTTCTTACGTCTTCCAGGATCCATGGGCTGAGAGACGAAGTGAGTCACTCACCTCCAGTGAGAGGATCAGCTTGCCTCCTGCCAGACCCATGAGCAGGTGGGTTAGCTGGGCGAACCCTGCCGGAGTGGCGGCCATCTCGCCCTGGAGGGACGTGGAGGGTCAGCCCTGCTCCGTGCGGCCCCCTT
The DNA here is from genome assembly GCF_965194805.1 of Balaenoptera borealis. Taxonomy (NCBI): domain Eukaryota; kingdom Metazoa; phylum Chordata; class Mammalia; order Artiodactyla; family Balaenopteridae; genus Balaenoptera; species Balaenoptera borealis. The sequence continues at coordinate 43,042,095 of NC_138881.1, read as the reverse complement.
CTGCCCTCCTGCCATCCCAGTGCACCTGCCTTACCTTGGGGTCCCCTTGGAGGGCATCAAATCCAGCAGCTACCAGGACCAGCTGGGGCTGGAACTGAAGGGGGTAGGAACTACATGAGGCCACCTGCCCTCACGGCCCTTCCCTCAACATCGCCTCTGCCCCAACACATCCCAGACCCACAGGACCTCAAGGGAAACTGGCAGCAGGACGTGCAGGAAAGCGGCGATGTAGTCGGCATCTCGCATCCCCACCTGCAGACAGGGAGGCATGATGGCGACGTCCTGCCATCTGCCCTGAAGGGCAGGGCTGGGCCTCATTTTGGGGGCAAAGGGTGGGCAGATACTGACCTGGTTCCAAGGCACATTGATGGTGTATCCCTGGCCTTGGCCAAAACCTGTGGTGGACCAGTTGGAGGCTGTAAGGTGGGGCCAGAACCGACCCTGCTCGTAGCGGTGGATGGAGAAATAGAGGACGCTAGAGACAGAGAAAAAAAAGAGGTGAGGGTTGAGGAGTCGGTCCCCCCAGAAACCCCCAACCCACAGCTACCACAGTTGACTCAACCATTCACTCATTCTCTCAGTAATTTCCCCATGAATTCTTTAATTCATACATTCATTCATTCTTCCATTCAGTTGCCAGCTTATTCATCCTCTCATCCATTAATTCTTCCATTTATTTATCCATTACCTCACTCACTCATTCATTTGCTCTCTTACTGAAATTGCTCCCTCAGCAAACACTGCTGCCCCTCTCAGTGCCCACCCAGTTCTAGCTCTGAGACCCTGAGAGCTATCAAGTCTATCCCACCTCCTAGGGCTCCTGACCCCGTGGGGGACTCTAGATCATGCCTGCCCACCCACCAGCCCCTGTGACCAAGATAGTGACAGCAGGACAAACCCTGTGACACTGGAGGCCCACAGAGGCATGAGGCTCTTAGTTGGCCTTAGTTGGCGGGAGCCAGCTAAGGCTGAAAAGAACGCCAGGCGAGGCTAGGGAGCTTAGTATTTTCCCTGAAGGAAGTGGGGAGACTCAGGGCCTAGAGGTTAGGAGGGGTGGGACTTGGTTCTGTATGTGGAGCTGGAGTGGGGATGCTGGCTGGGGCTCCATGAGGCCAGTGAGGGGGCAATTCCTTGTCTCCAATACCTTACAGGCTACCTCTACTATTTCTTCTATTTTCTAGGTGAGAAACTGAGCACTCAGAGCAGTGAGGGGGGCTGACACAGAACAGATACTGAAAAGACACAGTGGTATATGTTCTGATAGTAAGCCAAGTAGGAGGGCTTGATTCTGACTGAGGTGATCAAAATGAATATCTCTCATCCATCCTTCCATCCATCTGTTCATCCACCCCCTGCCTTGTTCCAGAAAGGACTTAAGGCAGCACTTTTTTCCTTTTTTAGGGAAATGCAAGAAACAGTGGTAAGCAATAAATCTAGACAAACTTAACAGTCACATTTTAATAAATGTTGATAATATAGTTGTGAAATTAAATGCAATTGGTATACAAGGATTTTTGGAATTGGGGGGATAAAGACCATGTGAAAGCTCTGGTCTTGAGTAGATGGGGGATGACTGTTTTACTTTTGACTCTAACAGATAAACGTACAGTAGAACATAAATATTATCATCGGGAAAGATAGGAATAAAGAAAAGATTTGAAGAAAGTCCACCCCACAAGAGAGCCACCAAAGTCAACAAACAGAAGAACTAACACCCAAGGAAATTAAGTTTATAAAGCAAATAGAAGGAGATTTAAAAATAAGTTCAACTGACTTCCAGTAAAAGAATGGTGGACTGATAGCACAGGTTTACCTCCTCATTCTCCTACAATCCTAGTCAAAAGATAGTAAAGGAATTTTAAACAAGTATCAACCCAGGAAGACAGAGAGTGGGAGAAAGGATGTCAGACAATTAGAGACTTCAACAAATCTCTGGAAAGTAGTCTGGGGCCCCAGCAGGCCCTCTCCCATGCTGAACAGGTTGGGAAGTCACCCAAGACAATCTGAGGTTTCCCTTCTTGAGAAGTCAAGCACAGATCCAGGTCAATGCTCACAAAATCAATTCTGAATAGCCAATTCACTGAATAACCAACTCACTAAATTTACTTGTTCCTTTTAACTACTAAGCTTTAGTTTACTAAATGAATTCTTGTTAATTTTCTTAGGCATAATAACAAGAATTCCTTAATATCATTAATCATTCTTTTTGTTTTAAAAGTGCATTGGAGGCAATAGCTGTGTTATTTTGTGGATGTATGACTATATGCATAGATATGAAGAATTGTGAATATATTCAATGCATTCTTCTTTATGAATAAGAATGTATAAATGAAAAAAAAATCTATCCATGACCTTCAGTCTCCCAGCTCCCCATCTCTCAATCTCTTAACTCCATCAGGAGGGTCCTGGCTGGAGACAAATTGGATAGCCCTTAAAATACTATTATGAAGACAAGGAAGACAACTAAACTAAAGCTTAGTAGAGCATAAACACAGAGAGGAAGAAAGTGCTCTTGAAGCTTAAAAGAAGGAATGCAAGGTAAAGTTGAGGAAATCTCCCAGGACACTGAGCAAAAGGAAAAAAGAGACAGAAGACATGAGATAAAAAATAAGAGACACAGAGGATCAACCCAGGAAGTCTAACATCTGACTAACAGAGAGACCAGAGAGGACACAGTAGAAGAAATCATCAACAATCTAATAGAAGAAAACTTCTGAGGATTTAAGAAAGGCATGAGTCTTCAGATGTAAAATATCTACCACTGGTAAGCAGAATGAGGGGCAGGGTGAAAATTCAGAACGCCAGGGATAATGAGAAGAACCTAAAACCTTCCAGAGAGGAAAATATATTGGAAAGGAATGAAAATCAGACTGACATCTAGACATCTGTCAGCAACAATGAATGGTGGAAAATAATAAAGCAATGTCTGGAGAACAACCAACCTAGACTAGATAATGGGCCACAGGAGCTCAGGAACCATGGGAAAAAGTGGAATTTATGCAGTCAATTCAATAAAAGGCTGGATAAAACAACAACTATTTAGTAGTGTCCCCTACTGACAAGGATGGGCTCAATCACTTTCTGCAGGAAGGGTAAGGTGGTTCTCTTTCTGGAGGGAAGTCTGGCACTAGATTCTAGACTTTCAAGCACAGTGACCCTCTGACGAACTGGAAATTCATCCTACAGATATACTCAGAGGAGTATAAAATTATATATTTACCAGACTATTCACTGTAGAATTATCTGTATAGCAAAGACTGGGAAGACCTATAAACATCCTGGGGTTAAATGACCAAAGGTATAGCCATACAATGGAACACTGTACAGCTCTTACAAAGAACGAGATGCTTTTCAGAGGCACTAACATGGAGGTGTCCACACCATGCTGTTAAATGCAAAAAGCAAGTTGTTGAAGAAAATGTAGTGGTAGTATGTTAATAATAATAATGATAATGATGAATATTCATACATCTACAGGAAAAATTCTGTAACTATCAACAGTTACTTTTGAGGTGATAGGAATTACAGGAGACTCACTGCTTTAGACATTTCGATATTTAATTTTTTTGTTTGTTTTTTGGCCATGCCATGTGGCTTACGGGATCGCAGTTCCCCGACCAGGGATTGAACCCCGGCAGAGACAGTTAAAGCCCGGAATCCTAACCACTAGGACACCAGGGAACTAACTCCCTTTAATTCTTTAAAGAAATAAAATTTGCAGTATTGTCATAATCAGAAAACATAAAGTAGTAATTTGAGGTTCACTCCAGCTCCAGGATAAATTGGTGAACGAGATCTCCAAACATTTGTGGGCTCAAATCTCATCTCTTCAACTTCTTCTCTCTATGACCTCTTAACCTGTAAGCCTCAGTTCCCTGATCTGTAAAATGGGGAACCCAACAGTCCCTGCCTCAGAATGAAATTAAGAGACAGCAGACACGCAGAGGGCAGTACCGAACCTGTTGCCAGGGCAGGCCCAACAAATGTGAATGCTTCCCCTTCCCTCCTGGGCCCCTTCTGGCTGGGCCTGTAAAGATGGCGGGTGGCTGGGAGTCTAGCATCTAGGGTGGTACTCCGGGCATACCTGGGGTCTTGGTCAAAGGTGAACTGTGTTCCTTGACCATGGTGCACATCCCAATCCACGATAAGGACCCTGTGAGTGGGAGAGAGGGGGGCACTATGTAAGCAGATCAAGGAGCATCTGGGGGAAGTGCCTAGACCAAGATACCCAACCCTGCGCCACCCTCATTACACCCACCCTGCTGCTTGCTGCTGACCTCTGAATGTCATGCTTCTGTTGAGCATAGCGGGCAGCCACAGCCACGTGGTTGAACATGCAATACCTGTCCATAAGACTGTGCTGGGCGTGGTGTCCAGGAGGCCTGGGAAGGGCAGGGAAGGCCACAGATTAATGGTGGTGAGGGGTCCTCCTCTTCAGAGATGGACACTTCCCTGCTCTCTAATCCTGGACCACCAACTCCCCCAGTGCTGATGCCTGCACATCTGCCAGGAACTGAGTAATTGGGTCCCTCAGACCCTCACCCCCAGTCTACTCTTCTCTCTCTGAAGGAAATTTGATAATGCTCATTAAAATTATCAATGCATACACCCTCATACCAAGTCCTTCTGCTCCTAGGGACTTAGGCCACAACCTATATAACAAAAAGGGTGAAATAACATGTTTATAAATGGATGATATTTGCTGCAGCATTTTTTGGAAACAGCAAATGATTGGAGAGAACCAAAATGCCCAATGGTAGCAGGCAGGTTAACTTACTGTGCATTTGTATAATGGCGTTCTACATGGGTCTAGGCTATACACTGTTAAGAGAAAAGCTTTCCAAGATATATAAGTGAAAAATGCATGATACAGGGAGTGTGTCGAGTGCTACCACAATTTGTGGCTAAAAAAGGGGAGGTAGGAGAAAAGCTACGTCTTCTGCATTTCATCACTTCTGGGATGCCAACGATGAGAAGATGTACTGTGATTTTACATGCCAATAACAAAGCAGAAAATGCTGCCAAAGGAATTCTGAGTCACCATTGTTTATAAGATGCATCCAGATTTCAAGATGTTTCAAATATGAAAAAAATATACATCTTAGAATCAACAAAGTATGGTATTTATTCCATGAATGGCACAGACTATTTCTGGGAGGACACAAGAGTCGTTGGTGACAGCGACTGCCTCCAGGAGAGGAAGCAGGTGTCTGGAGACGGGGGTGGGGAGGACTTTTACTTGTACCTGACCCCTAACCTTTTTTAACATTTGATTCTTGAACCATGTGAATATACTTCCCACACCATTACCTTTTACATTTGAGAAAGGAATTTTTTTGTAATGTAAAAAAGCCTTATGCTAGTGGGTCCTACCTGATTATCGCCATACCATTCCGGATCTCAGCCCCCAGGACTGCATCCACCAGCCTGAGGACGGAGCCTGAGGCCAGGCAGGCACAGGTGTATGAGTTCTGGAGAGACAGTGGGGAGCCAGAGAGGGAGTGAGGGAGACAGCAGCCCTGTCCACTCAGCTGCCCCCCTCCAAGGTGGGGTGGATGTGGGGATGGGGGACCCCGGGATTGCCACCACCCTCTGCCCTCACAGTTCTCATCCATACCGGATGCAGATAAACTGAGTCATAGGTATCTGCTAGGACACGGAGTTCCCCCTCATTCATGTACTGGGTCGTCTCCATCAGATCAATGTATTCTAGACTGGGTATATAGATGGGGGATGGGATTCAGGGGCCCGCCTCCCTCCCTGGCCCTGAACCAGGGCCCTATCCCCTTCCCAGCTGAGTCCTCCATGCACCAAACCCCTGGACAAGTCAGGCCTCCTCAATTGTCAATCTGGGGAATAGCTGGGATGTAGGATACCTTCCCTGCTTCTTCCCCAGCCTGCCTCATTTCCAGTAACAACCCTTGCCCTCTGCTCTGGCCACATCAAATCCTGCCTCCAGGTCTTTGGCCAGACAGTTCCAGCTGTCTGCATCTCCCTTTCCTCAGCCTTCTGCTTCATGGGACTCATTCTTTTTCTGCTCTTAAAGCTCAGCTCAGATACCCCCTCTGCCACACTAACTTTCCTTGAGCCATACCACATCAGGCCTCTTACTCTGGGTTCCTTCAGCCCCCTGGGGGAACCCCCTGATCACTCTGTCCACATATCCATCATCTGTTTACACATCAGATTATAATAACAAAAAGAGCTCATCAGGGACTCATGATATGTCAGGCACCATTCTAAGCACCCGACACACATCAAGCCCTCCTGAGGAGCTCATGTTTACTAGCCCCCAAGTTACAGGCGATGACACTGAGATTCAGAGAGGCTCAGTGACTTGCCCAAGACCACGGAGCCCATGACATTCCTTCCCAAAGCATCTGGCCTGCCCTGGTTGGCCCAGGGCAGCCTCCTCCCCATCCCTACCAGGCTCCCAAGCCTTCACCTGTGAACCAACATCAGCTCCTCCTTTTCGGCGAATCGGGCCTGGGGAGACATGAGGAATAAAGGGCTAAGGCTCTGGCTGTCCCACCAGCTGCTGCCCTCTGCCCAGGATGTCGGCTGGGGGACTCACCTGAAAGGACACACAGCGATCCAGGAGGCCCTCCTGGATCAGCTGCTCCTTGATGGCATGGAGCCGCTCAGGGCCTTCAGGGAAGCTGGGTTGACAGAGATACAAATACAGATATAGATACAGATACATATGACACTGGTGAGCACCACATCTGCTTCTGCACATCTTCCCCATCTGCCCTTCCACAGCTGCTGACGCATGAAACTTTGGAGTCATCCCTGGCGCCTGCTGGTTTCCGTTCTCATGATATATGCAGAGCCTGGCCCTCTCCTATCACCCCCACTGCTGCTACCATTACCTCTCGCCTGGGCTATTGCACTCAGCTGGCCTCCCAGCTTCTGCCCTTGCTCCCCCAACAGTCCCTTCTCTGCACAGCAGCCCAGACACTGGTTAAAACTCAAATCAGGTCATGTCCCTCCTCTACTCAAAAAATTCTCCTGGCTCCCAGCTCACTCAGGGTAAAAGCCAAAGTCCTCCCCATGCCCCAGAAGGCCCTTCACGACCTGCCCCATCCCCTCTTTGACCCCTATCTCCTACTGCTCTCCCCCTCACTCACTCTGCTTCTCCTACACTAGGCTCCTCCCTGTTCCTCAATCAAACCAAGTACGTTTCCGCTAGCTCTTCTTCCTGCCCAGGACAATCTTCTCCCAGATGTCTCCATAGCTCACTCCCTCACCTCCTTCAGATCCCTGCTCAGGTAGTAAGGCCTTCCTTGCTCATCGTATTTAAAACTGAAGAGTCCCCTCCACTGCACTTTCTGCTACTCTCCCTCCCGCTTCTCCACAGCACTTCTCTTTCTAATACACTTTATCACTCGATTTTTGCTTGTTTACTATCTGTCTCCCTCCTCTAAAATGTAATCTCCACGAAGGCAGGAGTTTTGTTTGTTTTGTGTACTGCCTGTCCCTAGCGCCTCAGGAGACGGTAGATATGTATTCAATAATGAAGTCTTTTGCCATCCTGAGTCTTCCACTGGGATAGGGGAGATAGATACTAAACTAGTAAACACATAAGTATAATAATGGACAAACAATGGCATGGGCTAGGAATATCTTGCCGCTCAGGTGTGGGGGAAGGGGAGTGGCTAGGCAAAGCCCTCTCCGAGGGTCTCCTTGAGATGTGAATATTAACTAGGAGACGAGAAGGTGGAAATGAGTCTCTGGAAAAGGGATTGGCCAGGGTAAAGGCGTGAGATGAGAGAGTGCCTGGTATGTTGGAAGAACAGCAAGGGGATCAGTGTGTGTGAAGTGAAGCGAAGCGAATGAGGGGGAGGATTGGCTGACGAGGTCATCATGGTGACATGGAGCCAGATCACATGGAACCTTAGAGGCCAGGATGAAGAATTTGAACTTTACCTTCAGGGCAACACCCTGCCCTTGAAGGACTTTAAGAGAGAGAACATCATCTCGTACATATTTTTTTAGGCTGTTGTGTAAAGAACAGGCAGCAGGGGTGAGGGTGGAAACAGGGAGGCCTCTGCAAGTCTAGGTGAGTGATGATGGTGGTGGCAGTGGAGGCGGTGAGGAGAGGTCAGATACTGAATACATTTTGAACATAGAGCCAAAAGAATTTGCTGATGGATTGTAATGTGTGACTGAATGGGAAGTGTAATTCTTCCATTTCAGCACAAACATCCCTTCTTCAAGGAATCCTTCTGGGAACCCTGGATGCTAGTCTAGCGTTCTCTATTAAACACTCTTGAAAGCTCTGGTCTTAGGTCCTCCTTCATTAAACACCTCACACTGCTGATGGCGGTTTAGTGACCTGCTCTCCTACTCCCCTGTCAGCTCCCTGTCTGTCTTGTCTGACACATTTGTATCACCATCTCCGGCACACAGAAGGCACTCAATAAATGTTTGTTGGCTAAATGAAAACAACCCATTCAAGCCTGAGCCCCATCTCCCTAAGTCATCTGCTTCCAGTCTCTAGGCTAGAGTAAGACAGGATTCGTTCTTCTAATGGGCTCTAAGTGTATGTCTTTGTATGGCTTGGGTATGGCCTGGAGGAGCCAGCCTCACCTGTCATCCCAGAGGCAGTGGAATTCATTTAGTTGCTCATCGAACACCAAGCCAGTGCCAGACGGTGTCCTGGCCTCCCGGTTCAGATCCTGCAAGGAAAAAAAATGGGAGAGACTGATGCATTGAGGGCCTGAGTCAGAGGGAACATCCCATACTGTCCAGGATGGAGAAGCTCAGGGTTTTGATTGTCACAGGAGGTTAAATTGCGGCCAGGCCCCTCTCACCAGCCCTTGCAGCCCCACGACTAGGTCTTGCTCGGCTGCTTGGCTAAGCTTCTTCATTCTGCCTTTCTTCTTTACCTCCGCTAGATTGGGGCTGGAGCGGAGTACGGCACCCTTTTTAACACCTCGCTTCTGCCAAACAGAGAGAAGGGTCAGAGTCCAACGCACGCACGGCCCGCTGCTCCCCCTCCCCCTCATTAGGGCAGGTCTGGGGCCTCACCGAGGTCTGGGGCCTCACCGAGGTGACGCTGGAGTCGTGGGGGGGGGAATGGGGATTGTGCCTACTCCTTCGCTGTCTGGTTGTGGTGGAATCCTGGCCGGTGGAGGTCATGGCTGGGGAGACTTCACCCCTGACGCGTTTCTGCGGGGTGGGGTGGAGGTGACTCCGAAGGGGCCCAACGCCATGAAAACCCTACATCCCAGCCCTTCCCAGGCCCCGCCCCCTACGCTAGTCTCTATCCCTTTGCTATCTATTCCCCACCACCTTCTAAACTCTGCCTCTTAAGGCTCTCTCCCTCCAGCAGGGTGTCCATTCTACCTGGTCCCGCCCATTCCACTAGGCTCCACCCCTTTGACACTATTCATTCTCCTTTCAAAGTCTTGCCCTTTCACAGAACAATTAACCCCCTGGCTCAGTCCGTTCTAGAGCCTGCCCTTTCCAGCTAATCACCGCCCCTTCCGCCCTATCAAGCCCCATTCCCAGACCCTTTCATTCCTCAAAGCCTCGCCCAGACCCCACCCCTTCGCAAACCTGCCCATTCCAGCCAATCTCCCGGGATAATCACCCACTTTTTCACTCAGCCAGACCCAGCCAGGGCCCCGACTCCACCCTTAACGATCCACTTAACTCCACCCCTTACTGGCCCGACCGGCACCTTCCACTTGGCTAGATCCCGCCCCTAACGTTTCAACAAGCCCAGCTCCTCAGGGGACTGCCCCTTTCCTTCCACCAGGCCCCACCCCGTACCCAGGCCCAATCCCTAACGCTTCACCAAGCCCCTTCAGCCAGTTCCGAGCCACCTCCCGCTAGCCCCTCCCCCTTCTCGCCCCCGCTGTCGACGCGGGCGCAGCCCCTTTCTCAAACTCCGCCCCTGGCTTACGCCTCAAAATTCCCTGAGTCCCCTCTTTTCCGTTGGGCAGGGGCTCTCTACAGCCCGCCCCAATCCCTCCCACATTGGGGATCTTGCCGCAAGGCCGCGCCCCTCGTGCGGGCCACACCTCCCGCGAACTCACAAACTGCGGGTCTGCGCGAGAGCTGGCGACACGGGCCGTGCTGCGCCCGTATGAAGCGCGCGCCAGCGGCTGGACGATGCACTCGGGGTCAAACTCGCCCCTCCCCCAACCACCGCCGCTGTCGTCCTGGCGGCCTTGGCCGCCGTCCCTCCGTCCCTGTCCAGTTACCTTAGGAGCCCTCCGGACCGGCGCCAACTGTACCGTGCGATTAACTCAAGAGTGCAAGCAAGCAAGCAAGGCCGTTAGGAAGGGGCGTCTTCTCTCGTCCCAGTGGCTTCCCGCGTTGCGCGCCGTGATGACGTAGTGAGGGCGGGCTGGTGGGCCTGGAGCACGGTGGAAACTGGACAAGGCTGGTGGCGGCCAAAATGGGAGTGGTGATGTTAATAAATGTGAGGATTTTCTGAGTTCATATTCACCAAGGTGGTACATAGGAAGCACTCACCAATTGTTGGCTATTAATATTCTGCCGCGAAAATAAATGGTGGAGCGGAAGGAGTCTTAGTAGAGGCAAATAACTGTGATGATAGCAAGTATTATGTGACAGGCATTGTCGCAGGCCACAGTTCTATGAGGTAGTTCCTTAAGGCTGCTTTGAAGATAAGGAAACTGAGGTTATGCGACTTAGCCATGTGACCTTGAGCAAGTTACTGAGCATCTCTGGGCTTCAGTTTCTTCATCTGGAAAATTGTGGTAATTATAGTGCCGGAGCCAGAATGGACCTCAGGAGGGGAGTTTTTCTTTGGGTGGCGGCTCTCCCTGTCGGCCCCCTCCACTGGGTCACCTCTGCTCCCAAGCTGTAATAGAAAATGTGTGCCTAGGGGGTAGGGGGAGTTGCCACTGTGCACCACCCCCCAACTCCCCCCACACCGTGTCTAAATGCCTAAATGTCAGCCCCGTAGGAGGCCGGTTTGTCCTCCTAATCTCCCTCTCTCATTCTTCACCATTTCCTACCGGGCTGTAGGCTGGGGCGGGAGAGATAAGCGGTCTGGGGTTCAGCATCGCTGACTAACTAACAGATTGACAGCCCCGCCGCCCAGTAGCCGGGCCCTCTTACCCTCTTGCAAACCCCAGTTCCAGCCTTCTCTTCCCTTCCACTCTTTTTCTACCTGAACGTGTCTTTTTGTCCCAGTGGAAGAGGGTCACAGCCCTAAGACTTTTAAACCTCCAAATACACCAAAGAAAACATATATACAATGATACACACTGAGGAACGTTCTGAGGTTGTGATGCCTGCAAAGTAAAAGAGTAGGAAGTCTTGTAAAGGCCAAGGCTTATTTTTTCTGTATAGTCAGAAGAGAGGTTCCTGTAGAGCTGAGGTTGGCAAACTTTTTCTATAAAGGGCCAGATAATGAATATTTTAGGCTTTGCAAGCCACGTACTGCTGCTGTGACATTTTCTTTCTCCCTCCCCTCCCCTCCCCTCCTCCCTCCCTTTCTTTCTTTGTTTTCCTTTCTTTCTTTTCCTTCTTCTCTCCCTCCCCTTCCCTCCCCTCCCTTTCCTTCCCCTTTGTCTCCTTTATTTTCTTTCTTTCCCTTAAAAAATGTAAAAACAGGCTGCAGTCTAGCTTTGGCCTGAAGGCCATAGTTTGCTGATCCCTGCTGTAGGGTGTCAGTCTTTGGTTTCCTTTATCTGGCTGGGATTCTTTTACAGGTTGAGTGCAGAGGTTACATGTTTCCTGAGGAGAAGTATTCCTTTTGTGTGGGGTGTGAGGACAGGGATTCATGGACAGGGTCAGGTCATTTCTGGTGTTCTTGTACTGGGTCAAGCAAATGTTCCTGGACAGAGTGAGGATAGGGATTCCTATAGTTTCTATAGTGTTGTTCCTCTACTGAACTAAGCAGGGGTTTCTATACAGGGCAGACCAGTTGTTTCTAGGGAGCTCCAGACTAGGGGTTCCCATACAAATTCAGGATGGGGCTCCTTAGACTGCATCATGACAGGTTCCTATGAAGAGATTAGGCAGCCCAATTCAGGGTCAGCACAGGTGTTTCTGTACAGGTTCAGAGCTGTGTTCATATAGATATTAGGATTAGGTGTTCATGTCCAGATTCAGTCAAGAGATTGTTATTAATTGGGGTAAATTATGTTAGCTGCTGTAAAACCCAGAATCTCGGGCTTCACAAATACGTTTCTTTTTTGTTTTTTATAAATTTATTTATTTTATTTTTGGCTGCATTGGGTCTTCATTGCTGCGCACAGGCTTTCTCTAGTTGTGTCAAGCAGGGGCTACTCTTCGTTGTGGTGCGCGGGCTTCTCATTGCAGTGGTTTCTCTTGTTGTGGAGCACGGGCTCTAGGCGCGCGGGCTTCAGTAGTTGTGGCACTCAGGCTCAGTAGTTGTGGCTCACAGGCTCTAGAGCGCAGGCTCAGTAGTTGTGGCACATGGGCTTAGTTGCTTCGCGGCATGTGGGATCTTCCCGGACCAGGGCTCGAACGCATGTCCCCTGCGTTGGCAGGCGGATTCTTAACCACTGCGCCACCAGGGAAGCCCCAATACATGTTTCTTACTCATACAAAATCCACTGTGAATATTTATTACTGGTCATTCATGGACCCAGGCAACTTCCATTTTGCAGTTCTGCTCTCCTCTGAGCCCTTGGAGTTCCCACTATTCAGCTGGTAGATGGGGAAAGAGAAAGTGGGGGATTGTGTGAGAGACTTTTATGGGCCAGGCCTGGAAGTGTGATATGTCATGCCCACACTCCATGGGTCAGAGCTCTGTCACATGTCCACATCTAACTGTAAGGGAAGTTGGAAAAGTGTGTGAGCTTAGGAAGAAAAGGGACAGGTTTGAAGAGCCTATAGCAGTGCCTGCTACAGGAGTCTATAGACTTCACAGAGCTATGCTGTCCAATGTGGTAGCCACTAGCCACGTGGGGCTGCTGAGCTCTTGAAATGTGACTAGTCCAACTTGAGGTGTGCTGTAAGTGTAGAATACACACTGGATTTCCAAAAAAATTAGTATAAAAAATTAAATATGTCAATAACTTTTATATTGATTGCATATTGAAATGAAATACTATTGATCCTTGAACAACACGGGTTTGAATTGAGTGGGTCCACTTATATGCAGCTTTTTTTCAATAAATACTACAGTACTACATGACCCGAGGTTGGTTGAATCCACAGATGTGAAACTGCAGATATGGAGGAACCGAGGATATGGAGGGATGACTATAAAGTTATACACGGATTTTTCTACTGCCTAGGGGTGTCAGCACCCATAACCACCCTCTCATTGTTAAAGGGTCAACTGTATTTAACTATATTGGGTAAAGTAAAATATATCATTAAAATTAACTTCACCTGTTTTTTGTGGGGTTTTTTTGCTTTTTAATGCAGCTACATGAAAATTTTAAATTACACATGTGACTCAAATTGTATTTCTTTAGGACAGCACTGCTATAGAGAATTCTCTTTAAAGTATCAGCACAGGGGTTCTTGTGTAGGTGTAGGGGGTTCTCTATAGGGTCAAGTTAGTGTCTCTTGTCTGGGGTCAGGAGAATGATTCTATTATCTGGTAAGGCAGGTTTGTAGAAACATATGAAGGTTGGAGACATTGTAGAGTGAGAGGGAAGAATGTGAAGGCATTTTTTTCTCGTGCAGATTAAGATTAGCTGTTCCTTTAGAGGCCAGAAGGGTGGTTTTCTGTAGAGGGTCAGGCCAGAGGATCACAACATACTCAGGCCAGGTATTTCTGCATGGGATCAGAGCTAGGTTCCCAGAGACGCAGATCAGGTGATCCTATTAGGGGTTAGGCCTGGGGTTCTTGTACAGGCTCGGGACAGGTGATCATGGTGATTCAGATTCTGGATTGTTTAACAAGGTCAGAGCAGAGGTTTCTATGCAGTACAGGTGTTTTTATGCTGGTTCATTTCTTGGATGTCTCTCAAGTCAGAGGTTCCTGTTGAGGGTGAGAGTGGGGTTTTCTGTACCAGCTCAGGACACAAGTTCCTGATGGGACTCAGAGGGTGGTCCCACGCAGGGTCAGGACAGAGGTCCTGTGCAGAGGTAGGACACTGTCACCTTCAGAGATTCAGATTAGTGTTTCTACTGTTGGCTCAGGACGGTAGCTCCTATGCAGGGCGAGTGTGGGGCTTCTGGGACAAGCCCAGGGCAGGGGCTGTCATAGAGAGTCACAGGGCTTCCTGTGCAGGGTCAGGAGAGTATTTCCAGAGGGGAAGGTTAGGAGTTGCTATAAAGGATCAGGTCAGAGTTTCCTATAAATGAGTCAAGTTAAGGATTTCTGTTGAGAGTCAAGAAAAGGTTTTCTGCAGAGAGTCTGGTCAGAAGTTCCAGTACAGTTGTATTCAAGGCTTCCTGTAGAGGGTCAGGGCCATGGAGCTAACACAGGATGAGGATGAGAAGCCCTGTACAGTGTCTGGGAAGGGAGTCCTGTGCCAGGTGAGGCCATAGGTGCCTGTATCGGATGAGATATGGGCTTAAAGTAGAGGGTCAGGACAGGCGTCCCTGACACAGGGTCAGGAAAGGGTTTTCTGTGTAAGTTCAAGACTGAGGTTCATGTTGAGAGTTAGACCATGGGTTCCTGCGTACTCTACGGGGTGGGTCACGAGATCAGGATTGTTGTGCAGAGTGACGTCGGGAGGGAGTCGTTGTCAACCGTGGAGGCAAGGGCTTCTACACTCAGTCTAGATTTTCTATACTCACTAGATTTTCTTGTGAGCGAAGTATTTTAAAAATGCTACCTGGAGGGCACGGCTCCAGTACAGTGTGAGGACAGAGGTGTCCTGTCCAAGGTCAAGACAGGATTCCTATAAAGAGATTGAGGCTTGGGGAAAGGGTCAGGACAGGCATTTCTGTTAGGGGTGGTACAGGGACTTCCTTACAGTGTGAGCTCAGAGATTCCTAACCAGAGTAAGGCAGAGGTTCCTGTGCCATATGGGAGGACTGGCGTTACTCCTGTGCAAGGTGAGGGCTGGTGTTCCTGTCCGGACTCAGGATGGGTTTCCTGTTGATAATTAGAGAAAGGGTTCCCTTAGAGTTCCAGAACCAGATTCCTGTACCAGGCTAGGGCAGCCGTTCTTATAGGGAGTGAGGACTGGGGTTCCTGAACAAGGCGGGGCCAGGCACATTTCCACACAGGTTCTGAGAGGGGTTTCTTTTTTTTAAATATTTATTTATGTATTTATTTTATTTGGTTGCGCCGGGTCTTAGTTGCGGCAGGTGGGCTCCTTAGTTGCGGCATGCAGGCTCTTTAGTTGTGGCATGCGAACTCTTAGTTGCAGCATGCATGTGGGATCTAGTTCCCTGACCAGAGATCGAACCCGGGCCCCCTGCACTGATAGCGTGAAGTCTTAGCCACTGGACCACCAGGGAAGTGCCGTGAGAGGGGTTTCTGTTCAAGACGAAGACAGAGGCTCCTCCAGGGTAAGAGGGCTGGGGTTCCGTGGGGCAGCCAGGCAGGAGGCTTTTACAGGGCCAGGGCACGCTCCTGTAAGGAGCGTGGACTACTGTGATTCTCGAGTGGGCTAGTGTGGTGACTTGCTGAAAGGGTGCTGTTCTGTTGAGGACAGCTTCTCACCCATACTGTGTTCAGGATGTGCGGGCCCACAGTCCCCACCTCTGGGGCTTCAGGGGGGAGAAGCTGCAAAGAGAAGCAGCCCAGTTAAGTGTGAGCAAGGCTCACTTTGGTGGGGGAGGGTCGCCCATCTAAAGTCCACTCCTTAAACTCAGCGTGATCAGGGCAAGTTCTGAGCCTCAGTTTTTCATTAGTAAAAGGAGCATGAGTGTACTTCCCTCAGTCTTTTTTTTTTTTTTCAGGTATTCATGAACTAAAGCAACTGAAGCCTCTCAGCCATTGCCGACTCACAGTGAACACTCAATTAAAGGCGCTGCTTGCTGTTAGGAGCCGTTGGGAAACCTGAGCCACGGAGCCCGGCTAACCCTGTGCCATCAGCTGTGTGGCCTCGGGCGAGCCACTTAACCTGTCTGGCTTAGGATGTCACCTGACTGGGTGACTGTTTCTGTGTAAGGGTTTGTTAAATGGAAGTACAGATTCCACCCTGGGGGGAGCAGTTCACCCAGGTGAGTAGGTGCGTTGGGGAGGGAGATGGTACTGTGGGGAGCTCCCCGACCTCCAGGGTCTAAATATCACCCCCAGAGGCTATTTTGTCCTCCTAATCTACCCCTCTCGTTCTCTACCATTTCCCACAGGGCTGCAGGCTGAGCTGGGCTGAAAGAGATAAGAGATGAGTGACAGGAAGGCCTATGGACAACCTCATGGTCCCATACTGGCCTTCTGACCTTCTTGACAGCTACCATTCCTGCCCCACCCCTTCCTCCCTTTCCTATCCTCAGCATGTCTAATGTCCCTTGGAAGAGGGTCCCTAGCTTACACCGACTGAAACTATACATGTTGACACTTCCATAAATAAGTGTACGCAGGGCTGCTCCCATTGTCAGCCACTTAGAGACACTGACATGGCCCACGCCACACAATATGCTCACACACACAGAGACCTGCACAGAAATACTGTCATCACCAGACCCACAGAGACATCCTGACACGCAGACCCTCATGGTCACACTGTTATGCCTCACACACTGTCACACAGTAGTTCTTGTTCAACGTTCCAAAATGTGTATGGATCCACTTCTGTGCCCAGTGCATATGCTGTCATGCTGTCTCAAAGGTCACCCCGAGTGGTGCACAACCCCACGTGTTTCCTCAGCACACGCTGTCGCGGGCACACCTCCACGTCCGCTCACACAGTCACCCGTGCCCGGCCTCTTGCAGGCGTCTGGAGTCACGCACATCGTCTCATACAGCCTCATCCCCACTGCCCGCTGCACACCGGCTCTCACCATGACGTGTGGCTGCACGTGCTGTCTCATACAACCTGGACGCTGTCACACATGGTGTCACATATTCTGTTACAATCGTGAAGCGTCGCGTGCCATCTCACATGGTCACACACGGCAGCCACACACTGTCACCAAAGAATCATGGACACTGATACACAACCCCCCACCACTGTTCTTTATTTAGTCCCACACAGACTCACACATTCAATTTCAGGACTCTGGTGGTTTTATTTTACAAAAGCTTTGAATGTCCACGCCAAGGCTTGTCTGGGGCCCAGAGGGTTGGGTTGGACAGACATCTGGCTACAAGAGGGGAGGGACACCAACCCCTGCCCTGAGGCCATGCTCTGTGCCCTCATGAGCTGAGTGGGGCCACCACAGTGGTGGTGGTGGTGGGAGGCATGGGACCTGTGGGGAAGGAGCCTGTGGGTGAGCCCAACAGGGGCCCTGGGAAAGGCATGAGGTGGCTAACAGGCCCTGACAGCACCACGGGGCCCAGGCCTTGGTAGAGGTGGGCAGTACCAGGCGGGCCCAATGTCAAGCCTGAGGCCACCTCCCCACAATTCCCACTACTGCTGCCCCCAGCCACCACCATGAAGCTGCCAGCTGGCCCTTCAGCTGCTCCTGTACCTCCTAGACTCGATCCCCGTTTCTTTTTTCCTTTTCCAGATGCCTTGCGGTTTCGAGTCTGGATACCATCCTTCCGCATGGTCAGTGGTCGGTTCACCTGCCAAGAGGGAGGCCATGGGTGTTTCCCAACTCCACATCTTGCCTCTATGTCTCCTCCAGGGATGCTCTCTCCACCCCACTTCTTAAGAATAGGGAATTGGTTCAAGGACTAGGGAGTGCGCCCCTGGTGTGGCACAGGTATCGTTCTCAAGAATCCCGAGGTTGTGAGGCCCTGAGCTTGGGAAAGCCTTTCAGGCTAATCGGAGCTGCCCCTGGTCTAGGACGGGGGAGTGGAAGTTAGCTGATGGCCAAGGGAGGAGGAAGGAGGAGGGAGCAGGAGGAAGCAGGAGGAAGAAAGGTGATGAAGGAGTGGAGGAGGGAGGGGTGGGGAAGGTGGAGGGGGGATGGAGGAAGAGAGAGGAGAATAACAAACGGAGAAGGAAGGGAAGCGGGAGGAGAGGAGGGAGGCTCCGAGGGGCCCCGGGGCACCTGGTGTAGCTTGTAGTAGAGGCCGCAGGCATTGCACACAGGGTCGCCACTGGCATTTCTCCGCCACAGTGTGGTGGTGGTTGTCTGGCAGTTGGTGCACTGGGTACCTGCCCGTTTGCTGACAATCTGGGGGAGAGAGAATGTGAGGATGAGCACACTGGTGGGTGGAGGACTGAAAGAGGTGAGGGTCAGGTTAAGGCAGGGTTTCCGACAGGGCGAGGGCTGGGGGTTCTGTGTGGGTGAGGACAGGACTTCCTGGCCGGGGTAGGGGTTTGGGGTACTATATGGGGGAATACACCAGTAGTACCCAACTTTGGCCATCCACTGGAATCACTTGGGGGTTAGAAACGGTCCTGATGCCCAGGCGGCATCCCAGACCAATTAAACCAGCACATGTGGGGAGGGCCCCAGGCCCTAGTGGTTTCGAAGTGCCCCAAGGTGATCCCAGTGTGAAGCCGAGGATGAAAACTAAAGTGCAGGGAGAGGATGGGGTTCCTGCTTGCAGACTGTGAGGATAGGTTGAGGATAGGCGGCCCCGTACAAAAGCTGGCTTCCTGTGTGGATGGGGAAGGGGTGGGGGATGTGGGTTCTTGTAGAGCATGCGGACTGGGATCCCTGCACAGGGTGAGCACAGCGGTGGAGGCAGGCCTGGGTCTTACCAGGCGCTTCTTGGGCCGGATGAGGGGCCTGTTCTGCCCATTCATCTTGTGATAGAGGCCACAGGCGTTGCACAGGTAGTGGCCCGTCCTGTCCCGCCGCCACAGCGGGGTGGCCGTTGCTCCGCAGTTCACACACTCTCTGGCCTCTGGTGGGGTAGACGGAGGGGAAGAGGGAGCCAGGCTCAGTCCAGCTTCGCCCTGGACACCCCTGCCCGCCCCCAACCCCCACCTCCCAGTCCCTTTTTGAGAACCTCACCACAGGGGGTTAGGGGCAGAGTTCCACGAAGCTTGGGGGAGGAATAGGCTGCTGGATTGAGGGGGCTCCCAGTGGGAGAAAAGAAGGTACTGGAAAAGTCAGGGCCCCCATAGGCACTGCTGGGGACCGGAATTGATGAAGGCAGTGCAGGCCCCAGTGTCAAGAGGTCTGGACTCAGCCGCTCTGTCTTTAAGGTCTCCAGGAAGCTACCGCCGCCTTTCCCATCCAGATCTTCTGGGGCCTGGGGAGGGGAGTCCTCGCGGGTGGGGCACGCAGTCGAGGCAGGGTAGAGCCCGGTCTTGCCATAGGCCCAGCCAGCATATGGTGAGTTCCCTGGGATGCCTTCCATGCAGTTGAGCAGTGGGTACACCTGAAAGACTATTGGGGGGTATGGAAAAGGAGGAGGAAAGAAGAGGAGCAATCAGTCTAAAGTCATCTTGCTTTCAGGGTCTAATGATGCCCAAGAGCCCCAACATGGTGGCCAAGTTTCCAGCCTTTCTACAGGTGACCAGAATAGCTACTGGCCATTGGGTGACTCCTGGGTCCTGAGCCCCACTGGTCACTCTGGCAACTGAAATAACCTCCAGCCATTTCCAGGTGGGCTTTGAGGATGACTTGTTGGGATTTGGAGCCCATAGATCAGTTGGCAACTCGGGCCACCACCTACTTCCAACATTGCTTCCCAGTATGGCTATCCCAAGATGGCAGGCTGGGGAGCATTGGCATTCCCAGGTCTGGACTTAACTAGGGGTCAGCACAGCCACGTGAAGGCTTCCGGCCATTTTCAGGATGACTTCTTAGTAGGATTCTGCCTTAGCTAAGGGTCTCCATGGCAACCCCAATATCACGGAACCAGTGCCAAGACAGCTACCCAAAGAAGTTAGGTACCTGGGGAGTGTCTGTAGGCCTCAGCATCCCTGTAGTAGGCCAGTGCAGCAGCTGCAGCCGTGGCGGTGCTGGGGGCGGTGGAGGAGGCTGCTGTATCCAAGCCCTCAGGCCCAGAGGGGAAGAAGACCCCCGATTCTGGTGGTGAGGACACCAAGGCAGGATCCATAAACTGGGACAGGGGCTCGGAGGTCCCCAGGGCCCCGAGGCCAGGGAACTCCATGGGGCCTCTGGGGTTTGACCTGTGAGCACAGGAGGGGTCTTCAGACACAGAAGCCCTCCTCTTCCCTCTCCACCCCTTCTTCCCTCCTTTCTCCCTCTTCCCACTCCATCCCCTCAATCCTCTTATCCCCCCTTTCCATCTCCCTAGTACCCTCCTCTTGCCTCCTCTCCCCCTCCTCTTCCTCTCTCCCCTCCCTCATCTCTCCCTTATCTTCCACTCCATCCTCTCACTCCCCATCCTGCTCCTTTCCCCTTCTTCCTCATTTATCTTTCCTCTCCTCCTCTCCTTCTTCCACACCCTCCTCTTCCTCCCCTTCCCTTTCTTCTCCTCGCCCTCCTCCCTCCCCCGTCTCTTCCTCCTCCCTCCTCTCAGCTGCCCTTCTTTCTCCTCCTCTTCCCCTTCTTCCTTCTCTTTCTACTCCTGCCTCCCTCCCTCTTCTCTCTTCTTCCCCTCTTCCTCTCCCCCTCCTCTTCTCCCTGGTCCCCTTCTCTCCCTTCATCTCTTCCTCCTCCTCCTCCTTCTCCACCTCCCCTTTGCTCAGCCATCTCCCCCTTCCCCTTTCTATATCGGCTCCACTCCTCCTTCTCTTCCCTTTCCCTCCCCTCCCATCTTTTGTCTTCATCCTTCTCCTCTCCCTCCCCTTCTGCTCATCTCTTTCTCCCTCTCCTCATTTTCTCCTCTCCTCCTCCTCCTCCACTTCCTCTTCTCCCTCTGCCCCCACACTTTCTCCCCTCCGCCTCTAAAAGAATCGAGGTGGGGTGGGCTGGGGTGTGGAACCAGAGTCCCTTGAACTCCTTGGTCACCCCCCTGGACCTTGGGGTTCACCCTCATGTGCTCCCCAACTTCATCCCTATCTGTTGCATCTTGCCTTCTGACTTTCTCAGAAACCCCATGGTTTCCGGCTTGACTCTCCCCTCCCCCACCTCCGTTGGGTCTGCAGACGGAGGGCCCCTCAGTTCCTCCCTGCTCCATGGGGGGGTCAGTACCCCCACTGCTTATCTCTGCCATCCCCGCCCAACTTTTGAAATCACCCCAAGGCCACTGGCTTCCTCTGAGGAGGGGGACAGGTGGGAGGTGTTCCCTCTACCCATACCCTGTCCCCTGGGGAGGTCTGCCATAGTTCTGCTTTCAAGTTCCTTCAGTCCCCACCATCCTCAGGCCTCAGTTTCCCTATCTGCCGGTTAGGAGGTGGTGACAGGGCTCGAGCTAGGACTTAGGAGAAGGCAGCTTGGTCTCTCTGCCCCTTTGCCTCTGTCCTTCCCTGTGTGTATCTCTGTCTCCCTGTGTCTCTTTTTCCCTGACCCTGTTTCTTCTCAAGTCTGGCTCTCTGTATTTCCCTCCCATTTTTCTATGCTCCCATGATACATCTTGCTCTCTCTTTCTGTGCTTTTATAAATGTCTAATGTTTTCCCCCTCCCTTTCTCTGTCCTCCCATGTCTCTGTCTGATTGTCTCTCTCCTTCTTTATCTCTCTTTTTATCTCTTTGTTTCTCTCTCTCTTTCTTTGCTCTCTGAATCTTTTTCTGTTTCTCTTTTTCCCTCTCCATTCATCTCTCTGAATGTCTGTACATCTCTCCCACTCTGTTTCTTTCTGCTTGTTTGTCCCTT
Source organism: Balaenoptera borealis (assembly GCF_965194805.1). NCBI lineage: Eukaryota > Metazoa > Chordata > Mammalia > Artiodactyla > Balaenopteridae > Balaenoptera > Balaenoptera borealis. The sequence continues at coordinate 43,020,438 of NC_138881.1, read as the reverse complement.
CCTTAGTTTCTGTCTCTGGGTCCTCTGGCCTTATTTCCATGTCTGTCTGACTATTCCCGTACCCATGAACACACCCTCCTGCACACAGCCCCAGATGAAGAGCCAAGAAACCTACCCCTGCCCCTGACTTGCCCAGTGAATCTGAAGGCCTTGGTCTCCCTGTCTGTAGGGTGGAGTGACGAATATAGAGAAGACCATCTTCCCCCGCTTATGTGACCCATTGTATAGACAGGCTAAGAGTTGGGCCCGGGGTTAGGGGTCGTGCTGGGCTAGAGATGGGCCTGTCAGTGTGCCCACCACCAACCTCCTCTAGGGCCCAGGGCACCTGCTGTTTCTCCCTAGGGAGAGTGTCTTGCCTCCTCATCTCCTCATCCATCTCTTTCCTCTCTGTCTCACCATGATTCTATCTGTATCTCTCTCTGAGTTCCTGTCTCGCTCTCCTTTTCTGTTCCTGGGTCTCCCCCTCTTTCTTGTCTCTCTGTCTCTCTTACTCTTTCTTTGAGTCTCTGTTTTTCTTCTTTCTCTTCATGTCTCTGTCTTTTGCTTCTTTTCTCTCTCTCTCCATCTCTCTTTGTTTTTTCCTCCCTTCTCTCTGTCTCTGTTTGTCTCTTGCTCTTTTTGTCTCTATCACCACTCTTCCTTTATCCCCTCATTCTCACCTCACCACCACCCCCAATCTCCCTCCAGCCCCACTGCCCCCCGTCCCTGCACCTTGTACCTTGACAGGTCCAGGACTGCCCACCCCTCCCATGGCAGGGGCCCAGCCCCCCCCCCCACCCCTAGTTATCACTCTCCGGACAGAGATAAAGTTTATCTCGAGGCTGGGGGATATGAAAGCTCCTTATCAGCTGCCCCACTAGAGTAAGTGCTGCCCCAACGGGCAGCAGGCAGCAGGCCGGCACCCTCAACTCTCCCTCCGCCCAGCCCCTCACCCCAGGTAACGTCCCTATCCCAGCCCTCAAGGGAGGGTCCCTCGGGACTGAAGGGAGCAGAGCTGGGATATGGGGGCAGATGACTCTTGGGAGAGTTTGAGGTGGAGTTTGAGGATTAGGTACGGGGTTGAGGAGTCAGACGTTCGGAGAACAGCTATGGAGTTTGGGGTAAGCAGATATGGGTTTGTGGAGCAGAGAAAGGTCTGCTTGAAAGGTCCCATTTTGGGATCAGAAATAAGTTGGGAAAGCAGAGACAGGGTTGGGGATCAGAGGCAAAGTTTGAGAGAGAGAAAGTTGAGAAGTTGGAGATGTAGTTTAGGGGTCGGGGTGGATTCCAAGAGTCATGGAAAAGTCTGAGGGTCCAGGGGTTTTGCTGGAGCGGAGGTGGAGTTTGGACAGGCAGGCAGAAATGTGTCTGATAATTAGAGATGGCTTATGGAAGCACAGGAGGAGTTTGAGAACAGAGATAGAATTGGAGAACAGAAAGATTTGGGGCCAGAGAGGACACCTGGGGAGACACAAAAATATTTGGGGGCTAAGATGGGGTTTAGGGAAGGCAGACATGAGGATTCATGTGACAGAACAGATTTTGGGGGGGTAGACTTGGTGTTTGGAGTGACAAAGGGTTGGGGCAGAGATGGTTTTAGGGCATCAGAGAGAAGTCACAGGGAACAAATATGGGGTTTGAGAGGTGGAGATGGTGGTAAGAGCATGGAGCTAGGGTTTGGCAGGCCAGAGACAGGTTTGGGGGGTCAGAGAGAGGATTGGGGGCAGAGACAAGGATGTTGTGGAGTAGACAAGGGCTTGGGGAGCAGAAATAGGTATGGGGGGACAAGAGTGAGCCTTTGTGGAGAATTCAGAGACAGAGACAAGTTTGGGCGAGTGAAAGTCAGATTTGGGGCAGAGGTAGGATTTGGCAGGATGAAAGCATGTTTCAGGGGGCAGAGGTGGGGTATGGTGGGCAGAGTTAAGGGATCAGGGGAGCATAGATATCTTGGAAGGAGTGGATGGGAGTCAGGGCAGAGAGAGGTGGGGTTTGGGGAGTAGATTTGGGGTAGAGATGGGGGTTGGAAAGACAGAGGTGGTCTGGAGGAGCTGTCAGGGGATTCAGGGGTGGTAGACACTTTGGGGACCAGTGGTGGGTTGGGGAGCCTAGAGCAAGCTGGGGGAATAGCCTTGAAGTAAGGGGCAGCAGGCCCGGGCTTTGCCTTGCTGGGGGCTCTTGAAGGGCTGAGACTGACCTGGGCTGGTTGGTGCGGAGGGTTCAGCTGCTTTGGGGATGTGGCGAGCTCAGTGTGATCCCAGGGGGTGTCCTGGCTGGCCTTGGCCTTTGAGGCTCCCTTCCTCCTTCCCTCCCTCCCTCCCCTCTCCCTCCTCCCTCCTCCCCAGGGAGTGGCTGGTGCCCCAGTGGGTGGGGCGGGCCAGGGGAGGGGGCGGGCCCCCCTCCTGTGGGGCACCTCTTGGGCAGTGGGGGCCTTCCTCCACCCCACCTGCCCACCCCATGGATTCTTGGACCCTGTTTGACTTGGGCTTCTGTGGATTTCAGTGTCCAGCCAAACAAAATGGGCTGAAGCCAAGATAAAATGAAAATAGCAGATGTGGTTTCATGACCCCTCTGGGCTTTTCAGTGAGTGTTTGTAAAGCCCCTACTGTGTGCTTAGCCAGGTGTGGGCTGGGCCCTTATGTATGTGTCCTCCTGGCCAAAGGGAGAGGAGGTATGTGACTGTACCCATTTTGCAGGTGACAAGAATGAGGCTCAAAGAGGTTTGGTGGGAATTTGAATCAAGATGTCCGTGGGACATCTTCAGGACCCAGGCCCACCCTGGGGACCAGGCCAGGACTGGAGGGAGGCAGAGGCACATTCACTCAGCGCCCCACTTGGGGCTTACGCCAGCTCCGGCCTGCCCTGGGGCAGCAGATAAGTCTTATCAGATGGAGGCCAGTGTGGCTGTTGGCTCCGCGGTGGTAACAGGCTGTCTTGGGATGGGGGGCGGGGCTCGGTGGGGGACACCCAGGGACAGCGGCCTCAACTCCTTGCCCTCAACTTCTTGCCCGCCATGCGGCTTTGGAGGCGGGAAACAGGTGGGACTTGGGGCTGGTTCCTCTGTGGGCCCTTGAGTAGGATAGGGTGGGGGAAGGGAAGGAGGATTGAAGGGATAGAGAAGGGAGAGAGGCAGAGAGACAGAGAGATGGGAATGGGGAGATGCAGATAAACAGAGAGAAAGAGATCTAGAGCTGGGAGGAGACAGAGGGCACAGAAAGGAATGAGAGACAGAGAGGGGTGAGAGATGCACAGAGAGAGCCGGAGACAGTTAAGGACAGATAGAAAGAGGGGCAAAGAGAGTGGGAGACAGGTAGAGATGGACAGAAGGGGAAAGATAAAGCCTGAAAGTGACAGAGGCCAAGGATACAGGTGGAGAATCTGAGAAGGGAGAAAAAGATGATGTAGAGAGGGGGACAGAGACAGAGATTCAGAAACAGAGAGTCTGAGAGGAAGTCCATGAGACTCCAGGCAGCAGCCTGGGGTATGCCCTGGGCAGGTGGTGCCAGGGTGGGGTGGGAGGGGGTGTGGATTGATGTGGACCCATGTGGCCTGTGGCTCTGCCCTCAACTTGCTGAGAGGGACCTCCAGAGAGTCACTGGGCCCTGCGCCTCAGTCCCCACCTTCTTGCCCTGTCCTACCTCCCCCAAATAGTAACAACGGTGACAAGGACCAGTGTCTCGTTGCTGGCACAGACCTGTGCCTGGCCTGTTCTGGGCACTTTCCCCATGTAAAATCATTGAACACACATGTATGCAGTAGGTGTCCAACTTGGGTCCCTGTAGGACAGTGGGTAAGACTAACCAGTCAATGGCCCTGGGACTCCATGGGACAGGGAGCTCCCCTGACCACCCGTTCTGTAGATGAGGAGACTGAGACCCACCAAGGGCAGAGGGCAAGGCTGGAGCCCCGGGTCAGTAGGGTCTGCTCACTCACTGGCCCACCCCAGAGGGAGTTTACCATCCTCATCTCACCTCTCTGGGCCGCAGTGTCCTCATATGCAAAATGGGAGATTTGAGGAGGAAAGAGAGCAAGGCCATTTATCGAGCTCCTGCTCTGTGCCCCACTCTGTGCCAAGCCCTCGTCAGTAAGAACAAGGACAAAGACTCCTCTGACTCAAGTGGCGATGGTTTCAGGACATCCACTCTGGAGCCAGCCCACCCTCATTTATAGGCTGCCCTTATCACCGACTGGCGTGTGGCCTTGGGTGAGTTACCGTCCCCTCTGGACCTCAGTTCCTCATCTGAAGAGATGGGGTAATAATAGCGGCTACTCCATAGGGTGATTAGGGTGACTAAATGAGATTTAATCCATTAAGTGATTTTAACTCATTTGATTCTGAAATCTCAATAAATATTAAGTATTCTTATTTATTCATTGGGTACCTACTGTATACGAAGGATAGTATTTGGCCCTTTTTTATCAGCACTACTACTAATTCTAGTACTAATGCTAATAATATGCTGACACCAATGCCAGTACTAATTCTAATTACTAATGTTCTAATATTGATATGAGCACTAATGCTAATTTTAATAGTGACAGTAATAATAATACTAACTGTAATCTAACACGAGTACTTTATGAATATTAATACTAATTCTAGAACTAATAATTATTATTCATTTAAATTCTATCGACAACTCTAATGGTAATAATAATAATAATTCTGATACTAATACTTTTCCTAGCATTAATATAATAACAACAGCAGCATTATTTTGCCCTGCCACCTCAGGCACTGTGCTAAATGGTCTCCATGCATAATTTTATCCTATTCTCACCAGGTCCTTGTGGTATAAGTGCATATAATTGCCCCCATCTTCTAGACTGGGAGTAGGTGCAGAGAAATAATGTTCGTCTAAGGCCCTGGGTTCTTGTCTCAGCTCTGACTGATTTGCTGCATGATTCCTGGGGAGGCCACCCTCTGAGCCTTAGTTTCTTTGCCTGGAAAATGGGTATAATCATAGAATCCACCTCAAATGTTGTTGAAAGGCCACTCAACACAGAGCCTGCCCGCACACCATAAATGGTGAGCTCTGTAGTGGTAACTCTCCTCATTGTTACTATTACTAGAAATAGCAGTTGCAATGTTGGGATGAGGTAGGGAAAGCTGCCCCCCCCTTGGGAAGGGCAGGCTGGAGGCATGTCTCAGACAAGGGTTTGGCTGCTGGACCTACAGTCCATTTCTTCATAACTGGAGCAGAGAAAGGGCTCAGGAAGGGAAGTAAAGGGTGGGGAGTGGGGGCCTCAGGGCTCTGCCTCCATCAAGGGCCAAAGCCCTGTGGCTCTGAGGCCAGGCCTCACCCCATTCCCTCCCCCATCCCTGTGGAGGGGGCATAGGCCCAGAAGCCTGTGGCGGCAGTTCAGCCAGCAGGGAGGCAGCTGGGAGTGGGCAGATAAGGGAATCGGCAGGGCCAGGCCAGGCTTTGGGGGACACCGACGAGGGCGGGGGCAGGGGTGGGGGTGGGTGTTTGGGCCAAGCATCCTTTCCATCAGGCCTCCATTTGAGACTCAGCCCCAACGGCCTTTCTTCCTCTCTCTTCCCGGAAGCCTTCCCTGACTGGTTCCCTCCCTCCTGGCATCTTCTGGGGCTCCAGAGCTTGGTCCAAGCCCATGGCATTTGGACTATTCTTGTCTAAATCCTACTTGGTCATGGTGTATAATCCTTTTATATGTTACTGAATTCTATTTACTAATATTTTGTTGAAGATTTTTGCATCTATATTCAAAAGAGATATTGGTCTATAATTGTCTTTTCTAATTATGTCTTTGGTTTTGGTAGGAAGTAATGATGGCCTCATAAGTTCCTTCCCTTTTATTGCCAAGTAATAGTCCATGGAATCGATATACTATAGTTTGGTTAACCATTCATCTGCTGATGGACATCTGGGTTGTTTTCAGTCTTTTTCTTATTACAGCAAACCTGTAACTTACAAACTCATATGCCTCTCTCTGTTCACACACACGTGGAAGAGTTTTTTCCTGGGGCAGGGGATACCAGTCTATCCATCCATCCACCTACCCAACCATCTATCCATCCATCCATCCACCTACCTATTCATTTATCCACCCATTTGCTGCCCTTCCTTCCTTCTTTCCTCCCTTCCATTCTTTCCTTCCTTCCTTCCATAAATCATCTATCTCTAGGCATATAACATCTGGGTCCAAGGCAAGCTGTTTTGTAAAAATAGGCAAGAAACCTGCTACAGCTTTTGGCAAAGCCTTTCGTGTGCTGAAACTCATATCCTTAACCATCCTCTATTCCCAACATTTTGGGGGCTCCCTGGGAGTTTACTCATAGGGCATGGCTGAACTACCACCTGGAGACTGTTTAGAGACCAGAGCCCACAGGACTAGGGGCTCCCTCACCTCCGGGAGATCCTCATATGTACTCCTTCATCCATCTCTTACTTGCTCGGGGACCGTACTCTCCCCTTTCCTCTTTTCCTACCTCATTTGCTGGTTCCTCCTCTTGATTCCGAACTCTAAATGTCCCTGGGCCTCTTCTCTAGTTGACATTTTCTCTCTTGGTGAACTCATCCAGTCTCCGTCTTCAGAGTATCTCCAGAATCTAACCATTTTTTTTTTATCACCTCCCCTGCCAGCACCAGCATCGCTCACCTAGACCACTGCAGTGGCCTCCTCCTCAGGGTCCCCCGGCTTCCACCCTCAACCCTGCAGTCTATATTTTCCTCGCAGCAGCCAGAGGAAGCCTGTTAAATCCTAAGTCAGATCATGGCCCTCCTCTGCTCAAGACCCTCCTGCGGCTCCCCTGTCATTCGTGGTAAAAGCCAGAGTCCTCTGCATGGCCCGTGAGGCCTCACACGATCTGTGCCTCCACCTCTCCCACCTCACCTCCTGCGGTTCCCCCTCACTCACTCTGCTCCACTGCACGGCCTCCTCCTCCTCGCTGTTCCTCACACACACGCCAGGCCCCTTCATGCCTCAGGGCCTTTGTACTGGCTGTACTCTCTGCCTGGTAGGCTCTTCCTCCAGCTATTGGCGCGGCTCCCTCCCTCATCTCTTCAGGTCTGTGCTCAAATGTCTCCTTAGTGAGGTTTCCCCTGACCATCCCATTACACATTGGAAACTGCCCCAGTGATTTTTATCTGTGTCACCACTTTTCCATATTTTCTTTTTCTCCAAAGCACTTATCCTCTAACACACTTGACATTTTCCTTACTTAATATTATTTCTTTTCTGTCTCTCCCACTAGAATGGCAGCTCCACGAACATAGATGTGCTTATCTCTTCTGTTCAACACTGTGTCTCCAATGCCTGGAACAGGGCCAAGCACGCAGTAGGTGCTCAATGTATGTTTATTGGTTGACTGACTGAGTGAATGGTGGGGGAAGGGGACAGAAACAGAGGAAATTTGTTCTTGTCCCATCTGTCTACTCTGTCAGGAGCTGAGCCTCAGTTGAGATGAGTCTGAACGTACCAGATCCAAAGGTAGAAAGTGCCACATTCCCTGGGGATGAGACCAGGTAAGGCGCTCCAGGACAAGGTAGTATCATCTGGGCTGTGAAGGCCCCATGGTAATCACAGAGATCTTGGGGTTCAGTCAAGCCAGTGTGGTGGAGGAAACAGCAGGCAGCACTTGGAAGGAGTGAGGTGAATCAAAAAGGATGAAAAAGGATGGGCTCACTGACAAGGAGAAATCTGTCAGGGGCCTTGAATCCGAAGGCGATGACCCTAAATTTGGTCCTCAGCGATGTCGTACCCTGGTCACTGACCCCCAAACAGCTCAGAGACCTCAAGTCCTAGACAAACACCCATACATAAAGCTGAAACAGTAATTAATGAAGAGCTCATATTAATTGAAAGTTATTAATTTATTGGGGCAGCTTGGATGGAGGACACTCAGACATGTTGGTCCCAAACCTGCCTCAGATCCTCCAGCAGGATGTGTGAAGTGCCTAAGTCCTCAGTCCTTAGAGGTTCCTGGGCCTGGGCGAGGGTTTGCAGGAAGGAAGGGAGAGGGCGACATAGCAGGGGACAAGATGGCAGAGAGCTAGCCTCCATCACAAGGAGATGTAGTTGGACACCTCAATCAGGTTTCTGTCAGGGTCTTGGAAGTAGGTGGACATACTTTTGCCCCCTTTTGCCCCCATTCTGGGGACTGGACCCTCCTCAATGGGGACATCACAAGCCTGAAATGGGAGGAGAGAACAAAAGTCATTCGTCACAGTCCATGTGTGGGACCAAATTTCATTCTTTACAGTGGCCTAGAAGACCCCTGTATCTTTCTCACTTCATCTCCTACCATTCTCCCCTCCCTCACCCTGCTCCAGCTACTTACTAGCTGTATGACCTCAAGCAGAGTACCTAACTGCTCTGTACCTCAGTTTCCTCATCTGTCAAATGGGGATGATAATGTACCTAGTGTTATCTAGTTAGTGGCAGAGTCAGAATTCAAACCCAGGCAAGTCTGGGCCAAAGTCCGTACCCTTAATCCCGATGCTTTACCCACTTTCCTTCCAAACCAGACTTTTTCACTGATATTTTCCAAAGGAGTCCAGGTCAATTTGCATGAAGTGTATTTAATACCTCAATCTGTGTTCCCCAAAAGGAGAACCAATGACCCCTTCAAATGAAATCATTTTAAGTATTACAAGGACACTAAATTAAAGAACAGGAGCCAGAAATTATTCCCTCTTCAATCCTCTTTCAATCCTCTGATTATACAAAGAAGAAAGTCTCTGGTGGATGTGAAGTCCTTAACCACTTGCCAAATCTAAATTTGTCAGGCCCAGAGAGTGGGGGCAATGGAAGTGGCTATAATCTAATGACATTGTGATGCTTTTATAGCTGTTTGTTTTTACAGTTACCTCCCCTTTATGCCAAGATATAATGGGTTTTCATTTACTTGGTTGAACATTGTCTTTTTACATAAATGTATTTATATAAATAGAGTTTAGGTATAATTTTTTTCACAAGGGTGACGTAAAGTTTTCTTTTAAAATACATTTGTGGGCTTCCCTGGTGTCGCAGTGGTTGAGAATCCGCCTGCCAGTGCAGGGGACATGGGTTCGATCCCTGGTCTGGGAAGATCCCACTAAGCCTGTGTGCCACAACTACTGAGCCTGTGCTCTAGAGTCCGCGAGCCACAACTACTGAGCCCGCATGCTGCAACTACTGAAGCCCGCATACCTAGAGCCCGTGCTCTGCAACAAGAGAAGCCACCGCAATGAGAAGCCCACGCGCTGCAACGAAGACCCAACACAGCCAAAACTAAATAAATAAAATAAGTTTATTAAAAATAAAATAAAATACATTTGTTTACAGGGAAAAATGATGTCAATAAAAATAGTGAATAAACAATTGTGCATAGATCTTATCTGGATGTGATGAAACCTGTTATGTCTGAAGTTTGAATCATGCTTCTGTTTTCACTGCATCTGCAGCAGCTTTCTCAAAAGAGGATGGAAGTCTGACTCACCGCAAGGTGCTGGACCATTTCCTCCAAAGGCTGTGATCAAGCATATATCCAGGGAGCCAGGAACTGGGTGAGCGGCTTTGGGTTCAAATTCCTTTCCCGCCTCGTGGAGGTTAAATTTCTGGTCTCCAAAACACAATGCTTTCCGGTCTCCCTATTTGGGGAGAGAAAACAACCTGGAACTAAACCTCCAAGATGAGTGTGAGGCAAAGCCCCCTACCTACCTCAACAAGGTTAAAAAATAAAAAGTAGAACAAGGTTTTTGATGAAAAACAGCAGCCCATTGTCCCACGCTTGTCTCATTCCCTAGAGGCAACTGCTTTCAACGTGTGTATGTGTTTCTTCTGGAAATTATTTCCATACCACCAAATAATATGTTTATACTACCCATGGCAGAGACTGCAATCTGTCTACTTAATATACATTTCTCCCCTTTTCTTTTAAACACAACCCAAGTTTCAGTGGGGTTTATTGTACACCCAGCTTTAAAAACCTGCATTTCCCAGCATTCCTTGCTGGGTGACCATGTAAGACCAGACAATGAGATGTCAGTAGAGGCTGTGAGCAGTGCTTCTGGGAACCTCCCCACCCCACTAAGCTGATGCTTTTTGCCCACTCACTTCCTCCTTCCAGCCACTGCCTGAGCCCTGCCTGCCTACCTCTGGACTGATTGTTGAATGAGAGAAAAAGAAAACTCTATTTTATGTAACCCACTGGTAGTTAAATTTTCTCCCACGTGCCTCCAAACAATCCCTAACTGATGTGCCACTATGTCTTGATTTGGCAACTTCAGACATTTTCTATCCTTTTCCCGCTAAGATAAATGAGAATTTAGCTCATCCACATTACTACCCCTCCCAACAGAATTCTGTCATTGGTTTTAGCTCCTCTTTTGGTTCCTTTACAATTTTAAAATAACCCACTTTCGTCTTTATGTTTTGATGGACGAACATAGTATCTCATTGGCCCGACTATCCTCTTCATCCTGCCTCCCTCTCCTGAGCCTCTCAACTTCTGCCATTTTTAAAAAAAATCATTTTTATGTTCCTTTCATCTCACCATGATGGATACTACATCCATTCTATCAGAAAATGACTTTATTTCACTTGAATGATAGTTCGGCTGAGTATAGAATTTGAGGTTGTAGGTTATTTTCCTGCAGCCTTTTATTTTTTATTTTAAAAGTTTTTTAATTTTTTACTTTTTAAATAAATGTATTTATTTTATTTATTTATTTTGGGTCTTCATTGCTGTGCTGGGGCTTTCTCTAATTGTGGTGAGCGGGGGCTACTCTTCTATGCGGTGCGCAGGCTCTAGGCACACACAGTAGTTGCAGCACGCAGGCTTCAGTAGTTGCAGCACTCGGGCTCAGTAGTTGTGGCTCACGGGCTCTAGAGTGCAGGCTCAGTAGTTGTGGTGCACGGGCTTAGTTGCTCCGCGGCACGTGGGATCTTCCCGGACCAGGGATCGAACCCATGTTGCCTGCATTGGTAGGCGGATTCTTAACCACTGCGCCACTAGGGAAGTCCCTGTTTTTTTATTTTTTAAAAAAATATTTATTTATTTGGCTGTGCCAGGTCTTAGCTGCAGCGTGCAGGATCTTTTTTTTCAGTTGTGGCATGCAGGCTCTTAGTTGCGGCATGCATGTGGGATCTAGTTCCCTGACCAGGGATCAAACCCAGGCCCTCTGCATTGGGAGCACAGAGTCTTAACTGCTGGACCACCAGGGAAGTCCCCTCACAGCCTTTTAAATATGTGGCTTCGTTGTCTTCCTGAGTCTGGTATTGCTGATAAGAAGTCTGATGTTAATCTGTTTTTCATTCCTTTGATAGATGATGCATCCACCCTCCACTACTGCAGCTCTTAGGACTTTTCTTGATCCTAGATGTACTGAAATTTCACTCAAGTGTGTCCAAATAACGGGGGTTGAGGCTTCATATGCCTCACTATCATTATTGGGCCACGCAAGACCCTTCTCTAGTTTTATTTGTGTGTTTAATCTTTTTATCTCCATTCTTCATTCCTGTTTCCACCCTGGGCAATGATTTTAATGTGTTTGATGTTCATCCTTCGGTTTTTCATAAGTTATTGTAAAAGGTGTATTTTTTTTATGTGTGTATGTGATAAATGGTACCATGCTATAGACCTGATTTGGCTTCTTCATTTTTCATTCAGCATGATCTTTTTAAGAGCTGTCCATCTTGCTATGTATATATCCAGTCTGATATTGCATAATTCTGTTTTTATGCATAGCATTCCGTGTTAGTTTTACATTTTTTACCCTGTTTGCCATTCCATGGGCCCTTTCAATTTAAGACACATTCAGTGTCTGTGCATCTCCCACTTTTGAAGTTGTTCCAAATTCTCAAGGATTGTAGTCAGTCTCTGGAAACCTCCTTTTTACCTTGAAGCTCTTTTTCTTGAGACCTTCCCTTCTCCTGATCCAAACTGGACTGATTGTTTTCTAGGTAGCTTTCTGGATCTTCCTCTTGGGATCCACAGTGTCCTGACTTTGATATCTTTCTTATTCCTGGATTAATCACTCATTTTGATATAGCATATTCTCAAGTAATTTTCAAAGCAAGTAGGCAAAGTTTCTGCGTCTTTTTATGTCTAAGAATGTTTCCTTCTACACTCACCTTGATTAATAGTTTGGTCACAGAATTCTAGGTTGAAATGTTTTCCCTCAGAATCTTGAAGTTGTTCTTCAATTGTCTTCTGGTCTCTGACTCTTGGGAAATCTGAAATCTGCCTATTTCCTTTTCCTTTGTAGTTGAACTACTTTTCTTTTTAACCTCTCTGAAAGCTTCTAGGAGATTTGTTTTTATTTTGATGTTCTGTAATTTCATAGGAACATATCTAGGTGTCAGTGTGCCGGATACTCAGTTAACCCTTTCCATATAAAGACTGGAAAGTTCTCTTGCATTATTCTATGGTAATTTCTTCCCTTCCTTTTTCTCCATTCTCTCTCTGAAAGTCCTACTATTCAGAGTTGGGAATCTTCTCCATTGATCCTTTAAATTTTTCTCACAGATCTTGTGTGTGTGTGTGTGTGTGTGTGTGTGTGTGTGTGTGTTTTGGAGTTTTAAGTTACTTTTTTTAAAAAATAAATTTATTTATTTATTTTTGGCTGTGTTGGGTCTTCGTTTCTGTGCGAGGGCTTTCTCTAGTTGCGGCGAGTGGGGGCCACTCTTCATCGCTGTGCGCGGGCCTCTCACTATCGTGGCCTCTCTTGTTGCGGGGCACAGGCTCCAGACGCGCAGGCTCAGTAGTTGTGGCTCACGGGCCCAGTTGCTCCGCGGCATGTGGGATCTTCCCGGGCCAGGGCTCGAACCCGTGTCCCCTGCATTGGCAGGCAGATTCTCAACCACTGCGCCACCAGGGAAGCCCTAAGTTACTTTTTAAAATAGTATAATCAAGTTTTACCCCACCTGCAATTTGGCATTTGGGGAAGTGATTGCCTTGAAAGTCATCACCTCCATGCCCAGGATCTGAGAGTAAAACATAGAGGTGTCTTTGATGCTCTTTACTATCATCACAATGTGGTCAAGTTTATGGATAAGACACAGGGAAGGGGCCTGACTGTTGTCCCTCCATGACTAAAAAAAGAAAAAAAAAGAGAAGAGACCACACTACCACTGGTCACACCCGTGTTTCCTGTGTTTCCTTCTCCCCGCCTCCTCTCACCTCCTCGGTGACTATACTTCCTTCTACCCCCGTTTCAAGGGGAAAGTCCTGGGAGGAGTCTTCAGTACTTATTGCTCATGTGTGGATTCACAAGAGTCCATGTGTCTGCCACGACCACTCTCCACTGTTTTCTTGTTCTTTTCCTCCTTCCAGAGGGATAGAGGTGAAGATAGGGGAGTGGAGACCAAAACCAAACTCTCCCTTGTTTTCCCTGAGCTGGAATTGATCTCTTTTGTAAGAAATGATAAGACACAGAGGAGGCCCAACCCCATGAGTACAAGCCCTTTATTGGCCAATTTAACCCAGTCCCCTCCTTTCTCACTCTACAGTTAAGATAACAGAGCACAGGACAAGAAGGGAGCATCTCAGATGCAATAAATGTTTCTGGGCATGTGTGCCTACAGATCAACCTTGACACCCAGTGGGAGGGCACACTGCCCCACCCCTTATTCCTGCCTTCAGCACACCTCCCACCAGATCTTTCTCTTGATTCGCATTCTTTAGTAATTTGTATATTTACATTTCATCTGCTACAGGATTATAAGATGCCTGTGCACCATAAATTGCAGAGTATAGTGGTTAAAATAAAAGATTCTGGAGCCAGACTGACATTTTACTCTCTGTGCCTTGGTTTCCCCTTCTGGAAAGTGGGCATGATTTTATATGTGTTTTATAGGACTGTTGTGAACAATTAAAAAAAAAGAGTTGGGGGAAATTCCCTGGTGGTCCAGTGGTTAGGATTCAGCGCTTTCACTTCCAGGGACCCAGGTTCGATCCCTGGTCGGGGAACTAAGATTCCACAGGCTGGTGGGGGGGGTTGTGAGGGGGGTGACCAAAAAAAAAGGAGGGGGCTTAGGACAGTGCCTGACATAGCAAGTGCTGTAAGGGTTAACAGTGATGATGATGATGATGATGTCGTGGTCATCTTGTTAAAATTCCAGACTCTCTACCACGACCCCCAATCTCTATGGCCTCATCCATTGCTCTTGAACGCCAAGCCACATTGTCCTTTTGCCTGTTCCTCATAAGGGCCATCCTTGTACCTTTAGCCCTCAGGCCCCTTTTTTTTAATTAATTTTTATTGGAGTATAGTTGCTTTACAATGTTGTATTAGTTTCTGCTGTACAGCAAAGTCAATCAGCTATATGTACACATATATCCCTTCTTTTTTGGATTTCCTTCCCATTTAGGTCACCACAGAGCACTGAATAGAGTTTGCTGTGCTATACAGTAGGTTCTCATTAGTTATCTATTTTATACATAGTAGTGTATATATGTCAATCCCAATCTCCCAGTTCATTCCACCCTCCCTTTCCCCCTTGGTATCCATACGTTTGTTCTCTACATCTGTGTCTCTATTTCTGCTTTGCAAGTAAGTTCAGCTGTACCATTTTTCTAGATTCCACATATAAACGATATTATATGATATTTGTTTTTCTCTTTGTGACTTACTTCACTCTGTATGACAGTCTCTAGGTCCATCCGTGTCTCTGCAAATGGCACAATTTCGTTCCATTTTATGGCTGAGTAATATTCCATTGTATACGTGTACCACACTTCTTTATCCATTCATCTGTTGATGGACGTTTAGGTTGCTTCCATGTCCTGGCTATTGTAAATAGTGCTGCAGTGAACATTGGGGTGCATGTCTCTTTTTGAATTATGGTTTTCTCCAGGAATATGTCCAAGAGTGGGATTGCTAGGTCATATGGTAGCTCTATTTTTAGTTTTTTAAGGAACCTCCATACTGTTCTCCATAGTAGCTGTACCAATTTACATTCCCACCAACAGTGTAGGAGGGTTCCCTTTTCTCCACATCCTCTCCATCATTTATTGTTTGTGGATTTTTTGATGATGGCCATTCTGACCAGTGTGAGCCTCAAAGCCTTTTGCACATGCTAATATCTGTCTCCCTGATTAGAATATCAGCTTTGTAAGAGTAGAGATTTCTGTTTTGTTCCCCACTGAATCCCAAACAACTAGCAGATGTTCAATCATATTTGTTCAGTTAATGAATATCTACTACAATAATTAGGCCCAGTGCCTGGCACAAATCTGACTTCTATTCTATTCTATTCCATTCCACCATGCTATACCATTCCACCCTATGCTATTTTATCCTGTTCTATTCTACTGTGTTCAATTCCATTTCAAACCATTACATTTTAAACAATTGATTTCACTTGAGCCCCAGCTTTAAAAAAGTACTGTGCTTTTCTATTTTCATGAGTGAAGGAGGCATTAGCAAAATTCCTGAGTTCTGCTGTCCTCATGGATATAGAGGATCCATATGAACACAGAAGCAGTAGAATGAGAAAATGACTGACGTTTGGGCTTCATTGAAAATAAAGTCATATGTTTAAAAAAGTCTTATTAACCTTTTAATGTCTGTAGGATTCGTAATAGCACTCCCTTTTCAGTCCTGATATTGGTATTCTGTATTTTTTCTCTTAATTTATTAAGAGGAAAAAACAGAAATTACTAATAGGTTATTAATCTGTTCAAAGAACCACTTTTTGACTTTATTGATTTTCTCTGTTGTATGTTTGTTTTCCAATTTACCAGTTTCTGCTCTTATCTTTATAATTTCCTTCCTTCCACTTTCTCAGGTTCAATTTGCTGTTACTTTTCCAGATTCCTGATATGAAATCTTAGGTACTTGATTTTCAACTTTTCTGATCTATAGGCATTTAGAGCTACAGATTTCCCCTAAGCACTGCTTTAGCCACATCCCCCAACTTTGATCAGTTTTTGGAAATCAGCTCAACCTACTCCTCCCATTATTCAATGCCCTGCTAGCTCACATTCACTCCCCGGATTCTGCTTTGCAGATGCAGAGCTCCATCCTTGCAAATTCAAGGATAAGCAAAGCTGGCTCTCTTAAGGAACTGGAAGAAGGCCCATGTGGCTTAGAATCCAAGAGTGAGGCAGGAGGAGGAGGGGAAGGCAGGGCCAGATCATGCAGGGTTTTCAAGGTGAGGTTCTGGAGGCTGGTTTTGAAAAAGATGACTGAAGAAAAATGCACAACCTAAAAGTTGCGAGTTATGCTTTATCTCAGGACCTTATTGAGGACTGAGGACTGTAGCCCAGAAGACAGCCTCGCAGATAGCTCTCAGGAACTGCCCCAAAGAGGTAAGGGACGAGCCTGGATTTATAAGAGTTTTTGCTGAAAAAAACCCCCAAAACAACCATGTAGTCAAACATCAAAAGATTACTGCTAATCACAAAAAGCAGACATTCCAAGTTAATGATTTTAGTGCTTTATGTATGAGAAGATGCAAGAGTCTGGGCTCATTGAAATCATTTCTCAGATATGCATGTTAACTCTCTAGGGCCAGTATCCAGTTTTTCTCTGTCCTAAATTCCCCCAGGGCGCACCGCTGGGGGTACCGTGGCTGATGGCTTGAGGGCAGGCAACATTCATTGTTTACTGGAATGGCAGGCAGCATTCCCTTTCCACAAGCAAGACATAGTAATCACTTAAGCTTACGGTGTGCCAAACCTTGTTCTAAGCACTACACAAAATATAATCCATTTTATTTCTCACAACAACCGTATATGTATATACGTGTATTATATATGTAAATATATATACACTAGAGTATCCAAAATATGATTCTCTCCCTCCTGCCTCCTCCACAGGGAAGGCTTCTATCTTTCAACACAGTCCTCTTCAAGGTCTCCTTCAGGGAGCCAGGGACCCCTGGAATTCTTCTAGCAAACCTCAAGGTCAGCGCTGTTTCCTGGCCCCTCCCCGCCTCACCCCACCCCATCCGGATGGCCCTGGCTGAACTGGCTCCCGGGAACCGCCCCGAGGGAGCCGGGAGCCGAGTGCAGCAGCAGCCCACTCCTGGCGGCCGTGCTGACGGCAGACTGGGTGTTAGAGCAGGGGCTTTCCGTGTCCCTCTGCTGCCCTCTGCTTGTCTTTGAAAGAGGAAGGAAGAGAGGACGGGAAAATGGACGAAAGCACACCGGGATAGCCCGCGTGAAAGGGAAGCAGGTTACCAGGCCCGGCTGGGAATACCCAGCCTCGGTGCCAATACCCGTGCCCCAGACCCCCATGGGCCACCCTGTTCACCTGCTTCTCCGAAATCCTGCTCCACATCCTGGCTGGCAGCCTGGAGGGCAGATGGCGCGGCATGGTAGGCTTCCTTGCCCCCGGCCTCCGGACAACCCTCTGGCTCAGCGCCTGGAGATCAAGGGGCAGGAATGGGAGGGCCACGGGCTGGGGACTGCTGGTGGTGACCGAGGTAGACGGGGCAAGTATAAGGACTCTGACATAAAACTCAGGGCCTCGAAAGTAAAAGCTTAAGGTGTGTCTTAGCCAGCTCAGGCCGCCATAATATAGCACTATAGACAGGGTGGCCAAAACAACAGAAATTTATTTTCTTACCATTCTGGAGGCCAGACGTCCAAGATCGGAGTGCCAGCATGGTTGGGTTCTGGTGACATCTCTCTTCCTGGCTTGCAGATGGCCACCTTCTTGCCATGTCCTCACATGGCATAGAAAAAGAGCAAACTTTCTGGTGTCTTCTTATAAGGGCACTAATGCCATCACCAGGACTTCACCCTCATGACCTCATCTAACCCTAATTACCTCCCAAAGGCCCCTAGTACCGTCACATTGGGGGTTAAGGCTTCAAGGCATGGATTTGGGGGGGGACGCAAACATTCAGTCCATAACAAGGGATTACTTTGTAATATAGAAAAACCACCCATCCCAAAGTTTTGGGGGGGACCTTTATGCTAGGGTGTGAGGCCTCTGATCTATTTAGAGTGTGTCTCCAGAATGTGAGATCTTTGATCTGTTTGGGAGTCTGTGTCCAGGGTATGAAGTTAGGAACAGTCCGAGTTAGAGTATAACCACTCTAACTTATAATGGGTCTGTTACCAAGCCAAGATGGCGAAGCTATTAAGTGTTCTCTGTCCCAGGGTGCAATGTTTCTGAATCCTTTTGGGGTGTGAGCCCTGGAGTCCTCCCCGTCCCCACCCCTCTCTCAACCCCACCCTCACCCTTCACTGCTGAGAGGGAACATTCATCAACCCCATTGCTGTTCGCCTTACCTTGAGCTGAGCACCCTCTCTTTTGAGGATGACCTGTCCAGCCCCTGGGGCATGTGAGTTTCAGATTCTTGTACCTAGACACACCCCAGATACCCACTCAGACAGACACACAAATGCTCTGTGCTATGCATATTGTTTTTTGCATAAGATTTTCCTTTATGAAGGGTTACACAAATAATATGTGAATATAGGTTTGTATAAAAGGTTCCAACAACACATGAAGTATATGGACTACACAGGTGATCCCCATTCCACTCTCCAAAAATGACCACTGCTGTCAGTTTCTGGTGTTTCCTTCCAAACACAGGCCCGCACACATGCACACACACACAGACACACACACGAGCATGCAGTGTCACCATAACCATCTCCCACCCACTACTTTTCCTTGTCGACAGCATGTCCTGTGGAAGGCACCCCTACCCCAGAGGCACACACAGGTCCCACTCATTCTGCATCACATCGGGCAGGGGCTCTGTGGTACATTGTAAACCCCCACCATTCATTTCACTCTGCAACAGTCATTGGCTAGAAATGGACATTTACAAGGTTCTCCCAGTTGTTTGCTCCTACCAGCCTTGCCCACACAGTTCTGTGCATGTGTGTACATTTCCGAGTTAGAAGTGAGGTTGCTAGGTCAAAGGGTTCATTCGTTCAATAGACACCTAATGAGCGAGGTCTGTGTACCAAGCACTGTTCTAGGTGCTGGGGAGACATCAGAGAACAAGACAGACAAATGTCCCTGCCCATGTGGAGCTGACATTCTAGTTGGGGAGGAGGGTGTCCAATTTTAGATGTTTCACAAGGTCCTGGAAGGTTTCACTCTCATCAGTGGTGCCTTTACTGGCTTCTTCTCCACTGCTTTCTGTGGGGCAGGGTCTGCAGCAGGAGGCTGGCTGCTTTGGCCTTTGCTCTCTACAAGACCTGCAGGGGCTGAGGCTGGGGCTGTCTATTTGGGGATGTGGGTGTGCACGCGTCCGTGTGGCTGGGGAGGGGGATATGGAAACCGAATGGTCCCCTGGAGAGCGTGAGGGGAAATAAGGATAGAAGAGACCACTTTATGGTGTTGGAGGGAGCTAGGGACAGAGGGATCCCCTGAATCAGGCCTGAGCAGCAACCCCCCAGGTCACACCCACAGAGGGTGTGCAGGAATGGCAGCGCTGAGGAATCTAGTACCGTCTCAGAACATACCATTGGGTGGTTGCTGTGTGGACAATCCTAGGGCCACACAGACTGGTCTGTGGACACCCTTGGGGTCACAGAGACAGGGGTGTGGATAATCCTGGAGTCACACAGCGTGGGGTGTGAACACTCCTGGGGCCATATAGACAGGAGTGTGACGTCCACATGAGGCAGAATACACAGTGGACAATGGGGGTCGGGCTTTCCAGAAGTCACACACATTGGGGCGTGGACACTCCTGGAGTCACACACACTGGACACGGCACACTCTTGGGATCACACAGAGTGGAGTGTAGACGCTTCTGGGGTCAGATTGGTTAGTGTTGTCAACACGGTTACAATCAAACAAACTAGGGTGTGGATGGTCCTGGCGTCAAACAGATCTGTATGTGGACACTTCTGGGCTCACACACACTAGGGGGTGGATACTCCTGAGTCACCCAGAGTGGTTAGTGGATATTCGTAGGGTCACACATACTGGGGAGTGGACACCCCAGGGCTCAGTTAGCCTGGGGCATGGACACAGATTGTAGAATAGAACCTCTTGGGTCACTCAGACTGGGATGTGTTTTTCTGGGGTCAGACAGCCTGAGGTGTGGGCAGCAGTGAGGTCACATAGAGTGGGTGTGGACAGATGTGGGGCCACAAAGATGGGGGTTTGGACACTCCTGGAGTCACTCAGGCTGGAGTGTAGACAGATGTGAGGTCACTCAGAGGCGTGAACACTCCAAGGGTCACACATGCTGGAGAGTAAACATTCCCAGGGTCACACAGAGGGAGTTTGGGACACTCTGGAAGTTAAACACACTGGGAAGTGGACACTCCTGAAATCACACATGTTGTGGACTGGACACTCCTTGTGTTGCACAGACTGGGGTATGAATATCCATGGTGTTCCACAGAGGACGGGATGCTCCTGGGGTCATAGTGACTGACGTGGGGACAGTCCTACAGTCACATAGGCTGTGTTGTAGACACCACTATAATCTCAGTGAAAGGGATGTGGACATTCTTGTGGTCAAAGAAATGATGAGTCGGCACCCCTGGGGCTAGAGACTGAGGTGTGGACACTGCTGCGGTCACACAGAGTAGTTGATGGACACTCCTCGGTATAGACTGGGGAGCAGACACTGCTGAGGTGACAGGCTGTGGTGTGGGTGGCTCTGGGGTCACACACATGGGTGTTTGGACTCTCATGGGGGTCACACATATTGGGGAATGGACATTCGTGGAGTTACACACATTGGGGAGTCAACATTCCTGGGGTCACACACATGGGTGTTTGGACTCTCATGGGGGTCACACATATTGGGGAATGGACATTCGTGGAGTTACACACATTGGGGAGTCAACACTCCTGGGGTCACTCATATGGGGGTTTGAACACTCATGATCACTGGGACTGGGGTGTGGATACTGCTAGTGTGACACAGCTTGGGGGGTGGGCACTCCTGGGGTCACACATAATGATATTTGGACACAACCGTGGTCACACAGATTGGCGTTTGGATACCCCTGGGGTCACACACTGGGGTGGGGACACCTCTGGCCTCACACACAGTAGTGTGCACACTCATGGTGTCACAGAATAGGGAGAGGACTCTCCTGGGGTCCAGACTGGGGAGAGAATGATGCTGAAGGTGTGCATTCGGGGACCACTGATGAAGAAGGGAAAGTTCAAATACCACCTGTTCAAGTAGTTAAACAAGGAGCCCATTAGATTGAGGCGGCTCTGATGCCTTGCAGCCAACATGAGCCAGAGTCAATGCACTTGTATCCAAGAAATCGAAATTTAAGAAAAACCAATCACAAACAGCCAACTGGGTTTTCCCAAATAAACACCCTCTTCAGCTCTAGCCAATCAAATAATCTCGCTTTGCTTCTACATCTGCCCTATAAAAGCCTTGCCTGGAGCTCCTGTCGTGGAGCACTCCTAACCACTTCCAAGCACTGCCCAATTCCAATGTTTGCTCAAATAAACTCCTGAAAATTTAAATGTGCCTCAGTTTATCCTTTAACACACGTAAGCCACACGCATGACAGGCTCTACAATGTGTGCTTCACTTTTAATCACCACGTAAGACCCACAGACTGCCTCTTTTTGTCCACATTGGGGATGCCCGAGGAAGGGAAACATCTATAATCTATTGCTTGGAAGGTCTGTAGTGCCTGTGACCTGGGCTTCTCACTTATCTTCAGAGTTTATCTTACTGTTTCTTTCTTTTTCTTTTTTTAATTTCATTGTATAGTCTTACACCTCCACTGAGATTAGGAGAGCAAGGACACTGAAATCTACTGTATTTAGGAATTTTGAATGTACACATATACTTTTTTTTTGGGGGGGGGCTGTGTTGGGTCTTCGTTGCTGCGCGCAGGCTTTCTCTAGTTGCAGCGAGCTGGGGCTACCCTTCGTTGCGGTGCATGGGCTTCTCATTGCAGTGGCTTCTCTTGTTGCGGAGCATGGGCTGTAGAGCATGTGGGCTTCAGTAGTTGTGGCACGTGGGCTCAGTAGTTGTGGCTCGTGGGCTCTAGAGTGCAGGCTCAGTAGTTGTGGCACATGGGCTTAGTTGCTCCGCAGTATGTGGGATCTTCCCAGACCAGGGCTCGAACCTGTGTCCCCTGCATTGGAAGGCGGATTCTTAACCACTGTGCCACTAGGGAAGTCCCCTATCTTACTGTTTCTTTATCTGTGAAATGGGGATCACTTATTTCCCACCTCCTTTGCCAAGACATTTTGAGGGTGAAGTGAAGTTCTCAAGTTAAAACTGCTTTGTAGGGACTTCCCTGGCGGTCCAGTGGTTAAGACTTCGCCTTCCAATCCAGGGGGTTGCGGGTTCAATCCCTGGTCAGGGAACTAAGATCCCACATGCCTCATGGCCCAAAACATAAAACAGAAGCAACATTGTAACAAATTCAATAAAGACTTTAAGAATGGTCCACATTAAAAAAAAAAAAAACTACTTTGTAAAATAAAGCACCAGGCCTAAGACTTTTCCTAAAATTCAAAGCAGTGAACTGGCTGGCCCAGTGGCATGGGGCAAGGATCTGGGAGAGTGGACACCAAGTTTGTAATCATGGATCTGACTGTGTGACCTTGAACAAGTCACTTGCTTGCACCAGCCTGAGATTCCTGGGGGTAATACCCATCTGACAGGGTATCACAGTGACAGTTGGCTGTCTCCAAAAGTCATACTTCATCTTCCCTAATGTTGAGCTGTTGCAAAGCAGCTGCCCAGCCAGAAATTACATTTCCCACCCCCACTTGCACCGGGATGGGGTCATATGACCAGTCCTGCTGAATGGAACTTGAGCTAAAATGACGTGTGTCCTTAACAAACAGTGGTGTTTTCTCCATTTGCATTTGTCCATCTTTTGGAGGTCTAGAGCCCCAGCAGAGAGTGAAGCCACAGTGTACCAGGACCCCGGGGTTCTCAGCCACCACATGGAAGTCCACCTATCAACCAGGAACACTCACAGTAGTCTGTGATGTTTATTATTGTGTGAAACCATTGACATTGTGGTGTTGGTTTGTTACTGCAAGAGAATTAATTCCTGAACACATACACAGTGTTGTGTGGATCGAATCCTCTGTGGAAATGGGCTCTGCAAGCTGAGGAGCCCATGGACAGGGGAGGCTTCTTCTGGGAGGGCCTACTGGCTTCTAGGAGCTGCTTGTCCTTCCTTTACAGCAGGCAGAGCTCTGGCCAGGGTGAGGGGCTGGGAGGGCATTTGCACCTCCAAGCTGGACACTGGCTCCATTGCCGGGGGTTGGGGGGCCCTGGACATGGGACCCTGTTCTTCAGAGACCCAGAGGTGAATGAAGTGGCGGTGCTCCGAAGCTTGGTTTGGCTTTAATAATGGGTTTTGGGGTACATCTAGAGTTGGTAGAATTCAGCCACAACTTTCTATAGATGGATTAAAGACAGCTTTGATTTCACTAAATGTCTCCAACAGTGGATTTCTTCTTCTCCTTAGAATGAAGGCACTTTCTGTTGTTGTAACCGAGACCTACCATGCTCCTTCCCCCCAGTGCTGGCCCCAGTGCTTCTTCCGGGACAAAGCCCCCGGGGCTAGTGGGGCAGCAGCCAGGGTTTCCCAAACCATGCCACCTTCAGGGCCATTTGATGTTCCTATGACACAGGCCCACACAGTGTGCTGGGACAGTGCTTGTTTAAAGAGTGTTATTTCTACCCCAAAGAAAATTCCTGCCTGAATTCCCCGGCTGTCCAGTGGTTAGGGCTCTGTGCTTTCGCTGCCAAGGGCACGGGTTCAGTCCCTGGTTGGGGAACTCAGATCCTGCAAGCAGTGTGGCACGGCCAAAAAAAAAAAGAAAAAGAAAAGAAAATGCCTGCCTTTCCACCAGATCCAGACATTTAAACCACATAGGCTCTGTAGCTCAGTTTCCTTGTCCATAAAAAGGACATGCTAGAACCTAGCCTGGCCATCTCAAAGGGTAGTTAAGAGATTATGTGAAAAGGGTCTTTCTCAGTAAAGCATTCTTCTCCCTGCAAGTAACAGAAAGCCCTATTAGAGTGCCTTCAAGTGAGAGGGGTTTATTTCCTCCCATTACCAGAAAATTTGAGGTGGGCAGTCCCAGGCTCAATGATATTGTAAGCAGGGTCAAATTTTTCCTTCCCTCTTTCATCTTGACCGTCTTTTAGCATGCTGACTTTTGTCTTCATGCTTATTGCCTTGTGGCCCCAACATGGCTGCTGCACTTCCAGCCCTTGACATCTGTATCCAATGCAGGAAAAAGGGATCAGGACAAAGGCTTTCTCTTAATGATGCATTGTCTTTTTATTTGAGATGGACAGCCCTCCCTATAGATTATCCTTCATATCTCATTGGCCAAAACAGCATCAAATGTCCCCCTCCCCCAATTTATAACTCTCCAAAGGAGGCAAAATAACTATGACTGATTTAGATGAATCGTAATCTATTCACTTGGTCTGGGGGAGGAACTTATCCTCTTTAAGGACAGGGGGTCTCCATCTACCATCTGAAAAGAGTGGGAACGAGGTAGTAGAGAGGGAGGGAATGGGGTAAGGACAGTAGGGGAGGCAGTGGGAAGCATCTACCATAGAACCACAGAGTGGGAGGCAAGGTGAGTCGAGTTCTAGCCCTAGTTCTGCATTGGAGTTGCTGTGTGGCTTGTTTTGTCCCTTGCCCTCTCTGGACCTTGGTTTCTCTTCTGTACCAGAGGGAGTTGAGGTCAAAAGTTTCAAAGGACACACCATGTGTTGGTGGCCCTGTAGACTTGACCTGGACATGGGGGCTGGGCTGTGGAATTCACTACATGACAGCGAAGGTCCACTGACTCCTTCAGTGGGGAAGGTCCAGAGGCTACTTGGCTCGTGTCTCCTTCCACCTGGCAGGGGCAAGGATCTCTCGTCCTTCTGGGATCAAGGTCATTTTGGTTGTCCTTGAAGAGGTCATTCTGAGTGTGTACAAGGGACTCCTGGGGAAGAGCAGGGGCTCACATCTGGGTCCAGTTTTCAGCTTCCAGCTTCAGTTCTGTTACTGATGTCACACTAAGTGACCTTGAAAGGTCCCTGGCCCTCTCTGTCCCTCAGTTTCCCCATTTGTTCAGTGAGGAGTTTAGACAGGATGGCCGCTGCTGGACTTTACAGCCCTAAAGTCTGCTGGACTTTACTGCTGAGGCTAAGTGGGTTCAAGAAAGACAGAAGAGAAAGATGAGGTCTGCATTCCTGGGACCTTGGGAGGCCCTTGGAGGCAGGGATGGGGGAGTTAGGAACTGCCAGTGATTGCAGCTGAAGCTTTGAAGCTGATGCCCACTCAGTGTCCCTACTCCTGCCTCAGAGTCCTTGGGGGAAGGGCAGATTCTCTGGTGGCCCTTCCAGCCTCCCTCTGTCCACTGTTTCACTGCCACCTGCGAGCAGGGCTCAGTCAAAGCTGTTCTTCTGATCTTGAGGCTTTGTCCCCACAGCTTCCCTCTCAGTAAAACCAGAACTTTTGTGGATGGCCTACCCCCTCCCTCCCTTCCTTCCTTTCTTCCCTTTTCAGTATTTATTGGGTGCACTGGTGCCGGGTGCTGGGGATACAACAGGGAACTTGGCAGACCCGCTTCTGTTCTCCTGGAGCTCAGAATCTGCTGGATGAGTCTGCAGCTAAGCATTAATATTCCTCATCAGGAGTGTTCTAAAGGGGGGCAACCAACAGAGCCAAAGAGGGTATACTGGTGTCCTAGGGCTGTTGTAACAAGGTACCACAAACATGGTGGCTTAAACATAAAAATGTATTCACTCATAGCTCTGGAGGCCAGAAGTCCTAAGGCAAGGTATGGGCAGGGCTGCGCTCCCTCCAGAGACTCTAGGGGAGAATCTATTTGTTGCTTCTTTTAGCTTTCGGTGGCTGCTGGCATTCCTTGGTTTGTGGCCCCATCACTCCAATCTCTGCCTCCATGGTCACACTGCCACCTCCTCTGTGTGTGCATCTTCTCCTCTTCTGTCTATGTCAAATCTCCCTCAGCCTCCCTCTTATAACGACACTTGTGGTTACATTTAGAGCCCACCAGATAATCAAGATAATCTCCCTGTGTCCAGATCCTTCACTTAATCACATCTGCAAAGTCTTTTTTTTTTTTTCCGTATAAGTGAACATTCACAGGTTCCAGGGATTAGGAGGTGGATAACTTTGTAGGGCTATTAGTTAACCTTCCACAGTTGGGGATGCCAGGAAGGAGTCCTTGGGTAGGTGACATATCAGTCGAAATCTGAAGGATAAGGAGTTAACGGAGCAGAAGACCGGGAGACAGAATGTGCCAGTGGCACGTGTAAAGCTCTTGGAGATGAGAATGAACAATTTTAACGTGGGAAGACCAAGGAGTTGAGGGTAGCAGACTGTACCGTAGAGCAATAGGCAGGTTGCAGAGGCTCAGATTAGCCCAGCCAGGCAGAAGCAAGATAAGGAAATAGGCAGCCTGACAATATCCCAGCGCAGCTCCACAGTCGTGTGTAATGGACAGGCTGAGGGCTGGCTTGTGCCTGAGAGACGCAGCCCCTCACCAGACCGGGAAACTTGGGCCGCCAGCCCCCACTCACTCACTCAGGAAGGCAGGTCTCTGGACCGGGGTGCCCCACCAGCACAGGTCAGTGTGGACTGACAGTGGTTAAGAGCCTGGCTTCTAGCGTTGGATGGCCTGGGCTGGGATCGCAGCTCTGCCACCCCCTGGCAGGATGACCTCGGGCAATTTAGCCACTCTGGAGCCCCCTCCTCCCTTTCCTGCACTCGAGGTAGTAGGTACTTTGCAAGTGTTAGTAATTATGGACACCAAGAAGTCCTGTCAGCCTTGGGATATTTCAGGGGAGAGAGGTAAGAGGAATCTGGGGCCTCTAGGTCAGCATTAAGTGAGCCCAAAGCCCACTTGCTCTTTTGTGAACTGATCTAGTCTCTTATTGGTCAAGCTGGTTCAAGTTGGTTTCTGTTACTTGCAGACAAAAACATCTTATCTGATAAAGGTTTTTCATAATCTTTTTTAAAAATTAATTTATTTTATTATTTATTTTTGGCTGCATTGGGTCTTCGTTGTTGCGCACGGGCTTTCTCTAGTTGCAGCAAGTGGGGGCTACTCTTCTATCTTCCCATTGCAGTGGTTTCTCTTGTTGCGGAGCATGGGCTCTAGGTGCACGGACTCAGTAGTTGTGGTGCACGGGCTTAGTTGCTCCGTGGCATGTGGGATCTTCCCAGACCAGGGATCGAACCCATGACCCCTGCCTTGGCAGGCGAATTCTTAACCAATGTGCCACCAGGGAAGTCACTTTTAAAAAAAAAATTTATTTATTTGGCTGCATTCGGTCTTAGTCGTGGCACGCGGGCTCAGTAGTTTTGGCATGTGGGCTTAGTTGCCCCGCCGCATGTGGGATCTTAGTTCTCCGACCAGGGATCAAACCCGTGTCCCCTGCATTGGAAGGTGGATTCTTAACCACTGGACCACGAGAGAAGTCCCTAGGTCTTCTTAAGTTCCTTAAAATAATGATTTATTTCTTTTACCAGACAATCCCCTTGTTTGGGTTCAAACCACAAGTTTTGTCTCGCCTTTTGTGGACAGTAGTTCTGATATCAGTTCCATTTTCAAAGCTTTGCTATCCTGTTTGGGTCTACTCATGCATGTACAGCTCAGGAGCAAGCTTGAGACTTGTGTCAGTTTATGCACAGAATTAGGGGATTCCTTTCTCTAGCTCTCTCTTCTATGGAATTGCCCTCTGCATTCTCCAGTTTTCAGGGGCCTGTTTTCCTGGTCCTCTGGCCAGAATGATGTCATTTCTC
Source organism: Balaenoptera borealis (assembly GCF_965194805.1). Taxonomy (NCBI): domain Eukaryota; kingdom Metazoa; phylum Chordata; class Mammalia; order Artiodactyla; family Balaenopteridae; genus Balaenoptera; species Balaenoptera borealis. Next base: position 42,992,804 of record NC_138881.1, on the reverse strand, counting down.
TTGGAGATTTAGCTGCCTACACTACTGCCATATGGTTCTGGACTGGGGCTACCACTGGGGGAAAGCCAGGAGAGAAAAAAGAAAAAAAAGTCCCCAGAGATTCCCACCCCCGCTCCTCCCCACACTCTTCAGATTATAGTTGGGTATTGCGGTCCTGGGTATCATGGTTCTAGGTGGAAGATCCTTATGCTGTGTGAAGATCATTTTCCAGAATATGTGATCTCTCAGCTCTTTTGGAGTTTCTATCTGAATTAGGATTTATTTCAACTATTTGGGCACCTGTGGCAAAGAATTTGAGAACTCTGAACTATGTGTGTGTGTCTGTCCAGTGGGTGAGGTCTCTGAGAAACTTTGGTTTCTGTGTCCCATGACATGAGTTCCCTAAGTTGTTTGGGGTATATTTCCAGGTGTTAAGTCTCTTTTCCATTTGGGGGTATCAGTCCCAGGGTGTGATGTTATTAAAGTACTGTTTCTAGTGACTGAAGTCTCTAAGCCATTTATGAGCCAGAATCCCAAGGAATGACAGCTCTAAGGTGTTTGTAATTTGTATACTTGGGTGTGAGGTCTTTGAGCTATTTTGGTGTCCAGATCTTAGAATGTAAATTCTCAGAACTCCTTTGGCATCTGTCTTGCAGAGTGTGAGTTTCCTGAACCATTTGGGGTATGCTTTTAGGCATGATGTTTCTGTTCCTTTTGGAAAATCTTAATTCCAAGGCTGATACTCTGTGCCTTATGGTATGTTGTATCTGAACTCTTTTGGAATGTGTGTCCAGAATATGAGATATCTGAAATTTTATGCATTTTTTCTTAAGAGTTTGAGGTCTTTGAACTACAGTATGTGTAGGACTTTGTCCAATAGCGTGAGGCCACTGAGTCATTGGGGTGGGGGACTCTGTCCCAAGACATGAGCTCTCTGAGCTGCTTGAATTACTGCGTCCCTGGGTGTGTTCCACAGTGTGCTGTCTTGGAAGTGGTTCCATATCTGTGTCCCAACACATGAGGTCTCTGAGTTTCTCTGGGTTGTGTGTTAATGGTATGATGATTATGAATTATTTTTTAGTCAGGGTCCAAGAAATGAGGTCTTTTAGCTGTTTGGGGATCTGAACTGTCTGAAGGGTATGAGTTGTCTGAGCTCCTTTGGGTCTGTGTACCATGCCATGAAATCCCTGTGTCACTTGGGGTATGTTCCAAAGTGTGAGGTCTCTCACAGTTTTGGTGGTTTCTGTGTAAGGGTGTGATGCCTCTGACTAATAAGTGGTCTGTTAGAATTTGATCAGGTTTGTGTCTCAAGTTGGAGCTTTCTTTGCCAATTGGTTTCCATGAAGTTTGTGAGCTATTTAGGAGCCTGTTCGAAATCTGTTACCAAGGTAGGAGGTTTCTGAATAGGTTTGTTTGTTTGTTGTGGGTTTTTTTGTGGTCTGTGTCCAAGGTGTGAGATGTCTGAACACTTTGGGTGACTGGTGACTATGTCTAGGCCGCAAGGACTCTCTAGGGGGCATGTACCCCATAGTGTGAAATCTCTGGGAAATTTTGGATCCTGGTCCCAACACATGAGGTCTGTGAACTCATGGGCATCTGTGTTCATGGCCTGAGGTCTCTGAATTGTTTTGTGGCCTGTGTCCAAGGGTGTGAGTTCTCTGAGCTGTTTGGGGTCTGGGTCCCAGGATGTGAACTTTCTAATATTTGGGGATCTATGTCCAGGCTATGAAGTCTCTGTGTTTTTTGGGGTTCTGTGTCACATGATGGGAATTCTGAGCCATTTGGGATGTTTCCAGGCATGAAGAGTCTGTTCCTATTGACAGTCACTGTCAAGGGTGTGATGTCTCTGACCTCTGTTCTGTTTCCAAGGGATGGGGTCTATTTAGCCATCTGTGTGCCTGTGTGGGATCACTGTCTGTTCATGGATTGGGGTTCCAGAGTGTGAGATCTCTGAGCTGTTTGGGGTTTTGTGTCATGTCCTCTGAGCTGTTTTGGTTAGCTGAATCTCAAGGAGATGAGATCGCTGAGGTACTTTCCATCTATGCCCCAGAGTGAATTGTTTGAGCCCTTGAGGGGTTGTGTATCCTAGGGTAAGAGTTGTCAAACCTTTCTGTGGTATGTGTTCAGGTCTGAAGGTCTCTGAGGTACTAGTATTCTGTGTGACAAGATGTGAGATCTCTGTTCTGGATTTTCTGTGAACTCGCGAGGTCTGTGAGGTTGGGTGGGAGTAGGGGGTGGAGAGAGTGGTCCAGGTCCAAAGCTTAAGGCCTCAGAATTGTTTTCTGCTATGCCCAGAGTGTGAGATCTCTGAGCTCCTTGGGACAATGTGTCTCGGGGTGTGAGTTCCCTGCAGTGTTTCTGAGTCATTGTCCCAGCCTATGAAATATCTGAGCTTCTTGGGAATCAGCGTACAAGGACTTGGAATTGTTTTATGTCCTGTGTCCAAGTGTGTGAGGTCTTTGTGGTCTGGGAGTCTAGTACCACAGAATGAGATTGCTGAGGTGTTTGTATTTCTTTTTGTCTCAGTGTAAGTTTTATGAGCTGTTGGGATGTATTTTTCCCCATGCATGTGAGGATTTGGGCTTTGGGGGGATGTGGGTTCAGAGTTTAAGGTTTCTGAACTTTGTGGAAGTCTCTGTCAAGGATATGAGACCTCATAACTCTTATGGATCTAAATCCCATCATGTGAAATCTTTGAGCCATTTGGCAGATGTTTCCACGTGTGAGGTCTTTGATGTTTGTGTGGGTCTCAGTTACAAGAATGAGGTCTTGTATTTATTTCTGGTATATTTCCAGAGCCTGGGGTTTCTGAGGTATTTTTGAGGAGTGTGTCATGCCATGGTGTGATGCCTTTAAGGTGTTTCAGGGTCTGTGTCCTGACGTGTGAGGTCTCTGAGCTGTTTGGGGTCTGTGTCCAAGGTGTGAGTCCCCAGAGCTGTTTCAGCCTTTGTGTTCCAGGGTGTGAGGTGTCCAAGGTCTTTGGATTCTGAGCTCGTTTGGGATGTGAGATTTCTTTTCCTTTCAGAGATGTCAGTCTCGGGGCGTCGTTTCTCTGTCCTATTAGGGATTACTTCCTTTTTTTAAAAAAATAATTTATTTTATTAAAGTATAGTTTATTCACAGTGTTAATTTCTGCTGTACAGCAAAGTGATTCAGTTTTATATATATATATATTCTTTTTCATATTCTTTTCAATTATGGTTTATCACAGGATATTGAATATAGTTCCCTGTGCTGTACAGTAGGACCTTGTTGTTTATCCATTCTCTATATAATAGTTTGCATCTGCTAATCCCAAACTCCCAATCCATCCCTCCCCCACCGCCACCTTGGCAACCACAAGTCTGTTCTCTGTGTCTGTGAGTATGTTTCTGTTTCGTAGATAAGTTTTAGATTCCACATATAAGTGATATCATATGGTATTTGTCTTTCTCTTTCTGACTTACTTCACTTAGTATGATAATCTCTAGGTCCATCTATGTTGCTGCAAATGGCATTATTTCATTCTTTTTTATGGCTGAGTAGTATTCCATTGTGTATATATATACCACATATTTTTTTTAGCATCTTTATTGAAGTATAATTGCTTTACAATGGTGTGTTAGTTTCTGCTTTATAACAAAGTGAATCAGCTATACATATACATATATCCTCATATCTCCTCCCTCTTGCGTCTCCCTCCACATCTTCTTTATCCATTCACGTGTCAGTGGACATTTAGGTTGTTTCTATGTCTTGGCTATTGTAAATAGTGCTGCTATGAACACAGGGTGCGTGTATCTTTTCGAATTAGAGCTTTATCCATATATATGCCCAGGAATGGGATTGCTGGATCATATGGCAACTCTACTTTTAGTTTTTGGAGGAACCTCCATACTGTTTTCCATGGTGGCTGCACCAATTTACATTCCCACCAACAGTGTAGGAGAGTAGGGATTACTTTCTTGATTGTGATGTCCCTGCCCTATTTGGGGTCAGTTTCCAAAATTATTTATGGGGATGTGTCACGCGAGGTAGGGCATCTCTATTCTCTCGGTGGGTCTCTTTCCCAGAGTGTGTGAGCTCGGAAATGTTTTAGAGGCCTGTGTCTAGTGTATAAAGTCTATCAGGTTCTGGGCACCTGTGTCTGGAGATCTGTGAGTGGTTTGGGATTCTCGATCTTCGTGTGCAAGTTGTCCAAGCTCATGTGCATCCTGAGTTCCATGATGTCGTGTTTTTGAGTAATTTGGGTTTTGTTTCCAGGCATGAGGTTTCTGATCTTTTTTGGTGGTCTCGGTTGCAGAGAGTGATATGTCTGATCTATTAGGGTCTGTGTCCAGGCAGTGAGGTCACTGAGTTGTATCAATGTCCCTTTTCTCAGGTGTGAGGTGTCTGTGTTTTTTGAGTGTCTGAGTTCTTAAGTACAAAGTCTCATAGGCTATCTGGGGTTTGTTTCTAGGGTCTGAAATCTTTGATCTATTTATTTATCTAACTTGTGTGCCAAGTTGTAAGGTCTCTGAAATGTTTCCAGGTCTGCGTCCAAGGTATGAGGTCTTTACGTTGTTGTGAACTTTGTGTCTCAGGGTTTTGGGGTATCTGAGATGTTTAGGGGCCTTTGTTAGAAGGTATTAAGTCTCTGCACTGTTTTGGAAACTTTCTTCCAGGGTGTGGGGTCTCTGAGTGTTTGGATGTCTGTGTTCCTGAGTATAAAGTCTCATTAGCTGTTTAGAGATCTGTTTCCAGAGTCTCAGGTCGCTGTACTATTTTTGGTTCTGTGTCTTGTCCCAGGGTGTGAGGTTCCTGAGTTGCTTAGGAACTTATGTGCAGGATGTCACCTTTCTGAGATGTTTGGGGTCAATATCACAGGGAGTGGGATCACTGAAGTGATTATGATTTGGGGCACAAAGTTTGTGTCACAGCTCTCTGAGCTGTTTGGGTGTGAGGTCTCAGAACACTTCGCAGGGCCGGTGCTCATCTTATGTCTTTGAGCATTTTTTTCCCACTTGCTTTCCCACTTGCTCGCCCATTAACATTATGTCCTTTAGACAGTCCTTCCTGCAGGTACATGTGTGGCACCCTCATTCTGTTTGTGTCCAGGCCTCTGCATTGTTTTGTGGTGTATGTCAAGAACGTGAGGTCTTTGTCCAGATTTTTTTTTAATTTATTTATTTATTATTTATTTATTTTTGGCTGTGTTGGGTCTTTACTGCTGCACGTGGGCTTTCTCTAGTTGCAGCGAGTGGGGCTACTCTTTGTTGCGGTGCGCAGGCTTCTTATTGCGGTGGCTTCTATTGTTGTGGAGCACGGGCTCTAGGCACGTGGGCTTCAGTAGTTGTGGCACGTGGGCTCAGTAGTTGTGGCTCGGGGGCTTAGTTGCTCCGCGGCATGTGGGATCTTCCCAGACCAGGGATCGAACCCGTGTCCCCTGCATTGGCAGATGGATTCTTAAACCACTGCGCCACCAGGGAAGTCCTGTCCAGATTTTTAATGTAAATCTCAGGTGGCAAGGTGTCTGAGTTGTTTTGGGGTCTGTGTCCGTGGTATGAGGTATGTGAACTATTTGGGGTTCGTGTCCCAGTGTGGAGGGTCCCTGAGGTGTTTTGGTGTCCCAGGGAGTGAAGTCTCTGAGATGTTTGTAGGAGTCTGTGACTGGAGGATAAGATCTATGAACTAACTGGTTATCTATGCCTCATCGTGTGAGTTCTCCAAGCTCTTTTGTGCTCTGTGTCCAATGATGTGACATCCCTGAGCGATTTGGGGTATGTTTCCAGTGTTGGGGTCTTATTCTGTCGCACAGCCAGCCCGTACTCCATGGTATAAGATGAATCACCCTTCCCTGCAAGTTGTGTGCTCCTCCCATTCTTGTGCACACAGACCTGTGCATGTGTATTTCCTTAGAACACATACTTAGAAGTGGAACTGCCGGGTCAAAGGAGTCACTTATTCAACAACCCCCCTTTGAGCACCTACTGTGTACAGGGCACAGTTTTAGGTGCTGCGGAGACACAGGGGAACTAGAAATCCATATACACCCTGCAGGTACTGCCGTTCTAGTGGGAAGGGGGTGCCATTTTTTTATTTTGATAGATACTGGCACACAAATCCACACTTCCATCAGTGGCATCAGGGGAACGAATGCCTTTTCACGGGCCACTGCTCTGCAGCAAGGGGTCGGATCCCTTGGCATGGCTCTCAACAAGATCATCAGATTATGGGGCTGGAACGGTCTATCGAGGGATATGTAAGAGGGAGACGGGGATGGAACATGGGCCGGGGGAGGAAGATATGAAAGAGACAGTCTAGTTGTTTTGGCGTGAACCCAAGTTTGAATGACCCTTAGGACATTGACATGAAACAGCCCTTCTTAGATCGCACACACGAAGAGCGTGAGGGTTGGGAATGAAGAGTTAAGCATGAGATTTTGCAGCTCCGGGATACACTACTGCGCGATGCGAAGATGGAACAGTCTGCTGTGGGAGGTACCACGGGGGTGGGGGGTCGTGTATTTTGGAAGAAACCACTGTATGTCTGGGGACACGAAAGATCCCACGCGTGGATCGGCCCCTACCCCAGACGGAGAGAATGGCGATGCCCTGACTGGCCTTGGCCCCGGGGGCTGGGGTGGGGGGAACTCCACCCTCGGCATAGAGCCCCCACCTATCTGGAAGCCGCCGTCTGGTCCCGCCTGGGTTGGCTCTACCGATTCTAATCAACAGCGGGGGTGTGGAGTGGGTGGAAGGGCGCGGAGCGGTGATTGGCTCCTGGATGAGTAGGGCGGGATCAAATCCTGCTCTGAGGGTCTGACTGGCCGCCGCTAGATTGCTTACCCAAGCTCTTCCAGGGTACCGAGGTTTTCCGGAATCACGTATAGGCTGCAAGCTGGGTCCTCGGGCTCCGGGCTGCCATTGGCTGCTGGTTCGGCGCAGGCGCTGTGGTTCCCGGGTTGGAGTTCGGGGTTGCTGAGGCAGGGCTTTGGCTACTGGAGACTGTAGGTTCGAATCCTATCTAGGAACTTCAGTTTGCGCACCTGTAAAAGAAGCTGGCATTATTGGCTGGCACAGAATGTGTCGGGTAATCTTTTCTATTCTCTTCTACCTGTTCTTTCTCTTTTTAAAACAATGCTTATTACGTCCCATTATATTGATGAGAGGATCCATTCACCATACACAACAGCACTGAGAAAAATTCTTCTCCAGGGTTCCTGACATCGTTGTATCAGGCTGCCTCTGTAGGTCTGAGTCCTGCAGCGAAGGTTCAAGGCGACCTCATGATCCTCCTTCAAGCCATCCCCTCCTCCCCGCGGAGAGGATGACTTGGAGGTTTCCTGCCCACTCTGGACCAGGCCTGACTGGGGGTGTGTGGTGGTGGTGTGTGTGTAGGAGTAGGGTGAGGGGTTGGGCCATAAATGACTAGAGAGCAATGCGTGATTTCATGCTCTAGGATAGAGGGGTGTGTGGCAATTAAAGGAGAATTTTGAAGGGAAGCAAGTCTTAAGTCAAAGGAGTAAACTTTTTAATGATGGAATTTTAAGCATCAGGCAGGGGAGGTGTTTGGCTGAGTGTGAGTAGGAGGAGAGTGGTTCTCAAGTCAGTCAGCTCATAAGGTGGTTATTATATGCTGTGTGCAGTTTGAAGGACTGTGTCCAGAATGTGAAATCTCATTTTTTGGAATCTCAGTTCAGGGCATGACATCTATGAGCAGACTGTGAAATTTCTCTCAGCTGTTTTGGGGGTCTGCGTCACAGGGGTTTAGGTCTTCCAGACGTTTGTGGATCTCTGTGCCAGGGTGTGAAGTCTCTAAGCTCTTTGAGGGTCTTTGTCCTTGGGTATGCCGGGTTTTTTTTTTCCCTTAAAGTTGAATTTCATTTTTGTTTTTTGGCATTTCTCTGACTACTAAAAGGGCTTAATATTGTTTTCTGAGCTTGTGGAACGATGTATTTAAGTTTTATAAATTCCCATTTGTGTTCTTTGATCTTTTTTTCCTTTAAAAATTTATTTTAAAATCATTTTAGACTTAGAGAAAAATTGCAAAAATAGTGCAGAGTTCTTGTATACCCTTTGCTCAGCTTCCCCTAATGTAAAGAACTCACATAACCATAATACAATTTTAAAAGCAGGAAATTAATGATACTATTGTTCATGAGGTGTTGTTCACCTATTTGGTGTGTGTCCAAGGTGTGAAATATCTGAGCTCTTGAGACCCAGAGCTCTCTTGGGGTCTGCGTCCCATGCTATGATATCTCTGAGCATTTGGTGTCTGTTTCTAGATGCTAGGTTTTTCATCTTCTTGGTGGTTTCTGCCCCAGAGAATGTTGTCTTTGACTTGTTAGGGGTCTCTTGAGGGCATGTCCTCTCTGAGCTGTTTAGGCTTCTGTATTCAGGGTGTGAGGTCTTTGAGCACTTTGGGGGTCTATGTCCAAAGCTGTGTGTACTCTCAGTTACTTTTTATTGGTCTTTATCAGAGATTCTGAGGTTAGTAAGTACTTTCGGGTTCCGTATCTAAGGCAGGGTTCCTCAACCTCCGCACTATTGACAGTTTTTGGGTTTTTTTTTTGGATATTGCTGAAATTTATTATGTAAGTGAAAACTCAGACCATGAATGTTTGGATTATGGTATTCTAGATGAATTTTCCCCAAATCAAGAATAAGTGGATATGTATAGCACAGGGAACTCTTCTCAGTATTCTGTAATAACCTATATGGGAAAAGAATTGGAAAAAGAATGGATATATGTATATGTATAACTGAATCACTTTGCTGTACACCTGAAACGAACACAACATTGTAAATCAACTGTACTCCAATATAAAATAAAAAATTAAATTAAAAAACGAAATAAAATGTGTGAAAGAATAAGAAAAACCCTCTGTGTTTTAAGCCAGTGTGGATAGATTTCTGTTATTCATAGCAGAATTAAAACAATCGTTAAACTTAAAAAAAAAAAGACGAATACACTGAAAAAAAAGAATAAGTGGATAAATAATACATTTTTAAATTGAAGTATAATTGACCTACAACACTATGTTAGTTCCAGGTGTACAGCATAACGATTTGATATTTCTATACATTACAAAATGATCACCACGCACTACTGACATTTTGGATTGGAAAATTCTTTACGGAGGGCATTGTAGGATGTTGTATTCATTTGCTAGGGCTGCTGTAAAAAATAGTACCGCAAACTAGGTATCTCAAACAACAGAAATTTATTTTCTCACAGTTCTGAAGGCTGGAAGTCCGAGATCAAGGTGTCAGTCACGTTGGTTCCTTCTGAGGGCTGAGAATCTGTTCCATGCCTTTCTCCTAGCTTCTGGTGGTTTGCTGGCAATCTGATGTTCCTTGGCTTTTGCTGCATCACCCCGATCTCTGCCTTAATCTTCACATGACATTCTCCCTGTGTGTGTCTCTGTGCCCAAATTTCCCTTTTTATAAAGACACCAGTCATACTGCATTAGGGGCTCACCCCACTCCGGTATGACCTCGTCTTACATCTGCAATGACCCTATTTCCAAATAAGGTCACATTCTGAGGTCCTAGGGATTAGGACTTCGACATGTGAATTTTGAGGGGACACAATTCAACCCATAACAGATGTTTAGCATGAGAAAGAAAGGAAAGGAGGGAGAGAGGGAGGGAGCAGCCCCCAACATTCAGAAGCTATCCTGGCACTCACAGCTAGGCTATGTTATTCTCTTATTAGACATAAACAATCTCACAGAATACTAACCTCAGACAAGGTTATTCTGAGACCATGCTAAAATGAGACAAAGCAAAGCCACTTTATAATGTTATCTAAGCACAGACAAAAACAAGTTCGCTGTGCCACCCACAAGATACCAAATATTCCCCTCTTTTGGTTAAAATGAGTGACTGCTACTCCTCTATCAATTTCAGCTTTATCCTTACTCTAGTCTGCCCTCCCCATAGATTTAAAGGTTTACTGAGATACCCAATCAAAGTTTCCCTCACTTTCTGACAGCCTCCAATCTAGAGTGAGCCACCACTTCCTTAGACCCTCCCCCAAACCACTCAACTGAAGCCCAGATTCTGTGATCCGTTCTTTCGAACACCCTCTTACCAAGATGTCCCATGGTTCCCCACGTTCTTCTTCACTGCGATGAGTAATAAGCCCAACTTGTTTAACTACAGGTATGTTCCTGGGGGTGGGGGTCTTTGGCTAAAGAGCACTGACAAGCATCACCCCTGATCTCCACTCACTAGATGCCAATAGCACCTGTGCCCTCCCAGCCTTGACAACCAAAACTGTCCCTAGATATTGCTACATATTCCCTGGGGGCTAGGGTGTGACGTGTTTGAGCAGTTAGGGGTCTTTTTCTGAGGTTTGTGTTCTCTGAGAGATGTTTGGATCTGTGTCTCAGAATGGGAAGTCTCTGGTCTGTCTCTGGGTCTCTGCCCCAATGTTTGAAAGCTCTGAGCTTTCTAGGGTGCTGTGTCAGGAATGAGTGACCTCATCATGTACCAAAATCCAGACATGAGGTGTTTGTGGCACCCCCACCATCCCTGGCCATTTCAGAAAGGCAGTGAGAGGTGGGGGTCACGTGATTGGTTGTGAACTCCTTCACATGGATTCATAGCAAGCCCAGCTTCCTCGTCTGGATCATGAAGTATAGGTGGTCGGATTCCTTCAGAACCTGTCTTGCCCTTTGTTCTGGAGGTCACAGGGTCTCCTTTGACACGCTTTGTGGAGATCGTATTATAGGGAGGTATTTGTTGTGTCTCCTGACACCAGCTCCAGAGTGGAGACCCCTGTCTCTCGGGATGGACATTGCTCATATGGATGTTGGGGTCCATCTACCCTCAGGCCTTGTTCACACCTAGTACTACCAGTTCACACCCAGTACACATGGGTTTTGGAGCCTGGTAGACCCTATTTCAGAGTCTGGAACCCCCAAGTCCTGGTTGGATGGTAGGAGAGTCTAATTTTTTGGATCATCTTTCTAAACCTTAATTTGCTGAGGTTTTACAAGACTTCTCTGAGTCAATAGGACAATGTACAATCCACGCACCTACAATCCCCTGACTTCTGAAAGCAGAATTCAGGGGTCAGGGGAAGGATGCAATCCAGGTAAGTGCCATCTCTGGCCAGGGGCCAGTGTGGGTCTGAGATTGTCTCAGTTGGAATGTAGGAGTAACGTGCACATATCATTTACTAAAAATATATGTTGGGTTCAAGAAAGAGTAGACACTCTCCAGAATTGTGTCTCCATCTCTACGAAATCCACAATTTTACTTCAGCTGTTCTCTTGAGAACAGACATAATAGGCTGTATACCATGAGGCAAGGGTATACAGTGAGGAAAAAATGTTCCTTTTGTGAAAACTGTAAGTCTGGTTATAAGAGAGACAGGTTTGTGCATTTATGCAAGAGGCAGGGTCTGAGGGGGAGGGTGCAGAGGCTCAGTGAGTCAAAGAAGCCTGAAGAGAAATTTTAAAAATAGTTTGCATGAAATGAAAATGATAATAAAACTTACCAATTTGTGGGTGCAGCAAAGCATTGTTTACTTAGAGGGAAGTTTAAAAGGCATTTTGGCTTCTGCCTTGCTCTTTCTTGGATCTCTTGCTCTAGTGGAAGCCAGCCACCATGTTGTGAGGACACTCAAGCAGCCCCTTGGGGAGACACCTGTACCACAGAACTGAGGCACCTCAGCCAAAAGCCAGCACTAACTCACCAGCCATGTGAGTGATCCAAAATGGAAGTGGAGCCTCTGTCCCCACTCCAGCCTTCAGATGACTGCAGCCCAAGAGACCAAAGCCAGAATGATGCAGCTAAGCTGCTCTGAGTTCCTGACTCCCCAAAACTGTGTGAGATAATTAATGTTTACCATTGTTTTAAGCTGCTAAATTTTGGGGTAATTTGTGGTGTTTCTGAGCTCTTTGAGTCTCTGTTCAGGGTTCTAGTTTCCTGAGTTTTTTGTAACCTGTATCCATATCTGCATGTTTTAAGCATTCAGTGTTTCACATTTTTAGGTCTCTGATCTCTTTGGGTTCTCTCTCTGTGTTTTAGATCTCTGAACTATTTGAGGATCTAGGTCCAAAATTAAGGGAGTTCTGGGCTGTTTTTCTGTTCATGTCTAGAATGTGACCATAACTATTTGGGATCCTTAATCCCAGGGTATGACGTCTCTAAAATACTTTGTACTTGGGTCCAGGATTTGAAGTCTCTGAGCCCTCTAGCAGTCTGTTCTGGATATGAGGGCATTGAGGTGTTTGGGAGTCTGTGTCTCAGGTTTCACAGCCTTGAACTCTTTGAAGGACTGTGTACAGGTTTTGTTTCTTCTTTGAGGTATATGGATTTTTATGTCCTAGAAAGAGATATCACCAAGGTGACTAGAGTCTGCTTCCAGGGCACTGGGTGTCAGAGCTGTTTGGGCCACTGAGTTCCTGGATATGAAGTTTCTGTGGTGTTTGAGGGTCTGTGTCCAGATATTGATATTACTGATTTTGAGGGCAGGGGGAATCTGTGTCCTAGGGCTTCAGCTCTCTAAACGATTTATCTGTGTTGTAAGGTTCCTGTGCTGTTTGTGGATGTATGTCCCAAATGTGTGGGATCCCGGACATGACTGTGACTGAATGTTGCAGTATATGACGTCTCTGTTCATGGGTATATATACCAGGGTGTGAGGTATCTGAGCTCTTTGAGTGTGTGTCTCAGGTTATGATGTCTCTCTGATCTGTTTGGGTGTTTGTTTCCCAGGATGAGAGATTTCTGATTTGGTTGTGGGTGTATATTCCAGGGTGTGAGTTCTCTGATCTATTTGGGTGTATATGTCCAGGGCGTGAGGTTTTTGCTCTGTTGTGGGTATATGTCCAATGGTATAAGGTTTCTGATCTGCTTGTGGGTATATATCTCAGGGTATGAGGTCTCTGATCTGTTTGTCATTGTATGTCACAGGATGTGAGATCTCTCTTCTTGGGTGTATGTCAAATGTATGAAGTCTCTGATCTGTTTTTGGGGTTTATGCCCTTGGATGTTAGAGCTCTGATCTCTTTGTGGGTGTATGTGCCTGTGTGTGAGCTCTCTGATCTCTTTGTGGTATATGTCCCAAGATATGAGGTCTCTGAGCTCTTTGTGGATATATTTCCCTGGTTGTTATATTTCTGAGCTTTTTTGGTTGTGGTTTTCTGGGGGTATAAGTACTCTGATCTGTTTGTTAAGTGTGTGTTGCAGGATGTGAGGACTATTCTATCTGAGGGTGTATGTCGCAGAGTGTGAGGTCTCTGCTGTGTTTGTGGGTGTGGGTGTGAGGTCTCTAAAATGTTTGTGGGTATAGTTCCCCATATGTAAGTTCCTTGAACTCTTTGTGGGTGTATGTCCCACAATGTGAAATCTGTCATCTATTTCTGGGTATGTGTCCCAGAATGAGGTCTCAGATCTCTCTGTCCCTGTATATGTCTCAGTATGTGACGTCTCTCTTCATGGGTATATGTCAAGGATATGAGCTCTCTGATACTTTTGTGTTCATATGTCCCAGGGAATGAGGTCTCTGACCTGTGTTTTTTTGGGGGGGTTTGCATAATGTGAGTTCTCAAGTATGTTTGTGGCTGTATGGCCTATGATGTAGGTGTCTGACCTCTTTGGGCATGTGTATCCCATGGTGAAAAGTCTCTGAGCTCTTTGTTGGTATATATCCCAAGGTGTGAGGTCTCTGGTCTGTTGGGTGGTATATTTCCTAGAATGTAAGGTCTCTGATCTGTTTTGTTGCTGTACACTAGTATGTAGGTCTGTCTTCCTTTGTGTATGTCAAGGTCTGTTGGTGGGTGTATTTCCAAGAGCATGAGGACTCTGATCTGTTTCTGGGTGTGTGTCCCACAGTAAGAAGTCCCTGATCTGTTTGTCCAAATAAGTCTCTGTATGTAAGGTCTCTGATCTTTTCATAGCCGTATCAAGAGTTTGAAGTCTTTCATCTCTTATGGTTATAATTCCCAGGTGTGATGTCTGTGTTGTGTTTGTGGCTTTATGTCTTGGAATTTTAGGTATCTGGATTGTTTCTGCAATATCCCAGGATGTGAGGTCTCCAATCTCTTTGTGTGTATAGGTCTCAGTTGTGAGGTCCTGATCTATTTGTGGGTATATTCACCAGAATGGGAGAGCTCTGATATGTTTGTGGGTGTCTGTCCCAGAGTGAGAGGTCACTGATCTGTTTGTGCATATTGGTCCCAGGATCTGAGATCTGTGATCTTCTTGTCACTGTAATTACCAGTATGTGAGGTATCGTTCATGGGTGTATGTCAAAAATGTAAGTCCTCTGATATGTTTGTGGGTTGAATGAACCTGGTTGTAAGGTTTCTTTCTGTTTGTGGGTTATGTCTCAGTGTGTGAGGCTTATGAGGTCTTTTTGGGTATAGGTCCCATGGTGTGAGGTCTCTGATCGGTTTGGGGGATTATTTACTGGTTTATGACCTTTTGAGGGTTATGACCTTTTTTGTCATTGTATGTTCCAGGATGTGAGGTCTGTGACTGTTTGTCATTGTATGTTCCTATATGTGAGGTCTCTTACATGGGTGTGTGTAAAAAAATGTCGTCTTTGACCTATTTGTGGTTGTGAGTCCTTGGGTGTAAGGTTTCTGATTTATGGATTTAATTCCTAGAGTTGACATTGCCAACTTGTTCGCAAGTATATGTCCCATGATGTGATGTCTCTTATCTTTTTGGGGGTGTATATCCCTTGATGTGAGGTTCTCATCTATTCCTCAATGTATTTCCCCAGTGAGAGAGGTAAGGTCTCTCACCTGTGTACGGGTGTATGTCCTGTGATGTGAGGCCCCTAATTTATTTGTAGGTGTATTCCCAGGATATGAGCTCTCTCCTCTCTTTTGAGTGATATATTCCAATTTGAGAGGACTCTGCTTCGTTTCTGAATGTTTTTCCCAGTATGTGGGGTCTCTAATCTGTTTTTGGTGGATACTGCAGGATTTGAGTTCTCTGGTATATTATGTATGTATGTCTCAGGTTGTGAGGTTCCTAATCTCTTTGTGGGTGTACATCACAGAATGGGGGTCTCTGATCTGTTTGTGTGTGTTTGTCAAGGGTGTAAGGCCTGATCTGATTGTGCATTTATGTCCCAGGATGTAAGAACCCCAGCTGTTTGTAGGCATTTGTCCCAGGATGTGAAGTCTCTGATCTGTTTGTGTATGTTTGTCCAGGGGTGAGATTTCTAATCTGTTTTAGGGTACATATCCCAGGATGTAAGGTCTCAGATCTCATTGTGGGCCTAATTCCCAGGATTTAAGGTCTCTGATCATTTGTGTGTTTCTCTACTTTTTAATGGGTGTACATCCCACGCTGTGAGTTCTCTGATCTGCTAGGAGGATTATTTCCCAAGATTTGAGATTTCTGATTTGTTTTTGGGTACATACCATAGAATATGAAGTCTTAGATCTCTTAGGGTGTGTACGTCCAGAGAGTGTAAGGTTTGTGACCTCTCTGTGGTTGTGTTTCATGGTATGAAGTCCCTTCTCTGTTCATTCCTATGTTTCAGTATGTGATGTTTGCTCACGAATTTTGTCGGGGATGTAGGTGCTCTGATCTGTTTGTTTTATATTCCAGGACTTGAAGTCTCTCATCTGCTTGGTGGTAAATGTCCCAGAGTGAGGTGTCTGAGCTCTTTGTGTGTGTATGTCCCAGGGAGGGAGGGTCGTGACGGGTTTGTGGGTATATATTGTGAGGTTTCTGATCTGTTTAGAAGTGAATTCCAGCAAGTGATATATCTGAACTCTTTATGAGTGTATGTACCAGGCTTTGAGGACTCTCACATGTTTGTCAGTGTATGTGCTGGTGTGAGAATGCTAATCTATTTCTGGGTGTACTACCCCACACGTGAGGTCTCTGAACTGTTTGTAGGCTGATGTTACAGGATTTGAGGTCTGTGATTTTTTTTTTTATTTTTTGCTGCGTTGGGTCTTCGTTGCTGCACATGGGCTTTCTCTAGTTGCGGCGAGCAGGGACTACTCTTCGTTGTGGTATGTGGGCTTCTCATTGCGGTGGCTTCTCTTGTTGCAGAGCACGGGCTCTAGCGCATGGGCTTCAGTAGTTGCAGCACGTGGGCTCAGTAGTTGCAGCACATGGGCTCTAGAGCGCAGGCTCAGTAGTTGCGGTGCACGGGCTTAGTTGTTCCACGGCACGTGGGATCTTCCCGGACCAGGGCTCGAACCCGTGTCCCCTGCATTGGCAGGCGGATTCTTAACCACTGCACCACCAGGGAAGTCCCTGTAATTTCTTTATGGCTATATTTTCCAGGTTTTTAGGTCCCTGATCTGTTTGTGGGTGTATATTTCAGGTGTGAGCTCCCTGATTAGTTTGTGGATGTGTGTATCCCAGGATATGTGTCTATGCACGTATGTCTCTGTTCAGCTGAAGACTGGCCCTCAGCGATATCCATGTCTCAATCCCTGGAGCCTGTGACTATGTTAACTTTCTGGCAGAAGGGACTTTGCAGATGCAGTTACGTTAATCACCTTAATGCTGGGAGTTTATCCTGGATTATCCAGGTGGGCCCAGTGTAATCACTAAGGTCCTTATGTGTGGGAGGCAGGATGGTGAGAGTCAGAAATAACACTGTGACAATGCAAGCTGTCAAAGAAGGTGATGTCATGTTGGAAGCAAAGTCAGAGAAGGAGATATGACACCTGAAGCAGAAAGCAAAAGGATCAGAGAGACATTTGAAGATGAAACACTGCTGGCTTTGAAGATGGAGGAAGGGGCCATGAGCCAAAGACTGCAGACCGCCTCTAAAACTGGAAAATGCAAGGAAGTGCATTCTCTCTTGGAGCCTCCTGGAGGAAGGTAGCTCTGCCAACAACTTGATTTTATCTCTGTAAGACTCAATTTTGGGTCTCTGACCTATAGAAATGTAAGATAATAAATTAGTGTTGTTTTACGACACTAAGATTGTAGTAATTTGTTACAGCAGTGATAGGAAATGAGCATAGTGTCCCGGGTTGTGATGTCTCTATCTGGTTGTAAGTGCACATCCCAGGATGATAACTCCATCATCTGTGAATGTGCGTCTGATGGTATGAGGGTGTGTGTCCCCAAATTTGTGGTCTCTGAGCTGTTTGTTGGTTTATGTCTCAGAATGTGAGGTCTCCAATCTGTATGTGTCCTAGGATGTGAGGTCTCTGAGCTGATTCAGGGTGTATGTCCAGTATATGAGGTCTTTTTTTGGCCTTGTGGCTTGTGGGATCTTAGTTCCCTAGACCAGGGATTGAACCCAGGTCCATGGCAGTGAAAGCACTGAGACCTAACCACTGGACTGCTGGGGAACTCCCATAGTATATGAGGTCTTTAAGATGTCTGTGGTTTGCATTCCAGGTTATTAGGTCTCTGGTGTGTTTTGGAGGTATTTCTGATGATAGTGAACTTTCTGCTTTCCTTGGTGGTACATCTACCAGAATATGAGGTCTCTAATCTGTTTAGTTATGAATATCCAGGTTGTGAGGTTTCAAAGAGCTCACTGTGAGTGTACGTCCCTTGGCCCGAATCCTCTGATCTCTTGTGAGTACCTGTCCTTGTCTATGAGCTCTCTGATCTCTTTGCAGATATATGTCACAAGATATTCGTTCTGTGATCTATTTATGGCTCTTTTTCATAGCATGTCTGGTCTCTGACGTGCTTGTGTGAGTGTACGTTGCAGGATTTGAGATCTCTGATCTAGTTGTGGGTGTCTGGTTGTATACGGTCTCTGATGTGTTCTGGAGTATATCCCGTGACGTCCCCTGTTCTGTTGGTATATTTCTCAGAGTGTGAGATCTCTCATCTTTTTGAAGGCATAGATTGCAGGGTTTGAGGTCTGTGGTCTCTTTGTGGTTACATGTCCAGGTTGTGAGGTCTCTAATCTGTTTGTTGAGGTGTATCCCAGGATGTGAACTGTCTGATCTTTGTGTGTGTGTCAGGAGGGGGCGGTGTGGTATATGTCTAATGGTGTGAAGATTCAGATCTGTTTTCTGGTAAATGAACCAGGTTAGAAGGACTCTGATGTGTTTGAGGATGTTTTCCCAGGATGTGAGTTCTCTGATCTGTTTCTGAATACAGGTCCTAGGACGTGAGGTCTCAGAGCCCTTTGTGGATGTACATCCCAGGCGTGAGTTCCCTGAGCTGTTGGAGGTTGTATATCCCAGGGTGTTAGATCTCTGATGCTTTTGGTGTTATTTGCAAGCGTATGAGATTTCTGATTTATATGCTCAAACATATAACAGGATGAGAGGTTTATTATGTGTTAAAGTGTGTATAACCAAGGTATGAGGTTTCCAAGCTCTTTTTTTTTTTTAAAGGAAAAGTTTTTATTTATTTATTTATTTATGGCTGTGTTGGGTCTTCGTCTCTGTGCGAGGGCCTTCTCTAGTTGCGGCAAGTGGGGGCCACTCTTCATCGCGGTGCGCGGGCCTCTCACTATCACGGCCTCTCTTGTTGCGGAGCACAGGCTCCAGACGTGCAGGCTCAGCAACTGTGGCTCACAGGCCTAGTTGCTCCACGGCATGTGGGATCTTCCCAGATGAGGGCTCGAACCCGTGTCCCCTGCATTGGCAGGCAGATTCTCAACCACTGCGCCACCAGGGAAGCCCCCAAGCTCTTTGGATGTATGTCTCAGGGTTGAGGTCTCTGATCTGTTTGCAGGTATGTGCCCTAGGATTTGAGCTCTCTCATCTCCTTATCGGTATATGCCCCAAGATGTCAAGTATCTTTAATTACTTATATGAGCTCATTACTTTATATGAGCTCTCTAACGTGTTGTAGGTTCTTATTGCTGGGTTTGAGGTCTCTGAGCCATTTTTGGTTGTATTTCTCAGATGAGGTCTTTGATCCATTTGTGTGTGTATCACAGTATGTGAAGTTTCTTTTTCTGGTCTCTTTTACGTGTTAATCAAGGGTGTGAGGTCTGTCTGTTTGTGGGTGTGTGTCCCAATTTGTGATGTCCCAGACCTGTTTGTGGGTATATGTCCCACAATGTACATCTCTCTGCTCTCTTTAGATATATGTCTGAGGGTAGAAGGTCTCTGATTACTTTCTAGATGCGTGACTCCAGATGAGGGATGTGAGCTATTTCTGGTGTATGCCCCAGGATTTTAGCTTTTCGAGCTTTTTGGAGGTGTGTGTTTTGTGATGTGAGGTCTCTAATTGTGTGTGTATGTCTCTGCTCTGCTGACTTAAGGCCTCCTAAAGATGTCGTAATCCTTGTCTCATGTTCTCATCCTTGGAAACTGTGAAGATGTGACCTTACATGTTAAAAGGTACTTTGCAGATGTGATTAAGTTAAGTATATTGAGATGGGGAGATTTTCTTAGATTTTCTAGGTGGGTCCAATGTAATCCAATGAAATGAGGGGGACAGGATGGTTATTGTCAGGAACGCAAAGTAATGACACAGGCCAGGTCAGATACAGTGATCTCATGATGGAGATGTTGGTGGGTATGTGTCCCAGCTTGTGAAGTCCTTGAGCTGTTGATGGGAGTATATTCTAGGATGTGACATTTCTAATTGTTTGTGCATATATGTCTGTAGTTGGGCAAATAATGGGTCCCAGCAAAGGGCATGTGACCAGGGAGCCCTAATCGGGGAGGAGATATGGTGATGGGAGCAGAGTCAGAGATCAGTGAGATTTGAAGATGAAGTGATTATGGCTTTGCAGGTGTAGGAAGGAGCTAGGGACCAAGAATGCAGGCAGCTCTGGAAACTGGAAAAGGCAAGGAAATGGATTCTCCCTAGAGTCTCCAGAAGAAAGACAGCTGTGTTTGCACCTGACTTTAGGACTGTAAGACCCATTTTTGGGTTTCTGACCTACACAAATATAATATAATAAGTAAATTTGTGTTTTTTCATGATACTAAGATTGTGGTGATTTGTTAGAACAGCAATAAGAAACGAATACGGTGTCCCGGGTTGCAGTGTCTCTATCTGGCTGTCCGAGGATGTGAACTCCACAGTGTTTGTGAGTGTGTGTCTGATGGTGGGGGTCTCTGATCTGTGTGTGGGTGTGTGAACCAGGGCGAGAGGTCTCTGACCTGTTTGAGAGTGTATGTCCCCCTAAAATTGTGGGCTCTGAGATTTTTGTGGGTGTACGTCCCAGGACATGCAGGCTCTGCTCTGTTTGTGAGTGCATGTCCCAGGATATGAGGTCTCTGCACTGACTTTTTTTTAACTTTTTCTTTTATATTGGAGTATAGTTGATGAACAGTGTTGTGTTAGTTTCAGATGTATAGCAAAGTGATTCAGTTATACATATATATGTACCTATTCTTTTCCAAATTCTTTTCCCATTTAGGTTGTTCCATAATACTGAGCAGAGTTCCCTGTGCTATACAGTAGGTCCTTGTTGGTTATCCATTTTAAATATAGCAGTGTGTACATGTCAGTCCCACACTCACTAACTATCCCACCCCCCCACCCTTCCCCCCTGGTAACCATAAGTTTGTTCTCTAAGTCTGTCTGCACTGATTTTGTGTGTATGTATTTGAGGTCTCTGAGATGTCTTTGAGTTATGTCTAGGTTGGTAGGTCTTGGATGTTTCACAGGTATTTCTGAAATAGGAGATTTCTGATTCATTTGGTGATGTATGTATATACGTATATAGATACACATATATACATATACATATATATAAATACATATGTATATGCATATATACATACCAGAATGAGCGGTCTCTGATCTGTTTCGGGGTGTATATCCAGGTGTGAGGTTTGAAGCTCATTACGGCTGTATTTCACATGGCTTGAGGTCTCTGATCTTTCTGTGGGTCTGTGTCCCAAGACACGAACCCTCGGAACTCTTTGTGGGTGTTCTGTGAAAATGTCAGGTATACAGTCAGCCTCGAGGTGTTTTTCCTAGAATGTGAGGTCTATTCTTTGATTGTGGGTGTGTGTTGCAGGACTTGAGATCTCTGATCTGTTTGTGGGTGTATGTCTCGGGATGCAAGGTCTCTCTTCTGTGTGTGGGTGCATTTCTCAGATGAGGTGTCTGTTCTGTTTTCGCCTTTCTATCTCAGTATTTGTTTCTGATCTCTTTGTGTGTGTTTGTCAAGGATGTGAGATGTCTTCTATTTGTGGTTATATGTACCAGTTTATGAGGTCCCTACCCTGTTTGTGGGTAGGTGACACAGAACGTGTGCCTCACTCCTTTTTTGGATGTATGGCCAAGGTTGGGAGGTGTCTGACCTCCTTGGAATTGTATGGCATGGAATGTGAGGTCTTTGAGCTACTTATGCGCATACATCTCAGGATGGGGTGTTTTTAATTGCTTGTGGAAGTATATCTGGGGTTGGTGGAATAAAGGTCCCTGAAAGCTGTCCATGTCCTAATCTCTGGAACAAGTTAAAAAGTCCTTTGTAGATGTGATTAAGTAATCATCTTGAGATGGAGGAGATTATCCTGAATTTTCCAGGTGAGCACAGTGCCATCACAAGGGTGCTTATAGGAGAGAGACAGAGCGGTCAGTCAGAGAAGCAGATGTGATGACAGAAGTAGAGATCAGAGAGAGAGATTTGAAGATGAAACGCTGCTGGCTTTAAAGTTGGAGGAAGGGGCCACGAGCTAAGAGATGCAGGCAGCTTCAGGTACTGGAAAAGGCAAGGAAACAGATTCTCCCCGAGAGCCTCCAGGAGCAATGAAGCTCTGCCCACAACCCATTTTTTGGCTTCTGACCTATGGAAACGTAAGGTAATGAATTGGTGTTGTTTTATGACACTAAGATTGTGACTTGTTACAACAGCGATAGGAAATGAACAGTGTGCCGGGTTGTGATGTCTCTATCTGGTTGTCGGTGCACATGCCAGGATGTGAACTCCATGATCTGTTTGTGAGTGTGTGTCTGATGGTGGGAGGTCTCTGATCTGTGTGCGGGTGTATGAACCATGTTGAGAGGTCTTTGAATGTTTGAGGGTGTGTGTCCCAGAACTTGTGGTCTTGTAGCTGTTTGTGGGGACATGTCTCAGAATGTGAGGTCTCCACACATTTTTTGTGTGTGCGTGTCCTAGGATGTGAGGTGTCTGAGCTGATTTGGGGAGCACATTCCAGTATGTGAGGTCTCTGATCTGTTTCTGGTGTTTTCCTACCCTGAAAGATCTCTGACTTGATTGTGATTGTGGGTTGCAGGACTTGAGGTCTCTGATCCATTTGTGGGTCTCAGGTACCTATGACCTCAACATTGTGGAATATATCCCAGGATGTGAACTTTCTGATCTGTTTGTTATATATGACCCAGGGCTTGAGGTTTCTGATCTATTTGTGGGTATGCGTTGCAGAGTTTGAAGTCTGTGGTCTTTTTGTGACTTCATGTGCAGGTTGTGAGGTCTCTAATCTGTGTGTGGATGCATATCCCAGGATTTCAGCTCCCTGATCTGTTTGATGGTGTATATCACATGGTGTGAGGCCTCTGAGCTATTTGTTTGAGGTCTCTGATCTGTTTGTGGCTGCATGTCCGGCTGGTGAGGTCTGTAATCCCTTTATTGGTCTATTCCCAGGATGTGAATGCCCTGATCTGTTTGTGGGTAGCATCTGATGGTGTGAAATGTCTGATGTGTTCACTGGCCAGTGAACCAGAGTGTGAAGTCTCCAACCTGTCTGAGGGTGTTCTCCCAGGATCTGAGTTCTCTAGTCCATTCGCTTTTGGCTTGTCCTAGGAAGTGTCCGGTCTCTGAACTCTTTATGAACATTCATCCCAAGGATATGAGTTCTCTGAGCTCTTGGGGTGTGCATTTTCCAGGTTGTCAGATCTCTGAAATTTGGGAGGATACTTCCAAGCTTATGAGATTTCTGGTTTGTTTGCTGATATATGTGTGAATCTGTGTCTATATATCTATATCTATGTCTATATCTATATACTTATCTGATCTGAAGGTGTTTATGTCCAGGCTGTGAGGTTACTGAGCTCTCGGTGGGTCATCTCCCTTGTTTTGAAACCTCTGACCTGTTTGGGAGGATGTCCCAAAATACAAGCTCTCTGACCTTTTAATGGGTGTATGTTGTAAGATCTCAGGTCTATGGTTGGTTTCTGGTTCTTTTTTTTCCTAGCATATGAGGTCTCTGACTTGATGGTGGGTATATATTGCAGGATTTGAGATCTCTGATTTGTTTGTGGGTATCTGTCTCAGGTTGTGAGGTCTCTGATCTGTTTGTGAGTGTTTATCACAGTATGTGAGTTCCTGATCTCTTTGTGTGGGTTTATCCAAGGTGTGAGGTCTGTTCAGTTTGCTGCTGTTTGTGGGTTTATGTCTAAGAGTGTGTTTCTCTCTGCAATTTGTGTGTGTATGTCCCAGATGGTGAGTTTAATTCCAAGTGATTGAGGACTCTGAGCATTTTGGGGTATGTGTTCCAAAATGTGTGTCTCTCTGTTCTTTTTGGAGGAATATGACAGGGTGGGAGGTGTCTCATCTATTTGGAAGTGTATGACTCAGAACGTGAGGTCTGTGAGCTGTATGTGCATGTATGTCTTTGGTGTCTGAATAACAGCCCCCCACCAAGAGGTCCACTTCCTAATCCCTGGAAACTATGATTATGTTAATTTACACGGAAAAGGGGACTTTGCAGGTATGATTAAGTTAAGCATCCTGAGATGAGGAGGTTATCCCAGATTACCTGGGTAGGCCCAGTGTAATCACAAGTGTCCTTATATGAGGGAAGCATGAAGGCAAGAGTCAGAGAACACAATGTAGTGACAGAAGTGGAGTCAGAAAAGGTGACGTGATGACATAAGCAGAGATCAAAGAGAGATGGAGATAGACATAGATGAATACAAAGAGAGAGACATTTGAAGATGAAACACTGCTGACTTTGAAGACGGAGGAAGGGGCCATGAGCTCGGGAATGCAGGCGGCCTGTAGGAACTGGATTCTCCCTTAGGAACTCCAGAAGGAGGCCAGCTCTGCTGACACCTTGACTTTTACCTTGCAAGACTCCTTGCCAGTCTTCTGATCTGCAGAAATGTAAGATAACATATTTGTGTTGTTTTATGACAATAAGGTTGTGGTGATTTTTTACAGCACCAAGTCCTGAGGAGATAAAAGGCCTGCACCTTCAAGAAATGGAATAGGGAATTCCCTGATGGTCCAGTGGTTAGGACTCCACGCTTTCACTGTTGAGGGCCCGGGTTCAATCCCTGTCGGGGAACTAAGATCCCACAAGCCTCATAGTGCAGCCAAAAAAAAATTTAAAAAAAAAAGAAATGGAATAAATGTGGCCTTCTTTTCAGAAAGAAGAAAGGAAGGAAGGGAAGGAAGGGAGGGGAGAGAGAGAGAGAGAAAGAGGGAAAGAAAGAAAGAGGGAAGGGAGGAAGGGAGGGAGGAAAGGAGGGAGGAAGGAAGGAGATGAACACAATGTCCCAGGTTGTGATGTCTCTATCTGGTTGTCAGTGCACATTCCAGGATGTGAACTCCACCATCTGTTGGTTTGTGTCTGCTGGTTGGGAGGTCTCTGATTTGTGTGTGGGTGTTTGAACCAGGGTGTGAGGTCTCTGATCTCTTTGATGTTGTGTGTCCCAGAATTTGTGGGCCCAGCTGTTTTGGGACATATGTCCTAGGAGAGAAGGTCTCTGATCTGAGTTTGTGTACAGGTCCCAGGATGTGAGTTCTCTGAACTGTTGAGGTGTGCATGCTCAGGGTGTAAGGATTCTGAGCTCTTTGTGGGTACATTTCCCTTTGCTTGAAACCCCAGATCTGTTTCTAGGTCTATGTCCCATGATATGAGGCTTCCTGATCTGTTTGTTTGTCTCATTCTCATGGTGTGAGGTCTCTGGTATGTTTGCTGGTGAGTGAAGCCAGGTGTATATGCCATGATGGGAATTCCCTCATCTGTTTGTGGGTACTTGTCTGATAGTGTGAAGTATCTGATCCTTTTGTTTTTTTTGGCTGTGCTGGGTCTTCGTTGCTGTGCACGGCCTTTCGCTCGTTGTGGTGAGCAGGGGCTACTCTTTGTTGTGGTGCGTGGGCTTCTCATTGCGGTGGTTTCTCTTGTTGCGGAGCACGGGCTCTAGGTGCGCGGGCTTCAGTAGTTGTGGCTCGCGGGCTCTAGAGCGCAGGCTCAGTAGTTGTGATGAACGGGCTTAGTTGCTCTGTGGCATGTGGGATCTTCCTGGACCAGGGCTCGAACCTGTGTCCCCTGCACTGGCAGGCGGATTCTTAACCACTGCGCCACCAGGGAAGTCCCTGAAGTGTCTGATCTTTTCACTGGGGAATGAACAAGGACATGAAGTCTCTGATGTGTCTGAGGGTGTTTTCCCAGGAGGTGAGTTATCTGATCTGTTTCTCAATGCATGTCACAGGATGTGAGGTCTCTGATGTTTTGTGAATGTACATCCCAGAGTGTGAGGTCTCTGAGCTGTTTGTGGGTATTTATTCCAGGTTGTAAGATGTCTGATGTCTTATGGGGATATTTTAAGCACTTTTTACTTGTTTGTTGGCATATATGCTGTGAAGTGAAATTCTTACCTATTAAAGTCTATGTATATCAGTATTGATATAGATATAGATAGATAGATCAATAGAGGTAGAGATAGATATATTCCAGGATGTGAGATTTCTAAGCTCGTTCTGGGTGCATATTTCAGGATGTGGGCCTCTGATCTGTTTGTGGGTGCATGTCCCATGTTGACAGCTCTCCGATGTGCTTCTGGGTTTATTTCCGTGCACTTGTTTCTGGGAGGATCTCTGTTTGTGGGTGTGTATCCCAGGATCTGAGTTCTCCGATCTCCTTGAGTCTGTGTGCCCCAAGATTTCCGGTGTCTGTATTTATCTGGGTGCGTTACCAGCATGTGAGGTCTGTAACCTGTTTGTCAGTTCATGTTGCAGGATTGGAGGTCTCTGGTGTGGTTTGGGTTGTATTTCTCAGATCGGGTCTTTGATCTGTTTGTGCGTGTATGTCACATGTGAGTGTATCATCTCCGTGGGTGTGTTTGTAAAAGGGTATATGAGGTCTGTTCTATTTGGGGTTATATGTCCCAGTTTGTGAGGTCCCTGATCTGTTTGTGTGTATATGTCAGAGAATGTGGGCTTTTTTTCTGATCTTTGTGTGTGTATGTCCCAGAGTCAGAGGTCTAGTCTATTTGGGGGTCCTAGAATGTGGATCCTTGATCTCTTGTGGGTGTATATCCCAGCATGTCGGGTCCCTCTTCTCGTCGGGGGTGTGTGTCCCAGAGAGTGCATTCTCTTATGCCTTTGTGAGTTTAATTCTCAAAGTGTGAGGACTCTAAGCATTATTTGGTGAACGTTCCAGGATGTGCGGCTCTCTCCTCTTTTGCATGTATGTTCCTGGGCGGAAGGTCTCTGATTTCTTTGGAGGTGAGTGGCTCCAGATGTGAATTTTTTGAGCACTTCATGGATGTATGTCCCAGGATGTGAGGTTTCTTTTGTTTGTGCATGCATATTCTGTTTGCTCAAGTAATGGATCATCAAATATGTCCTCACCCCATTCCTGGAACTTGTTAATGTGTTGTCTTACCTGGAAAAGGGGACTTGGCAGATATGTATTAGTAAGCATCCTGAGATTGGGGCAGTTATCCTGGATTACTTAGGAGGGTCCAGTATAGTCACAGTATAATCTTTATATGAGAGAGGCAGAACCTTCAGGATCAGAGAAGACCAAGTGACTGTGTATGTCGAGACAGGGAGGGCTATGTGGCGACATAAGTAAAGTCACAAAAGGTGATGTGATGGCAGATGATGTGAGGTCAGAGAGAGAGATTTGAAGTTACAATGCTTGGATCCTCTGACCTGTTTGTGGGCTATGCCACAAGATGTCCCGTCTGCCATCTGGTGTATTTTCTGGGTGTATTTTTCAGCTCATGGAGTATCTAACTTGATTGTGGATGGATGTTGCAGGCTTTGAAGTCTTTGTTTGTTTTGTATCTAGGCTGTGAGGTCTCTAATCTTTTTGTCAATGTACATCCCAGGACTTGAGCCCTCTGATCTATTTGTGGGTCTATTCCCCTATATATGAGGACTGATTTCCACGTGCGATTTGTAGGTTTTGATGTGTCTGATCTGTTGGTGAATGTCCAAGGATGTGAAGTCTCTGAGGTGTTTGTGGGTGTATTTCCCAATATGTGATTTTTGGGGGGAGCTGTTTGTGGATGAGTATTCCAGAATGTGTGTCTCTCTCCACTTTGTGTGTTTATTTTGCTGATGTGAGGTCTCTGATCTGTTTGCCGTTGTCTTCCCAGAACCTCAGGTCACTGATATGCTTCTGGGTGTCTGTCTGAGGATGTGTTATCTGTATTCTCTTTGTGTGTAGTCACCGGATGTGAGGTCTCTGATTTGTTGTATGTTCCAGGATGCAAGGTTTGTAAATGGTTTATGGGTGTTTTGCAGGATTTCATGTCTGTGATCTATTTGAGGGTGTGTGTCCTAGTATGCGAGGTTTCTGATCTGTTTCTTTCTTTCTTTCTTTGTTTTATTTTTATTTTTATTTTTTTGGCCACGCTACGCAGCTTGCGGGATCTTAGTTCCCCAACCGGGGATCGAACCTGGGCCCCGGCAGTGAAAGTGCCGAGTCCTAACCACTGGACTGCCAGGGGATTCCCTCTGATCTGTTTCTGTGTGTATTTCCCAGCATGTGAGGTCTGTGAACATTTTGTCGCTATATGTCCCAGTATGTGATAGCCCTGATATCTTCATGTGTATTGTCAAGCTTTTGAGGTCTCTGATTTGTTTCTTGCTGTTTGTTCCAGGATGTGAAATCCCAAACTGTTTGTTGGTATGTGTCCCAGGTTGTGTGACCTCTGATCTGCTTGTGGGCGAATGTCCCAGTGTTTGAGGTCTCTAATCTCTTTGTGGGTGAGTATTCCAGAATGTGTGTCTCTCTCCACTTTGCGTGTACATTTTGCTGTTTCCCAGGATTTTAAAGTATATTTCCTGGAATGTGCCTCTCTTTGGTCTTTTTTGATGTATGTCCCAGGGTGGGCAGTATCTGATCCCTTTGTGGGTGTACATTCCGTGGTGTATGCTCTCTGTCTGATGTTTTGTGTCTTAGGGTCTGAGGTCTCTGTTGTGATTGTGGGCATATGTCCCAAGACATAAGTTCTCTGACCTCTTTTAGGGTCTGTGTCCCAGGATGAGAGGTCTTTCATCTAGTTCTGTGTGTATTTCCAGCTTGCAAGGTCTACTACCTGTCTGTGGGTGTATGTCCAAGGGTGTGAAGTCTCTGATCTATGTGGGGGTCCCTGTCCCCGGCTGTCACATTTGTTTGTGGGTGTACTTCAAGACGTGAGATACCTGATCCCTAGTGGTGGTGTGTCTCAGGATGTGAGGGTCTGTTTTTGTATGTCCGTCAACAGTGTGTGGTGTCTCACCTGTTTGGGACTCTGTGTCCCAGGTCACACGGTTTTGACCTGTCTTTCTTTGTCCCAGCATGTGAGGTCTCAGAGGTGTTTTGGGTTTGTGTCCCAGGATTTGAGTCTCTGGTCTCTTTGTGGGTGTGAGTCCCCGGTCCGTCCATTCTTTGGTGTAGTTCCCAGGATATGAATGCTCTGATCTGTTTGTTGGCATGTATCCCGGCATGCGACGTGTCTGTATTTTTATGTACAAATGTTGCAGGGATTGAGGTCTGTGATCTGTTTGTGGTTATATGTCCCTGGATGCTGTTTCTCTGAAACGTTTGTGAGTGTATATCTCAGCCTGTGTGGTTTTTGATCTTTTTGTGAGTATGTCACAGGATGTGAGGTCTGTTCTTTCGGGGCATGATTTCCTAGAATTTGAATTCTCTGAGCTGTTTGTGTGTGTGTGTGTGTCCCAGGGCGTGAGTTTCCTGATCTGTTTGGGTGTGTATGTCTCACGATTTGAGGTCTCTTGAGTTATTCAATGTTCTGCATCCAGCATATTTTCTTTGAATTATACTTTAGGGTCTATATCCTAAGTCTCAGAAGGATTTCTGAATCCTGGATTTGGGGGTTCTGAGCTTCTTCTGGTCTACATTCCAGGGGTGAGTTCACTGAGCTGTTTGGGTGACTGTCCTAGAGTCTGTGGTCCCTGAGCTCTTTTGGTTGGAGAGTTCCTTGACCTGTTTGGGACATATTTTCAGATGTGAAGTCTTCTTTTCAGGAGGCCTCAGTCCCAGGGTGTGAGCTATCCGACTCATTAGAGGTTTGTTCCAGGGTCAAGTTCTCTGAGCTTTTAATGGGGGCATGGGGCGGGTGGGTGCCGGTTAGTGAGTTTTCTGAGCTATTTGGAGGTCTTTATTCGGTGTGTGAAATCTCTCAACTCTGTGGTGGTCTCTGTGCAGAGGATGATGTCTCTGAACTCCTTAGAAGTCTCTCTTTTCAGGGGTGAGGTGGCTGAACTGTTTGGGTGTCACCCCTCTGATCCGTTTTGAGCCCATGTCCCAGGGAGTGAGCTCTCTCTGATGTTGGGGGTTTTGTCTTTGGGTGTGATTTTTCGGGGCAGTTTCAGGATCTGCTTCCAGAGTTTGAGGTCTTTCTGCTGAGGTCTTTCTACTGTTTCAGACCTCTGTGTCCCAGAGTGTGAGATCTCTGATCTCTGTATCCCTTGATATTGAGGTCCCTAACCGTTGGGGTATGTTTCCAAGGGTGAGGTAGCTCCTGTTGGGGGAGTCTCTGTCCCAGGATGTGAGGCCTCTGACTTACTAGGGGGTCTGTTTCCAGGGTTTGAGGTCTCTGAGCAGTTTGGGGTTCTGTCACCAGTTTATGATGTCTCTTGGGTGTTTGGGGGTCCGTGTCCAGGTTGTTATGTTTCTGAGCTGTGTAGGGGTCTGTCTCCTAGGTGTAAGGTTTGTTAACTCTGAGCATTTTGGTGTTGTATGTTTGACATGTGAGGTCTCTGGCCTGTTTGTGGGTCTACTTTCCAGGTTATGAGGTTAATGAACTCTTTGGGGGTTTCTGTCCCAGAATGTGAGGTGCTTGTGTGTGGGCACACGTAGCCAGGATATGCTGTGTCTGAGCCGTTTTTGTGCCTCCATGATGCAAGGTCCCCAAGCTGTTGTGGGTCTGTGTCCCAGTTATGAGGTCTCTCTGCCATTTGTGGCAGACTTTGCCCAGGTTTGTGAGGTTTCTGGGCTGTTTGGTGATCTGTGTCCATAAAGGTCAGGTATCTGAAATCTTTCTGGATACGGGTACAAAGTGCAAGTTCCCTGAGTGGTTTTGAGGTCTGAGTCCAAGGTGTGCTATTTCTCAGTAATTTGGAGGTCTGTGTTTATTGCTGGGGATGTTAGCCTAGGATGTGAGGTTTCTAAGCTGTTTGGGGTCTGTGTCCAGGACGTGTGACCTCAGAGTTATCTGGGGTCTGTATCACAGGACCTGAAGTCTAGAAGCTGTATAAAGGATCCATGTCCAGATTTTCAGATCTCTGAGCTCTTCTGTGAAGTAGAATGTGAGGCCTTTGAGCTGTTTGGGGATCTGCCTCAGTGTTTGAAGGCTCTGAGCTATTTGGGGGAAATCTGTGTTCAGTACGTGACATCTCTGAACAGGAATCTGTCGAGAGTGCGAGGTTGCTGAGCTGGTTTAGGTCCCGTGTCCCAGCGGATGTGATTTTGGTGCTGTCTAGCATCATGTTCATGTTGTGAGGTCTCTGAGCTGTCTGGTGGTCTGAGAAGAGGGTTTGAGGTCTCTGAACCGTTTCTCCATCTTTACCCAAGTTTGTAAGTTCTCCAAGAAGTTGGTGGGTCTTTATCCCCAGCTGTGAAGTCTCTGAGCTTTGTGGGGGCCTGTAGTCAGATTTTCAGGTCTCTGAACTCTTTGGGTATGTGGGTTGCAAAGTGTGAGGTCTCTGAAATGCTTGGTAGTCTTTCCTAGGATGCCCTGACTCTGAACTGTTTAGGGGTCTGTGTCAGAAGGTGTGAGGTCTCTGAGCCATGTATAGATCTGTTTCCCAGGGTCGGAATTCTCTGAACTGCGTCTGTTTCTGGGCTCTGAGATCTCTAAGCTCTTTGGGGTATGTGTCCGAGACTTGAGTCTGAGTTGTTTGCGGCACTGTGTTCTAGGGAGCAAGGCCTCTGGGGTGTTTAGTGCTCTGTGTTCCAGGGTGTCTCAGCAACTTGGGGGTCCATGTCTAAGGTATGAGGTTTTGGAATAACTTAGGGATCTGTGTTCAGAGTATGAAGTCTCTCGGGTGTTTGGGCAGTCCATGTCCGGGGTGTCACATCTCAGCTGTTTTGGGGAGGGTTATCTGAGGCTGTGAGGCCTCTGGGCAGTTTGGGACTCGATGATCAGGGTGTGAAGGCTCCAAATAGCTTGGGGAGCAGTATTCCAGATTGTGAGGTATTTGAGATGTTTGTGCATCTCTATCCCATGAATCCGATGCAGGGCATGAGGCAGCATCTGAGGTCTCAGAGTTCTTTGGAAGTCTGTGTCCCCTGGCTTCAGTGCAGCCTCAGTGATGTGGGGTTTGTGTCCAGGTATGAGATCGCTGGGCTGCAGGGAGATGTATGTCCCAGGGTGTGAGGTCCCTGAGGTTTGGGGTCAATATCCAGGGTATAAGGTCTATGAGCTGTTTGGAGGCCCATGCCCTAGTTGCCCTGAGGTCTCTGAGCTGTTGAGGATTCTGTCACCTGTGTGTGAGGTCTTTGAAATATTTGGGTATCTGTGTCACAGCATGTGCGGTCTCTGAGCAAAACCAAAGGGCACTGGCTCACGTTCAGGTTGAGGGATGATAAAAACAAGGACATATACTTGAAACACCATCTCGTTGTGATCTGCTTTATACCCTGGCACATATAGGTGGCTCAATAAATAT
The DNA here is from genome assembly GCF_965194805.1 of Balaenoptera borealis. Classification (NCBI taxonomy): domain Eukaryota; kingdom Metazoa; phylum Chordata; class Mammalia; order Artiodactyla; family Balaenopteridae; genus Balaenoptera; species Balaenoptera borealis. Next base: position 42,961,160 of record NC_138881.1, on the reverse strand, counting down.
TTGCAGAAAAACCTTCCCCCAGCACACACCAACTTCTCTCTTTGAATGTAGTAGGCAGGCTTTGGGCTCAAAACTTTGAAGAGCAGGGAGGATCCAGCTAGAATTGTGTCATATTTCTGTATCGCCACTGTATTTATTTCTCTGGGTTTTGTTTATGGCCAGTGATCATGGTTTGTCCATTTAAACAGCAATGGATTTAGTTTGCTTTTCAGTGCATTATAAAATTTAAGTATAAAGCAAGCTTATTTTAGGTTAGGATGTTATGTAGACGACGGTGCAAGTGGTGCACTGTGGGGAGTGTTAGTCAAATGGCTGAGGTTGGAGGACTGCGTTCCTGGGTGCCCCCCGGCTCCCAGCCTCTCATGTCCCCAACCCCCACCTACACAAGGTCTTCAATCCCCACACCTTGGTTTGTTCAGTCAATAATTTGTTTTATTGATGCCCATCCCAGGCTGGGTAGGGCTGAGGGATATACAAGAGGAGAATCAGATTCAGTCCATGCCTGAAGGTCAGTCTGGGGTGGGGAGCACGGACACACAGACGGACATACAAACGGACACACAGATGTGGCATCTGGTGGCAGGGCACAGTCTCACGTAGGGACACTCTACACATAGGTAGTCAGGGAAGGCTTCTTAGAGAAGACCTCACAGGGGAAGCAAGGGGCGAGGCAGCCATCAGAGCCTTCACCTTTTGTACATTTATGGGCAGGTAACTTTTGAGACCATTGGACCCAAGGTGAGCACAAAGGGCCAGGGCTGGGAGGCAGCAGAGGCTCCCTTCGCCTCACCACACCCTCGTGGGTAAGCCATCCCCACCCCCATTCTTGGCCTGTGCTTTGCCTTCGGCCACATGGGCCCGTTCCTGGGATCCACCTCCATAGTTTCCAAGGCTTCCCTGAGACAATCCACGTGGACCAGGTGCTCTGCCCAGTGCCTGGCACCTCATCAGCACCCCATCAATGCACATTTTGTCCTAAGTGCTATCTACAGCCTAGCCAGGTCTCAGTTCCAGCTCTGGGTACTCCCAGCAGTCGTTGCACCCCAGGTTAGAGCTCCCAGCACCCTTTGAGCTCCTGAGAGCCCTGGGCACCTTCTATGTACTCCCAAAGGCAGAGCTCAGTCCCAGCCCACCTTAAGGGCTGGGAAAGTCTGGACTGCCTTTCACTGGCCAGCGGGCCATGGGCATCCACTGTCCTTCCAGTGGCATGTGGATGTCCACGTCTCAGACGCATAGCCCTTAAAGAGAGACCCTACGGCTCTTAGGCCGACACTAGGAGCATGCAAGCACGAGCAGGAACCAGCTTCAGACCCCAGCCTTGGAGACCCCCTTTCTTTCACTAGCACGTTTCTGTGGTAGGGGAGACGAGTGGGCTGGGAACCCTGGGCTGTGGTATCAGCCTGTCCTGGGGCTGCTTCCCCACACCCTTGGGGCAGTGGGGAGAGGGCCTGCAGCAGACCCTTCAAGCTCCAGGCAGAAGCAGGTGCAAAAACAAACGTCTTTCTATTCTGGGTCTGCACTGGGGCTCAGCCCTTGGACCTCCTTGCTAGGCAATGAAACCCAACTGCAGAAAGTCCTGGTGCTGAAAAATCAATTCCGAAGGTGGGCAGGGGTAAGTGCAACCCACGGATGGGGCTGGGACAGGGAGAGGGGACTCCTGGAGTCTGTCCTCCCCATGGCCCCGCAGCCCCGAGCATGGGGCAGGTGGGGGCAGGCGGAGGCAGGCAGGAGGCCCTGGCAGTCGTTCCTCGACAGGAGGGCAGCAGTGGGTGGGTGGGGTAGGCATATTTAGGCCCCCATGGTCAGTCTGGCCTCAGACTTCAAAGGGCTAGAAGAGGTATTTGCGGCAGGATTCAGTCCCACACTTGCATTCAATACGGACCCGCTTCTTGGGGGAGCCGGGGAGCCCGGCCAGGCCAAAGTTGGAGTCCATGCGGGTGCTCTCCATGTCCACGGGGTCCACTGTGGAGTCACAGCCGGGGGTGGGGGGGTACTTGTTAGATAGAAGGCCTAGATGAAGTTGTCCCACTGCCCTTTTTACCACGGGACCCAGGGATCTTAGGGGCTGGGAGCAGGTCTGAGATCTGGGTCAGGAATGGGTCATGGGTTGGTGGTTTCAGGCAAGGGCCAGGGCTTAGCACTAGAGGGGTGTTCAGGTATTAGGAAGATGGCCAGGGATTGGGGGTTCTTGGGGGGGTCAGGGAGTTGTCAGGGGCAACCAAGAGGGTTGTGTCAGGCAGGGGTCAGGAATGGAGGGTCACCTGGGCATCCAGAGGGGCATCTGAACTCTCCTGCCAAAGATCCCCCCTCGAGTGTCTCAGAGGTGGCTAGTTGGTCAAGAAGGGGACTGGTTGGAGGCCACAAGGGTGTCCAGAGGCTTAGAATGAGGAAGGCCAAAGGGGGTTAGGAGCGGGGAGGGTTGGGGGACTGGGGAAATTCAGACAAGATTGGAGTCAGGAGGAGTGTCATAACTCTTGAGCCAAATATCCTCCCCCAGGAGCCCTGGGAGAAGGTGGTTTGAGGGTCTCAGAATTGGGGTCCAGTGGCTGGGAATGAAGGGACCCCCAAAGGGTAGGCAGGGGTCCAGGAGTCCAGATATGAGACTGGGAGTAAGAGCATCTTAAAGCTCCTTGGGGAGGGGTCCTTGTGCCCCACGTCATCGTGTGTCCCTGCCCGCGGTCCCCTGCCACCCCCACCTTGCATGTTGTAATCGAAGGTAAGCTCCTCGCCTGCCCGGATGGTTCTTGTGGCAAAGAAAGCGATGCGGGGCAGCCGCTCATCAAGGTTGTCTATGAAGACGTTGTACACCTGGAGGTTGGGGTCACACTGGGCAAAAAAGAACAGTGGGAGGGTGAGGAGGGGCCCCAGCCTGCTCCTCCCGACCCCCCGCCCGCCTGCGGGGTACCCACACTGTGGTTGACAAAATGGGAGATGTTGCCGTAATAGGCGGCGTCCACGGTGTACACATCCTCCACGTAGTCCAGGTCGAAGAGGTAGGTGGCGCCCTGGCGGTCGTAGATCTGGCCCCGCCGCTCTGCCTCCTCTGAGGTAATGATCTGAGGAGAAGGCCACGGGGGAGGGGAGGTTGGCCAAGAAGGTTCAGGAAAGCCAGCACAGCTCCCGACCCCCTAGCGTGGCCCCCCTGGAGGAGAACAAGGGAGTAAGGAGGCACCCGCACCCTGCGGCTGGCTCAGCGGGGCTGGACGGCGTGGACACATGCGAGGCAGTGCCACACAGGGTGTGTCAGCCCTTCTCAGGCCTCTGGAGGGCACAGGGAGTCTCAACGGGAGGCGGAGGGTGGCCACAAGGTCCAGGAGTGACAGACAGAGGTCCCCATAGTGAGAGACCCATAGTAGGACATAGTGAGGGGACCCAGATCAAGGGCGAGGAAGAAAAAGACCCAGTGCTCAACAGAGAGGGGTGGGGAGAGTGGGGGTGAGAGAGGCTGACTGATCCAGGGCGAGAGAGCCTGAGGCACTGCAGGACCCAGCACTAGAGAACCGAGCCAGTGCAGGGTGGTGCAGACAGCAAAAGGAACACAGAGTGTAAGCTGAAGAGAGAGGCCTGGGAAAAGGGAGACTGAATGAATGAGAAAGGGACTCAGAAGAGAGAGCTAGAGGCAGAGAGTTAGAAACACAGACAGAATCTTAATGCAAAAGATCCAGGTCCAGAAAAAAGGCCCAAGACCCCAAGGAGTCTGAGATCACAAAAAAGAGACCAAGGCCAAAAACTCAGAGATGGAAGAGGAAAGAAAGGGGACCAGAGCACAGAGCAGAACACCTCGCTCAGCCCTGACACCGCGCACTGCCAACCACTGGTATTTAAGACAGCAGTAGGCATCTCCTCCTCCCCAGATGGGTTCCCATCTGTCCTAGTAACTGGACCATTATCCTAGCCCAGCCTGTCCTTGCCTCCCAAGTGCTGGTGATGGATTCCTCACCCCAGCCCCTGCCACACCCCATCCCTCCTCTCCATCCCTCATGTCCCCTCTTCTGGGCCCATGCCTCTGGGAGAGGTCCCACGGTAGCCAAGATTGCCCCCTCCTCAGCCTGGGTGCCCCTAGAACAGGGCCGGCCTCGTTCTCCACTCCCGGGTTTCTGCCCGGCCCTCAGACACAAGTGCCAGCACAGTACACAGCAGACACGCAGCAGATGCCCGTTATTTGTATCCTGCTTTCTAGCTCGGAGACCTGACCTCTGTCCAGCAGTGGTCCTATAGGCAACTCAGGCACTCTCTTCTCGCCACACCCCTTATTCCTTCTCCCTTCATCAGAGACCCACTGCCCACCACCACCCTCCTGCCACACTGGGCGTAAGCCCGAGACCCACCCGGGCCTCCTTCCTTGCTCATCCTCACGCCAGCCAGTGACCTTGCTCTTCCTACTTCCGGTCTTGACCAGCCTCCGTTTTCTCTAGCCTCCTCCACCATCACCTCCAGCCTCTGCTCCGTGCTGAATGCCGATCAAAAACCCCCTTAGAAGACCAAGGCCTATCCCTCAGGCCACACTGCTCACTGCCCCATACTCCAGCTCCGTTCCTTGAGGAACCTGGCTCCCCCATACCCCCAATTTTTGTTTGTTTGTTTTTTCACTCATTCATTCAGTGGATTTTCATGAGGCCTACCCTGTGCCTGGTCCCAGTACTCAGGGGTTACAGTTGGGTGGGGGAGACACAGGAACCAGGCTTGGTCCTGGCCCTCAGGGGTCAATTTGGTGGGGAAGTCACATAGACCAGGCCCAGTCTGGCCCTTGTGGGTCACAATCTGGTAATACAGATGGACTCAGACACCCACAGTGCTTAGAGTTCGAGGGGCAGTGGAAAAGAGATACACCATCTAAAGCAAACTGCAGATCACACAAGGGCTTTGACCAGATTGAAAAGTGGGGACTCTCCTGAGGGACAAAACAGGAGCCACAGAAGCATTTTGAGGAAAAGTACGTCAAGGTCAGTCTCCCTCCACCTCCCAGAGAACACATACTCTTCCTTGTGACATCAGCTCCAAAAGATGTCACTTCTCTGTGCAGCCTTCCTGAAGCTCCCAATCCCCACCCACCGCTGCCTTCAGAAGCCTGGGATCAAAGGACAGCCTCTCCTGGGCTCATGAGCATACTGGGTGGTGTCTGGGCCAGCTTTTCCCTTTGGGCCCCTCCCCAACCAGAGGGAATGCCCACCTCCTCCCCAGTCTCCATCTTCCTGCCTGTTCTGCCCCTACCTGCTCCCCCAGTCTCCCCAGGAGTGAGTCACACTGCAAACCCTGCAGGGCACAAACGGTTCCTTCTCTCTGTCTTCTTTTCAGTCCCACTCTGTAAGGGGTAGTCCACCCTGAAAACTTGAGAACAAATCAGTCCATGTCCCTGCTCCCCAGCAGTTCTCCGGAGTGACTGGGGAAGACAGATGGGCTAGAAGCTGGCAGCTGGGAAAGGGTTTTGATGGGAATGGGAACCAGAAGACTCGGAGTCCAGTTGCTGCTCTGCCCCGCCCCGGATATGGGATCCTGAATGTTCTCTCCCTGCCCCTGTTTCCTCAGCCAAACCCCCCTCCCAAATCCAAAAAACACTCCACCAGGTTTGGCAGCATACCAATTTTAGACATTTGGGCCTTTTTTACCCACTTTACTAGCTTGGTGACTCTGAGCACTTTACTATACCTCTCTGGGCCTCAGTTTTCTCATCTGTCGAATGGAGATGACAATGACAATCATCCCAACCTGATAGGGGCTGTTGTCAAAATCCAACAAGATCAGAGATGTGAGAGGGGTTTCTGTTTGTTTTTTTGTTAGGAGTGGTTGAGTACTGTAGCTTGTCAAAATCTAACAGGCTCCCTGATTTTGTGCACCCTTTCCCAAGAAAGGAAAAACTGCTGCTAATTAAATGATGATATGCCATCATTTAATTAAACTAAAGCAAGACTCACTTTCATTTCAGAGTTGTTAAAATATGAAGAAAGTGCATGTTTCAGAATTGATGAAACAGGCTGTGTTCTCTGCTGGGTGAGGGTGGGGATGTTCTGACAGAACGTGGAAGGGCAGCTCACGTGGAGGGACTGTCAGTGCAGAGGTGGAGAGTGAATGGGGGTCCAGATTGGAGGAGGACAGTGTGGTGAACGGGTCGGGGATATGCCCTTGATTACATAACACCCAGTAGGACAGCACCGCAGGGTCCCCAGAAACCGCCACATTTACAGCGTGGAGGAGTAAGGACACTAAGGAAGAATGGTGGGAAAGTATTGGGCCCAGGGGACCTTGGGGTGCCAGTGAGCTGAAGACTCTTCCTCCTCCTCGCCTGTCAGGATTCTCCTGTGCTGTTGACAGCTCCTCCAAAGACTGTCAGTGCAGTGAAGCTAGGGATACCCCCTGCTCTGGACTTCCTCTAGGACTGCTGACTCCTGTGGGTGTGGCCACCTCATCCCCTGCACTGCTAACATAGCTTGGGGGTGTGACATCTCTTCCACACTGTCACTGTCCCTCTAAGGTCTGGACATCTCCACCAGAGTGTCAGGGCACTGAGGGTGTGGACACTTCCTCCAGGCTGTCAGAGTCTCTTAGGTGTAGACCTGAGCTCCTTCAGACTGTCACTATCCCTCTGGAGTGAGGACACTTCATTTTCCTGAGTGTCAGGGCAGTGTGGGTGTGGACACTTCCTAAGTCAGACCGCCAGGGTCCTTTGGAGAGCCTGCTCTCTTCCTCAGGTCACTCTGGGACGTGGACACCTCTTCCTACAGATTGTCAGGACCCCCCTTCTCTAGACTGTCAGGAACCCTCTGGGCTGTGGCCACCTCCTCCTTCCTCTAGACTGTCAGGTCCTTCAACATGTGGACGTTTCCTCCACCCGACCACCGGGCTTATCTGGGGTGTGGACATCTCCTTGTCCAGACTGTCAGGGTCCTCTGCAGTGTGGACTGCTCTGCTTCTAGACGGCCTCTGCCCCGCCCCCAGCCCCAGGGGCTATGACCCTCTCTACTTTATAGTTCCTCAGAGCAGGAGCCTCTCCTCTTCATCAGTGTTATCACTACAGTGTGCACATCCTCAGGTGTGCGTCCCTTAGGCCAATTCTGTCACTTCCCAGCCATGTCACACCCCTAAGAGACCCACAGAAATACGGAGGTGTTTGGGGTTGTCATCGTGACAAGGCACACTCATGGATTTAAATGGTCAAGGTCCAGGGATGTTAAATGTTCCCCAATGCATGAGATGGTCCTACGTAACAAAGAACTGCCCCACTCCAAATGCCCACCACGTCCCACCTTAGAAGATGACACTTGCTGTTGCAGATACTTGCTAGTTATTCACCCAAATCCCTTTTTGTTTTCCACTTGGGCATATGGCTGAATCACACTTGACAGCTGCTTTGCACTGAGGTAAGGCCAGTGACTCGGTTCCAGCCAGTACGTGCGGGCAGACATGATGTGCACTGCGTCTGGGCCTGGCCCCTTAGAAATCTCCCCTTCTGCACCCCCCCAGCCCACTTGCCAGGCAATGCTGAGGATCAGAGGCAACTCTAAGGCATGGCAAAGGCACAAGAGGGAAAGAACCTAGGTGGCCACGCCGTCGTGTGGAAGGATATGACCTAAATGCCCACACTGGAGGAGCAAACGGACTTATAGCGTGCAAAGCCATTAAGATGTGGGGCTTGTCTGGTCCAGCGGCTAGCCTGCTGGACACAGCCCGCCTTTCCCCAGTGTCCTGCGCGGCTAAAGGAGGAGGTAGCCAACCTCCCCAAGGCATGTCTACATCCTACTCCAGACTGTGTTCCTTTTGTGCAGATTAGTAAAAGGTGCTCCTTCCGGGTAGATACTGCTTGGTGATAAGCTGGACCCTCGTGAAATGAGAAGAGGAAGTGCCTTTTCAGGTGACGCAATCCTGTGCAGACCACACGGCCTGTTAAAAGGAACGCTGCCTGGATTTCAGTTCCCGCTTTCCTCTTTGCTAGGTACCCTTATGAAGTCAACCCAGTCTGGAGGTATTTCAACGTGCCTTTACCAGCTTGGAATACTCGCCCCTGCCAGGATGTCCCCCTCACACTCAGGTTCACCCCCTCAACACTTTCCCCACAGGGAAAGCAGGGAAGCTGCAGGCACACAGTGGGGAGAGCTGGGCGCGCACGGTGGGAACACACGTGGGGAGAGCTGCGCACACCCGCCCAGCCCCGTCTCCCTACCTCTCCCACGTACTCCATGACGAAGCTGTTCTTGCGGATCTTCTCCAGCGTGCGGACACCCCAGCCGCGTCCATCATCTGTGCGGAAGATGCAGAGGTCATAGCGGATGCCCTTCTGTACCACGCGGTTGGGGCAGTCATAGCCACAGCGGCAGCGGGAGTTGCACTCGTAGATGGGCAGCCCGGCTCGCAGGCGCACCTGGCCCTGGTCATTGTAGGCAAACTTGTGCAGCGACGCCCCAGGGCAACAGCCTCCAGCAGGTGCCCACAAACAGTCTTGGCACTCGCAGCCCACGGCCACCTGGTTGAGGGTGATGCCCTCACCGACACGGTACTCGTTGATGTACACGAAGGCCCGCGGGGGGCCGTCCAGGTCCACCTCGTTCTCCACGGTGATGCGTCCCAGGTGGCTGCGCTTGGCGTTGAGCTCCTGCTCCCAGCGCCGGAGCGCCCGCCTCTGCTTGGCCTTCTGCACCAGGTAGTTGGCCAGGCTTGGGTCCAGGTGCCGGGGTGGCTTTGACCGGTGGTGCCGCCGGAGCAGCTCCCTTTCCAAGTCCTTGTGAAACTGCTTGAGAATGCGCACACACTTGAGATTCTGCCGTGGCTCCCAGGTGCTCTCTGAGTCTGGGTACCCACGCCATTTTACCAGGTAATACTCCTGTTCCTGGGGGTGGGGTGGGGAGGGATGGGGTCACTGTAAGTGACAGATGAGACCCTTGGGCCAGCCCTCGTGAGACTTCCATCCCAACGCCTGTGGACAACACCCAAACTGTTCCCCCCGTTTCCTGGAATGACTCTGTGCAGTGGTTAAAAAGCATGGGCTCTAGCGTGAGGCTCACTGGGTTCAAATCCCTTGCTCCCGCTTACTATCTGTCTAAATCCCAACTTTTAATTTAATCTCCCAAACATATTCCCTCCTGCTAGCTGTTCAACCCAGCTCTCGAAGTCATTCTTGACTCCTTTTTCTCACACTCCCCACATCCACTCTCAGGAAATCCTGTCAGCCCCGCCTTCAAGCTACATCCAGAATCCTACACTTCAAACCTCTGTCACTGTCACCACCGTCATTGCTCACCTGGAGTGCAGCAGCAGCCTCACCTGTCCCCCTGCTTCCACCCTTGCCCCTACAGTCTGTTCTCCACACAGCAGCCAGAGGGATCTTTTCTTGCTGAGCGGCAGCTATAGGACAGAGTTTAACTACACAGATTCTACAACTAGACAAATCCTGAATCTGCTGATCCCTAGCAGTGTAAACTTAGGCAGTTATTTAACCTCGCTGGGCCTGTTTCTTCATCTGTAAATAAGAAAAAAAAAAAGCTGAGATTTTTCTAGCATTCATTATGTAGCAGGTACTGTTCTAAGCAACTTACATGTATTATTATTATTATTTTTTAAAAATATTTATTTATTTATTTATTTATTTTTGGCTGTGTTGGGTCTTCGTTTCTGTGCGAGGGCTTTCTCTAGTTGCGGCAAGCGGGGGCTACTCTTCGTCGCGGTGCGCGGGCTTCTCACTATCGCGGCCTCTCTTGTTGCGGAGAACAGGCTCCAGACGCGCAGGCTCAGTAATTGTAGCTCACGGGCCTAGTTGCTCCGTGGCATGTGGGATCTTCCCGGACCAGGGCTTGAACCCGTGTCCCCTGCATTGGCAGGCAGATTCTCAACCACTGCGCCACCAGGGAAGCCCCTTACATGTATTATTAACTAATCTAACCCTCACAACTCTATATGAGGTAGATACTACTAATTATACCCATTTTATAGATGAGGAAAATTAAGTACAGAGAATTTGGGTAAGTATCTCGGGGTTACAGAGCCAGAATCTGAACCCAAGCATGCTGGCTCCAGGCTGCTCTCTTAACTATCCTGCCATTACCTCCTCTGGCAACAACAACAGTTCCCATTTTACAACGTTGTTGGCGGGATTAAATGAGTTTCTGAAAGGAAGTGCCTGGCACGAAAGTGCTCAAAACCATTAGCTGTCATTATCTCCACTCCTGGGCTCAACATCTCAATCTTTGCAATTGGTTTGTATTCCTAGGGAGGTGGGAGGAGAGATTTATCTGGGGATTCATTCTGGCTCCTGCCCCTCTCAGAAAGCCACTTAGTTTTCCCACCTGTAAAATGGAGATGATAAGAGGGCCTACTAATCCTATTTTTTTAAGATCAGAGAAAATTGCTTTTGGAAACAGATGTGGGTAATTGGGGGTAAGGGGGCAGGAAGCCAGCTTCCTTGAGTCACCCCTGCCCCGGCCATGGTCACCCCAGACTCACGCGGATCTTTTTGTAATCGCACAGGTACTCGACTTCAAAGTCATAGAGATTCCTCTTGGAGATGCCAAGGGCAGGGCAGGAGAGTTTGGCCAGGCGGCACAGGTCCTGTAGCTGATTCCAAGAAGACTTGCAACACACACTGCAGCCTAGAACAAAGGGGGCCAGAAGGAACTATTGCTGTGCATCCTGGCAAGGCCAGGGGTCAAAGAGGACCCCAAATCCTCCCTGGGACTTCCAAAGGACTACCTCAGAGTCAGTGAAATTTAATCCACAGGCCTTCCCAATGCTAAGACCCCTCTACAACAAAAACGTGCCACTCCCATCTACCCCAATGCTCACTGTCCAAGGCTTTCCCTGGGGCAGAAGACTTCCAAGTGGGATCTGCTGCATGGATTGTCCTAAAGGAATCTATTCCCAGAGCTTCCAGCTCCCTCTATACCATTCCTTAAACTGCCTGCAAACCTGCCTGAAGTTCAGGACCTAATCATCCTTCTCCCCACTTTGCAAAAGAAAGAGAACAACCCCCTCCATCTCAGTAGGGTGCATTTCCCCAAGGGGTGTGGGTAGGGATGGGATTAAAACCTGCAGGGCACCAAACAAAGGCGTAACTAGAAAGACTGGTCCATAATCCTTTATCTGAAGCTCCTGGGGCCAGATGTTTTGGAATCCAAATTTCTTTTTTGGATTTTACAAGTGCAGTTCTAGGTATATCCCATACATTCCCTAACACACCCCTACTGTGGTCAGGGACATCAAGCCATAATCAAATACATTAATAGTTCTGTAGCAAAAGTCTTAATTTTCACAAAAATAGGAGAAATAAAGCTGCAAGATAGTGGCACTGAACAGTCCCTCCATATAGCCTAGTTTTACCACTGAATGATACCAAATTTAAGTTTTCAGGGCTTTTTGGATTTCAGAATTATGAATAAGAGATTGTGGAGTGGTATTAGATTACAGGAAGCTTCCCCAAATGATTAGTGTAGGTGCTTTAAACCCACAAGGTATATTTTTTCACGCTGCATTTTGATTTTCTCTGTCTCATCCACATTTCTGTGAAGGGTAAAGCTGGCCCAAAGTGGTGTGCTCTGAATTCAAGAACAGACAGAACAATATAGGTTAGTTACAGTAATTATTTTAAATATACCTGGAATGTTTTGGGGGGCTACCAAAAGTTTTCAGGACACACATTTTTTTATTTAAAAAGGCTTCTTTTGGTTCAAGGCATATTCTTAACTACTGTGCTTTAGAAGCCATTTTATCAAATCATTTCACAAAACCCTTATTCCAAATATAGTCAGTCAGTCAGTCCTCATCCTGTTTCATCTTTTAAAAATGTTTAATATTTTCTACCTTCCATTACAAAAACCAAACATTTAAACTCATGATGAAATACTCTAGATGTCAACCTACAAATGTACAAGAGTTTTGCAAAATTATTACGTGTGCATTTCCCCCCCTCCACTTAGGCAGGCCTAGTGGAGACTCGGCCTGTACCCACGCCTTCCTTTCCCTGTGATGCCTCTCCCTTTCAAACCCTTAACTTGCTTTTGAAGCCCCGCTAACGTGGTCCCAACTCACATCAGCTGCTGTCTCCGCACTGACCACAGATGGACTCTCCTACCCTCAGAGCTCCCCCTCACACTTGTGGAACCCATCCTCCCCGCAGCTTCCCTCACCCAGAGGGGCCCACCTTCCCCAACACACTGAGTCACCCCTCCTTCCCCGCGCATGGGGGGAGTCCAGCTCTCCCATTAGGGAAGCCCCCTTCCCCTCTTCCTGGGCGAGCCCTCTCTGCCGCAAACCCCTCCCCCACCACGCTGCGAGGAAATACCCTCCCCCAGAAGAGTCCCCGTCCCCTAACTCCGAAAAGGAGGTCCGTCCCCTTCCCTCCCCTCCCCTTCCGGCGTCTTGCGTGGACACCAACAGGGTAACGGTCACCGGCGGCCAATTTTCCCGCGCGCGGGCGCGGCCTCCCAAACCCCCGCGCGTGCGCGCGCCGTCCGGTCGCGACCTGCGGCGCGCGCGCCCCTCCCGTGTCCCCACTTAGCCCCGTGCCCGCCGCGTCCCGAGGCACGCGCCCCCTCCCCTCAGCCCCGCCCAGCCCCGCGCGCCAGGCCCGCGCGCCTCGAGCTCCAGCCTTTCGGCGCCGAGCTTCCGGCTCCCGACCCCGTGGCCTCGGACGCCGGGGCCCCGAGCCAGCGACGCCACCCCTCCAGCCCACCCGGCCCGGCCAGCAGGCCCGCGTCGCTGCCGCCACTGCTTCACCTTTTAAATTTTCCGCCATCTTTCCCCACGGCTAACGACATTCGGGCCTAACCGGCCTCGCGAGAAGAGAGCTCGCGCGGGCGTGGCCGAGAACGCGCAGCCTATTGGCCGCGCCGCGCCTCGAGCAACGCCCGCGCGGACCAACCGGCTAGCCGTGACCGGACCCCTCCCCGCCACCCGTCTCGGTCCCGAAGGCGGGTGCTCGCCGGCGCTTTCCCAGAGTGCGTCTGGGCGGCGGCGGCGGCAGCTGAGGTTGCTGGAGGCCCTGCCCGTAAGCCGGTCTGTCTGTCACGCTGTCAGCCAATCACGTTGTCAGCCAGCTGCACGGGGGGATTCTCCGTCCTGTCAGACCCCCAATTACCGCCGTCAGTCCGTCACCACATTTTAACCCCAAGCAGGCCGTGACTCCCCAGGTGGATTACCTCCACATACAGCTTGCTCAGGCAGTCACCCGACTCAAATCAGACAATCACCACGACCACTGTCTCATCAGACCTCCGGCCCCCATTCACGCTGCCAGTCTGTCAATAGCAGCATCCATTCGTGCCCTCGGGCCAGCTGCGAGGCCCTCAAGGCAGACACACGGCGCTGACAACAGCTACGCTGCTCGCTGCTCGTCAGGCAGCCTGTCATTCCCTTAGACTGTCCCTTCATCGCACCTACAGTCGGTCCAGCAACCGGGCTCTCTATCTACCCTGGCTCTGGGAGTAGCTTCGAATCCCCTGGGGAGAATCATCTCACCACCGCCCAGGAAGCCACAGCAACCAGCCGGGCCCTCGGGCTGGCTGTGATTATGTCAGGACAGGCTGTCATTGTCAGCATCTAATGTAGCCCTGGCAGTCACGCTCTCCACTGTCAGTTGGTCACTCTGTAATTCCCTCAGGTTCCTCCTCATTCACACCATGATCAGGCACTTTATTCCCTCAGAGCACGTAGTCACAGCAGCTAAAGCCACCTGTCAGTCGTCAGCAATCTGTCATTTCTCAGGCAAGGCATGCCCCCCATTGGTCGGTCAGTCAGCAGCCTCTGACCCCAGGGCCCTCTTGGGGCGGCTGTGATTCTATCCATGGACAGCCATGGGGTCAGGCAGCTATACTGATCTTTCAGTGGGTCAGCTGGTCTGTGCCTCGTTCAGTCTGCCCCTCATATCAGTCAGCCAGGTAGCCATTCTCAGCATCCGACTGACCACATGGTCTGTCAAGCATGCTGTGATTTGGTCAGGATAGACAGTCAATCACCAGATACAGTTGCCTATCAGGCGGCCACAGATCTGTCCATCAGTCAGCCTGAAATTCCCTCAGGGTAGATCTCCTTTACACATCGCCAGACAGTGTAACATCCAGACAGCCCCTCAGGCTGGGTGTGATTCCTAGCAAGTCAGCCATTTGCAACATCCCGCCACCGAGGCAGGCAGCAACAGCGTGGATCATCAGTCAGCCAGCCTGTAAGTCCCTCAGGAGGCTGCCCATCTTTTGCACCATCAGGTCACCAGCCCCAGCCTGTCCCAGGCAGGCTGTAAGTCAGTTCGATTTTCAGTAGCTCACAGTGTCAGGAAACTGCACTGTCATTTCCTCAGATTGCCCCTCTCCCTGTCAGTCCATGAGATATATAGTCAACCAAACGGTTCTACAGTTAACCAAACGGTTCTACAGTTAACCAAACGGTTATACAGTTAACCAAACGGTTATACAGTTAACCACACGGTTATTCTGTGCCTGCCAGGCCAGCTGTGCGCCGGTTGGAGAAATGGCTGGTCAGGCTGAGGTTCCATCAGTCCCTGCTTCATGAGTGGAACAGTTAACAGTGAAGTCCCACCACAGATTCCCTTTCCCTCCTTTATTCCTTCTAGAACAGAGTTCGATGCTGGTCCTCACATGGCCCCAGTCTCCCCCGGCAGGCAGGACCCTCCCAATCCCAGGAGTCCAGGAGGCTTGTCCAACCCACCAAAGTGGTTTAAGGCATGACCTCTTTCTGCCTGAATCTGGGGGAAAATGTAGAGGTTTATGGGTGTTGGGAAGCATCCCTTGGTCTTCCCCAAACAGTACAGTGTAGTGGGTAAAGGCTGGGATTCTAGAGCCTAAGTACCTGGGTCCAATCCCAGCTCCACCATTTACTAAAGTGTGTGACCTTAGGCAGTTTCTGCATCTGTAAAACCTCGGATGAATGACCTTGGGTGGGCATCTCCTGCTCATCTAGAAAATGAATCTTTCTGGGGCTTCCCTGGTGGCGCAGTGGTTAAGAATCCGCGTGCCGATGCAGAGGACACAGGTTCGAGCCCTGGTCCGGGAAGATCCCACATGCCGCCGAGCAACTAAGCCCGTGCGCCACAACTACTGAGCCTGCACTCCGGAGCCCGCGAGCCACAACTACTGAGCCCACGTGCCACAACTACTGAAGCCCGCGTGCCTAGAGCCTGTACTCCGCAACAAGAGAAGCCACTGCAATGAGAAGCCTGCGCACCGCAACGAAGAGTAGCCCCTGCTCGCCGCAACTAGAGAAAACCTGCGCACAGCAACGAAGACCCAACCCAGCCAAAAATAAAATAAATACGATAAACGAATTTATTAAAAAAAAAGAAAATGAATCTTTCTGGACTAGCACCTTTTCAAGAGACCTCAAAGTAAGAGGCTACCCTGTTATTACTGTGTCCTACTCCCAGCCACTCGTCTGTTCATTCAGAATTAATTTAGTGCCTAACTGTGTATACTGCATCTCAGTGTGAGGCTAATACAAGGTTTTATCCATTCCAAGCTGCACAAGTTTGACCTGCTTTTAATGTAAACCTCATATGGACTGTACCACACATACAGAAAAGCACATAGACCATGGGTGACCCATGTCATGAGTTTCACAAGCGAACATACATGTGGAGCCAGAATGCAGGTTAAGGAACAACATCCCCAGCCAGGGCTCCAGAAGCATTTAATTTTTTAACATCTCTGAAGTCAGGCTGTGTCTCACAAGCACTGATGGGTCATAATTTAATTGGCAGTACTTTTTCGTCTTTCTTAGAGATACATAGAATAACGACGCATTTTGTAATCAATGGTGACTCAGGATCAGGGACACCCAGTAATAACAATAGTAACAACAGCAGTAGCAGCATCTGATGCTTATAGATGCCTACAGGGAGCCAGGAACCTTGCAGACACCATCTACTTTAATTTTTATCTTCATTTTAATCTTCATTTTAAAGACTGAGGAAACTGAGGCCCAGGGAGGTCAAGCAACTCGCCCACAGTCAACTCTTTTACCACAGGTCTGTGCTTGCTCTAGCCTGTGCTCCTGGAGATTCAGAGGTTGTGTGATGTAAGGTCTTTTCCAGGACAAAGCCTGCCCAAGGGGTTACAGAACTCTGGGTTTGGCACGGGGGAGGTGGGGGAGAAGTGATATGATAGGCCCTTCCTAGACTCAGTGCTCGCCACGGGAACCGACCAGGGTTGGGTGGGGAGTGGAGTAGGGGATGAAGAATAATGAAAGAATTAAAGGGAACCTGAGACTCCCCCCTTCTCCAGCTTCCACGGCTCCGGGAGAATTCTTAAGGGGCAAAGCCAGCTCCCACTCCCCACACCTCCGCCCTCCCCTAACCCCTCAAGCTGCCCTTGGATGGTTCAGAAATTCTTCCATTGGTTTTGCAGATGGAAGAAGTCTGCCCTCTTTGAATTTCCCCTCACCTTTATCTTCCTCCCCCCTTTCTTCTTCCTCTAAAGGTAGGAAACCTGAGATCTTGAATCCACCAGGTTGCAGAAATGGGAAGGAGTAGGCACCTCTATTCTAGGCTTTGATGTGCAAGAGTTTCTAATTACTCCTTTGGAAACAGCTTTAAACACCACGGACAGTTTTGAGTTGTGCCTTTTTTTTTTTTCCTGGAGAGAAAGTTCTAGAGGAGGAGGGTGACCCAGTGGGATCCCAGTTGGAAAAGGTTACATATTGTTGCCCCCATTGTATAGATGAGGAAACTGAGGCTCAGAGGTGAGGCATCTTGCCCGGATTCTAGAGCAGATCTATCTGATTATTAAGTCTTTGCTTCTTCCATTGCCATTGGCCGGGACTTGGTTTGCACTGGGAACTGGGCAGAACCAAATTTTAAAATTAAGAGGGAGATCCTGCCCATCAGGATCCTAGTGTGTGAGTTGTGTGCATGGAGAGTGGGGAAGTCTGACCATCGAGTACTCTCTTGATCTAATATTGTGTTGATTGAACGTTTTTTTAAAAAAAAATAAGTACGTGAATGAACAAATAACTCTCTCACTCATTCACCACACTCAGCCTCACACCAAGCTTTTTCCCACCTCAGGGCCTTTGCACTGGCTGTTCCCTCTGCCTGGAATGCCCTTCTCCCCAAATATTCACATGGTTGATTCCTCTCTCTTTAGATCCAGAATAACGGTCACCTCCTCCAAGTGGCTTTCCCTGAACATTCCATCTTAATGTCACTTCCCCTCAGCACATAATAGCACTTATCATGATCTATAACTATCTTTATTTAAAATTAATTAATTAATTAAATTTATTTTTTGGCTGTGTTGGGTCTTTGTTGCTGCACGCAGGCTTTCTCTAGTTGTGGCGAGTGGGGGCTACTCTTCGTTGCAGTGCGCAGACTTCTCATTGTGGTGGCTTCTCTTGTTGAGGAGCACGGGCTCTAGGTGCGTGGGCTTCGGTAGTTGTGGCATGTGGGCTCAGTAGTTGTGGCTCGTGGGCTCTAGAGTACAGGCCCAGTAGTTGTGGCGCGCGGGCTTAGTTGCTCCGCGGCATGTGGGATCTTCCCGGACCAGGGCTCGAACCCGTGTCCCCTGCATTGGCAGGCGGATTCTTAACCACTGCGCCACCAGGGAAGTCCTATAACTATCTTTTGTTTCGATTTAATTCCTTGTTTCTTGTGTGTCTTCTGCCCTAGAATGTTGACCTCACAAGACCAAGAATTTTTGTTGTTTTTTTTCCCACTGCTTTATCCCTAGCCCCTAAAGTAGTGCCTGGCAATAAATATCTGTGGAAAGAAAGAAGGGCAGAAGGAAACAAAGAAGTACAGGCTAAATGACCGAGGGAACAAATGAATGAATGAATGTATACCTATAAGGTTAAATAAATGAAATGGGAATAAAAGGGACTTCGGAGGAAAAAGGACCCCAAATTCCCACATTTGGAATATAAAGGAACTAAGATTTAAAGAAACAAAAAGACAGTTATTTTATTTTTGTTTAAAAATCCTTGAGTGAGTGAGGAGAACTGAGAAATTGTGTATAAAAAGGTCCCCTGCTATTGCTAGGGTGAGTGTCGGGCGGGGGGCAGTCAGAGATAACAGCATTGAAGGGGTGGGTGGGGAAGAAATGGGACTTAGGGGCCTGGAAGCTGAGAGTGGAGGGTGGCGAGCAGGGCTGCCAGGGGAGTGAGCACAGAACAGTGGGGGGGGGGGTGACTCAGTCGTCCCATTCATCATCCTCATCGTCATCGCCGGCCTGGTCCTCCCCTTCGTCTAGAGGGAGAGAGAAAGAGTGGAACTCAGGATGGGCAGGAGGGTTCAAAAGCCCTGGGGAGGGGGGTTACTAGGGCCTGGGAGGTTGGGACTCAGGGCCCTGGGGGACTGAGATCTCGTGCTTGGAAATTAGATCTGGGGCCTGTGTGTTGGATGAAGAAGGGGCCCCCTCAAAGGAGGGAGATTTAGGGGCAAGTTAGGGACTATAGCTGGGGTCTGGGTTCTAGTTGGAGTCGAGGTTAATATTATTGTCAAAAATGTGTGGTTAGTTGGGATATTACTGTCACACAAAGGGTTAATTTTAACAGACTTATCACTTAATGGGGTGGATTTAAATATTAGCAAAGGTGGAGGAAATTACAATATTATTGTTTCATAATGGGTTAAGGTTAACATTGTTGACACGGAATGGGGTTAATGATGATGTCATGGTCAAAGATGAGGTTCGTTATGATAGTGTCATGTAATGGATTCATGTTTATCTTGTGAACAGACTCTGGGGTTGATGTTAGTATTATTGTCAAAGTTGGAGTTAATTATATTATTGTCACATAATAGGATGAGGTTAATATTATGCTCATATAATTGTCATAAATGACAATATTGTTGACACATTAAGGGATTAATGTCAACGTTATTGTAAAAGATTGGGTTAGTTGTAATATTATCACATAATGTGTTAAGGTTAATCTGTTGACACATGGAGTTAGAGTCAATATGATGATCAAAGATGGGGTTCTTTATAATATTATCATCACATAGCGGGCTAATGTTAATACTATTGAACATATGGGATTAATGTTAATATTATTGTCAAAGATAGAGTTAATCATATTACTGTTACATAATGACAGTTAACATTGTAGAAAAAGAGACTGATTAAAGATTCATGTTCATGCTTTCATCAACAGATGGGGCTAATGTCACTATTGATGGTGGCTGTTAGGGGTGTTTTTAGGCTGACACTAGCTGGGAACCAGGGTCGGGGTCCCGGCAGGATGGGCTCCGAGTGGCAGGCTCGCAGGGGAGGGGGGGCTCTCACCCGAGGAGTGGATCGCTCTGCTTCTCTTCTGCATCACGTGCATCAGGGCCCCCACCAGCCCCTCGGAGCTCTGAGGTGGCGGTTGCAGCGCTGAGCTCTCTGGGGCCCCAGGGGTCTGCAGCAAGCAGGGTCCAGCACACAGGGCTCAGGGCCTGTGAGAGGAGCGCTTCTCCCCGCCCCTCATCATCCTTTCTCCTCCCACACACTCCAGCCTCCCCACCAACCTCCCAACCCTATCACTCAACCCCCAAATCCTGGGACCCCCATCAGTCTCGGCCCTGGCCCCCTAATATCCTGACTTGTGCAGCACACCCCAGAGTCCCAGTCCCCCAATCCTCCATCACGCCGGCCCTCACCTTGTTCAGCTGAATTCCCTGCCGGATTTGATCCAAAAGCGCCCCCCGACCCCCACCAGGGGCCAGGCCCCCCACAAGCCCCAGAGAAGGAGGGGGTGGGGGAGCGATTGGTCCGTCCCCAGAGCTGGGTGGTGGCGGTGGTGGCGGTGGTGGCGGAGGCAGGGGCGGCCCCCCAGCTCCAGGGGGGGGAGGGGGCGGTGGTACAGAGCGTCCAGTGGCTGGAGGGGGTGGTGGCGGAGGGCCCCCTCGGCCCGGGGGTGGGGGCCCCCGGGGAGTTGGCGGGGGAGGAGCACCTCCCGAAGGTACAGGGGGTAGTGGGCCAGGGCGACCCTTGTTACTCCCCACAGCTGGGGGCCGGGGGGGCTGGTTCCCTCCTCGGGATGGCGGTGGGGGCGGTGGAAGCGGCTCTGAGGGGGAAAGATAACACAGAGCTATTATTATAGTTTTCTTCAGAGCCTCAGTTTTGCTCATTTGTAAAATGGGTACCCTAACCGACCAACTCCCAATTCAAGCGGTATAGGGGTTTCCATGAGGACTGAGTGCCTGCAGTGTATCTCTTAGAGATCAGCTACCAGGGTTGGAGAAGAAGGGGGTGTCCAGAAAGAGGGGGGCTCACCCTGGCGCCTCATCTCCTTCCGCACAGCCTCCAGCCCGCCCTGGTTCTCAATGAAGTCATAGATAAATTTGGAGGTCTCTGCATCAGTGAGCTGGGCCTCACTGATTCCCGCCCTGGAGAACAGGCTCCGCAGATCTGGGTCCAGGTTGTTCACCTGTCCAGGAGGAAAAAGGCCAGGGCAGGGGTAGGGGAATAAGGTGGGGAGGGAAGGGGCACAGATTATCATGGGGTCCACCCCAGAGAGGGATCTAAGAGGGGTGTGGGAAGGGTGGGGTCTGGGGGTAGGTCTGGAGCAGTGGACTATGGAAAGGTAGGTGGGAGTTGAGTGGGGTCCAGGGGACTTTGGAGTTACTCACGTCAAATCCATTCTGGGGGTCCCACCCCACGTGGCTGACATGTCTGGGGGAGGTGAGGAGACCCCAGTGAAGCCCCACGGCCCTTCCTTCCCTCTCTTCCTAGTGAAGCCCTCTTGCCCTCTCCTGCCCAGAGGGACTCTGAGGGGCCAGAATTAATGAATGAGTCTTAAGTGAATGAATGAGTGAGAGCAGTAGTTATGGAACTAGAAGGGGTCCATAGTTTGTGGTACCCATCTGTCCGCCCAGCCCTCTTTCCACCATCCATCCACCCATCTATTTGCCCACGTAGC
Organism: Balaenoptera borealis; assembly: GCF_965194805.1. NCBI lineage: Eukaryota > Metazoa > Chordata > Mammalia > Artiodactyla > Balaenopteridae > Balaenoptera > Balaenoptera borealis. The sequence continues at coordinate 42,940,331 of NC_138881.1, read as the reverse complement.
CATTCACATTCACCTGTCGGACCATTGATCTATATACATTTGTCTCCCCACTCATCTGTCCACACACATCTATTTACCCATTTGTCCACCAATCTGTCCTAACCCACACTTGTCCATCCACCCATCCATCTACCCATGTGCCCATCTTTCCATCCATTCACTCACTTGACTACCCATTCAACCACACACTTCTGTCCATTTACCCATTGAACTGTCCATTCATCTGCATATCTGGCCACTTATCCATCCCCATCCACCTTGTCTGTGAACAAATCAGCCTATATACCCATCAGACCACATACTCATCCACTCACCCATCCATCTACCTACCCACTTCCCATTTACCCATCACCTATTCATTCTCCAACCCACCCATTCATTCATTCATCCAACTATCCATCTACCCACCCATCCACTCACCCACCAGCCCACCCAGGGTGGGACTAGGGTGGGACTAGATTGAGGTGAGTGAGGTGCCTAGGGAGCAAAATTTCAGGAGGCACTCACTCTCTGAGTCATGAATTGTAGTTGCATGACCCGGAGAGTGACTGCCTCTGTAAAAGTTTGCAACCTTGGTGCCTTTGGTGCCTCTCCCTAGTCCCGGCTTTGAACCCACCCACCTACCCATCCACTCATCTACCTACTCACCCACCCACCCATCCATTTCCCCATCCTTCCATCCACTCAACTCTCCTCCTATCCACCTGCTCATCTGCTCCCCCACCCCCAGGATCCCTGGGCCCACTGGGGAGAGGTTCTCACTTGAATCCACTGGGTGCCCCAATATCAGCCTTGCTGATCTTTTTCTTCCCTGAGCGTTTCTTATCACCTGGACCAGGCCCAGGTGCAGGGAGCCCACGGTATCGTGAATTCGTGATGTCTGGGTTCTGGATGTCCACTGTCACCAGCCCCAGGGACAGTGAGCCAGCTGCTGGGCCTGTGGGGAAAAGTGGGTGACTGGGCCACTGACAAACTTACCTACCAACCAGAGCATAGGAGCAAGAGACAGGAAGATGGTTGAGGGAATCTGTGTGTTTGATGGTCATGGAGGGAGTGGGTGAGGGGTCCAGATAGGGTTTATGGAGAAGTGGGTGGGTGGGTGCCACAAACCATCCATACATTCACTGATTCATTTATTTATTTATTTACTCATGCTTATCACTTAAGTACTGACTCATTTATTCACTGGCTCATCGACTAATTTGTTAAATTATTCGTTCACTCATTCAATAGTTGCTTTCTTCACCGATTGAAATGTTATGTCACTTATTCACTTATTCACTGCCGAATTCATTCAATCACTCACTCATTAACTAATTTACTCAATCATCCATCCATCTATTCATCCATTTATCCACATACCCACTCACCTATACATCTCTACACCCACTTATACATCTATCTATATTTTCATCCTTCCATCAATTCATGCCCCCGTTCAACCATCTTTCCACCACCAATCCATCCACCCACACATTCACCCACTTATCGCTGCACCCACCCACCTACTCATCCATCCACCCACTCCCCATCTGTATATCCATTCACCCCCCCCACCCACCTGCCCACGTAGAGACACAGGGAAGAACAGCACTCACCCCCTTGGTCTCCACCTGGGTGTGGGGGCAGGGGTGGGAGCCCTCCTCTTCTCTCTGGGAAGACGGAATGGGTAGAGAGCTATCGCAACCCTGCCACAGGTTCCTGGGCTAGCCCCTTCTTACTCCTCCTTGCACTAGAGGACTCACCTTCATTGGCTGGTACTGGTGGAGGGGGGAGCTGGCGCCTGTCTGTGGAGAGACAGGTGGACTGGGAACCAGAACCATGAGAGGGGCTTTTCCAGCTCCCCACTCTTGCACTCACTTCTGCTCAACCTCTTTTCCTCCCCCAAGGCCTCCTCACCTCCACCTTGCCTCTGATTTCGTTTTTGTATCTTCTCCTGCACCAGGGTCCGGAAGGCCTGGGCCTCACCCTCGTCTGCAAAGTTCAGCCCCGCTTGGCAGTCCTGCACGTGCGTCGGGGGTCAGTGGCTTTCCAGGTCCCCCACACCTTTCCCATCTCCTCCCTGCACCCCAACTGAGGCCCAGGGGTTAGGTGGTCACTTACATCTCCAGCGAAGGTGTGGAAAAAGGGGGTGGGAGTGGAGTAGACCAGCTGTGAGTACAGCTCCTGTTCCCAGAGCAGCCGGCCAGCCTGGAGAAGTGGGGAACACACTGGCACTGAGGCGTGCCCTGGGTGGCAGGCCTCTGTTTTCTGGACAGGGAACATGGTATACAAACTTGGGAGCCCGGGATCTGATTTGGAGATTTCCAGCTCTGCATCGGAGAGTTGGGGGTCTAGGTGTCAGATGTGGAGGGTTGAGGTACAGTATGGGAATCAGACACTTCAGTGAGAGATTTGGACTTGGGGTCCAGGGCCCTAGATGTGGAACTTGGGGGCTTGAATTTGAGGATTTTGGACTCTAGTCCTAGGAAACTAAGCCCATTCATAGAATCATCCCAAATCCCCCCTTTTATGGGGGCCTTCATTTGGGCAGGTAGGGCTCCAGTATTGGGAGTTGGGGTTGAGATTTGAGGTTCAGACATGTAGACTTGGGAGGTTATTTTGGAGGGGAGTTCAGCCAACGTCTGTGCAATTTGAGGTTTGTAGAGCAGAGTTACAGCTTAGGGGTTTGGTCAATATTTTATGGCCCTGGGATCTTGATGTGGTCCTACTGGATCTACCTTTAGGGTTTAGAAGGATGAATTTGGGGTTTATGCTTAGAGAGTTTAGGTTGAGGATTTGTGGAACAGATTTATGACTTAGGAGCTAGGCAAAATTCTGGAGTTCAGGAGTTTTGATGGGCGATTTCTGAGACCCAAAATGTTGAGTTTCAAACAGATTGGAGGTTCAGGTAAAAATACAGTAGTCATCTTTTTCGAGTTTGTGGAACAGATTAGACTTAGGAGGTATACTAATATTGGGGTTATAGATCTTGACATGAAGACTCTGGGGCCAGTCATCGCAGACTTAGAAAGACAAGCCAGAGGTTGACATTTGGATGAAGTCTTTGGTTCTGGGGCTCAGGGGTTCATTGATCTGCCTGAGGGCTCAGGGCTATGGACACAGCTCTGGGTTTGTGGGTTGAAAACTGGGTTGTCTGTCCAGTGGGAGGCGGGGGTCACCTGAAGCCCGTAAAGGCGTATGAAGTAAGACTTCTGGGGGTTATCCTTCACGAAGCACACAGCCCCACAATGTTCCTTGGTCCAGTGCTCGGCTCCACGGGGCAGCGCCAGGTACAGCTGAACAACTGCGGTGGCCAGCGTCTGGGAGGGGAGAGCAAGACTCAGTGGAATCTGGTCAGGGGCAGCCAGAGGGTCTGGGAACCAGACCTGGTCCTTCCTTGCCCATGGCTGTCATGGCTCTGAAGGAAGAGCCGCAGCCAGAGGGAAACTGAATGGTCATCGAGATCTTCCTGGGATTGGTGAATGGGGGTAAGTGGATTCTAGGAGAGATGATGGAGAGGAAGAGGACAAGGGCAAGAAAGAGAAAGAGAGGAGGATGGGGAAGATGAAGAGGCGGAAGAGGAGGAGGAGAGGAAGAAGAGGAAAGGGAGGCAGGGAGGGCCAGGAGATCCCCAGCTCACCCAGCATTTCCGTCCGAGCATCTCAAAGAGTCGCTGGTTCTCATGGTCCTGGAGGAGGGTGGAGGGTATGTTCTGCTGAACCCCTGGTCCTCCACGGCCCCCAGGCCTGCCTCCCGAAGGGCCCCCACTCATGGTGCCTCCTGCCCTTGTCCTCTCCGGCTAGGCTCTGAGTGCAGGGTAAGAAGAGGAACTTTCGCAGTGAGCAGGGGAACAGGAAGTGCAAAAAACCACAAGGGAAACAAGTCCTCCAGGGGCCCCTCGGTGGGCCTGGCCTCCTCCTCCTCGCCTAGACTGGGGCCCTCCTCCATTTGACTGGTTAGACCCATGTTTTGGACCAGCTCATGTCTTCCTCCTTTTTTCTTACTCTCTGGGGCCCATCTCCCTCTAACTAGCTCGGGCCCTCCTCCCCCTGGTTGGCTGGCAGCAAGAGCTAGGCCACTGCAGCATTTCTGCAGTGTGGCGGGGAGCAGTCATGGGCTGGGCGGCCTCCTTCCTTCCCAAAGCATCTAGTTAGTCTGGGGCCCGAGGTCCAAGGCCCCTAGCGCTGAAGGGTAAACAACATTTTGTTTAGTTGCTGTTGCCTTTGAACTTTTGAAAGTATGTAATATTTGGAGACTTGTCCTTCCCCCCCAACTCAACATTCTATTTTTATCTAACAAACATTCATTAGCACTGAACGTGTGTGCCAGGCACTGTTCTGAAATATTGACTCATTTAAATGTTGACTCATTGAAATCCTCATATCAGCCCGGGGGACACACACGATTTTTACCGTGTCCATTTGATGGAGGGAAACTGAGGCACAGAGTGGTTAAATGATTTCCCCAGTAGCTCCTAGCTAGCAAGTGGTAGAGCCCAGATTGCATGCCAAGCGGGTTGGGTACAGAGTGTGCACTTTTCATCAGGATGCTCCGCGCCTGCTCTGTTACTAAGATTCGTATTTGCCTGTTACTGCTATATAGTATTCTGTTGTGTTACTGTACAATTTGTTTATTCATATTCTCCTGTTAACAGACATCTGAGCTGTTTCTGGCTTTTGTGGTTGAAGCAAGGCTACTGTGTTCCCTCCTGTACGCATCTCCTGGTCCACGTAGGCATGCACACTCTCAGGAGGGGAATTGGGGCATAGCAGGGTTTGCGTAGCTCTAACTTTGACAGACTGTTTCCCCAAGTGAATGCCAGCTCAGTCCCCACTCCTCCCTGGGCCTGTTGCCTGTTTGGAGACGCGAAGTTCTCAGGTACACATACAGCAGCTTGGGGGAGCTGAGCACGTCTGGGGTGTGCCTGGCACTCCCAGGTACCTGAAGGGAAACAGCACATCTCAAGGCAGGACCCACAGTCCTACCTGGAAACCTGTATGGCTCCCACACCTGCAGGTGCCAAGCTTCTCTCCTAAGCCTAGGCTCAAGGCCCCTTCTGGTGTGGCAATTCCAACCTCCCTTCCTCCTTTCTCTGCTCACAACTCAGCGAATGGTGCTCCCAACTTACCGGGTGATTTCATACCTCCCGGCCTGGAGCCCCTTCCAGCCTGTTCATTAGGGCAAGGTCCTGCTTTTTCCTTAGGAAGCCACTGCATTCATTCATGTTGACACTGTTCATTGAACTCTCACTGTGTGCCAGGCATCTCTCCAGTAGCTGGCACAAACTAGACACTCAATAAATGTTTCTTGAAGGAATGAATGAGGGATTAATGTCTAATTTGATTTAGTGTTTTCTGATCTTTTTCTAAGTGCCTCACACTTATGTACTCATTTCATGGGCACAGACGACCCCCTGAGGTAAGCACTCCAGCTATCTACATTTTACTGATAGGGAAGCTGAGGCCCAGAGAAGCTTAGCTAACTTGCCCGAGGTCACACAGCTTGTGAGTGGTGGAGCTGAGGCCAGTTATGTGAGAAATGGTTCCTAAACTGGCATTTATGCCACATGGGGCCTGAGATAAAATTCTTCTGCTCCTTTTCTGTCTTTAGTTCTCCTTCTTTCTCCGCTCCTAGATCTGTCTCCTTTAAGTCTACATCAGGGGGCTTTAAACATCTGCTACATTTGCTGGTTATTTTGTAAATTAACATTTAAAAGTTGTATATTTCCTGTTCTTACTTCTAAGGAGCAGACAGGTTTAAAACTTATATTTTTCTCCAAATGAAAAACCTAAAGTAGATTTTTATTATTTTAGTCCCTAATAGAATGAGTTTCCCCACCCTGGAAAACAGTGATTTATTCATCATTTTACAATCATTTTTCATCTTATTCAGATTATTGAATTGCTCTGGTGACCTGCACTAATAATTTGGAGCTGGTTTATTTTACTTTTATTTGTTCCCATCAACTCTTGCTTTTCTGTACTGGATGATAGTATTTGGTGAGGTGATGACCTCAAAGGTAATTTGCTCTCCTGGGCCTTCAAATAGATTAAAAGAGAACAAAAACCCTAATCTAGCTTTTCCGGTTGTTCTCAGCAGGAGAGTGGACTGAATACTTACAAATCAGCCCACCACAGAGGGGAGCAGAAGTTTTAACGTACTTCTTAGTAATCCAGTGAATACCCAGGAACCCCCAAGAACCAGGATATGCCTAATAACTTACACCCACCTGATGCTCCCCCATCACCTCTCTTTGCCAACCCCCAGGGATCACCAGACAAAGAGTCATTTCCTGTTTACATCTTGTGCTTATTTTGCTTTATTTTGAGGGGATATTGCTTACAAGATTCTGACTGCCATGCCTCAAGTCCTGAGTAGGTAATAAGACATTGTCGGTTATAAGACATGGGAGCGTCTTCTACACCCCAGTCACTGCCACGCGACTGAACCCACGGAGGAGATATGGGAATGGGCAGGGTCCTGCTGAAATCACGCACAACTGAGATTGGGACTTGAACCCACAGGCTGGGACTCAAACCCAGCCAAAACCCAGATTGGGACTTGAACCCACTGTCTTTTAATTGAGATCACACACCTGGTCTCAGAACTTAATGAAGCTCAGGTTCTTGATGTCTCCTTACAGAAAGAATTCAGTGAGAGACAAAGTGATAGGTAAGAAGCGGATTTATTTAGAGAGAAACACGTTCCATAGACAGAATGCGGTCCGTCTCAAAAGGCAGGAATGGCCTTAGGAGAAGCACTCCACAGACAGAGTGTGGGCCATCTCAGAAGGCGAGAGGCCCCGAAATACAGCGTGGTTAGTTTTTATGGGCTGGGTAATTTCATAGGCTAATGAGTGGGAGGATTATTCCAACTGTTTGGGGGAAGGGGCGGGGATTTCCAGGAATTGGGCCACCACCCATTTTTAACCTTTTATGGTTGGCTTTGGAACTGTCATGGCGCTGATGGGTGTGTCATTTAGTGTATGCTAACGTATTACAATGAGCGTATAATGAGGCTCAAGGTCTACTGGAAGTTGAATCTTCCACCATCTTGGACCTAGTCGGTTCTAGTCAGTTTTGTCATGTCCTATGGCTATGCCATTCTTTTAAAAGTTGTGTCCTGCCCCTTTCCCTCCTGTTTCACTACCGCTGTCCTCAAAGGCCAAACTGAGGCCAAGGTGGCAAAATTTCCTTTGCAATGCCATCCTTCTCCTCCCCTTTCCTTCCTGCCCTTCGTGGTCCTCCCTACCCCTGACTGAGGGGTGCTTCCTGGGGACAGGTCTAAGGAAACAGCAGTTCCCAACCCTTGGACCCAATGCTTCCTTTTCATAAGAAACATTTTGGGAGGCCTCTTTTTACCATCCAGGAATGACAATCATGGATGTTACGAGTCTTGGTGGTGTGGAGCTGTCCCCCAGCATCTCAGGCCCCTGCCTATTCAACGCCAAAGCACCCCCATCATTGTGATAACCAAAGTCTGCCTACCAGGAATTCCCCAAACACACTCCCAGGGCAGGCAGGAACTGGACCCTCGTCTGTCTTGTTCATTGCCATATCCCCACCACCTAGCATAAGACCCTGCATGCAAAAGCTCAATCAATATTTGTTGAATAATCATTGTACGGTCTAGATATCTATGCTGTGATTTACTGCCCTCTTCCCACTGGGCTCCCCTGTCCTCTCTTCACCTCCCTGCATGGGGAAAGAGGGAAGAAAAACAGCTCAGAGTGTGCAGGGGCCAGCCCCTCCCACAGAGATGTCTACACTGTTCACTGATGCTACGGGCAAATGGGTGCTTTAGGGCCCCTCAGGAGAGGGGCTGATTTCTAGTCCTGGTCAGGATGGAGTGAGGACAGGGTGTGCACAGAAAAGCAGAGACGACTGTAGAGATAAGAATTGCTCAGTGGATAGAACCAGATTCTGGAGCCCTACAGCCTTGCTCTGGCTCTGGCACTTACCAGCTGTTTAAAGTCTGGTAACCCCTCAGTGCCTCAGTTCTCTCACCCATAAAGTGGAGATAATAATAGTAGTGACTATTGGGAAGATTAAATGAGATAATTCATGTGATGAGGGCAGAGCTTAACATGTTATAATCTTGCATTGTTGTTTGTTTTCATGGAATAGCTGAGTACCTTGGATGAATTAACTACCCTTCCCTCAGCCTAGCATTCTCCCCACTCCTGCACCAATCCTCTCCTCACCCTCCTGCATCAGACGTTCAGGTCCCACCACCATTGGTGGATGGTCAGAGACCAAACATGGCCACCTTTCCACTGCCCTTTCTCTACTTTTCCTTGCTGCAAAGTCCATCTCAGAGATCCATTGTGTGGGCACAGCTAGACTCTTCCAGGGCCGTGACATGTTCCTGGAGACCTCCCTGCCAACCTCGGAGGTCCAACCCACCACATGTCTCCTGCCCTACTCCTCCCACCTGCACGGGAAAACACTGTGCCAGCCAGCTCTCTCCTTCCCTTCTAGGTTTGTGCTGCTAACCTCGGACCAGCCGGGGTGCTAAAGGTCCCCTCCTGGTCCCTACACTGCCCACAACCTCAAAGTCACCACCAGCTTTCCCTAAATGTGTACTCCCTACCTCCTACCCCGATCTGTGACCCCAAGTGTCTACTTCCCTGTCTGTGACACCAGAAGGATACACACCCGAGTGTGTGTGACTCTAAGAGTTTCAACTTTCCGGTCAGTGGGTCCCAAGGGCCGCCCACTCCCTTGACTGTGTGAGCCCAAGAGCGTTAACGCTGCAGTCTGGAATGGACCACTGCGGGCGTGGGGAGGAACGCAAAATGGAGCTGTCGCCCAGGATCATACCACTGAGGAGGGGGTGGCCATCTTGCAACATATCATTTTGTTTGTGGGGGAGGGATACGACGGCTGCCTCATTCCCTAATGGAGAGGGGAGTGTCGCAATCCTGCTTGTCCCAAGATCCCCATCCTGTCCTGATTCCCGCCCGCTTCGGGCGAGCCTCACTCTCTGGTCTCGCCCTCAGCCTTCTCACATCTGCCATCTTAACCACTTTCACCACCCCCTTGATTCCTTAATTTCGAAGCAGCTCGCGACGCACCGGAGCCGGCAATTGGCTCACAGGCGGGGAGAGCAGGGGACCGCCGTGGCCTCTGATTGGTCGATGACCGAGTTCTCGTCCTCGCTGTTCTTTGAAGCTACGCGAGTTCGGAGAATAACATAGTCCCGCCTCCGCTCCCTTGCTCCGGGCTCCCATTGGTCATGGGTTCGAGGCATGCGCAGTAGATGCCAGACCAGTGTGCCAGGCCACTTAAGCCGGACTTTGGGGATTTCGGGTGGTGGGTTTGAATACAGCCTCAGAGGTTCAGATTGTTCAAGTGTAGGAGGGGCAGAAGGTGGAGTTTACTGCTGGGGTTTACTAAGATCACACATCAGGGCGTGGCGCCTGGTGCCCTGGGCGTTACAATCGTAAACTCTGTAACTCACCCACTAGGGTTTTCATGCCTGTGCCCAGTGGTTCTTCGTTCATTTACTCTATAGTTTACTCAAAATAAAAAGCGTTCTTTGAGTTAGGGTTTTAGGAAAACTCTCAAAAGTTACCTTATTTTTTTTAATGAAAAATTTTTATTTTTTTAAATTTTTTAATAAATTTATTTTATTTATTTATTTTCGGCTGCATTGGGTCTTTGTTGCCGCGTGCAGGCTTTCTCTAGTTGCAGTGAGCTACTCTTTGTTGCAGTGCATGGGCTTCTCATTGCGGTGGCTTCTCTTATTGCGGAGCATGGTCTCTAGGTGCACTGGCTCAGTAGTTGTGGCTCACGGGCTCAGTAGTTGTGGCTCACAGGCTCAGTAGTTGTGGCTCACGGGCTCAGTAGTTGTGGCTCACGGGCTTAGTTGCTCTGTCGTATGTGGGATCTTCCCGTATCCCCTGCACTGGCAGGCGGATTCTTAACCACTGTGCCACCAGGGAAGCCCCTCAGAAGTTACTTTAATAAAATTAAATCCTGCTGCAGTAGGACGGGCACGGTGGGGTGTCTGGCTCTCCTAAGACCGTAAATCGCAGAGTGAACATCTTGTGGTCTTCAAATACGATGTATTAAAATTATTAATTTTACTGACAAAACAGGTACAAAGCTTACAGCAGTTAAAAGCCCTAACTGGCGAGGCCTTTGACAAAACGTGTTTAAGAGAATAAACATTTTACCCAGTATTCAATGTGCAAAGTGATGGTTTTGGAGCATTAGGCCTGCTCAGATGGGACAGGATTGCTATGATTGACATGTGTTATTTAATATACATCATAGGCGATATAGCCAGTTACCGATTTTAAAGTCTGCAACTTTTACATTATATATGTAAATTAAAATATAAATATAGATTACATGCATTATAAAAAAATATAAATATGAGTAAATACATGATTCATAGGGATAGAGATATAGATGATATAGATGGAGCAGTGGGGCCCCTGTTCACTGCCCTGAGTCAGTCACATGCTGAAAGGGAGGGGACTGTTTTCTGGTTTTCTTTTTATTTTATTTTTTTGCCGTGCTGTGGCACTTGTGGGATCTTAGTGCCCGACCAGGGATTGAACCCGGGCCATCAGCAGTGAAAGTGTGGAGTCCTAACCATTGGACCGCCGGGGAATTCCCTGGAGGGGACTGCTGATAATTTAACACAGTGCCCCCAATTTTAGGAAGACTGATCCCTGAGTCCCCTGCTTTCACCAAATAGGACAAATTTCCCTTAATTCGCTTGGAAACTCCAAGTCTATGCCCAGCACTGCCTTCACTGCTGAAAACACAAGCTGGCCTTTGTATCAGCTCTGATCCTAGGAAGATTGTTATTTTAAGTGTGTATATGGGCACTTGGGGTGCTGGGTAGAACAAATAAAAGGGTTGGTTAAAGTGTGGGCCCTTGGTCATTACTGAATGTTTCTTTCTGATGGTGGCTGGATTTGTAACATACATACTTCAATTTAGTATCTCCACTCAGGGGCCATAGATAGAGAGGGGTGAATTGTTTTTGTTTGGGATCTTGCCCTAATGGTTATAGTATGGTATAACCCAACATGCAATAAGCTATATAGTCTCTATTACAGAAATATACCCCGAAGTGATACAATGAAAGAAGACAGAGGGGAACAGAAGAAGATCTTTAGCTTATGAATAAAAGGATGAGCCTATCTGAATAAAATAAAATGCTTTTTTAAAAAAACCTCCAAAAATATAGCTTGCACTGTATGTCTGGAGCCCTTTAAATTATACAGATTTCATCATCATCAACTTGTTTATACCTTGATTACAGGCAACTTGAAGAGAAAAAGAGTTTTGGGTTTTTTTAATCTGCTAAGTTTGGCAATTATGGGAGAACCCACTGTGTGTGTCTATAATCTTATAATCACTAGAGCTTTCAGAAAATTGGGTGATAAAGATATACATATGCATAGTGTTAGCATACCTTGTGTGAGTGCTGCAAGTTGGACAGGAAGCTTTAAAAACTTCTTTGAGGGACTTCCCTGGTGGTCCAGTGGTAAAGAATCCGCCTTACAGTGCAGGGGACGCAGGTTCCATCCCTGGTCAGGGAACTAAGATCCCACATGCCATGGGGCAACTAAGCCCGCGCGCCACAACTACTGAGCTCAAGCGCCTGGACGACAGCCCGCGTGCTGCAAACTACAGAGCCCACGTGCCCTGGAGCCTGCGCGCCACAACTAGAGAAGAGAAAATCCTCACGCCACAACTAGAAAGAAGCCCGCGCACCACCATGAAGAGCCCGCATGCCACAACTAAGACCCGATGCAGCCAAAAATAAATCTTAAAAAAAAAAAATAAAGTAAAAACTTCTTTGTTGCCAACAATGGTCTTTTGAAATCAAAGTAAAAATTTTTTTTTTTGGCCACTGTGCACGTCATTCGGGATCTTAGTTCCCCGACCAGAGATCGAACCTGTACCCCCCTGCAGTGGAAGCACAGAGTCTTAACTACTGGACCGCCAGGGAAGTTCCCACAAAATCTTTTTTTTAATTTTATTTATTTATTTATTTTTGGCTGCGTTGGGTCTTCATTGCTGCTTGCGGGCTTCAGTAGTTGTGACTTGCAGGCTCTAGAGCGCAGGCTCAGTAGTTGTGGTGCTCGGGCTTAGTTGCTCTACAGCATGTGGGATCTTCCCAGACCAGGGCTCGAATACACGTCCCCGGCATTGACAGGTGGATTACTAACCACTGCGCCACCAGGGAAGCCCCCCACAAAATCTTTTAAAGAAATGAAACTTTTTGATTTTCTTTGATTTATAACTGAAAGGTATTTTGTCAATGTTTAAGAGTATTTAGGCAGCTGGGGGTGGGGGGAAGCTACACAATGGAATGGGGCAGCAAGATGCAGGCCCAGGATATTCTGGGGAGCAGGGATTAAAAAAAGAGAAATAGGGCTTCCTTGGTGGCGCAGTGGTTGGGAGTCCGCGTGTCGGTGTGGGGGACACGGGTTCGAGCCCTGGTCCGGGAGGATCCCACAGGCCGCGGAGCGGCTGAGCCCGTGTGCCACAACTACTGAGCCTGCGCTCTAGAGCCTGCGAGCCACAACTACTGAGCTCACATGTCACAACTACTGAAGCCCGCGCGACTAGAGCCCGTGCTCCACAACAAGAGTAGCCACCGCAATGAGAAGCCCGCGCACCGCAACGGAGAGTGGCCCCCGCTCGCCGCAGCTGGGGAACGCCCGTGTGCAGCGGCGGAGACCCAACGCAGCCAAAAATAAATAAATAAATAAAATTAAAAAAAAAAAAGAGAAATATATTCATCCTTTCAAAGCTTTTTTTCCCTGATAATTAGTAACAGTCTTATCAAAGACAGATGAACTCCTTATGTAAAATTTTGATTATAAAATAATTATAGCAGTGCCGGGTATTCGGCAATGAGTGACGCCAGTTACCAAACAGAATCTCTCCTCCCTCCCCAAAGCTCTGAATACCTGCTTGTGATATCCCTGAAGGTCCTAGTGGTTTGGATTTCACAAAGGGTAAAAGTAGATGCCAGGCTACAGTGCAGTTAGTGGCTAGACAGCTTCTGATCCTCATCCCAAAGATTTATTCTCCCAAAAGAAATAAACTTTGTACTGAAATCAAAACAAGTAAATGGAGTAAAATATCTTATAATTGGTTTATAACTAAATGCATTGGGTAGATTGTTTGCAAAGATGATGTTATGGACCCAATTGTGTCCCTCCAAAATTCACATATTGAAGTCCTAACCTCTAGTGTGACTGTATCTGGAGATGGGGCCTTTAAGGAGGTAATTAAGGTTAAATGAGGTCATAAGGATGGACCCTAATCCAATAGAACTGGTGTTTTTATAAGAAGAGGAAGAGACACCAGAGATGCATGCCCACAGAGTAAAGTCCGCATGAGGACACAGTGAGGAGGCAGCCATCTTTAAACCAAGGAGAGAGGCCTCAGGAACCAAACCTACCAACATCTTAATCTTGGACTTCCAACCTCAACTGAAAAAATACATTTCTGTTGTTTAAGCCAAATAGTCCGTGGTACTCCATTAGGATAGCCCGAGCAGATTAATACAGATGGCCACAAACATTCCTCCCCTGTCTGTAGTCAAGTCCCCTGGCAAGGTGACTTTGCAGCTCGCCATCCAGAGGTGGAGTCTATTTCCTCACCACTTGAATCTGGGCTGACCTTGTGACTTGCTTTGGCCAACAGAATGCAACAGAACTCCCATTATGTGAAATCTAGAGCCTAGGCCTCAAGAGACCTTGCAGCCTCTGCCTGGGCCCTAGTACAGTGCTGCCCTGAGCCCTCCACGCAAGGAAGCTGGTCTGGAGGATGAGAGGTAGTGTGAAAGAGAACCAAAGCACCCCCACTGACAGTGGCACCAACTGCCAGACATGTGAGCAAGGCCATTGGAACTTCCAGCCCAGACGATCCTTCAGTTGACTGTAGCCACATGATTGAGCAGAGAGAAATCCAAGAGTGGAACCACCAGCTGATCCCAGCTCAAATTGCCTACCTACAGGATTGTGAGCAAATACACTGTTGTAATTCAAAGTCACTAAGTTTTGCAGCCTTTTGCTTTGCAACAGTAACTAAGCTGACGCAGCATTCTTCTCTCCCTGCCTAGGGCTGAGTGAACCTGAACATATTCCTAAAGGGCAAACGTTTTTTGGGCAGCCAAATGACCAATTCTTTTTTTTTTTTAAATATCTTTATTGGAGTATAATTGCTTTACAATGTTGTGTTAATTTCTGCTGTACAACAAAGTGAATCAGCTGTATGTATGCATATATCCCCATATCCTCTCCCTCTTGAGCCTCACTCCCACCCTCCCTATCCCACCCCTCTAAGTGGCCACAAAGCACCGAGCTGATCTCCCTGTGCTATGCGGCTGCTTCCCACTAGCTATCTATTTTACATTTGGTAGTGTATATATGTCCATGCCACTCTCTCACTTCGTCCCAGCTTACCCTTCCCCCTCCCCGTGTCCTCAAATCCACTCTCTATGTCTGCGCGAAGGACCAATTCTTGTCCGTAGGCCAGGGAACTCCCACACGGAGGCAGAGAAGACACTTCAGCCCCATGGCTGGGAGCCCCATTATGACACTCAACACTTGTCCACTTCAATACTCTTTCCCCAGATTCAGAGTCCGTAGCCTTTGCTGTCTTTGAAATTGTGGTAATAACTACTGGAAATTCAAAAAAGAAAAAGTTTTTTTTAAAGCAATTATGAGCCTTCAACCAAAGAAGTGTCACTGCAAGGTTTATATATATATTTATGTCACTTTTTATTTTATTTATTTTTAAATTTTTTGGCTGCATTGGGCCTTCATTGCTACGCGCGGGCTTTCTTGAGCGGGGGCTACTCTTCGTTGCGGTGCGCGGGCTTCTCATTGCGGTGGCTTCTCTTGTTGCGGATCAGGGGCTCTAGGGCGCAGGCTCAGTAGTTGTGGTGCACGGGCTTAGTTGCTCTGTGGCACGTGGAATCTTCCCGAACCAGGGATCGAACCCATGTCCTCTGCATTGGCAGGTGGATTCTTAACCACTGTGCCACCAGGGAAGTCCCCTCTATTTCATATTTTGATTAAGCTTTGAATAGGTTTGTTTTTGATCAACATAAAGGCTTACATGCTAACAATACTGCCTTGAGATATTAGCTCTCAACTTCCAGCCTTTAGTTTCCTCAAAGTTATTCCCTGTGGTCAAGTGACATTTTTCATTCAGGAAAGTGGTATCACAGCAATCCTTCTAAACCTTCATTGAAATAGGAAACTGAAACACATCCCCACTTGGCAGAGGGAAAGCTGAACCACAAGGCTGAGAAACCTCCAGAAACTCAGCTAATGAGCTGAAAAGGCTTCTGACAGCTATGTGACCTTTATATGGCCCTTCTTCAGACAAACACGTGTGTATATACTTTATATGAACACTCACACAGACAAGTGCACGCGTGCTTGTGTGGATCGTTAAAACCATAGATTGGTCAGGGGCCTCAAGGGGAAAAGCCTAATTATGTGGACTGATCAAAGTAATTTGGTAGGCAACACCCCACCCTCGAGAGCCAGTTATTCTTTTAAAATAATTCAGTGAGGTTATCACACAAGAGTTTGGGATTCGATCTTAGGCAGGAGAGGAACACCTGTAAAATTTATAGAATGTATTAGATCTGCCTAATCAAAATTCATTTACTCAACAAACATTTTTATTGAGGCATAATTGACATATAACATTATATTATTTTCAGGTGTACAACATAATGATTGGTTATTTGTATACATTGCTAAATGATCACCACAATAAGTGTAGTTACCATCTGTCCCCATATAAAATTACAAAATTTTTTTCTTGTGATGAGAACTTTTAAGATTTAAGATTTTACTTCTAGCAACTTTCAAATATGCAATACAATATTATTGATTTTAGTCACCATTCTGTACATTACATCCCCATGACTTATTTATTTGATAACTGGAAGTTTATACCTCTTGACCTCCTTCATCCACCTTCCCAACCCCCAGTCCCTCTGGCAACCACCAATCTGTTCTCTGTATCTGTGAGTTTGGTTTGGTTTGATTTGGTTGTTCGTTTTGTTTTTCAGATTCCACATATAAGGGAAATCATACAATATTTGTCTTTCTCTGTCTGACTTTTTTCACTTAGCATAATATCCTTAAGGTCCATCCATGTTGTTGCAAATGGCAAAATTTCATTCTTTTTTATGGCTGAGTAATATTCCATTGTGTATATATACCACATCTTCTTTATCCATTCATCCATAGATGGACACCTAGATTGTTTCCATGTCTTGGCTATTGCAAATAATGCTGCAGTGAACATAGGGGCGCACATATCTTTTCAAATCAGTGTTTTCGTTTTTTTTGGATAAATACCCAAAAGTGGAATTGCTGGATCACATGGTAGTTCTATTTTTAATTTTTGAGAAACCTCCATACTATTTTCCATAGTGGCTGCACCAATTTACATTCCCACCAACAGTGCACAAGGGTTCCCTTTTCTCCACATCCTCACCAACACGTGTTCTTTCTTCTCGTTTTTTTTTTCTTTAATTTTTTCTTTATTTATTTTTGGCTGGCCATGCAGCATGCGGGAGCTTAGTTCCCTGACCAGGGGTCGAACCCCTGCCCCCTGCAGTGGAAGCACAGAGTCTTAACCGCTGGACTGCCAGGGAAGTCCCTCTCTTGTCTTTTTGATGATAGCCATTCTGACAGATGTGAGTGAGGTGGTATCTCATTGTGGTTTTGATTTGCATTTCCCTGATGATTAGTGATGTTGAGCATCTTTTCATGTACCTGTTGGCCATCTGTATGTCTTCTTTAGAAAAATGTCTATTGGGCTTCCCTGGTGGCGCAGTGGTTAAGAATCCGCCGGCCAATGCAGGGGACACGGGTTTGAACCCTGGTCTGGGAAGATCCCACATGCCGCAGAGCAGCTAAGCCCGTGCACCACAACTGAGCCTGTTCTCTGGAGGCTGTGAGCCACAACTACTGGGCCCGCGCACCACAACTACTGAGGCCTGCATGCCTGGAGCCCATGCTCCGCAACAAGAGAAGCCACCGCAATGAGAAGCCCGTGCACTACAGTGAGGAGTAGCCCCTGCTCACCACAACTAGAGAAAGCCTGCGCACAGCAACAAAGACCCAATGCAGCCAAAAATAAATAAAAATAAAATCAATTTAAAAAAAGAAAGAAAAGTTTCTATTCAGATCCTCTGCCCATTTTTTAATTGGATTATTTGGAATTTTGCTATGGAGTTGTATGAATTCTTTATATATTTGGATATTAACCCTTTATTGGATATATAATTTGCAAATATTTTCTCCCATCCCATAGGTTGATTTTTCATTTTGTTGATGGTTTCCTTTACTGTGCAGAAGCTTTTTAGTTTGATGTAGTCCCACTTGTTTATTTTTGCTTTTGGAGTCAGATCCAAAAAATCATCTCCAAGACTGATATCAAGGACTTACTATCTTTGTTTTCTTCTAGGAGTTTTATGGTTTCAGGTCTTACATTCAAGTCTTCAATCCATTTGAGTTAATTTTTGTGTGTGGTGTTAGATATTGGTCTAGTTTCATCTTTTACATGTGGCAGTCCAGTTTTCCCAACACTATTGAAGAGACTGTCTTTTCCCCATTGCATATCCTTGGCTCCTTTGTCATGAATTAATTGACCATATATGCATGGGTTTATTTCTGGGCTCTCTGTTCTGTTCCATTGGTCTATGTGTCTGTTTTTATACCACAATCAAGTTAGTTAATACACTCATCACCTCACAGAGTTACTCTGTTTGTGTGTGTGTGTGTGTGTGTGTGTGTGTGTGTGTGTGTGTGTGGTGAGAACACTTAAAATCTACTCTCTTAGCAAATTTCAAGTGTACAATACAGTATTGTTACTATAGTCACCACACTGTACATTAGATCTCTAGAACTTATTCATCTCATAACTGGATGTTTGTACCCTTTGATCAACATCTCCCCATTTTTCCCAATGCCCCCTCCCCCTCCCCGCCAGCCCCTAGCAACCACTATCTCTTTCTAAAGACATCATTACAGCATTGTGTCTTTTAAAATCCAGTTAATTATGTTTCCCAAACTCGGCTAACTCAGCAAAAATGAGGGATTTCTCAGTCTCAATAACTTGATTCTATTTTGGACACAGAACTGAGCATTTCCCTGCTTGAGTAAATCTGATCTGCTCACTTCCACACAGGGAAATTTAGGACCCTAAACACCAAATCTGCCCTTTTATTAGAACATGAAGCTGCTGCCAATGATGGAAGGTGATAACTAAACCAACCAGAGCACCATCAGCTGCCCCGGCCTCAGGGTAGAGATTTCTTGAGTGTGTCCCTGCAGCCATGAATTGGAACTTTCAGGATCAATTTCCTTTCTGGCCTAATACATCATTTGCAAAACAAATTATTTGGCGTCTGATGGCCTGCAACTGTCGTAACCACCTACTGGTTTGGTCTGTTGTCATTGATAGCTGAACTCTTGACGCCTTCTTGGTTCACCCTTAGTTGACTCGAGTTTGCAGAGCCAAAGTGAATTGGATCTCAAACTGAATCCTTGCCCCCAGACAACAGCTCTGTCCTTGCTTTAATACAGGGGGTTGACCTGATGAATTACTCAGGCATCTCTGCTCCCTGAAACGTCTCTTGAATATCTACTGTTCAAGGTGTTCTGCCAGATGCTTTACATACATTCTCTCCTTTAACCCTCACAACCAGTCCACAAGGTAGCTACTTTTGTCTGCATTTTACTAATGAGGAAACTGAAATTCAGAGAATTTAGGTGACCAGTTTGTTCAAGGCCACACAACCAGCACAAATAAAGCTGAGCGGTGTCTTCTAAAATTCGGTCCCCAGCTCCCCTAGCCCCTCCCCTCATTCATCTATCAAACTCCTATTCATTCTTCGGATTTTAGCTGAGGCATCTCTTTCCACAGGACTCCTTCCCTGACACCCCAAGCTCAGGTTCTGTGCCTCTCCTGTGGGCTCCCGTGGCCCCTGGACTCACCCCCATCATCCCTCCTCTGTAATCCGTAAGTGGCCAAGAGACCTGTGGCTTGATTTTACAGTTTCAAGCATGTAGGAGATGTTCAAGAAATAGCTGTGGGATGAGTGAATAAACGAATGCGTGAACGGTCCACTCCCCAGGTTTCCACAAAACCGCATAGTCTCCCATAATCCACAATAAGCCCAGTGCTGAGCCCTCTGGGGTGGGGGACAGGGTACAGAAATGAATGAGTCCCGCCCTTGTGGTTTCACTGCTAGTTGAAGAGACAATCCAGAAAACAATGATTGGTAATGCAGTGTCCTCTGAGCTAGAGGAGAGGGTGGGGTGGATGGAGGGCAGCTGAGGCAGGAAGATCAACTGATGTCATTGGCGAGGAGGCAAATAAAATTTGGTTCATCCAAATTAGTTTCTCGATCTAAATATGAGAACAATCACATGAATATAAATTATGAACTGGGGAATCAAGCCTGATACCTTCACAGTCAGATGCGGATGGATAGGCTAAATGCACTCTTACCTGTGAGTGATGTATTATCTACAAGTAGGTATTATTACAAGTGATGTATTATTTGTCAGTAATTCCGGGGCATTTTGCATGCCACTTGTCCCCTTCTCCCTGCTCTCACCTTCTCAAGCCCGAGTCTTCCGTAGAACCTGCCCTCCTTGGTCACAGTCACGCATTGCCTTCCCTCTGGACTTCACCCAGTCCTTGCTCAGCCACGCCGGCTCTGCTGGTTCCATTTTGGGGCAGCACGGGGCTGGGCTGAGCTGTGCTCTGAGGCTGATGGCAGTCCGAGGACAAGAATAGTGCGTGCCTCATATTCCTGTGTTCCCTCCACAGTGCCTGGATTAGAGCAGGCCAAAAGATGGAGAAAGGCATATTATATGTGTGTGATAGAGAATTTATTGCTTCCTTAAAAATGTTTAGAGCAATCTGTCTGTCAGACTGTGATTCAGAGTTTCCTGGTCTAATAGTTTGTGATTTCATTCCTGCAAGCATCAGAGGTTTGCCTCTGCTTGAAGCACACACTAACTTCAGCCCAAAGCCAAATAGCTCTCCTCTCATCATTCACTGGGCAGCCTGAGGGCAGCTGGATGAGCCGGAGGGAGTGGAATTTATTCTTTTTTTAAAAATATTTATTTATTTGGCTGGGTCGGGTCTTAGTTGCAGTGCACGGGCTCAGTAGCTGCGGCATGGGCTTAGTTGCCCCTCGGCATGTGAGATCTTAGTTCCCCGACCAGGGATTGAACCTGCACCCCCTGCATTGGAAGTGCGAAGTCTTAACCACTGGACCTCCAGGGAAGTCCCTGGAATTTATTCTGTATGTTCCTTTTGTCATCCTGAAAGGAAAAGGAATATCACTTTTTTGTTTTACTTTTCCTTCTGTAATGTATCTTTTTTTCCTTTGCAGATAAGAATAGATAATATTGTGCCTTTAATTAAGGAAAATAAAAGCAATTTGAGCACATTGCTTCAATAATGCAACTCGAGCACCAAATTACAAGAGAAAGGGAGAAAAATCCCCTTTTCATCTGTTGTTATAAAATTCTTAGGATTTATAGATATTGTGTACCTACTGTCCATAGTTGTTCTAAAATGCCCAGGTTAGTGTATATAGGCTGGTGACAATTATAGGCAAGAAATGTGAAAGACATACAAATTAAATGTAAAAAAAATATAAATAATAAATGTAAGAAGGTGCTGTACAGCAGAAACTAACACAACATTGTAAGTCAACTATATTCCAGTAAAATTTTTTTTTTAATGTAAAAAGGGAATTCCCTGGTGGTCCAGTGGTTAGGACTCCGTGCTTTCACTGCCAAGGGCCTGGGTTCAATCCCTGGTCAGGGAACTAAGATCCTGCAAGCCACACGGTGTGGCCAATAAATAAATAAATAAATACAATTAAATCAATTAACCTTAAAAATATATACAGTGCTTCAGGTTTCATGGGAGCCATTTTATTTGCAGAAGGTAAAAGTCTAGTAGGAACACAAGAGAGAGGATTGCTGAGAGAAAGATCGCTGAGGAGGTAGGAGGCAATGGGGGTCAGAGCCCAGGAGAAGGGTTGCCTGGAATAGGAGAAGCCATCTCTACCCCTCGGATCTAAGGCAAAGAGGTGGGAGTGCAGCAGACAAAAAAAAAAGATGACCATGTGGTAATCATTTCACAATATATACATATATCAAATCATTATGTTGCACACCTAAAACTAATACAGAGGTATATGTCAATTATATCTCAATTAAAAAATAATAAACATTTTTTTTAAAAAGGAAACGAACAACCTGATCAAAAAATGGACCAGGGTCTTCCCTGGTGGCACAGTGGCTAAGAATCCACCTGCCAATGCAGGGGGCATGGGTTCTATCCCTGGTCTGAGAAGATCCCACATGCCGTGGAGCAACCAAGCCCCTGCACCACAACTACTGAGCCTGCGCTCTAGAGCCCGCGAGCCACAACTACTGAAGCCCGAACGCCTAGAGCCCGTGCTCTGCAACAAACAAGAGAAGTCACCACAATGAGAAGCCCGCGCACTGCAACGAAGAGTAGCCCCTGCTTGCCGCAACTAGGGAAAGCCTGCACACAACAACGAAGACCCAAGGCAGCCAAAAATAAATAAATAAATTTATTTTTTTAAAAAATGGGCCAAAGACCTGAACAGACACCTCACCCAAGAAAATATACAGATGGCAAATAAGCATATGAAAAGATGCTCCACACCATATATCATCAGGGAAATGCAAGTTAAAACGACAATAAGATACCACTACAGACCTATTAGAATGGCCAAAATCCAGAACACTGACAACACCAAATGCTGGTGAGGATGTGGATCAACAGGAACTCTCATTCATTGCTAGTGGAAATGCAAAATGGTACAGCCACTTTGCAAGACAGTTGGGCAGTTTCTTAAAAAAGTAAACATACTTTTACCATACAATCCAGCAATTGCGCTCCTTGGTATTTACCCAAAGGAGCTGAAAACTTATGTCCACACAAAAACCTGCACGTGGATGTTTACAGCAGCTTTATTCATAATTGCCAAAACTTGGAAGCAACCAAAACGTCCTTCACTGGGTGAATAAGTAAACTGTGATACATCCAGACAATGGAACATTATTCAGTGGTAAAAGGAAAAGAGCTATCAAGCCATGAAAAGACACGAGGAACCTTAAACACACATTACTATGTGAAAGAATCCAATCTGAAAAGGCTCCATACTGTTTGATTCCAACTATATGACATTCTGGAAAAGGCAAAACTATGGAGACAGTAAGAAGGTCAGTGGTTGCCAGGGGTTAGGACAGAGGGAGGGATGAATAGGTAAGAACACAGAGGATTTTTAGGGCAGTGAAGATACTCTGTATGATACTGTAATGGTGGATACAAGTCATTAAACATTTGTCCAAACCCATAGAATGTGTAACACCAAGAGTGAACCCTAATTAGGAGATTGGGATTACCAGATACACACTACTATATATAAAATAGATAACTAATAAGGACCTACAGTATAGCTGAGGGAACTCTACTCAGTATTCTGTAATAACCTATATGGGAAAAAGAATGTAAAAAGAGGGGATATATGTATATGTATAACTGATTCACTTTGCTGTAAACCTGAAACTAACACAACACTGTAAATCAACTATACGCCAATAAATTTTTTTTAAAAAAAGAGTGAACTCTAATGTAAACTATGGACTTTGGGTGATAATGGCATGTCAGTGTAGCTTCATCAATTGTAACAAACGCACCACTCTGGTGGGGGATGTTGATAGTTGGGGAGGCTGTGTGTGGGGGGGCAGGAGGTACGTGGGAACTTTCTGCTCAATTTTGCTGTGAACCTACAACTGCTCTGAAAAACAAAGTATGTATACTTTTAAAAACGATTAATTCCCGGGGCTTCCCTGGTGGCTCAGTGGTTAAGAATCCGCCTGCCAATGCAGGGAACATGGGTTCGAGCCCTGGTCGGGGAAGATCCCACATGCCGCGGAGCAACTAAGCCCGTGCGCCACAACTACTGAGCCTGCGCTCTAGAGCCCGTGCTCCACAACAAGAGAAACTACCTCAATGAGAAGCCTGCGCACTGCAACAAAGAGTAGCCCCTGCTCGCCGCAACTAGAGAGAGCCCGCGCCCAGCAACGAAGACCCAACGCAGCCAAAAATAAATAAATAAATAAATAATTTTAAATAAAATAAAAGTTTAAAATAATTTATTTAAAAACTTTAAAAATTTAAAAAAAAAGAAGAAAGGACATAATCGCAGAATATAGCCACATCATCCTCTGGGGCTCCAGAGACCCAGAGAAGGAAGCAAGAATGGGGGTGAAGATGGCAATGACTGAGCAGGAAGGAGAGAAGAAAGGTAAGGAGAATTCCATTTTTCCAGATCATGTAGGATGGGACATCTGCTGGAAGAAAGAAGGAAATAAGCTTGGGGTTAGTGGTAAAACTTTGGAAGATCTTTTGAGGGAAACGGGAATTTCTTCCCAGAGGCAAACAAAAGGTCTGTTTGATGGTATTAAGGCCCAATAGCACCTGTGATCCCTTCTTGGTTAAGAAATTGCTGCAGCTGCACCTCACTAGTTATTTGTGATGATTTGGGGGGAAACAGGGAGATAGCACAGAAATTATGGTCTATTTGTGGAAGACTGGACAAGTCTGATTGCAAGCCAAGAAAATGAAATCTTTTGTGTCAAAGAACGCTAGAAAAGCTTCTCACAATTCTAATAGCAGGTCCTTGAGGTAGTCAGCAGTCTTTGGTCAAGAGAACGGTGGTGGCAGCAGCATCTCCTTAGCCCTGGTTCCTCATCTGGCTTATCTTCCAGGCACACACTGTGGTTGGTTGTTGCTGTGACTGCTGGGGCAAGATAAAGCCTGTTCATCTCTCCTGGGTCTGGGCACATGTTTTATAGCTTCATCAAGGTATAATACACATATCATAAAATTCACCCATTGTAAGTGTACAATTCAATGATTTTTTTAAAAAATTATTTTTGGCTGTGTTGGGTCTTCATTGCTGTGCACGGGCTTTCTCTAGTTGCGGTGAGTGGGGGTACTCTTCCTTGTCGTGCACAGGCTTCTCATTGTGGTGGCTTCTCTTGTTGCGGAGCACTGGCTCTAGGTGCATGGGCTTCAGTAGTTGTGGCGCGTAGGCTCAGTAGTTGTGGTGCACGGGCTTAGTTGCTCCGCGGCATGTGGGATCTTCCTGGACCAGGGATCGAACCTGTGTCCCCTGCGATGGCAGGCGGATTCTTAACCACTGTGTCACCAAGGAAGCCCAATTCAATGATTTTTAATAAATTGATAGAATCATGCAACCATCATCACAATCCAGTTTCAGAATTTTTTCATCACTTCCAAAATTTCCCTCAAGCTCACTTTTAGTCACTCCCCACTCCTGCAATAACAAGGGCTTAGTTAAAAATATCCTTTTCCATCTTTATGTTGGTATTATATAAATCACTTTAAGAATTGCGTATTGGGACTTCCCTGGTGGTGCAGTGGTTAAGAAACCGCCTGCCAATGCAGGAGACATAGGTTTGATCCCTGGTCCGGGAAGACCCCACATGCTGCGGAACAACTAAGCCCGTGCACCACAACTACTGAGCCTGCGCTCTAGAGCCCACGAGCCACAACTACTGAGCCTGCACCCTAGAGCCCGTGCTCCACAACAAGAAAAGTCACTGCAAGTGAGAAGCCCGTGCAACGCAATGAAGAGTAGCCCCCGCTCGCCACAATTGCCCGCATGCAGCAACGAAGACCCAACGCAGCCAAAAATAAATAAATAAATAAATATTTTTTTAAAAAAAGAATTGCGTATTAGTTGGCTTTTGCTGCATACGACAAAGCCAAAAAACTTAGGACTTAAAACAATAAACATTAAATTAATTCTCATGATTCTGTGGGTCACCTGGGTGGTTCTTCTGGTGTAGGTAGGCCAGCTCAGTTGGTGCTGGAGGGTACAAGACGGCCTCACTCACATATCTGGCAGTTGGCAGGCCGGAAGGCATACGACAGGCCTCCACTGCCCTGGCTCACGTCCCTAACCCTAACCCTAACCCTAACCCCTAACCCTAACCCTAACACTAACCCTAACCTTAACCTCTAACCCTAACCCTAACCCTAACCCTTAACCCTAACCCTAACCCTAACCCTAACCCTAGGCTTAGGGTTCCCAAGAGCAGCATATGTAAGCATACCTCAAGTCTCTGCTTTCATCACATTTGCTACTGTCCTATGGGCCAGAGCAAGTCCTAAGGCAGCTTAGATTCAAGGGGTGAAGAAATAAACTCCACTTCTTGATGGGAGGAGCTGTGAAGTTACATTGCACAAGGACATGGAAACAGGGAAGAGTGGAGAATTAGGGCCATTTCCACAATCTACCACAAATAGATTTGATTTCTAACCATTAAATACTTAGAGGCCTCTGGGTGTCACTTACATTAATTATGAATTTTATGTTTGTCAACAAAGTGTGCAGAAATAAAGCCTATAATTTAACTAAACTATCCTTGATTATGCTTTGCACAAATTAATTTTTCTTCAAATTATCTGATTTTTTTTTTTTTTGGCATGTGGGATCTTAGTTCCCCGACCAGGGATCGAACCCACACACCCTGCATTGGAAGTGTGGATTCTTAACCACTGGACCGCCAGGGAAGTCCCTATCTGATCTTGAGTATGATGCTGAGTTGGAGCATAAAGAAGAGACTGCTAGGTGCTCTCTCACTTCCCTCTAAGTTCTCATTCAGATCAGAGGAAACCATGGACCATTCAGGAACTTCTTGGGAAAACAAAGACCTTCACTTCAGAGGCAAACCATTAGGCTGGCTGGGGCTTCCAGATGGGGCTGAAGCTTCCAGTAACTTCACACCAAGGCTCACATGGGTGGTGGCCTGGACTCTCATAGGACATTTGGCATTCAGTTCCACTGCTAACAGGAAATACTCCTACTTTGCAAGGCCCAATGAAGTTAAAGAAATTACCCTTGTGGCTCAACTGGGTATTATATAAATCATTTTAAGAATTGTGTATTGGGACTTCCCTGGTGGTCCAGTGGCTAAGACTCCGTACTCCCAATGCAGGAGGCCCAGGTTCGATCCCTGGTCAGGAAACTAGATCCCACATGCTGTAACTGAGTCCGCATGCCACAACTAAAGATCCCGCATGCTGCAACTGAAAAGATCCTACATGCTGCAATGAAGATCCCGTGAGCTGCAACTAAGACCCAGCGCAGCCAAAAAAAAAAAAAAAAGAACATAAAGGACAAAGAAAACCACATGATCATCTCAATAGATGCAGAAAAGGCATTTGACAAAATCCAACACCCTTTCATGATAAAAAGTCAACAAACTGGAATGGTAGTGAACTTCTTAAACCTGATAAGGGCATTCACAAAAAAAAATCTACAACTAACATCATACTGGTGAAAGACTGATTGCTTTCACCCTAAGATTGGGAAGAAGGCAAGGATGTTCGCTCTTACCACTTCTACTGGACATAGTACTGGCAGTCTTCACGAGTGCAATTAGGCAAGAAAAAGGGAAAGGGCATACAGATTGAAAAGGAAGAAATTAATCTGTCCTTATTCACAGACAACAAGATTTTCTATGCAGATATAGAGAACAAACTAATGGTTACCAGTGAGGAGAGGGAATGGGGGAAGGGCAATAAAGGGCTAGGGGATTAAGAGGTACAAATTATTATGTATAAAATAAGCTACAAGGATTGTAGCTTATTTGCACAACACAGGGAATATAGCCAATATTTTATAATAACTATAATTGGAGTGTAAACTTTAAAAATTGTAATCACTATATTGTACACCTGTAACTTGTAAAATATTGTACATCAACTATACTTCAATAAAAATTTTTTTTAATTAAAAAAAAAGATTGCCTATGTAGAAAATCTCAAGGAATCTACAAAAACAAAACAAAACAAAAAACACCTGGAACTCATAATTAAGCGAAGCATGGTCAGAGTATACGAGGTCAACAAACAAACATCAATCACACTTCTATAAACTAGAAATGTACAATTGGAAACTCCCCCAAAATGTACAACAGTTCCAACAAAAATGAAAGAGCTATAAACCTAACAAAACACATACAGGAACTGTATGCTGTAAACTACATGTTGATGAAAGAAATCAGCAAGAGCGCAATAAATGTGTTCAGTGACTGGAAGACTCAATGCAGGAAAGATGTCAGCTCCCCCAAGCTGATCAAAGTACTTAATGCAATACCAATCAAAATCCCAGCAGGAGTTTCTGTAGATTTAGACAAAGTGATTCTAAAATTTATATGGAAGGACAAAGGAATTAGAGTAGCTAAAAGGATTTTGAAAAGGAAGAATAATGTTGGAGGAATCACCCTACTCAATTTTAAGAATTTCGGTAATACTACAGTATTCAAGACAGTATGGTATTGGCAAAGGAACAGACACATAGATCAATGGAGCAAAAGTTCAGAAGTAGACTCACGCAAATACTGACCTTTGATTTTTTGACCCAGTTGCAAAAGAAATTCAATGGAAGCACGATAGTCTTTTTAAAAAGTGGCATTGGAAAAATTAGTAATCCATGTGCAAAAAATGAGTCGCAATGGAAACCTCAAACTTTAGACAAAAATTAACAAAAGTAGATCATAGAGCTATATGTCAAACATAAAACTATCAAACTTTTAAAAGAAAACTTTGGGGGACTTCCCTGGCGGTCCAGTGGTTAGGACTCTGTGCTTCCACTGCAGGGGGCGCAGGTTCGATCAATTCCTGCTCGGGGAACTAAGATCCTGCATGCCGCTCAGCGCAGCAAAAAAAAAAAAAAAAAAAAAAAAAAAAAAGGAAAAAACTTTTAAACTAGGAATTAGGGGAAGAGTTCTTAAACATGACACCAAACACACGATCCATAACAGAAAAATGATTAAATTCGACCTCACCAAAATTAAAAACTTTTGATCTTTGAAAGACACTGTTAAAAGAATGAAGCTACAGATTAGGAGAAAGTATTTGCACATCACATCAGACAAAGAACTTGTATCCAGAGTATGTAAAGGATTCTTAAAGCTCAACAATAAGAAAACAAGCCCAGTTTTTAAAATGGGGAGAAGATCTGAATAGATATGTCATGGAAGAAGATATAAGGTGGAATGTAAACACATAAAAAGATGTTCAACCTCATTACAATTAAGGAAATGCAGATACCCACCATGTTGAGATACACACGTTCTAATGAATGACTAAAATAAATAATATTGACCACACCAAATGCTGGCAAGAATATGGAGAAACTGGATCACTCATACATTGCTGGTGGGAAAGCAAAATGTCACAGCCACTCTGGAAATTGATCGCAGTTTCTTATAAAGTTAAATATACACTTACCTCGTGACCCAGCAATTTCACTTCTGAGTATACCCTAGAAAAATTAAGACTTATATTCACACAAACACTTGTACATGAATGCTTATAGCAACTCTGAGCATAATTTCCCAAAGCTGGAAACAATCCAAATATCCATGAATATATAAATGGATAAACAAACTATGGTGCATCCATATAATGGAATATTACTTCAATGTTACTCATACACAGCACAACTTGAAGAAATCTCAACATCATTATGTTGAATGAAAGAAACCTGTCTGAAAAGATTACATACTTTATGATTACATCTATATGACATTCTTGAAAAACCAAAACTCTAGTGATGGGAAGAGATCAGTGGTTTACAGAGGGTTGAGGTGGGGGTGGGGTGTATCTAGAAAGGGATAGTTGGGGCGATGGAAATGTTTTGTATCCTGATTGCCGTGGTGCTCACGTGAATATGTGGTAAAATTCCTAGAACTGTACAATAAAAGGATAAAAGTCCATTCTGTGTTATGATAAATAAAACAAAATAAAAGACACAACCCTTGCTCTGAAGAGTACGCAGATCAGTCAGAGAGCCGGAGGTTTAGACATATCCTACACTGTATAAGACATAGGTCACTGACAGCGCTGTGAGAGCACAGAGCAAGGAAATTATCACTTGAGGGGGTGGGAATCAAAGAAGGCATCACAGAGAAATAACACTTCTTTGATTATCAGGCAGCTGTTGAATATATTTCCATGTGTATTTTTCTTAATATGTAAATTTATTTATTTGTTTATTTTTGGCTGCGTTGGGTCCTCATGGCTGTGCTCGGGCTTTCTCTAGTTGCGGCGGGCAGGGGCTACTCTTCGTTGTGGTGCACAGGCTTCTCATTGCCGTGGCTTCTCTTGTTGCAGAGCACGGGCTCTAGGCGCGCGGGCTTCAGTAGTTGTGGCACACGGGCTCAGTAGTTGTGGCTCACAGGCCCAGTTGCTCGGCGGCATGTGGGATCTTCCTGGACCAGGGCTCGAACCCTCGTCCCCTGCATTGGCAGGTGGATTCTTAACCACCGCGCCACCAGGGAAGCCCTTTCATGTGTATTCTGACCACTTGTGGTGTTTAAAAAATAATAATTTGTCATCCTTTACCCATTTAAAAAATTTGAATTTTTTTTTTGTTTGTAAATTCTTTATGTATTAAAGATAACCCTTTGGATTTTATTTCTGTATATTTTTCCATTTACTTCCCTTTTATTTGTGTGTTGTAAGTTTTGTAATCAACACAATTTTATTTTTGAGCAAGAAGAAGAGTAGATGTTTCTGTTGATCTTGAACCCGTTATGGACCTTCATGTTGGACAACTTGAAGGATGGGTGGATCACCCCAGGCTGATCCCAAGGCCCTTCTTGTTCACCCCACCTCTTCCCCACCCCTCGCCCCATCCACCTCCTTCCCTGACTGGCTCCCACTGGCAATGGCTGACAGAGGAGCGTCCCCACCCATCCTTCCAGTGAAGCTGAGGCCCCCTCACCACAGCATTCCTTATCACTTTGGTAAATGGAGGAGCCCCTGGCCCTCCCAGGGGATGTAGTCATCCTGTGGGTTTTTCTGGGGGTTTTCCAGCTTCACATCATCTATCCACTCCAGCACATCCACTTCTTCCACCATCTGCTACAGTAGTCCTGCCATTTATAGTTCATGTAGCATGAGGCTTTCTCCAGGCTTCATAGATAGCAGTGAAACTTCAAAAATGTAAAAATCAAAAGAAAATCCTAAAAAGGTAAAAGAAAAAAGGACAGATTAAATTTGTGAGAATAGGATCAGAGTGATATCTCATTTCTCATTCGCTTGAATGGTGAAGATAAGAGCTGTTTGTTCATTGTTTTTCCTCTCATGTATGCAGTCTCTAGAACAGTATCTGACACCTAGTGGACACTCAATAAATATTTGTTATATGACTGATTGGAGTAGTAGCTTGAAAAATAGCTTTAAACCTAGATTTATACCACTACTCAGTTAACGAATAGGACAAAATACAGTTATGACTGGACAAATAAGGATGCGATGATCAATGCCCACAGACCTGAGGTGAAAAATGTACCAAAGAATGTACTCCAGCTAACAGGAATATAACACAACGAAGTAGTGGGATGCAAGGGTCAAAAGTGAGCAAAGAAATTGGTATAGAATGCTGGTATAGATAAACAAACATTGACTATCAAAAAAGATAACAGTAATTATATACTTTACACTTCTGATAAGTTTTGATAGCAAGCTAGGCAATAAATTACCAAAAATATTAACAGGAGAGATGGGAGGAAGAAGAGTGTCCAGTGATGCTGATGAATCTGTTTTGGTTAAAGTGATTCCTCGGACTTTTAAAAAGCAGACAATAGAGATACTAATTAACTCTAGTCATTGGTAGGAATAGAAAATATAACTTCCAAGCCACTGAGGAAACAAAAAAGAATAAAAACTACTAAATCAATCCAAGAAGTAAAACAAATGTACATATACATTGACATTTTGTTGTAAAAATATTTATAGCTATATATGGGTAGATTAAAATTAGAAGTTAAACTACTAATTAAATTAAATTATACTGCTAATTAAATATAAAAGTAATTAGGTCTGAGGAATAGGATTAGCCTGTTTAGGCCTTTACTTTTTGGATAATTTTTGGAATACAAACTTGTGAGTAATGATCATAATATGAGGATTGGAGAAATATTATATAAAACTGTAGAAAATCATTCCATTTTTATGTGAAATATAAATATTATTCATGCAGAAAATGAATGCACCTAGAACTTTTAAATGTGTGATTTTATACGAGGGTTAAAAGTAAATGATTTCTCATTTATAATTTCTAATTTTTCTAAACTTTGTAAATGAATGTGTTGACATTCCAATTAGGATAAACGCTAGGTTTTTTTTTTAATCTATAAAAAAATAAAGAAATAGCAGGCACTTTGAGAATAACTATATGGGACATTGTTATAACATGAGGGTAAATGATGAATTGAGAGCACGAAACACTATATGTGATATGATCTTAATTGTATAAAAATGTGTAATGTGTTGTTTATAATTATGTTTACATATACAATTAGATGTATCTTACAAGATGAATATTATATGGATTGGCCTGATGAACCCTGGGCATTTGTATCCATGCTCATATATATTAGATATAATTGAATGATTGTATACAAATAGATATAGTCTGAAATTATGCAAATCAAGCTGGTAATGTTGGATATATTTCTAGAAAGTTAGGTTGAGATTTGAAATATTTATTTTATGTTTCTATATTTAAAAATTTTCACTATAATCAAGTATTACATTTTAATTTTAAGATTGTAAAATACGCATTCAGAAGTTATCATTACTGGAAAACTGCATATTATATAACAATACATACAGAAGTGAAAAAGTATGATCCAAAATATAGTAATATGTACAAGCGAACCCAATTTTAGAAAAATATATTTATGTAAATACAAACGCTGAAATTTAGAAATATATAAACATGTAAAGTACAGAAATGAGAAACTATTCCTAAGATGTTGGGTTTATGTTTGTCACTTATTTCTACTACAACGTAGTTCCTTCTTTTCTGAAAAACTTGCAAGCAGCGTGGATGACCTTTCTAATGATAAAAGAAAACATCATTTCTGGAATGAAAGTAAAAGAAATAGGAAGCAAAGGAAGGCTATTTAATGGGGTGGGAAAGGGCTCCCGTTCCAATATAAGTGATAAAACCACAAGACCAAACTGTATCCCTCCCCTAGAGCGCATGCGCGCGTCCTCTGTGTGACCATTGTATGGTGCACACCGATCAATTGATGGGGACCCTCTGACCGGGCTTTTGAGGACTTGCCCCAAATAGTTATTTCCCACTTAGCACACCTGGCCTAGTGCACTGGTTCACAGAATCTGCTGGAGGGCTTGTTAAAACCTAGGCTGCAGGGCCTCATCCCCAGTTTTCCCCTTCAGTGGGTCTGGGGTGGGGTCCGAGGATTTACATTTCTAACACGTCCGCAGTATGCGGCTGCATCATCGCTTTGAGAACTACCGGCCTCCCGTCTGGGTCCACAAACAGAGGAGGACACCCAGAGCCTGGCGGGTGTGTGAGGCCCGGGACCTCAGGGCTTGGTGGCTAGGGACGCCCTCCTCCAGGCCTTTAGCCTCCAGCATTTCTTGACAACTTGGGAAAATTGCGGGGATCTAATGTGGGGTTAACTAGTGCGGATTTACAAAGCCTAGATCGAGTAGAAACGGAATTCTAGAAGTGATGTCTGATGAGACTTTGCAGTTTAGACCTCAGATTTATTTCATATTCAAAGGAGAAAGAAAGGCAAGTTCTGCGGCAGTGAGCAGGTTTCCCGCAAACCCTGCAGCAAGCAACTTCCTTTCCAGCGGCCATCTGGCTCGGAGGCGTTTTTTTCAGAAGTGAAAGGCGGGCGAAGAAACAGTGTAGATGCAGATGAGGTGAGGGATTGAGGGCATCTTGGCATTTCTGGAGCAACATTGCCATCAAGAGGAAAATTTAACAAAACCTCAAGCCATGTGGGCAAACAAAATGAGGCTACAATACCAGAAAGGAAAGCTTTGTTGGAACAGAAAAACCAGAAGTCATGAGTGATTGATTCAGAAGACAAATTGAAGATGATCCCACTGATTTGTAGATGGGACGATTTGAGCGTCAACAAGGTTGTAATTGTAATGGATTGAAATACATGAAATATAAACCTGTTTGTTTATTTTTTTTTTTTGGAGGGCGCACCTGGCGGCTGGCGGGATCTTAGTTCCCAGACCAGGATAGGACCAGGGATCTAACCGCGCCCCCTGCAGTGGGAGCCTGGAGTCTCAATAACTGAACCTCCAGAGAAGTCCCTAAACCTGTTTAAAATCCACAAATTCATGATGATACAAATAAAAATAGCTTATTGGTCACCTTGGGAAACAACTCTTTTTTTAAAAAAAATTTATTTTATTGGCCGCACCGCTCACGCATGCGGGGATGGATCAAACCCACACCCCTTGAAGTGGAAGGGTGGAGTCTCAACCAGTGGACCGCCAGGGAAGTCCTGGGAAACAACTCTTTATATTGGAAACTGGTAAATACAGGGAAAGAATCAAGCATTTATCCTGGTTTTCTTATACAAGGCAAAGAATTGGCAAGGGGAAGTTCCCTTTATAGATGTGTTTGGGCTAATAAATGAAGAAGGAATGAGAGAATCAGAACATTCCATTTTGTCACCCCCTTGTGAATAAATAGATCCAGGCATCGCCCATCAATGACTGATGACATCACAAAAAGAGACACAACCAACAGTATGTGCCTAATTATGGGGGTGTGAAGCACCCATATGAAGTCATCCTGAATATATACAAAAAATCAGGGTAATATGAAGGCTGAATGGATGTTTGACACTATTTAGGATTTTTAAATTTTTTTTAGATGAGGAAATGGTACTGAGGTTAGATTTTCTAAAGAGTCCTTATCTTTCAGACACACATACTGACATATTCTAGATAAAATAATATGATATCTGAGATTTGCTTCAAAATAATCTGAAAGGTACATAGTGGGTGGAATATAGATGAAATAAGGTTGGCCATAGTTTATAAAGGTTGCAGCTGGGTGATGGTGCAGAATGCTCATTTTGCTGTTCTCTAGACTTCTGTGTAAGTTTCTAATGTACCCTAATATAAAGTAAAAATAAAATTTGATTAGTGGAATTATGCCTTTTATAAGCACAGTGCCCTTAATTCAGAGCTAGCTTTGAATACACTCTTAGCATATATTCCGTTTATATAACTTGTATACATACAGCTTGTGTGAAATGGACTTAATAAAGTTTTACATGGCCTAGTTTCATACAATCCTGAGTCATGTCAACACTTATGAGTCATTTCCCAAATCCATGACACCTACTTACTGTTAAGGAAGTAGCAGTTCAATCCATGTTCAGCTTTTCTTTTTCTAGTAAAGACTGACACAAATTCGTGTGGTGCTGCATTTTGTATGTACATGGAATTATGTTTTACTCGTAGGGGTCTAGTAAAGACAGTCAGAGGTTCTCAACTTGCCCTGAGCCATTTCATAGTTAACTGCACATGTAGGAAATTCATGTTTCAGCTACTTGTGAGAAATGAAGCTTCTCTCAATCAGCAGTGTTAGCTGTTGTGTTGCTTAAAACCCTTCAATGACTCCCCGCCAAATAAAAGACACACTCTGGGGACTTCCCTGGTGGTGCAGTGGTTAAGAATCCGCCTGCCAACGCAGGGGACACGGGTTTGAGCCCTGGTCCAGGAAGATCTCACATGCCGCGGAGCAACTAAGCCCGTGCGCCACAACTACTGAGCCTGCGCGCCACAACTACTGAAGCCCATGCACCTAGAGCCAGTGCTCCGCAACAAGAGAAGCCACCGCAATGAGAAGCCTGCGCACCGCAACGAAGAGTAGCCCCCGCTCGCTGCAACTAGAGAAAGCCTGCGCGCAGCAACGAAGACCCAACACAGCCAAAAAATAATTAATTAATTAATTTAAAAAATAGATAAGCAACAAGCATATCTATTTAAAAAAAAAAAAGACACACTCTGTCCTTTAACCTGTAGGGATGCCTTCTGCTCACACATCCACTTCTGGTTTTGTCAGCTGTGGCCAAGGTAGCAAGAAGGTTCTCAACACACAGGGAAGGGACCATTGTAACCTGGACCACAAGCACCAAATGGAGCCCCCTTCCTCCCAGGGAACAATGTGACTGTCAGCCATTTCAAGGCTTCTGGAATTGGGTTTGGAGCCTGTGCTGGAAAGAGTTAACATAGGAGGCCTGAGACTGCTGTCCTTAGAAAGGCCTGCTTGCAAAGTTGGCCCTTGGTTAGTGTAACAGACTTAATTGTGTCTCCACCCCAGATTCATATGTTGAAGCCCTACCTCCAAAGTGAATGTATTTGGAAATGGGGCCTTTAAGGAGGTAATCAAGATTAAATGAGGTCATAAGTGCAGGGTCCTGATCCAATAGGGCTGCTGTCTTTAGATGAAGAGGAAGAGACCCTAGAGATCTCGCTCTCTCGGTGCACGCACAGAGGAAAGGCCATGTGAGGACATAGCGAGAAGGCGGTTGTCTACAAGCCAGGAAGAGAGTCCTCACTAGAAACCAACCCTGGTGGCACCTTGATCTTGGACTTCTACCTTCCAGAACTGTGAGAAAATAAATTTCTGCAGTTTAAGCCACCCAGTCTGCAGTAACTTGTATGGCAGCTGACTAATACAGCTGACATCTGGGAACTCAGTTTTGGGGAGAGTTCCCAGCACTTTCTAAATGACAAGTGGCTGACTGTGCCTAAATGGTTGTACAAACCCTGTGGCTTATGCTGAACACCTGCTTTCCTTCTGGGGGTCTGGCATTTTGGTACATGTTAACCAGAGGGTGCCTACGTGACTGGCCCCTGAGAAAAATCTTGTACTCTAACCCCGGTGAGTTTCCCTGTAGACAGCATTTCAGATGCGTTGTCACCGTTCATTGCTGGAGGAATTAAGCGTGTCCTGTGGGACTCCACCAGGAGGCGAGTCTTAGAAGCTTGTTCCTGGTTCCCTCCCCACTTCACCCTGTGTGCCTTTTCCCTATGCTGACTGTGCTTTGTGTCCTTTCACTGTAATAAATCATAGCCGTGAATACGACTACACAGAGTCCTGTGAGGCTTCAGAGTAAATCATCAAACTTAGGGACCCCCGACACAGAGCCTCTTGTCCATAGTAGCATGCCATCATTCTCAGAGCCCCTCCATTCATTGCTTTACTGCTTGTATTGCTGCCAGCCCCTCGGAGGCAGAGTCCTTACCTTAGTCATCACTGTATTCCCAGTGCCAGGAAAAGAGTAGGGTGCCAGTGTCCGCTGAGTCTTTTGGCAGGGGGAGCTTAAAACAACAGACATTTTGGGAATTCCCTGGTGGTCCAGTGGTTAGGACTCCGCGCCTTCACTGCTGGAGGGCCCAGGTTCAATCCCTGGTCGGGGAACTAAGATCCCACAAAGGGCGCTGCGCGGCGTGGCAAAAAACAACAACAACAAAAAAACCCCAAATTTTTGATGGCTCTGGAAGTTACAAGTCTGAAATCAAGGTGCTGGTGGCAGGGCCATGTTCCCTCTGAAGGCTCCAGAGGAGGGTCCTTTCTTGCCTCTTCCAGCTTCTGGTGGGTTGCCAGCAATCCTTGGTGGTCCATAGCTTGCAGACACATCACTCTAATTCCTGCCTCCATCGTCACATGGCATTCTCCCTGTGTATGTATCTCTGTGCCTCTTCTCATCAGGAACCAGTGATTGGAATCAGGATCTACCTTAATCTAGTGTGACCTCATCTTAACTTACATTTTTTAAAAAAAATTAATTTATTTATTTTCAGCTGCGTTGGGTCTTCATTGCTGCACACGGGCTTTCTCTAGTTGGGGCGAGCGGGGGCTACTCGTCGTTGCGGTGAGCGGGCTTCTCATTGCGGTGGTTTCTCTTGTTGCGGAGCACAGGCTCTAGGCACATGGGCTTTGGGCACACGGGCCTCAGTAATTGTGGCTGGCGGGCGCAGGCTCAGTAGTTGTGGCACACGGGCTTAGTTGCTCTGCAACATGTGGGATCTTCCCAGACCTGGGCTCAAACCCGTGTCCCCTGCATTGGCAGGCGGATTCTTAACCACTGTGCCACTGGGGAAGTCCGTTAACTTACATCTTAATTACACCTGCAAAGATCTAATTTCCAAATAAGGTCACATTCACAGGTACCAGGGGTTAAGACTTGAATATATTTTGGGGGGCGGATACAATTCAACCCACAACACCTTGTTTTGGCTCAAGATGCCTCATTGATCAATGCTAATGATTATTGACAATAATTTTTTTTGCCACACTATGCAGCATGTAGGATCTTAGTTCCTTGACCAGGGATTGAACCCATGCCCCCTGCAGTGGAAGCGTGGAGTCCTAACCACTTGACCGCCAGGGAATTCCGACAATAATTTCTAATTTTCCCTGAGCACTTGCCATATTGCAGGCACTAAGCTATGTACTTTATATGCATTATCTCATGTGATTCTCTCCTTCCACCATAGACACTATTATTATCCCCATTTAATTGATGAGGAAACTGAGGCCTAGTGAGGTGAAGCAACTTGCCCAGTGTCTTATTCAGTTAGTGGTAGATTATAATTTCCAAAAATGGTCACAGCAATATTTCTGGCCCCATATGCCTTTCCAGAACCTTGTCGCTATCCATCAAGAAGCAGAACCTTTTTTCTTCTCCCTCTGAACTTGGGCAGGACCCTGTGACTGCCTCAGTGAATAGGAGATGGGGGAAGTGACACTATGTAACTTCCAAAACTGGTCATGAAAGGTGATACAACTTCCACCTGCCTCTCTCTCACAGGGCTTGGCCTTGGAAGCCAGCCACCATGCTGTGAGGAAGCCCAAACCAATCACATGGAGAGGCCCAGGCTGCAACCAGCATCAACTGCCATGCGTGTGAGTGAGGGAGCCTTCAGACGATCCAGCCCCTGGCCTTCAAGTCTCCCAGCTGAGGCCCCAGACAAGGAGGAGCAGAGATAAGCCATCGTCACTGATGTGCTCTGTCTGAATTCCTGACCCACAGCATACAACTGGGAAGTTCAGGTGTAGTTTGACTTTGGACAAGGCTGGATCCAGGGGCTCAGATAATACCAACAAGACTCAGAATCCCGGCATTCCTCAGCTTTGCCTTCTCCATGTTGTCTTCATTTTCCAGCTGCTCTTGGGGTCCCCTGGTAACCTCTGGTTCCCCATATCAAGTGATGTTTTTGAAATTCATCCACGTTGTAGCAGGTATCAGTACTTCATTCCTTTTCATGGCTGAATACTAGTCCATCATAGGGATAGACCACATTTTGTTTATCCATTCATCAGTTGACATGTCTCCTTAAATTTTACACTCTAGACACTTTGTTTGCCTCATCTTAGCCCTGGGAGGTGATTCCAGGAAGTAGTAAAGTCTAAAATGGGTATTTCTAATGGGCAGGTGGCTTCTCCTCCAATCACTGACTCAGAAACCCTGGTTCCTGACATCCCATGGCGCCACCATCTCTGTCATGCTGTGTGAGAGCTCTGCTGAGTCTTTAATTAAGTGTGTCAGTGGAAAGCAAACTCTGCACAAAAACATAGACAAACACTTATCCAGACTACCTGGAAGGAAAACAAGTATAAATTCTTTGCAAGTTTTAATTATAGTTTTAGAATCAGTTTCATATTTTAAAATATATCCAGTAACTCATGGTTAATAAGAATTATTCAGTAGCTCTTTTGGGGGCTTTTAAAATGACACACATCTGTAATTAGCACAACTTCTAATATACAAATGGTAGCTGCTGACAAACTTAAACATGAAGATCTTTCCATTTTGGAAAGCTAAATATATCCCCCCTCTGTTTTCTCCACTTCACCCCACCCTTGAACTGAATTTATAAAGTTCTATTGAACAAATTTAACCAATAGTATTTGTACTAGCTATCTTTTGCTGTGTAACAAATTATCCCCAAAACGTAGTGGCTTAAAACCACAAACATTTATTATCTCGAACATTTTCAGAGGGGCAGGAGTCCAGGAGTGCCTTAGCTGGATAGTTCTGGCTCCAGTTCTCTCACAAGTTTGCGATCAGGATGGTAGTTGGGGCTGTGGTCTCATCTGAAGTCTCATTTGGACAGAAAGGTCTGCTTCCAAGCTTACTTACAAGGCTGTTGGCAGGAAGCCTCAGTTCCTAATCACATGGACCCCTCCATATGGCCGCTTGATACAGCCTCACAACATGGCATCTGGTTTCCCACAGACAGGTGATCCAAGAGAGAGAACAGGCAGGAAGCTCCAGTGCCTTTTATGAGCCAGTCTAGGAAATTACATACTGTACATTTCACCAAATTCCATTCATTAGAAGTGAGCATACTCACTATACTATACTTAGACTATACTAAGTCTAGCATACTCTCAAGGGGAGGGGAATTAAGCACCATCTCTGGAATGGAAGAGTGTCGAAGAATTCATGGACATATTTTAAACCCACCACATTAACATATTACAAGCTTTCTTTAATAATTTTCTGATGAAAGATGATATGGAACCTAGTATATCTTGTACATAAGCCACAGGCAGTGCAGGTAGGATCCCTGCTCCGGGCCCTGAGATGCAGGGGCCCCCATGCTTTGGGGTGGCTTCCTCAAGGTGGCTTAAAACCCTGTCTGGTGGCTGGGACTGGCCGGGGCAGAAGTACCATTTGAGTGAGGTCCTGGTCTGGACCAGGACCCACATGGGCCCTGATCCTTATTTTTCCTTTTTGAAGGTGCTCTCTCTTACCCTTTACCCTATGTATAGGGTCAGACAGATGCCCTGATGAGCTCTGGTACTTATACCTATAGGGCTGTCCCAGAGCTCTGTGGCCACTTCTGGGCTGGGGCGTGGGGCTGGCAAGTAGATCGCTCCTGCTGACTGGTGTGGCATTTCTTTCATAAGATCTTATGAGACTGGGGCATCAGAATGGTGGTGACAGCCTGATTTCGACTGACTCTCACTCATGTTTTTTATAGGCCAAGTTCAAGGCTCTAGGCCTGAACATTCAGTGCCAGCCGTTGGGCTTGAGTTGCATGTGTATCAGCTCTCACCATGACTATTCCAACAGTGGGACTACCTCCAGTCTAGGGCACCTAAAGGTGAAGAGGTGGTGGCAGGTGCCTTTACCTTGTATGGCACCCAGGGCCGTCATTCCCTCCACAAGCTCTGCACCAGGTGTCAAGCAGTCCTCTGGGCCATGGCCACTTCCTGCAGGGACTTTCAAGACCATTGCTCCACAACTCCAATGGGGTCTCTTGGCTCATCAATGTGGTGACATCATGCTCCCCAGGTCGGTCTCAAGCCATGCCAGATGAAGAATGGACATTCTTTGTACAATTGGGACTTCTGCCATGGGCACCTTTCTTTCCTCCCCCCTGGTGGTGGTGAGTGGAAGGCAGGGGCGCAGTCAAGCTTGCAATAGATCTCATTCTAGGATGCACTGATTATTGTTCAAAGAGTTCAGGAGAAGACGTGGTTAGAAGTTATCTTGTTCTACCTTTATGCTATAAAATTCCAAACAGAAAATTTAACATGACCAGAAAATGAAGTATTATTCACATTTCCCCACATCCTCTGTGTAAGGCTTGCTTTTGTGGTTCCTATCAACAAAACACAGTAACTTCTGTACGAGGCGTCACTGGAAGCCAGTATTTATGGGCAGGCCAATGGATGATGCAATGTCCCAAGTAAGATGTAACCAGCATTAAATAAATGGTATTAGGGAACTGCGGAGGCAAGAGATCTATATTTTTCCAGTACAAACAGGTTCTAAAGAGCCATGGCATTGTGAGTAATAATGGCGTTGCTACCTTCTTGTGGTGGAAGATGAAATTAGCCAGGAATGGCACTGTGAGATAATAGAAAATATATATTGTTTCTGCCCCGATTCCTGACACAGAGCTCCTGAAACCCTTGTAAATTCATACGTGATAAGAGCAATAGCAGCATCCTTTATTTTACTGAGGTGGCTCTGGGTGGGCTCCTGGATGGTCACCAGAAAGACCAAGCCATGATTAGAAACTTGGAGTTTTCCCCATCCTCCAGAGAGGGGAGAGGGTTGGAAATGTAGTTAACGATCAATCATGCCTACGTGAGGAAGCCTCCATAAAATCCCAATAGCATGGAGCTCCAGGAGCTTCTGGGTGAGTGAACACATCCACACACCAGGAGGGTGATGCACCCCAACTCCACAGGGACAGAAGCTCCTGCACTAGGGACCCTCCCAGACTTCACCCTATGTATCTCTTCATCTGGCTGTTCATCTGCATCCTTTATCATGTCCTTTAATAAACTGGTAAATGTAAGTATTTCCCTGAGTTCTGTGAGTTGCTCTAGCAAATTAACCTGAAGAGGAGGTTGTGGGAACCTCCAAGTTTCAACCAAATCAGACAGAATTTGTGGGTAACCTGGGGACCTACTACTTGCAGCTGGCATCTGAAGTGGGGTGAGGGGCAGTCTTGTGGGCCTGAGCCCTTAACCTGTGAGATCTGATGTGCTCTCCAGGTAGACAGTGTTAGAACTGAGTTCAATTGTAGGACACCCAGCTGATGTCACAGAGAATTGCTTGGTGTGGGGAAAAAACCCCACACATCTGGTGTCAGAGGTGTTGTGAGTGTTCTGTGTGAGTAGTAAAGGAGACACATTGGAAAGAGAAACACAAAAGGAGGTGGAAAACTTGGTTTTTCCCTACATGGGAGGTGAAAAATGGTTGTTTTTCCTTTTTAGGCATATTTGACAATAAAGAACATAAGGAGATGGTTCCTGGACCTAAGAGGAAGAGATGGAGCCTGGACACACAAGGATTATTCAGGTGTATTGACTGGACAATAAACGAATACATAAATACCTCTTCTCTATACTTTTTTCTAAATCTTCATCAATAAATCATAATACTTCATATGGATCCATGATTTTAGTACATTTTTATTCAAATTATTCATATAGACAGAGGCCTTGCAAAAAATATTTGTCTGTGGTCCCACACACCTTATTTTTTAAATTTATTTTATTTTTAAAATTTATATTTATTTATTTGTTTGTTTATTTATTTATTTTTGGCTGGGTTGGGTGTTCGTTGCTGCGCGCAGGCTTTCTCTAGTTGCGGCGAGCGGGGGCTACTCTTCGTTGCGGTGCGCGGGCTTCTCACTGCGGTGGCTTCTCTTGTTGCGGAGCACGGGCTCTAGGCACACGGGCTTCAGTAATTGTGGCACGCGGGCTCAGTAGTTGTGGCTCGAGGGCTCTAGAGCGCAGGCTCAGTAGTTGTGGCGCACGGGCTTAGTTGCTCCTCGGCAGGTGGGATCTTTCCGGATCAGGGATCAAACCCGTGTCCCCTGCACTGGCAGTCAGATTCCTAACCACTTCGCCACCAGGGAAGCCCCACACACCTTAGAGGCAGCCTCTAAGATGGTCCCCAATGACCCCCGCCTCCTGGTGCTCATGCCCTTGTGTCATCTCTTCCCCTGGAGTGTGGCCTGGATTTACAGAGTCACTTCTAACAAATAGAATAAGGCAGAAATGATGGAACATCACCTCAGGTTAGTTTATAAAAAGACTGCAGCTTCTGTCTTAGGTGCACTCTCTCTCACTTGCTGGTGCTCTCTCTCTCTCTCTTTTTCCCCTCCCTCAACTGGAGCCCAGCCAATATATAAAGAAGTCCAGGCTATCCTGTGAGGGCCACATGGAGGAGAGAGGCCCTGAAGGGGCTAGCTGCAAAAGGTACAGACTAACAAACCAGATACCCTGTGGTCAGATCATAAAGGCAAATCCCCAATCATTGCTGCCATTGATGGGCAATAACTTGGTTACAAAAAGCCGAAAACATTTAACACACAGCTGGGCAGGCAGTGTGGCCTGGCCTCGGCTATCTATTTTTCTTTATTTGACCCTCTGCAAGGAGCAGGGTGACATGAAGTAAAATTTTCTTCTTCCTGCACTTTTGTTATTGACTGCTGCTGGAATAGCCCTTCTAAAACTCACACTTATCTCTTTGCTGTCCTGCTCAAGAAGCCACAGTGGCTCCCTCCTTGCTGTTATCACATGGATCCCACTGATCATTTCCTCAGCTTCCGAGTCAGCCAGTCATCTGTCCAAATATGCATTGAGGCCACGGCACTGTGTGTCACAATCATCAAAAGCAAGGCCAGAGGTGACCTCTGCTCTGAGGCTGCACCACTGGATGGATTTTAGGGGTCGCTGGGAATGCTGGTTTCCTGAGGGCAGAGGTTTTACCTGTTTTGTTCCCTGTTAAATCCTGGCACTGTGCCTGGCACACTGTAGAGGCTCAGGCAATATATGTCAGAAGAATGAATGAACTGACTCCCCAACTCTCAACTGGGTCTGGAGGAAACTGAGGCACAGAGTGGCGAGGTGACTGGCTCAGGACCATGGATTAAAAAACTCAGTCCCCAGTTGCTCACCCAGTGGCCAGCCATTTCTTTCCCAGCCCCTCTCCTCAGGCCTCTCCTGGCAGTGGTAGATGTGGATGTGCACCACCCAGACCCTCTTTCAAGGAAGCACTGGCTGCAGCTGTCAGCTTGGCAGGGTGGGCCTCCGCTGCTGAGAGCCACCTCCCTGAGGTCAAGCCCTGCCCGGGCCAGCCCACATCTGGTGACCCAGCGAGGCTGAGACGCGAAGCCCAGCATTTCCTCCCAACAGGGGGCGCTCTGCTGAGCAGACCACTGCGCCACCAGGGA
Source organism: Balaenoptera borealis (assembly GCF_965194805.1). NCBI lineage: Eukaryota > Metazoa > Chordata > Mammalia > Artiodactyla > Balaenopteridae > Balaenoptera > Balaenoptera borealis. The sequence continues at coordinate 42,896,658 of NC_138881.1, read as the reverse complement.
AGTCCCTGTTTTTTGTTTTTATAACTTGAGGGTTTCTTGTGGTTCAGTAATAGAGCAGTGCACATCTTTTTTAGTCAGACGAGGCTGTGAGGTAGAATTTGACCATCAGTGACTTCTTCTTTTGAATAAGCACCTGAAAATGGACCTTGTGGGAGGTGGACGCTCATAGATGCAGAGAGCAGATTGGTGGTTGCCAGAGGTATGGTGGGGGGAGTGTGAAATGGGTGAAGGGAGTCAAAAGGTACAAACTTCCAGTTATAAAATAAATAAGTCATGGGGATTTAATGTACAGCGTGACAACTATAATAATACTGTAATATTATAGTAATACTGTTAATAATTCTGTATTGCATATTTGAAAGTAAATCTTTCTTTAAAAATATTTATTTATTTATTTGGCTGTGCCAGGTCTTAGTTGCAGCATGTTGGATCTAGTTCCCTGACCAGGGATCAAACCCAGGCCCCCTGCATTGGGAGTGCAGAGTCTTAGCCACTGGACCACCAGGGAAGTCCCCTGAAAGCAAATCTTAAAAGTTCTCATCACAAGAAAAAAAAACTGTAACTATATATGGTGATGAATGTTAACAAGACCTATTGTGGTGATCATTTCACAATTTATACAAATATCAAATCATTATATTTTATTATATTTACACCTGAAACTAATATAATATAGTACGTCAAGTATACCTCAATTTAAATTTTTAAAAAAATTTTTCAGCTGTGCTGCACGGCATGCGGGATCTTAGTTCCCTGACCAGGGATGAACCCGTGCCCCCTGCAGTGGAAGCGTGGAGTCCTAACCACTGGACCGCCAGGGAATTCCCTAAAAAACAATTTTTTTAAAAAACACGGACCTAGGGTTGTCAAGATCTAATAGGTACGTTAAACATTGTACCTGTGGCCACTCATATTCACTGCAAGAGAGAACACCCAAGGCCATGAGAGTATCCCTCTTTTGAGTCCAGGATAGGAAAACAAGTAGACCACTTCCTCTATTTTGCTGCATTTTCCACTAAACCTAATTTATAAGCCTATTTCATATTTTTAATGTCTGGTGTGAAGACTGCTCAACTTGATCCAACCATATGGATAAGTTGGCAAGGATTCAATTGGCTGTCTTCTATTTCTTTAGCTAAAGGTCTGGTCTCTGTTATATGGACTATAGAAATTCATGACTGTTATATTTTCAATGTTGATCATGCCCTGGATCAATAAAAAGGGTCCTTTTTAACTGCTTAATGCTTTTTTCCTTAATTTTATCTTGAATTTATATTGCAACTACTGTTTTCTCTGTCTTTACTTTTCTCATACAGTTTTACTCATTGTTTAAAGCAATCTTCCTGAATCATTTTGATTTAGACATTATTTGGTTGATTTTTGAATTTTTACTCAACCTGCATGCCCTTGTCACTTAATGTATGGACTTTAATCCATTAATGTTTATTGTCAGAAAGTGAAATTCTGTGTTGTTTTATGTTTTCGGTATTTTTTTTTTAAATTTAGTGGGAGATTTTTGAATGAAATTGATATGAGCTAAAGTCTTTTTTTTTAATTATTAGCACCTTTAATTATTATTTATTTATTTATTTATTTTGGCTGTGTTGGGTCTTCGTTTCTGTGCGAGGGCTTCCTCTACTTGTGGCAAGCGGGGGCCACTCCTCATCGCGGTGCGCGGGCCTCTCACTGTCGCGGCCTCTCCCGTTGCGGAGCACAGGCTCCAGACTCGCAGGCTCAGTAGTTGTGGCTCACGGGCCTAGTTGCTCCGCGGCATGTGGGATCTTCCCAGACCAGGGCTCAAACCCGTGTCCCCTGCATTAGCAGGCAGATTCTCAACCACTGTGCCACCAGGGAAGCCCGTTTTCGGTATTTTTAATGCCTTCTTGGTATTTCCTTAGTGGTCTACCTTTTGTTATGGAATCATTTTTCATTCTTTTTCAAGTGATTTGAAAGTTCTCTTTCCTGTCTTTAATTCAACTTGATTATCATTAAGTTTTTTTTAAAAAAAACTTAGTTGAATCTACATTTATCTAATTATCCGCAGCAGAAATGAAAGAATATCTATTCATTTCTTCTCTCCCTTGTGAATGGAGTGTGAACACTCCTATGGTCATAAGACAAGTGTCTGAACACTTAGGGTAACAGACAGGGATGTGGAGTCCCATGAGTCATGTGCAGAGCACTTTGAAAACAGGTCAAACAGACTGGGTATAGACACTCCTGGTGTAACACAGACTGTGGTATGAACACTTCTGGAGTCATACAGACTAGGGTGTTGACATGCCTCATGTCAAAAAGACTAGAATGTGGACACTCTTGCATACATATGTACTAGGGTAGGGACCTCCTGCAGTCACACAGATTGGGGTGTAGACACTTTGGGGGTCATACAGACTGGAGTTTGGACACATGTGGTCATGCAGACTAGGTCGTGGAGACTCCTTGGCTCACACAGAGTCAGGTATGGATCATGGGAGTGTCTGTGTTCCAGCCTGTGACTCCACTAGAATCTACATTTATCTCTGTGAACAGTTTGGTCCACATTGCAATCTCCCACCCCATTATATCTGACTGTAATCTGTATTTCACCAGTAGTGACCACTTTGAAGTTCTTATAAGTTAAGTAGTTTTCATCCCCTACATTTGAATTCAGACAAGAAGGCCATTAATGCCAGAGTATTTTCCATAAGCCCAGGTTTGAAGTCTTAACCAAAGGGGCGCAGATGGTGAAAGACTTAACAATGGTCCAAGTTCAAGGTCAGAAGATAGGGCATGGATAATGGACTAGTTACATGCTAGGGTCCGTGCTCTAAAAGAGTACTGATGGTGAAATTACTAACCTTGTTTAAGGTCAGGCCAGAGGGGCAATAACAGTGCTAGCCTTATCAGAGGCCCCAGTGGAAGGCAACACTGCCAGAGGGGAACTGACAGTGGAAGAATTAACAGGGACTGTGGTTCAAAGTCAGATAAGGGGAGCATTGATGGTAGAAGAGTTTACACACAGGGTTCAATAACAGACGAGAAAATCACTGATGGTGGAATAAAGAGACCCAAATTTGGGGTTATGTAAGAGGGGCCGGGATTTTTTTAATTAGTTAACAATCGTTCTGTTTGATTATCTAGACAGAGAGATGTTGATGTTAGAATACTTAGCAAATGATTGAACTCAGACTAGAGGGGCATTAAGAGTTAACAGAGGCCCTGGTTTAGGGTCAAACCAGAGAAACAGAGATGGAGACAATTGAATAAATATCTGGGTTTGAGCTAGGTCAAGAGAGGAACAGATTCTAGAATAGTTAACAGAGCCCGGGGTTTGAGTTCAGATTCCAGGAGCACTGATGTTGGAAGAAATAACTGTACAAGTTCAATGACAGACTCACAGGCTACTGGTAACAGAACAGTTATCAGAGGATCAGGTTTGAGGCCAAATCACGGGGGAGTTAATGGTGGTATATTTAACAGAGGTTTGAGGATAGGCCTGGAGTGGAGGGATTTAAATGGCTGTGTTGGATAATTAGACCAGTAGATCATTGAATTTGGAAGAGTAAACATCAGACAGATGGGAGAGCAAGGATAGTGGAAGAGCTTTGATAAGGAAGCAGGATGACATTGAAGGTGGAATGACAATAAAAGAGACCCTGGTTTGAGAATAGACCAGCAGGACATTGATGTTGCAGCAGTTAATAGTGGACTAGGTCTGAGGTCAGACCAATGGAGCACTGTGGCTTAAGAGTTAAAATGGCCTGGGTTCAAAGTCAGATCAGAAAGGATTGAAGGTTGAATAGTTAAAAAGAAGCCTAGGTACAACAGTGTAGGAGTCTTGGATGAAGAATTAATAAGAGGTCTGGGTTTGATTTGAGACTAGAGGGGCCTTTCAATTAGAATATGAACTGAAGGCCTGGGTTCAAGGTCATGCCAAAGGAGCAGTGACGGGAGGATACTTAACAGAGACCTTGTTTTTATGGCAGACCAGAAGGGCACTGATGGTGGAATTATTAATAGAGGAGGTCAAACCAGAGAGACTGGCATCTTGGAATAGTTCAAAATCAGATCGGAGGCTCCCTGACTTCAGACTATACTACAAAGCTACAGTAATCAAGACACTATGGTACTGGCACAAAAACAGAAATACAGATCAATGGAACAGGATAGAAAGCCCAGAGATAAACCCACGCACATATGGTCACCTTATCTTTGATAAAGGAGGCAAGAATATACAATGCAGAAAAGAAAGCCTCTTCAATAAGTGGTGCTGGGAAAACTGGACAGCTACATGTAAAAGAATGAAATTAGAACACTCCCTAGCACCATACACAAAAATAAACTCAAAATGGATTAAAGACCTAAATGTAAGGCCAGACACTATAAAACTCTTAGAGGAAAACAAAGGCAGAACACTGTATGACATAAATCACAGCAAGATACTTTTTGATCCACCCCCTAGAGAAATGGAAATAAAAACAAAAATAAACAAATGGGACCTACCTAATGAAACTTAAAAGCTTTTGCACAGCAAAGGAAACCATAAACAAGATGAAAAGACAACCCTCAGAATGGGAGAAAATATTTGCAAATGAAGCAACTGACAAAGGATTAATCTCCAAAATTTACAAGCAGCTCACGTAGCTCAATATCAAAAAAACAAACAACCCAGAGGGGGGAAAAAAAAACCCAATCCAAAAATGGGCAGAAGACCTAAATAGACATTTCTCCAAAGAAGATGTACAGATTGCCAACAAACACATGAAAGAATGCTCAACATCACTAACCATTAGAGAAATGCAAATCAAAACTATAATGAGGTATCATCTCACACCGGTCAGAATGGCCATCATCAAAAACTTTACAAACAGTAAATGCTGGAGAGGGTGTGGAGAAAAGGGGACCCTCTTGCACTGTTGGTGGGAATGTAAATTGATACAGCCACTATGGAGAACAGTATGGAGGTTCCTTAATAAACTACAAATAGAACTACCATACGACCCAGCAATCCCACTACTAGGCATATAACCTGAGAAAACCATAATTCAACAAGAGTCATGTACCACAATGTTCACTGCAGCTCTATTTACAAGAGCCAGGACATGGAAGCAACCTAAGTGTCCACTGACAGATGAATGGATAAAGAAGATGTGGCACATATATACAATGGAATATTACTCAGCCATAAAAAGAAACAAAATTGAGTTATTTGTAGTGAGGTGGATGGACCTAGAGTCTGTCATACAGAGTGAAGTAAGTCAGAAAGAGAAAAACAAATACAGTATGCTAACACATATATATGGAATCTAAGAAAAAAAAAAGGTTATGAAGAACCTAGGGGTAAGACAGGAATAAAGACACAGACCTACTAGAGAATGGACTTGAGGATATGGGGAGGGGGAAGGGTAAGCTGTGACGAAGTGAGAGAGTGGCATGGACATATATACACTACCAAACATAAAATAGATAGCTAGTGGGAAGCAGCCGCATAGCACAGGGAGATCAGCTCGGTGGTTTGTGACCACCTAGAGGGGTGGGATAGGGAGGGTGGGAGGGAGGGAGACGCAAGAGGGAAGAGATATGGGAACATATGTATATGTATAACTGATTCACTTTGTTATAAAGCAGAAACTAACACACAATTGTAAAGCAATTATACTCCAATGAAGATGTTAAAAAAAAAAGATAAGAATAAGTCCAAAATAATTATTAAATAAACATACTACTGTTCTCTACTTTTTTAATAAAATTTAAGATTTAAAAAAAAATCTACATACAACAAATGCTGGAGAGGGTGTGGGTGTGGAGAAAAGGGAACCCTCTTGCACTGTTGGTGGGAATGTAAATTGATACAGTCACTATGGAGAACAGTATGGAGGTTCCTTAAAATCTAAAAACAGAACTACCATACGACCCAGCAATCCCACTACTGGGCATATACCCTGAGAAAACCATAATTCAAAAAGAGTCATGTACCACAATGTTCACTGCAGCTCTATTTACAAGAGCCAGGACATGGAAGCAACCTAAGTGTCCACTGACAGATGAATGGATAAAGAAGATGCGGCACATATATACAATGGAATATTACTCAGCCATAAAAAGAAACAAAACTGAGTTATTTGCAGTGAGGTGGATGGACTTAGAGTCTGTCATACAGAGTGAAGTAAGTCAGAAAGAGAAAAAGAAATACCATATGCTAACACATATATATGGAATCTTAAAAAAAAAAAAAAGGTTCTGAAGAACCTAGGGGCAGGACAGGAATAAAGACGCAGACGTAGAGAATGGACTTGAGGACACGGGGAGGGGGAAGGGTAAGCTGGGACAAAGTGAGAGAGTGGCATGGACTTATGTATACTACCAAATGTAAAATAGCTAGCTAGTGGGAAGCAGCCGCATAGCACAGGGAGATCAGCTCAGTGCTTTGTGACCACCTAGAGGGGTGGGATAGGGAGGGTGGGAGGGAGATGCAAGAGGGAGGAGATATGGGGATATATGTATATGTAGAGCTGATTCACTTTGTTATAAAGCAGAAACTAACACACCACTGTAAAGCAATTATACTCCAATAAAGCTGTTAAAATAAAAATCAGATCGGAGGGCCTTGATCTTAGAATAGTTAACAGAAGTCTCCACTCCCAGTCAGACCAGAGGGCTGATGATGGTGGAACAGTTTATAGAGGTCAGGGCAGAAGGGCATCAGCAGTGGAATAACTGAAAAAGCTCTGGGTTTTGGTTGAATGAGAAGCCTATCATGTTGGATTAGTTAAGAGATACCCATGTGAAACTTCAGATCAAAGGGGGTCTTGAAGGAGTAAAAGCTAACAGAGCCCGAATTTGAGGTCAGGCCAGAAATGTCTTGATGATTCTAGAGTTCAAAAAGGCCCAGCTGGGACTTCCCTGGTGGTGCAGTGGTTAAGAATCCGCCTGCCAATGCAGGGGACACGGGTTCGAGCCCTGGTCCGGGAAGATCCCACATGCCGTGGAGCAACTGAGCCCATGTGTCACAACTACTGAGCCTGCGCTCTAGAGCCCGCAAGCCACAATTACTGAAGCAGGCGTGCTTAGAGCCCGTGCTCCGCAACAAGAGTAGCCCCCACTCACCGCAAGTAGAGAGAGCCCACATGCAGCAACGAAGACCCAACACAGCCAAAAATAAATAAAATAAAATTAAATAAATAAATAAATTTTAAAAGGCCCAGTCAGAGCAGAAAGCCAGTGATAGTGGGATATTAACTAGAGGCCCGCATTCAAGGTTGGACCAAAGAATAGTCAGCAGAATTTCAGTTCTAGATAAGACCAAAGGGGTATTGATGGTGGAGTGGTTAAGAGTTCCAGATCTGATGTTAAATCAGAGGCACAGTGATGACGGACAAGTTAACAGAGGTCCAAGTCTGACCAGTAAGTTTATTTTTTTATTATTTGCTCTTTATTTATTTCCCCTTAGGTTGTAAGTCAAGAAAATCATGATGATGAATTTAAAGCAGAAGGTCAACTCTGTTACCTCAAAATTTCACAAGGAGGAAGTCCCCCAAATCATGTATAACAACATCTGTGATCAGCCATCTTGAATCCAGATGCAATGAAGACATGAAAAATGTGAAGAAAAGAAGAAAGTATTAGAGAAAAATGAGGCTCCCCCAAATTATCTTGTGATCTGCTAACCTTAGTGGAAACCAAGCATCTTTTTGGTGCTCCATACTGTGCAGAAAAGAGTTAACGGCAGGCCTGAATTGCTGTCTTTGGAAAGGCCTGCTTCAAGGGGGGCCCTTGGCTGGCATCTGGAAATTTAGATTCCAGGAAGATTCCCACCACTCTCTAATTGATAAGAGTGACCCACTGTGCCTGAACTGTTCGTCCAAGCACCGTGGTTTATGCTAAACACCTGCTTTCCTTCAGGGAGTCTGGGAGTTGGGTATGTGCCAGGCAGAGGGTGCTTACATGACCAACCCCCAATAGAAACCATGGGCAGAGTCTCTAACAAGCTTCCCTGGTTCACAGTGTTTCACATGTGTTGTCACAACTGAGGGAATTAAGGGTGTCCTGTGAGGCTTCACTGGAAGATGACCCTTGGAGGCTTGTGCCTGTTTCCCCTGGACCTCACCCCATGCGCCATTTCCCTTTGCTGACTGTGCTCTGTATCTTTTTGGTGTAAAAATCATAGCCATGTATACAACCATATGAGGAGACTGAGAATCCTCCTAGCAAATCACTGAGTCTGTGAACAGTCCAGCTCTCTGGACTATCACCACCATCTCATCACCATTTACCTTAAGGTCTGTCAGATGGAAGTACCAGATAGAAGTGCTTCTGGCTACAAGTAACCGCACTGTCCAATAACAGTGGCTTGAATGAACAAGAGGTTATTTTCCTCCCTCAACAAGACTGCTGGTGTTAGTTCAGCAGCTCAACAATGTTGGGTCAGGTCAGGGTCTCTGTGACTCTGTGGACTGACCCTGAGGTCTCAAGACGGTAGCTACACTTCCCATTGATACATCTGGATGCGGCAGCCTATGGAGCTGGAGGGAAGGGAGCAGTTGGAGCAAGAGGCTCTTTGATACCCTGGAACTTTGACATTTCCTGGTGACTCAGGTCATTGACAAGGGATTTGGGTTATCTATCTCCCTGTCTACACCCCAAGCTTTCTGTCCTCACTCAGGGCTCCTCTCAAATACTGAACATTACTCTGTGTTCCCTGAGCTGTTCCAGGCCTTGAATTTGGGCCCTGGGTGGGCATGGGAGGAGCTAGGGGTGGTCTGGAGTTTCTCTGGGGTGGAGAGAGATCCCCCATCCCTTTCCTCCCACAACAGGAGCCACTACCTCAGCCTCAGGGTCCATAGTTGCTCTGCACCGCCTTGGCGCTCTCAACACCTCTGCTCCCTGCTTGCGGAAAACAACCAACGCACCGACAGGTGTGGGGCCCAGGGTGCGGCTGGCCCGGGGGTTGGGGGAGCCTGGGAGCCTCAGCCTCCCTGAGGAGCCAGCGGAGTCCTGCAGACTAATAGGATGAAACCCCTGTGGTAGAAGCCAACATTCCCTACCTCAGCCCCTCCGCTGCCACCACCCTGGTGCAAGTCCCCATCACTGCTAACCTCAACTACTGCAGGGTCTCCTGACTGATCCCCCTGCTCAAGCTCCCCCATCCCAGTCTGTTCTCTTCACAGTGCCCACAAGGATCCTCTCACAGCCAAGTGAGATCATGTCCCTACTCTGCTCAAAATGTTCTGGTGACTCACGCCTCACTCAGCAAAAACGCTCAAGTCCTCACTGTGGCCCCCAAAGCCCTCCAGGATTGGGCCTGTCCAACCTCATCTCTTACCAAACCTTAATCTAGCCACACTGGCCTCTACAATGGTCCTCCTGGCACACTCCAGCCTTGGTGCCTCTGAACTGCCTTTTCTCTACCTATGATATTCTTCTCCCTCACACACTATGGCTCTCTCACTTCATTCAGGTCTTCGTTTAAATTTCACACTGTCAGAGACCGCAAATAGCCAAAGAAATCTTGAGAAAGAAAAACGGAGCTGGAGGAATTAGGCTCCCTGACTTCAGTCTACACTACAAAGCTACAGTAATCAAAACAGTATGGTACTGGCACAAAAACAGAAATACAGATCAATGGAGCAAGACAGAAAGCCCAGAAATAAACCCACGCACCTATGATCAATTAATCTACAACAAAGGAGGCAAGAATATACAATGGAGAAAAGAGAGTCTCTTCAATAAGTGGTGCTGGGAAAACTGGACAGCTACCTGTAAAAGAATGAAATTAGAACATTCTTTAACACCATACACAAAAATAAACTCAAAACGGATTAAGGACCTAAATGTGAGACCGGATACTATAAAACTCTTAGAGGAAAACATGTGCAGAACACTCTTTGACATAAATCGCAGCAATATCTTTTTGGTTTCACCTCCTAGAGTAATGAAAATAAAAACAAAAATAAACAAATGGGACCTAATTAAACTTAAAAGCTTTGGCACAGCAAAGGAAACCATAAACAAAACAAAAAGACAACCCACAGAATGGGAGAAAATATTTGCAAACGATGCGACGGACAAAGGATTCATCTGCAAAATATACAAACAGCTCACACAGCTCAATATCAAAAAACAAACAACCCTTGGAGCTTCCCTGGTGGTCCAGCAGTTAAGACTCCATGCTTCCACTGCAGGGGGCATGGGTTCAATCCCTGGTCAGGGAACTGAGATCCCGCACACCATGTGGTGCGGCCAAAACAAACGAACGAATGAACAAACAACCCAATCAAAAAATGGGCAGAAGATCTAAATAGACATTTCTCCAAGGAAGACATACAGATGGCAAAAAAGCACATGAAAAGATGCTGATCATTGCTAATTATTAGAGAAATGCAAATCAAAACTACAATGAGGTATTACCTCACACCAGTCAGAATGGCCATCATCAAAAAATCTACAAACGATAAATGCTGGAGAGGGTGTGGAGAAAAGGGAACCCTCTTGCACTGTTGGTGGGAATGTAAATTGATACAGCCACTATGGAGAACAGTATGGAGGTTCCTTAAAAAACTAAAAATAGAACTACCATACGACTCAGCAATCCCACTACTGGGCATATACCCTGAGAAAACCATAATTCAAAAAGAGTCATGTACCACAGTGTTCATTGCAGCACTATTTAGAATCGCCAGGACATGGAAGCAACCTAAGTGTCCATCGACAGATGAATAGATAAAGATGTGGCACATATATACAATGGAATATTATTCAGCCATAAAAAGAAACGAAACTGAATTATCTGTAGTGAAGTGGATGGACCTAGAGTCTGTCGTACAGAGTGAAGTAAGTCAGAAAAAGAAAAATAAATACCGTATGCTAACACATACATATGGAATCTAAAAAAAAAAGTTGTTCTGATGAACCTAGGGGCAGGACAGGAATAAAGATGCAGAACTAGAGAATGGACTTGAGGACACGGGGAGGGGGAAGGGTAAGCTGGGATGAAGTGAGAGAGTAGCACTGACATATACACACTACCAAATGTAAAAGAGATAGCTAGTGGGAAGCAGCCACATAGCACAGGGAGATCAGCTTGATGCTTTATGATGACCTAGAGGGGTGGGATAGGGAGGGTGGGAGGGAGGTTCAAGAGGGAGGGGATATGGGGATATATGTATATGTATAGCTGATTCACTTTGTTATAAAGCAGAAACTAACACACCATTGTAAAGCAATTATACTCTGATAAAGATGTTAAAAAAACCCCAAAAAACAAAAAAAAACCCCATATGATCCAGCAATCCCATTCCTGGGCATATATCCAGAGAAAAAACCATAATTTGAAAAGATACATGCACCCCCAATGTTCACTGCAGCACTATTTACAATAGCCAAGACACGGAAGCAACTTAAATGTCCACTGACAGATGAATGGATAAAGAGGATGTGGTACATATATACAATGGAATATTACTCAGCCATAAAAAAAGAATGAAATAATGCCATTTGCAGCAACATGGATGGACCTAGAGATTACCATACTAAGTGAAGTAAGTCAGACAGACAAATATCATATGATATCACTTATATGAGGAATCTAAAACAATGATACAAATGAACTTATTTACAAAACAGAAACAGACTCACAGACTTAGAAAACAAGCATATGGTTACCAAAGGGGAAGGAGGGGAGGGAGGGATAAATTAGGAGTTTGGGATTAACATATACACACTTCTATACATAAAAAAGACAATCAACAAGGACCTAATGTAATACTCCAATATAAAATAAAAATTAAAGAAAAATAAATTTCACACTGTCAGAAACATCTTCCCTGATCATGACACCAAAAAGAGCCTAACCCTCCCCTCACTCCTGCACTCTATCCCCTGCCCTTTCTCCTCACAACACTCAGCTTTAGCTGACCTATTAGATATTTTTGTCTATTATCTGCCTGCCTCCACTAGAATGTAAGCCCCAGGAGGGCAGCCATTCCTGTCCGTTTAAGTCACAGCTTGTACCCTCAGTGCCTAGAACAGGTCCCGGCGCACAGTAGGTGCTCCACAATGTCTGTCCAAAGCATGACTGTATAAAACACTTGAAGTGGTGCCTCTGACATGGCAGACGTTCATAAACGGTTGCTGAATGAATCCATCAATGAATCAATGCATGAAGGCATGAATGAGGAGGTGAACCCCATCCCATCTTGGGTCCTAGAGCTGCCCTCTCCCCCATCCCACCCCCAGAAGACCTGGGAACCAGCCATCGGCACAACCACAGGAACTTTATTTACAAACACAAGGCTGGGGCCAGAGGCGGGTGGGAAAGTGGACAGGGGCAAGGCTGGAAGTCTCCTACTTCTGCTCCCGCCTCCAGACGATGACCATGCCGCTAGCGTCGCTGGAAGCCAGCAGGCTCTCATCGCAGTTGAAGCTGACATCCAGCACGGGCGCGCTGTGGCCCTGCAGCTTGTTGACGGCGGCCTTGGCTGCCCGCTCCACGTCAAAGAAATGCACGCACATGTCCTCGCTACCCGTCACTGCCCAGATGAGAGAAGACCATCAGGAGGTGCTGCAGGAGGCAGCGGGGTGCCCTGCGTGTGAAGTCTCTGAGGCGTCTGAGGTGTTGAGGGATTTATGTCCAAGGTGTGAGGTCGCGGGGCTGGGGGCTCTGGGGTGGACCATCCCTAGATGCAAGGTCACCTAGCTGTTTTGGCTCTGCGTCCAGAGTGTGAGTTCTCTGAGCTCTTTGTTGGCGGCGGGGAGGGGTCTGTGTCTTAGGCTGTGAGGTTTCTGGGCTGTTTGGGGGTCTGTGTTCAAAGTGTGAGGTTGCTGGGGCGGGAGAGTTCTCGAGGCCCAGGAAGTCAGGGCATTAGGATGTCGTGATAGCTGAGCCAGATCAGCACCAGCCCTGGTCCCTGCCCCTCCCTGGCCATCCAGACACCCCGACCCCCTGGGACTCACCCACACAGGCCCCCTGGCGGAAGGACATGAGGGGGCAGAAAATGCTGCGCACGGGGTGCGAGCTCTGCTCAATGGGGAAGCTTCTCTTCAGCTGCAGGGTCCCCTCGTTGTCCACCACCCTGAGAGGAGGAAGAGAGTGGGTCAGGGGGCAGCCTCAGCCCCAGAGGGGGACGAACGGTGGGCCAGTCTGTGTCCCCACCCCTGCACCTGAGGTCTTTTCAAGGTTCATGAAATCCAGTTTTGAGACGACTGCATAAACCTATAAAGCACGGGCTGGTGTATGAGTTAGTGACAGTTTGGAAACTGTATCTGTTGATACAAATGGGGAGCCTCTGTTGTTTAATTCACTGGTTTCTTTTCCTAAGGGTCCCTAAGAGATCCTGATTTAGGACGGGCACAAAGAGAGGGAATGACTGACCAAACTACAGCACCCCTGCACCGTGGAATACCACATGGCCATTCAAAGGAATGAACCCGAGCTACTGCAGGGAGCCTGGGGCATTTCCACAGGCAGTTTGGTGAGAAAAGCATTCCAGCGTGCAGCCCAGGCTGAGAACTGCATTTAGATGACAGACATAAGTGAGTGGGGATAGTAAAACTCCCAGCTTCAAAAAAAAAACAAAAACAAAAAAAGAAAGGAAGGAAGGGAAAGCAGGCCACTGCTCTACAGCGACTCTAGTCTATTTTATGGCTCAGTTTGCTCATCTGTAAAATGGACATGATTACAGCACCCACCTCACAGGGTTGCTGTGAGGATTAAATGAGGGGATATGTATAAGGTACTTTGAACAGGGCCTGGCCCAGCAACTGCTACACACATGGTAGCTACTGCTATTACTATTACTGCTCCTATTGCATTACTGCTCCTATTGATGTCACCATTATCATATTATTACTATTATTAGGAGACCGGACCTCCCCCCTCAATGAAGTTAAGCTCCATGGCTTAGTCTGCTGGGGAGACAGGGCTCTCGTACCAGTCTGACAGAGGCGGCAGGCCCCCCACCTCCAGGCGGCCCAGAGAGGAGACCCACCTGTAGAGCAGCAGCTTGTTGAGGCAAGCATTGATGAGCAGCGAGGGGTCCCGGGCCTCGCGGCTGACCCAGGAGCGGGCGGAGATGCTGGTCACGGGGCTGCCCTCGTGCACCACCAGACGCTTGGCTTTGGTCAGCTTCCCTGTGGCAGCAGAGGGAGGGGAGGCAGCGGTGAGGGCTGGGGCTATGCACCAGAAGGGTGAGAGTGTGAGCAGCCGGATGCAGGCCTAGGGTCTGCCTACCTGTGGCCATGTCGAAGAGGAAGGAGAAAACACTGCCACGGTCATCACCCGCCCAGAGCAGCCGGCCAGGGGCATCAAAGGACAGAGCGAGGACACGGCCTGTCAGCTTGCTGGAGCCACCCTTCACTTTCTTGCCCGTGGAGATGTTCATGACGTGCACGTTGTGCTTGGCATTCCCCACCTGTGGGTGAGACCCGCACACCATCACCCTGCTCCCAGCCAGTCCCTCCTTGAATCTGACCACAGCGGGGCTGCTGTCGATGGGACTGGCTGATCCCTACTGGACTCTCATCACAGTGAGGGTGGGCCGGCAGACTGGAAGGTGACTCAGGCCGGTAATCCTCCCCAGCCAGTCCCTCTTGCAATCTGACCAGAAGAGACAGCTGCTCCCAGAACTAAAGGGGCCTGCCTGGTCCTTCCTGGAGCCTTGACTATACTAGGGCGGCGGCTGCTGCTACAGCTGAAAGGATCCCAGAGCACGGGCTCACTGGGCCAGCTCCCCCTACTCCCCGCTCAGGACCAGGCCAGACTTTTCATTTCCTTCCCCTGCCCTCTGACTCTCTATCCGGGTCGGACCACCGTGACGCTGCCACTGAGATGAAACAAGGTTTCCGACTAGTAATCCTGCTCCCCAACCAGCAGCCCCTGCATTTGGAAAACGGTAGGACTACTCCTGATGGGACCGTGACCCTACCCCCAGACCGTCCCCCATCCCCGGAGTCTACCACAGTGAGGCCATCCCAGACCAAGAACCACGTCCCCAGTTCTGCCCCGTTTCCCTCTGAGTCTGGCCAGAGGAGGACGGAGGTGATGGACTAGAGGGGACCCCCTTATCCCGACTCCCTGCGACAGCCCTCCTGGCCCGGCATCCCGCCCTCGGCAAGGGGGTGCTCTGGAGCCTGACCACAGTGAGGTTGTTGTTGACCGGCTGGAAGGTGCAGCAGAGCAGTTCGGCGCTGTCGGGGTCAGGGATCTCCCGGATGCAGCGGCCGTCCTCAGAGGCCCAGATGCGCATGGTGGCATCAAGCGAGGTGGACACGAGGATGTCGTTGGAGAGGGACCAGGCGAAGTCGGAGACCCCACGGGTGTGGCCCCGCAGCACTCGGAGCACGGTGGGCGGGGCGGGCACCAGCTGGCACAGCGAAATGCTGCCATCAAGCGAGCAGCAGGCCAGGCGGTGCCGGTCGTCATTGGCGAAGCGCACCCTGGGGACTGCAAGGCCAAGGAGCCATTTGTGAGAGCCAGCACGCTCACCGAATGCTTTCATTTACAGAAGGTTCTGACGTGTAAGCCAAGGGCCGGGACCCACTGCACCAGGCACAGTGGCCTCAGCAACGGGCCTTTCCTTGGCTGAGAAAGAGAGTTGGAACCCCAAAAGGCCCTCTGCCCAAAGCTCCCTAAATCTTGGCAGGTACTTTATGGATTGCAAATGACTTCTGCAATGCGAAAAGCCTTCTACATCTCAGTAAGCGCTTTACAGTTACCAAGGTCTTGGCAGTTTGCAAAACCCACTCTGCCCTTTGCAAGGGGATTTCTCCGCAGCAAAGGTTTTAAGCTCGTTCAAGCGATTCATGACCCCAGAAGCCTTCTGCAAAGTGCTCTTTTAAGCTGCTGAGCCCCTTTATGGTAGACAAAGTAACCAAGACTTTGCAGATCACTTTGCAGAGGGCTTTTAGGTTTTGCGAAAGGTGTGATGAATAGCAATTCCTCCCTCAGAGGTGGGCCTGAGACTCTGCATTCCAAAAAAGGATGCACTGGGTGGTTGTCACCCAGTTGTTTGGGCAAATGCGTGGTGACGGGACCCACCATCCACTGGCTCACCTGCCTCATCCACGTGCTGGTCAAAAACATGGTACATGCCCGCAAAGGCGTAGTTCTCGCTCAGCGATGTGTCCCCGGCCATGGCTCGACTTGCTTCTGCCGCTGACGTGGGCACCACGCTGCCGGGGGGCCTAGGTCCCAACAGGAGTGAGGGGTGAGAGGAGGGAGGTACTAGCGTTTGGCCTGCCATTGCCCCGTGGCTCCTCTCCTCCTCACAAACCTTCAGCTGCCCCTGGTGCATACCTGTCCTCATAGACGGCACGGTTCATTTGTGCCTGCAGCTGGTAGGAGCCTCGGCTGACGGAGCGGCGGTGCCCACGGGCCCCCAGGGCCCGAGGGTCATCCTCGAAGTCCTGCAAACAGAGGGTCAGGGTAGGCACACCTTGCAAACAGCCCTCAAGAACCTATGGGATTTAGAGTTTTCAAAATATACCCAGAACCACGGGACTTCCCTGGTGATCCAGTGGTTAAGACTCTGCGCTTCCACTGCAGAGGGTCAGGGTAGGCACACCTTGCAAACAGCCCTCAAGGACCTATGAGATCTAGAGTCTTCAAAATATACCCAGAACCATGGGACTTCCCTGGTGGCCCAGTGGTTAAGACTCTGCACTTCCACTGCAGAGGGTGCAGGTTCGATCCCTGGTCGGGCAACTGAGATCCCGCATGCTGGAACCAGACCCCTTCTCACCCCTTCCACTGCCACCACTGTCACCTGGACTACTGCGGTGGCCTCTGCACTAGTTCCCCTGGTCTCACCCTTGCCCCTCTCAGCAAATACTTAACAAATGCTCTTTGAACAAAGAATGAACACTTTTCCCCCAGAAAACCACTCAGCTTTGTCTCTTGCCTCATTCAAGTCTCAGCTCAATTGTCACCTCCTCAGAGACGCCTTCCCTGAGCATCCCCATTAAAAATAGCTTCTCTCTGTCCCCAACACCTGTCCTGTTTCATTCCCAAAGTCAGCTTTATTTTTCCATGTTAGCACTCCTCACTACAAGCCATGGTAGTTATTCACTTGTTTACCTGGTTTGCTACGTTTATTGACCTACTTATCTTGTTTATTGCCTGTTTATCAACCTATTTATCTTATTGTCTGTTGATTTATCTCATACATTATCTCTTTTTGCCCTCTGCTCATCCTAAGAGCCAGGAACAGTGCCTGGAACATAGCAGGTGCTCGACAAGTCTGTTGAGTGAATATATATGGAGGCAGGTGGCGTGGGGAGGAGCTCACCTCCATGCGGTCAAGGGTAGTGCGGCTGCTGCGGACGATGCTGTTGCTATAGGCACGAGCACTTCCTGGCTCAGAGAGGGGCCCGTAGCGCTGGCCCAGCAGCTGCCCACGCAGCCTCAGGTACTGCCGACGCAATGCTGGAGGGTGCCCAGCCTTGGCATTCTCCCGCAGTAGCTGGCTGCGCCGTCGGATATATTGTGTCCGAAACTGTGGAAACGTTGGTGTGCGGTACGCATTGTACCTGCGATGGCAGGAGGCAAGGCGGGCAGCAGGCACAGGACAGAGGGAATCAATCAGCTCAGGGGATAGGGAAGGAGAATGAAGTGTGTGGCAGTGATAGGTCAGGATGGCAAGTGATCAGCAGTGGTGATGGGGGTCTCTCTGGTGTTGTGATAAGGGTGTGTCCACAGTAATAATGGGCATGGCAATGAGGGCAGTGTGGGCACAATGGAGGCAGTCTGCAGTTCTGCTGGAATTGGTATGGGGTGACTGAGTCAGTGTAGACAATAATAGGGGCCAATCTGACATGGTGACAGGGGTTACTGCGGGGCAATGGTGGGGGTCAGTATGGCGATTGGGTCAGGCTGGGGAAGTGATGGTAAGAGAAGTCTGGGGGCAAAAGTGGGGAACAGGATGTCACCAGCATGGGCTCTATCACCCACCCCCAACAAAGGCTCCAATACCACAGACTCTGCGCATGCCCACATGTGACTGCATTATCCTAGCATGCTGTTTAACGACCCTCGCTTGCCAGTCATTCCCTATGGGCAAGCCCCACACCCTGCTACTGCGCATGCTCACCTCCAGCAAGCCCACTCAGCCGCGTAAGGCAAGTTCTCCGCCCAGCCTCACTTATCGCCATTACGCATGCACCACAGTAACTTCCGCTCCCGCGAGCTTCGACCCCATGCCTCACCTCGCGTCTACTGCTAAGACCTGCTGCCACACCGCGGCCATTCCCCGGCCTCCTCTTCCGGCGCGTCCGCCCGCGGGAGCCTGCAGGACAAGGGCCTGGAATGTCAGCGTCTCAAGTGAAGAGATCTAGATCCGCCCCTTCCGCCAGGCGATCGTTGCCATAGACACCGACTCCCTCCAGTCCAGGATGTCACGAAATCCCACCCGGCTGTTAGCATGGTCACCACCCCAGTCCTGCCCTTCCCGGGCAGCGCCCGGATGATTCACAGCAGACCTGGCCCCGCCCCTCCCCGGTCACCATAGCAACGCCCCTCCTCCCGCCGCCTAGCAATCCTTGTTGGCATTCTCCACCCATCTTGCCCCCACCGCCCCCGCCTTCCCTTCTCGGGTCCAAGAGCAGGACCCGGGATCAGGGACCACCTCCGGGGCTGCCTCCCGCTCTTGAGGCTCCCGGGGCGGCCCTGAAACCAGTATCACCCTTCTCTCCTGTCTCTCTCAAGCTCCAGCAAGATGGCCGCCTGCTGCCAGGAAGAACTGCCGAGCGCAGAACAAATCGATAGGAATCCTCCCCAGGGCGTGGGAGAACCACGCAGGCGCATTAAGGGACAGTAGCTTCTGGCACAAGGATGGAGGCTCCGCCCTTTTAAGTTCTCTCCAGCCTCAGTCCCTAATGGCATTTTTTTGTGTACACAAGAACAATGTCCAGGGACCACAGGGACAGGGGCGAGTATGCGAATCACTCACTGAAAATCAGAAATATGACTTTCAAAAACAAAAAAAAAAGAAACGAAAGGACTTTTTTTGAAAGAGCGGTATAAGCTGCTTTTTAGCAGCACAATCTTGGCCAAGCAAGATTTGAAGTGCAGAATAAAAAATAATCACACATGCAGAGGCCCCCAGAAAATTCTCCAGTTCCTAGGTGACTGATGGGCCTTCAGACACGCCCAGAGTAAGAAGAGCCCTTTCTGTGTGTCTGTGTTGGGGTGGGCGGCTTGGATACTCCCAAGGAGCTTGGTCTGGGCGTGAGTCTCTGAAGGCAGAAGATATAAATAGGTACAACAAGCTTTGGGGTTTGGATCCCAGGAGGCTATCTGAAATCATCCTTATTTCAACTCCAACAAGAAGCTGCATCTCTATTCATCTTAAGGTGATCAGGATAGACAATGTACAAAGTTGGAACACAATGTTTAGTAGCTTCCTGTCGGATCTTGACTTTGACACAATTCTCATTATTGTTCAGATTATTGTATGTGTTATAAAAATAGTGTTATTTTCACACTATTTTTTAAAATTTATTTTTAAAATAAATTTATTTATTTATTTTTTTGGCTGCGTTGGGTCTTCGTTGCCGTGAGTGGGCTTTTCTCTAGTTGCCGCGAGCGGGGCTACTCTTTGCTGTGGTGTGCGGGCTTCTCATTGCGGTGGCTTCTCTTTGTTGCAGAGCACAGGCTCTAGGCATGTGGGCTGCAGCAGCTGTGGCACGTGGGCTCAGTAGTTGTGGCTCGCGGGCTCTAGAGCGCAGGCACAGTAGTTGTGGCACACGGGCTTAGTCGCTCCGCAGCATGTCGGATCTTCCCGGACCAGGGCTCAAACCCGTGTCCCCTGCATTGGCAGGCGGATTCTTAACCACTGCACCACCAGGGAAGTCCCCACACTATTTTTATAATACAGTAACCTGAACAGTATTTTTTAAAGCAACCTTAAATGAGACACAGCCAAAAACGTATTGCCCTTTGTATTCTAACAAAAATAGACTACACTGTACTGTACTGATGCAGCAACCTCCCTTGTCCATGTAACTAAGCTATGGGTGGTCTTTTCAGGATACTGAACACCCTTTTGTTTCATGATTGCTAAATAAACTTTGCACAAACGTGTAACCACTAACATTTATTGGACAATGTGCTGGATACTGTTTAAGGTGATTTACATGTATTATCCACTTAATCCTAATAACTGAATGTTGTGGGTCCATTACTATCCCCATTTTACAGATGAGGAAACCTGAAGCCCAGGAAGTTCAAGGGTGACATTTTGTTGAACTGGACCCCTATTTGTGACCAGCATTGGGTTTACAGCTGGCCCTTGAACAACACAGGTTTGAACTCTGCGGGTCCACTTACACACAGATCTTTTTCAATAAATATTACAGTATTACACCATCTGTGGTTGGTTGAATCCGCATATGCATAACCGTGGATATGGAGGACCAATTATGGGATTTGAGCATCTGTGGATTTTGGTATCCATGGCAGGTCCTAAAACCCATCGGCCACAGACACCGATGAACAACTGTATTTCCAAGTTCTTCTTTTTTTTTTTTTTTTTGCCATAAAGGATGATACAATCAATGCCTTTCCCATTCACCGTGACCCTCCCAGGACAGAACCCCACCCCTTCACCCCACCATTCAGCTTCCAAAGAAACGTGGTGGGGGGACTTCCCTGGTGGTCCAGTGGTTAAGACTCCACACTCCCAATGCAGAGGGCCCGGGTTCGATCCCTGGTCAGGGAACTAGATCCCGCATGCTACAACTAAGAGCCCACATGCCACAACTAAAAGATCCCGCGTGCCGCAACTAAGACCCGGTGCAGCCAAAAAACAAACAAACAAAACAAAGAAACGTGGTGGGAAGAAATCACAGGAGAGTCAGCGATACAAAGGAGATCTACTGTCTCACTGCCAGAATTGATTTTTTGTTCTTGTTGTTTTTACAATATTCATGTTAAAATTTCAAAAATTATTTTAAAAACCTCATTCCTATAAGTCTATATATAAGATACTATATATAAGATACTAATGACAGGGTTGTTATAAATATGAATTAGCTATTAATGCAGAGAAAGTGTTCAGAATGACACCTGTTGCGAGAACATTTGCTGTCATTCCAGGAAGTAGTACAGTACTTTTCAGAAGGCAGTATAACCTGGTCACTGCCACAGGCTCTGACAACTATGTGGTCTTGGGCAGGTCACTTAACCCCTTTGTGACTCAGCCTCCTCATCTGAAAAAAAACTGACTCATAGACTTAGTGTGAGGACTAAATTAGTTAATATTTTTAAAGCTTAGACAAGCATCTGGAACAGAGAAGATATCCACTAAATGCTGACTACTGTTAGTTGTTTTAAAAACTTTTCCCGATAACAGATCCATCTGCCAGAGGTAAATCTGGTGCAGAATAATGTGGATGAGAACGACCACAGCCACCTCTTGCATTTATGCGCTCTGCATTTTTTTCAATTTTTGTTTTTAAACATTTACACACTCTTACTGGATTAAAAATGGGTTTTGAACAACAAGCTGATAACAGAAGGCACTTTCAGTTTGTTCGGAGCCTGGAGAGAAAGGGGCAGAATTTATGTACATGAATGGCAGGTCAGTGGGTGGGGAAAGAAGGGTCTCAGGCCTGGGGGTATCAAGTCACCAGAAGCAACTCCTGGAGGTTGTGAGTGACCTTGGTTACAATCACGACATCTAAAAAAGCTCAAGTCCATGGGGGACCACAAGTCCCACCCACTCTAACAGAGTCTGGGGTTATTTTACTGTCAAAGAGTGATGGTTGAGGGTCCTAGCTGAATGAACAAACAAAAACACGTTTGGACAGAAAAGACAGGTAAGCCAGAGCTGTTTGAAGATAATGCCACATCACAATAGTAACTTAAGTGATGGCAGAAACAGGCAGGGGCCATGGCTTTTTTGGACTCCTTTCTTCATGTGCCTCCTGCCTATTTGGCCTCCAGAGTTTATAACTGCAAAGGTGAGCATTGGACCCCACTGGCTGTGTCTGCTTTTCATTACTAACACAGGCTGAAATGAAACCTGAAGTTGGGCCTCATCCTCAGGAACTAAAAGGAGCACGATTTGAGGGAAAGCTTAGGTGGCTTGGGGTGACAAGGGTGTGCTGAGAATCAAGGCCAGAGAGCAAAATGGGAGGACACATGGAGCTGAGGTGTAACTGGCGTGTAGACCCTGAGTCCTTTATCACTTATCTCATCCCTGAGGTTTCTTCCCAAATTGGACAAGTGGGGGTTGGGACATAAGATCATAATTTAAATCTGACCATTTCCTGATAAGAAAACGTTTGCCTCTGAAGCCAAAGTTCTCACAATCCCCAAAGTCTTAATGGTGACAACTCTCCATGGTCTGAGTCAGAAACCAGATTCCTACACTTGGGAAAAGCCTCACAGACCATTTGAGCAGCCTCCAGCAAGATGCAATAGCAAGCCAGCTTTCCGACAAATATTTATCAAGCCCCTATTAGGTGTCAGGCACTGGAAAAACAGCAGTAACTCAGACAAAAGGTCCCCACTCTAATGGAACTGCCATTTTAGCTAGAAAGATAAGTGATAAATAAGATCACTTTTTAAAATTGGTGCTATCATTAAAATAGTAGTTTGGTTAGCATTGCTGAGCAGTGGGCGAAGGGGGCAGGGATGAGAGATAAATTTAAGCTGGTCACAACACTGTAAATCAACTACACTTCAATAAAATAAAATTTTTTTTAATAAAACAAAAATTTAAGCTGGAACCTGAATGAAAAGGAGCCAAATACACAAAGCTCTGGACAATGGATGTGTGGATAAGGCCAGTGAGGCCAGGAAGTGACTGATTCAGAAGAGAAATCACTCCACAGGGCTAGAACTGGAGTCACTCTACTCTTTTTTTTTTTTTTAATTTATTTTTGGCTGCATTGGGTCTTTGTTGCTGCACGGGGCTTTCTCTAGTTGCAGGGAGCAGGGGCTACTTTTCGCTGCGGTGCGTGGACTTCTCATTGCAGTGGCTTCCCTTGTTGCAAAGCACAGGCTCTAGGTGCGTGGGCTTCAGTAGTTGTGGGACACAGCCTCAGTAGTTGTGGCTCACGGGCTCTAGAGCACAGGCTCAGCAGTTGTGGCACACGGGCTTAGTTGCTCCGTGGCATGTGGGATCTTCCCAGACCAGGTCTTGAACCCGTGTCCCCTGCATTGGCAGGCGGATTCTTAACCACTGCGCCACCAGGGAAGCCCCACTCTACTCTTAACATCTCAATTCCATTTACCCAGTGAGTGATTCAGGGCCAGACTGAGGGCCTGAGCAAGACTGGACCCTGGGTTTGGTACCTCAGTCTCAGGTGATATAGCTACATGGGCACAGTAGCTTGATTCGTCTCATTTTTTTCTGTTAATACACTGACCTACATCTGGTTGCTTTTTAAATATTAAGCCATCCTTGCTTTCTTGGGGGTACGTTTCACCTGGTTTTGGTGACCGCCTGCATTTACCAAGCTCTTACAATATCCATCTTATAGAACTGTCACAACAGCCCTAATGAGGTAGGTGCAACATTTAGCCCCACTTTGAAGATGAGGAAAGTGAACCCTGGAGGGGTTTACTGCCCATGGCCACAGACATAGAAAATATTAAAACTAGCATTTGGACCCAGGCAGGAAGTAGAACTGGACTGTTTCTTATCCTGGATACCAGAAACCACCACCCCCTGGTAACTAGCCAGGAGTGTTGACAACAGTACCCTATCCCTCTCTCACCTCTCTGTATGTCCCCCCACCCACCCCCCATCCCCGCATCAAGTTCCAAGTCAATTTCCACTCCTGTCTCTCTTCTGACCTTGTGCACTGGTAGATCGGCCCTGAAATCTACAACAGCTTCCAGTTGCTGTGAGAAGCCAACCTCTTTAGGCCTCCTCTCCAACTTCATCCCCTGTTGCTCTTACTCTATCTGGTTATGTTCCAGTTACACTGGCTTTCTTGCACATCCTTTTCAAACTGCACAAATTGTTCCTGAGATCTGGAACACTCTCTTCTGTGCCTGCAAACAAACACTTCTACTCATCCTACGCTAATATTACTGGTAACAAGCACTTTGTGCCAAACACTTTTCGAAATATTTTACATAGAAAACCTTCTTTAATACTCACAACAACCCTATGAAGTTGGTACTATTATTATCCCATGTCACAGATCAGGAAATGAAGACAAAAAGATGACCTGCCCAAGGCTGCACAGCCAGTAAGCAATGGTGTTGGATTTACACCCAGGCCACCTGGCTCCAGAATCCTTGCTCTTAACCACTACACTACTTTTTTTTTTTTTTTACCACTACACTATTTAACACCAATTCCCAAGTTACTTTGTGTGAGGTTCTCCAGTGTGGATTCATAACAATTTCTTTCTCTCATCCCACCCCCTTTGTTTTTGATCTGTCAGCAAATCCTGTCGGTTCTACCTTCAGAACGTATCCAGAATCCAACCTCGCCTCTCCACATCCACTGCTGCCACCACCACTGCTGGCCTAGACTACTGTGGTGGCCTCCTCACTGCTTCCGCCCTTGCCCCCTCCCCAAGTCTGTCCTCACAGTTGCCAGAGGGTCCTGTTACAACCCAAGTCAGCCCATGGCCCTCCTCTGCTCAGACCCCTGCTCCATCTCTCTCAGAGAAAAAGCCAAAGTCCTCCCCGTGGCCAGAGAGGCCCTACAGAACCAGGCCCCGTCACCTCTCCGACCTCACCTCCTGCCACTAGTCCCCTCGCTCACTCTACTCTGGCTGCACTGACCTTCTTGCTGTTCCTCACACACACCAAGCAAGCTCCCAACTCAGGGCCTTTGCACTTACTTGCTTTTTCTTCTGCCTCTAATTCTCCTCTTCCAGATGTCAAGGAAAGGCAAGGCTGAGATATTTGGCTGGTAAAGAAACATACCCTGGTTCGATTCAGATGTTTGCTACTTACATAGATAGCAGAAGCAAGAAGGGCCACAGATGCCAGTTCATGTCCCTCGTGCAAGGTAACACAGAAACAAAAAGGGGCCAGATGACTGCAGCGCAGATGGTAGGATACTGTGTGGCCAAGAAGCTAGTACATGTTAAGCAGTTCTATAACCTTAAATTGAGGGAGAGAAGGAACAGAAAGCCTCATACCTCACCAGAACCTCAGGAGATGAGAAACCGTCTCATGGCAGCCTCCTCGGTAGAGAGGATGTTAATGAGAAATGGCCTTGTAGCCTCTCGTGCTCTGTGTTCCGAGGATCACAGGGCGTTCTGCCAATACTTAGGTCAGCTTGCCTACGTGGCCTATGAGACGTGCTAGACGGCCAGAGCACCGTGGCGGAACCATTCCCCTACCATTCTCCCTCTAATTTCAAGTCTCTGTTGTAAGGTCACCTCCTCTGAGTCGCCTTCCCTAAACCACCTTGTGTAAGACCCCAACACTCTTCATTCCCTCTGCTTTATTCTCCTTAACACTTGTCACTTTCTATCATTACATCACGTACCAATTTATGACTTTATCATCCGTAGACCCCAATATGTGATTCCTAAGCAAAGAAATTTGTTGTTATCTGTTGCTGTGTTCCTACTATTATTATCTGGCACACGTAACAAATGCTTGCTAACATTTATTGACTACACGTAACTACCAGACACTGTTCTAGGTGTTTCCCATGTCTTGACTCATTCAATGGGTATGATCCCCATTTTACCCTTAAGGAGAAAGGTTTCTAAGAGGTCCTGGGTTTTGAAGGCAGGCAGGCAGGACCTCTGTTGCTGGGCAAAGGAATGGTCCATCTGCCTGGAGAAGCCAGAGGGGTCCTGAGGGCTGTGATTGGTGAGGAGAGACAGGAAGGGGTTCTAGGACCTGTATCTGGTTTTGTTTGTTTTTTTGGCCACGCAGCATGGCATGCAGGATCTTAGTTCCCCGACCAGGGATCGAACCCGTGACCTCTGAAGTGGAAGTGCAGAGTCCCAACCACTGGACCACCAGGGAATTCCCTAGGACCAGCATCTGGAAAATATTGTCAGATGTCAAGAAATACAAGCTAGCATTGCAGGGTTTCTTGAGGCCCTTGGAATAGAAATGCCTGTAACAATGGAGAAGGCTTTGGGGAACAGGGGCAAGCCAGCCAAAAACAGCTGACCATGCCATCCACTTCCCATGCCAACGCAAAGGTCTAACAAACCACACCCCTAACAGTTTTCTTTTAACTTTTTATTATGGAAAATCTCAAACTTACAATAGTATTGATTTAATGTACTTCCATGTACTTATCACCCAGGTTCAACAATTATAAACACACTGCATTTTCTAAACTGCAGGCTCCATAAGCATTTGAGTGGTTTGGAGCCAACTGTTGTTAAAATATAACAAACTAGAAAACATCAGGGCATTTTGCACATTTAATTCATTAAACCTTTCTTCCACTTAAATAGACAAATGCGTAGACTGTATCCCAATTTAAAAAAAATGTACTTCTTACTAAGGATTGCAGTCAAAGTTTAAAATGGAGACCACAAGTTCTGTGCTTGAATGACTATTAAGTAGACAGAGTAAAGAAAACTCTGAATTTTACTTGAAGGCAGCTTAAAATTGAATTTACAACAGCATATTAGAAATGTTTACACAGAACAATGCCACAGATTGTTTTCAACAATTTAGAAGGCTTAGGTTTCTTTGTGCCTTCACTGGTTATGTTAAAACCCATGTCCCATAGACTCTAGGGCAGTTCTCCATAACCTAACACTAATACTTCTGCAGTATACTGCATACATACTCACACTAAGTGGGAAAAAGAGATTATGAAAAGCTTCAGGCCTTGTCACTGAATTTGAAATAAAACGACTTTTAGTTTCGCAGATCTCTGTGCACTTCGAATTATAAGGGATCATGCTAGCCTGGAGAGGGGTGAGAGGTGGAAGAGGAATGCAGCTGGGCAGGAACTGTGGCATGCTTTGTCTCCAAAAGCAGGAGTGGAAGGAACACTGCCCACTGTTATCCGATATGCTTTCTTACATACCTAAAGTATTTACAGCAACTTATTTTAAAAAGCTTTTTGAAAGTTTACATCCCCAAAACCAGAATGTAGGGCAAGGTGTGGGGGTAGCATCACAGACCTACCTTGTTCTAAACGTCACCTCCAGTACCGCTCTGTGAGGTGGCACTATTATTCCCATTTTGCACATGTTGAACCTGAGGCAGATAAAAAAACTAAGCTAGGAAGCAGGGTCTGTGACTTCCGCCACATGTGGTGAGAGGGGCAGGGCTTGGGATTCATTTTGGACCTCAAAATGGGTAGGGGGTGGAGGTGTCTGTGAGATGTTTGTGTCAAGTTTGGTGGGGGGTAGGCAAGATCCAGGGATTGAAAATACAAATACTTGTAGGCCAGGGGTCTGGTCTTCACAAGCTTTGGGACACAGGTTCTCAAAGCACCTTTGAATGTGTTTCTGGTCTCAGTGGGTTCTTGGGAAACATGCACACTAGTGAGATTCTGGTCAAAGTGAAGAGGACTAATAAGCTTTTAATAAGGGTTTTGAATCTCAAGTCCAGAAATTGTATTGCTGAGTATGTGCCAAAGAAAACTGTGTCTTCTAGGCCCCTTTCCTTAGAGCAAGTAAACAAGACACTGGGCCTCCCAAGACTGGATTACTACACAGCAACTTCTGAAAGGACATTTATGGTTTTTGTTGATGTCACTTAGGGGATCATTTCGTTGCAGGAACTTAGTGATTATGGGATCCTGTCTCAGGCCACATTGCGAGACGGACATTTTACTTCCTGAGAGGTAGGATGCAGAGGTGCCCCCCACCCTAGGGAGTAACAGTAATCCTCCTGCCAGATCCCACAGCCTTAATTCCCTGGAGGCCCAGCACAGAATGCCTTAGACTGAGTACTCAACCAGTAAGGAGTAGCCACAACGTCCCTTTACCTGGGCCTGGATCAGCGGGCCAGGCAGGTCTCTGAAGTTCCCAAGTCTCCATCCACCTGGCAAAACAAATTCATGACTGGATGGGAGGAATGGTCCTGGGGCCTGTCCCAACTAGCTGGGAGGCACAGGAGACAGGCCATCAATACTGGAACTCTCACGATACAGGGACCCATGTAACCTGTCAGCTCTGGTTGCCGTTTAACAGCACCATATACTGGGTGGTTTATAAACAGAAATTTCCCATACTTCTCGAGGCTGGAGTCCTAGATCAGGGTGCCAGCATGGCCAAGCTCTCCTGGGGGAGAGCTTTCTAGATTGCAGACTGCCAACTTCTCATTGTATCCTCACACGGTGGAGAGCAGGAGATTGAAGCAAGCTTTCTTAGTGACTATTATAAGGGCACTAATCCCATCATGAGGGTGGAGCCCTCATGACCTCATCTAACTCTAATCACCCCCCACAAAGGCCTCACCTCCTAATACCATCACATTGGGAAAAGTACACATTCAGTCCATTAACACCTGCCCCATGAATGAGTGAATAAGGCAGTTTAGGATGTCTTGAAACTTACAATCTGGTGGTACTTGGCTCAGCATCTGCCAGTTAGAGGCAAAGGACATAGCTGATCAGAAACTCTAAAGAGGGTTAGAGCCCATGGGGCTCCAATGCAGGCACCAGAACCATGACTAAAGGGAGTTAAAACTGAGGAACTACCACTTTACCACTTCAGACCCTCACACCACCATGGAAGACTGAACGCCTATGGCTGATGCCTTTGCTAACTGTTTTTAACAGCTATAAACATGCTTATTAAATGCACTTGACCCCCCCCCCAACAGAAAATGTAAATTGTCCATGAGGCTGAGAGACATGAGGTTAAATGACTCACTGAAGGTCAAATAAGTGGAAAGCAGCAGAGCCTGGATTTGAATCCAGGAATCAGAACCCAGAGGCTGTGCTCCTAGAACCCTGTTTTCAAACCAGGATTCTCCTGTGTCCCTCACACCAAGGTGAGTTTACTGTACCTGCCCCCACCCCCAGTATTTCAGGACCTGGCACCACTCTTTATGGCAGGATTTAGCCTACATTCTCAGGACAATCTTGTGAGGAGGGCACCTACCTGATGCTCAGAGAAGACAGGGAGATTCAAACCCAAGCAGTCATTCCAAAGGTGACACCGAGATGATCACAACGGGACCAAGAGACCATCTCAGGAAACCCAATTCCAGCCATGAGGGGATTTCACCTGGACTCCCCACCCTTCCCACAAGCCTTATGTATACCAAAACCAATCCCAAACTCAACCAAACTTCGAACTCAAGGTCTCTACCCTTTTGGCAGTCCCTGCCCACCCCCTAACTAAATCTTTTTCTCAGTCTCCCTCTTGATCTTCTTCTATTTTTAATTTGTAATAAGCCTCTATACCTTAATTTGAGTAAGGAAAAAGCACTATCAATATCGATTTGTTTTCAGATTTCATCTTTTTAATCAACTCGGTGAAAGACATCCTAAACGCTACATGAAACACAACAGAATATTTTTTTCTTCCAGTATTAAAAAAAAATGACACACAAATATTTTTAAGAAACTTCTATATAATCAAGGCAGAGATCTGGAGTAAAAAACACCTCTAAGTAATCATGTTCTTCATTTCTTATAGTTACAGTCAGAAATTGCTTCCTAATCATGATTAAACATTGTGTACAGGTGTTTAAAATGTTCCTAGATGCACATTATTTAAAAAAATCAGTCTGGCCAAACATTTTTTGCCAGAACCAACATTCCTGAGAGCCCGAACTAAAAAACTGGTAAAAAAGGAAAAAATATCCAGACTCCACAAACGTCTCAGAATTTGTCTTTAAATGGGAGAAAAATTTAAAAAAACACATGGAACTTTCTGAAAGGTCTTTAACAAGCTACCTTGGGAGCTCTACTCAAAAAAAAAAATTGATGTAACTAAAACAGATGTTTCAGTGCAGCTCCAAAAATCTTTATAAATACAGCCATTTGGAGGGATGGTCCTGGATCAGAAGAAGTTTTATTCCTTGTGTATCTGAGAACAGTAAGAAGGGGGAGAATTGTGATGTTGGGAATAGGCTAACATGCTCACTTCCCAGGGTTGATGAGGATGCTGAAAGGCTAGACAACAGGGACACCCCTCCACCTCTTTCATGCTCAATAGGAGTAGATGATTACAGACAAAACAGGTTTGACACCCCCCCACCCCGCGCCAAAGCAGACTAGCCTTTAACAGGCACCTGAGAGCAAGGCCTAGGAATGGTGTCAGGTGGGCTTGTTGAGGTATGCATAGGCAGGAGAAAAATGAGAGGGACAGGACTGGTACACAGAAGTCTGCTCGGTGGCAACACAGAAGCCTCACCTACATTAGGTGTGCATGCCTCATCTCAGTTGTCATAATTATCCCTGTAATTTCCTCCTGAGTAGCGGTCATAACCACCCTGGCTTCTGGGAAAAAACATACAGAGTAGTATCACAGGAACATCTTATATACACCTTCTGATAATACTAAAAACCACGTACACTTACAAATCCTGTCACACTTTTTATGTACTATAATATAAACTTTAACGTGTAAAATGAGATATATTAAACATGAATACGAAGTAAACATCAAATAATCCCATCATGTATAATTTAAGTATAGCATTTTAAACCATATTAAACATTAGTACACACAATTAATCAAAACAGTACAATAAACATGTGTCACCATCTACTGTACATTGCAATTATATGACCTAATAACTTGTTGTTATATTTAACCCAAATTATTGTTTCACACTTATTTTGTAGTTTCATTATAATTTGTAAAAGCAAACACTAGTAGCACCACAGTAAGAAATGTATGAATACTCAGGCAGCTGAGCTGAGATCTTGGGGAGAGGAAAGAGCACCACCAGAGTACCCCAACCCCTTGGCTACCCACCTGCCGCCATAGTCTCTGGACCTTCCATATCCATATCCATATCCTCCAGGTCGGCTGTCATACCTGCCACTTCCATAGCCCTGGTCCCCACCACCTACAGCAGATAAAAAATATTCAAATGGCAATTGTCCAGCAGGCAACTCTCCTCCATATCCCATGATCAAACTTACCACTGCACTTACCTCTAGAGTAGCTGCGACCACGCCCATAGGCCCCAAAGGCACCCCCTCTTGTTCCCCGGGCCGACTTGCCCGCGTGGTCTACACGGATCTGACGACCGTCCAGAGACTAGGTGTGGGGAGACACAAGGAGGATGGATGGGTTGGTGGTCAAACAGAGCAGGGATGAGGTAAGAGCGGGCTGTGCAGGTGGGCAAAAGAGCCCAGAAATTCCTGCTGGGCACCAGCTTCTGGGTGCCACATTCCAGAACAAGCTCCTTTGACCAGAATGGCTTTATCAGGAGCTACAGAATCCCACAAAATGACCTGAATCCACCGTGTTCCCCCTGCTACTACTTACATCTTGACTGAACTCAGGTTGAGTTCTCCTCCCCACTCCTCTAAGCTGCCCGACTATTAGGGCTAGATAGACACCTCTCTTGGTTTGAGGCTTCAGAGTCCATCCCAGAAGACTCACGAGGTCCTCTCCGGGCCAGGCCCACAGGTCTGCAGACTCTACTACCTAAGCCCAGAGCAGGTCAACCATCCACAGGTGGCTTCTCGGCCTCATGCAGGACCAGTCGTCGCCTCCCAGGCAGCCCGGCTCTGTCTGCCGCTGCCCTCCACCCCCTAGAACAGAAGGCAGTCACGCTCCTGTGAGTGGGCACTGCGGAGCTTGGTGGCCGCGCTGCCCCTAGCAGACACAGAGGGAAAAACAGAAAGAATGGTCGAAGTGACAGATGGGAGCAGGGCCCCTATGCAGGTAGGCGGCCTCACCTCTCCATTCATGGCTCTCATGGCATCTGAGGCATGCTCTGGATTGGTGAAGGTGATGAAGCCAAAACCCCGGGATCGCTGAGTCTCCCGGTCCTTGACAACAACCACTGGAAAAGGGAGAGGGGAGAGAGTTAAGAGGACAAGTGGCAAAGCGTGTTGGACCCTCCTCCCACCAATCCTCAATGGAAAGTTATCGAGTTCTCAGTCTTAGACCTAGGGACAAAAGCAGGAGAGCATTAATGTAAAGGCCTGGGGTCCTGACCCTTTTTTCCTGTTTCCTGAAACACATGGGCCCCAGACTTTCCTCCACACACCGCCCCCATCACGTGTCTGGCCCATGTCTCACCCTCAGAAATAGGTCCGAAGCTGCTGAAGTGGTCTTCCAGAGCCTGTTCATCAGTGTTGAAGTTGAGCCCTCCCACGAAGAGCTTCCCTTCTTCAGAGGACATGGCGGTAAATTCAAGTCCTGTGGGAAGAATATGGAGAAGAGTGGAAGACGCAGTGTAGACGAGAGAAAGAGATTGGAGAAATGAGAAAAGATAAAGAGAAGAGAAGAGAACACAGACGAGACAAAAGAAACAAAATAAGGAGTAACTACGGAGAAACACAGAAAGGCCAAACAGGCGGGAACCTACGGGGCGAACTCAGCGAGGAAGCCATTTGGGGGCCGCCTTCGCGCATGCCCACAACATCCCCCGCCACCGCGCCCGTCATTTTGTGCGGCCGCGCATGCCCAGAACACCCTTGCGCTCCCTCCTCACCCGCAAAACAAGATGGCGGCGGTAACGTACGAAAACCCCCACCCCCACCCAGGTCTCCGCTGACGCGCGGTCACCGCCACCAGCCACGCCGCCAGCCCCTCCCGGCTTTCCTCGCACTCGGATGTAGCGCGCCAGCCTCGCACCAACCAAAAAGTGTCACCTCCGAGCACGGGACCCACCCGCCCCGAAGAAGCCCAAGCCTACGTGTCAGAAGCCGGTACTCTCCCCACTCGCGCACCTCGCTCTCGCCCGGCGTGGCACACGTCAGTGGGGCGAGGAGCGGTCGCTCCGCAAAACACACGCTGCTTACCTGGAACTTAAGTAAAAGGCCGAAGAGACAGCTACCGCCAAGAAGCCGAGAGACTGGGAAGGGCGCCGCGCGGGAAGACTCCTGATAAAGCGTACGTAGCGTCACGTCACGGATCGTCCGCCACGCGTGCCGGCGTGCGCGCTCATTGGCTGAGGCCAGTGAGGGGGCGGGGTGGGAGGAAGGGGCGGGGTGGGAGGAAGGGACGGCAATGCAAAGGGATCGATGCGCTCAGCACGCTTCCGGGAATGGAGGCGAGGTTTGTGTAGTTTGTGCCCCCGGACATCAGCGTCTCTCCACAGGCCCCAGCCGTCTTCATCCCTTACACGCACGAGCCTTTTCGCTGTAACACCCATTTCCGTCCCGGACATCACCCTCACCATCCTTGACGTCGTCTCCCCCATTGGTTTTGACGTCTTCCTCTAGGTCCCTGAGGACATAATTACCGTCCTCTGATAACCTCTTTCACCTTCTAGTCCTCTAACCTCATACCTCTCGAGGCCTCGATGTTTTATCTCCCCACTGTCCCTGACGTCATCGCCCTTCACAGTCCTTAACATCAGACCCTTTGTTTCTTAGTCCCTGACCCTGACCCCTACGTTTCCTTCTCTGTGCCCAACATCTAGCCACCTGTTATGGGACCCTTTTCCCTGGCATCGTTCCTTCTCATTTATAACTTCAGCCCTCATCCTTATCTGACAGCCTCCTGAAGCCAGTTTCTCGAATTCCCTATCAGTGGACCGCCTGAGGTGCCTTCTACAGAAGAGGATGCTTCAATCTTCAGAAGGAGTAAATCCCAATCCAACAGAACGATTATTTGCTGTCACTCAGAGTTGCTGAACCCTTGATCCACAGAAAGGACTTTCACAATACATAATGGACTTATCCAAAGCAAAGAGTGTCTGAGCCCACTCCCCACAGTTTGTTCTTGTTCAGCCTTCTGAGTGTCTGAGCTACCTTTACAATGAATGGATTTAACAGACTTTTCGTTTCTGAACTCCCCATCAAGGAAGAATGGGTTAGTTTGCCCTCAGAGACTCTAAAATTTAATGTCATCCATAGAATGGACTTGTCCAGCCTGCTAAGGGTCAGCACCCCAAACACAGACTAGATTTAACTTTTGGAGTACAGTATGGTATGCATCCACAAAATGGACTTGTCTGGCTTTTGCCATATCCAGACTTCTATGCCCAGGATGGACGTGAAGAGATTTCACATTGTCCACATACGTGCTAGTCTTAGCCCTCTGATAATCTGAGCCCCCATGCAAAAATTAGAGGTACTTATTTACCTCTCAAAGTGTCTGAGCTCTGATCATATTTCACAGTTCATGACACATCGTCATGGTTGTTCTATGCAAAGCCTCTCATTTTATTTATTCTTTTATTCCTGCGCCCAACTATCATTCTTCCTCCCACAGTTAACTATTTTACTGGGTTTAATGTGTATCTCTTGGTGTGATTTCATATAAAATGTGCGTTTTTGTGTATGCTTTTTTAAAAAAGTATTTATTTAGGCTGCGCCGGGTCTTAGTTGTGGCATACAGGATCTTAGTTGCAGCATGCAGACTTCTTGGTTGGGGCATGTGAACTCTTTAGTTGCAGCATGCATGCAGGATCTAGTTCCCCGACCAGGGATCGAATCCAGGCCCTCTGCATTGGGAGCACAGAGTCTTACCCATTGGACCACCAGGGAAGTCCCTTGGTATGCTTTTAATTTAAATGGTAGTGTCATTTGTTTTTGGTTTTTTTTACTCTTTTTTTCAACCAGCATTATGTTTTTATTCCATCTGTGGGAATTCCCTGGCGGTCCAGTGGTTAATACTCTGTGCTTTCATTCCTGGGGCCCGGGTTCGATCCCTGGTCGGGGAACTAAGATCCCACAAGCTGTGCAGTGTGGCCAAAACAAAAAACAAACAAAAAAAACAAACAAAAAAACTAATGGGAGTTTTGTTGGGATTGCATTGAATTAATAGATTTGGGGCAAAATAATATCTTAATAATATTACCTGTGGAGGTTTTAAGATATGTTCACAAACTCTTTGATAATGCCCCCTTCAAGAGTTGGAGCCTAGTTCCCTTGCCCTTGAGGGTAGGCTGGACTTCTGACTCACTTGTAATGCACAGAATGAGCACGTCACTTCCAAAACTAGGTCATAAAAGGCACTTCGGTTTCCTGCTTTCACACAGACTGCTTTCTCTGTGGGACGGTACCTGGTACTTCATGCAGCAGCCCTATGGAGGAACTGAAGCCTCCTGCTAACAGCTATGTGAGTGGGCCTTCTTGGAAGTGGAGTGAAGCCTTCAGATGACTGCAGCCCCCTTCCACATCCTGACTGCAATCTCATGAGAGACTCAGGTTCAGGACCACCCAGCTAAGCCACTCCCAGAATTCTGACCCTCTGAAACTGAGATAATGATTATTGTTTTAAGCCTGGATGTAATTTGTTACCAATACGTAGCTAATACATCACGAAATCTTCCCAGCAAAGAGCATGAGATGTCTCCTTTTATTCAGATCACCTACAGTATTTGTTATTAGAGTTAAAATTTTTTTTAAATAGATTTTATTTATTTATTTATTGGCGGCGTTGGGTCTTCGTTGCTGCGTGCAGGCTTTCTCTAGTTGCGGCGAGTGGGGGCTACCCTTCGTTGCGGTGTGAGGGCTTCTCACTGTGGCGGCTTCTCGTTGCAGAGCACAGGCTCTAGATGTGCAGGCTTCAGTAGTTGTGGCATGCGGGCTTCAGTAGTTGTGGCTCACGGGCTCTAGAGCGCAGGCTCAGTAGTTGTGGTGCACGGGCTTAGTTGCTCCGCAGCATGTGGGATCTTCCCAGACCAGGGCTCGAACCTGTGTCCCATGTTGGCAGGCGGATTCTTAACCACTGCACCACCAGGGAAGCCCCCAATTCTTTTCTTATAGAAGTCTTTTGTATTGGTTAAATTCTTTCCTAGATACTTTATTTTCTTATTGTAGAGAAATGGTTTTTATAGGTTGATCTGGAACCCTTGCCGAACTCTCTTAGTGGTCCTAACAGTTTTTCTGGTCATTGTTAGTTCCTTAAGGTAGTCAGACATATCATTTACAAATGGGTTTTTATCAATTTCTTCCAAAACTTACATCTCATTTCTTTTTCTTTCCTTACAGCATTGGCCAGCTGTATATTAAGTAGCAATATTGAGAGGGAACATCTTTGCCTTATTCCTGATCTTAGAGGGAAAATGTGTTTAAATTTTCTCTATTAGGCATTTTGTTTGTTGTTTTTGTTTTCTTTTAAAAAAATTTGTTTTTGTTTTTTTCTATTGGGCATTTTTGCTGTTTTTGCCACATAACCTTTATCAAGTCAAAGATGTTCTCTTCTACTCTTATTTTGTTTGCTGAGTTTTTTTTTAATATCATAAACAAGTGCTGAATTTTATCAAATATTTTTTTCTGCTTTGTGACTATCATATGATTTCTCCTTATTAATGTGGTAGTTCACTCATTAATTTTCTAATTTGGATTATGTTTGAATTCCTGGGATAAGCCCTACTTGTAATTTTTTTTTAAACTAACACTGTTGAACTCGGGTAGCTAATATTTTATTAGAATTTTTGCATCTATATTCATAAGTGAAATGGGTCTATAACTTTATTGTCTTGTATCTTCCTTATCTGGGTTTAGAATCAAGACTATACTAGCCTCAAAAAATGAGTTGGGCAGCTTTTGCTTTTTTCCTATTTTCTGGAAAGATTTGTATATTTGGGAATTAGCAGTTCCTTGGAAGTTTGATGAACTACATCTGCAAAACCATCTGGGTCTGGGCCTGAAGCTTTTTGTTACAATGAGATGGAGTGTCTTTAACTATCATTTCAAATTTTCTTAAAACTTATTATATTTCTCAATTTCTTTTTGCATCAGTTTGAGCACATTTTAATTTTTTCAGAAACTTAAGCCTTTCATCAAGGTTTTTGAATGTATTAGCTTCCAATATTGAGCCTTTTTGTGTCTATAATTTCCCTTTTTCTGTGCTGTATTTTGCATTCTTTTAAAGCAGTCTTGGCAGAGGCCTATCATTAATATTTTCAAAGAACCAGCTTTTCATTTTGCTATTCTTTATCATTACTTTAAAAATTCTCTTTGGCACTTATTTCCTTCCTTAACGATATTTCCTTCATGACTCATGGAGTCATGGGTTTGTTCCTCTGCTGTTTTCCCAACTTCTTGATTTGAATGCTTAGGCCATTTATTTTTCAACCTTTCTTCTCTCCTGATAAATGTACTTAAAGCTATGCATTTTTTTAATAACTGATTTCGCTGTGTCCCAGAAATTTTGCATGTAGTGTTTTTACTGTTTAGTTCTAAGTATTTCTAAAGTTCCTTTATTTCTTCCTTTACCCAGGGGTTATTTAGTAATGCTAGTTTCCAAAAATGGGGACCTTTTTTTTTTTTTGGCCGTGCTGTGTGGGATATCGGTTCCCCAACCAGGGATTGATCCCAGACCATGGTAGTGAAAGCCCAGAATCCTAACTAGTAGGCCACCAGGGAACTCCTGGGGCCTTTTTTTTTTTTATTGCTTTTCATTATTGCTAATTTTATTGCATTGTGGTCAGAGAACATGGTTAATAGCTATACTTTTGAATTCATTGAGGCTTTCTTTGTGCCCTAACAGGGTCTATTTTTTGTAATTAAGTGTAAGCATAAAAGGAGTCTTCTCCATTTGTTAAGTGGAGGGTTATATAGGAACGTGTGTCATATATATGAAATTATATATCAAGCTTAAAAATGTATTGTTCAGGTCTCCTTAGGAGTGTGTTTATGGTAGACATATATTCTGTTAAGGAGTATATGTCCTTCTTTGTGTTTTGCTATCTGAAATTTCATTTTGTTAGCTATTAGGATGTCTCTCCCAGCTTTCTTTGGGCTTTGATTAGTCTGCTATATATTTTCTTCATCCTTTCATTTTCAACATCCCCTGTGGGTGGGTGGGTGTGTGTGTACAGTTGGACTTTTTTTTAAAAAACAAAATCCATTGAGGGTGGTGTTCTAAATATTTTTTGTACTTACTATTGTAACTTCTGACATCTCATTTCATCTTCTGCATTTACAGTATTTTTGTTTCTTTTTTTCTACCATCATACTCATACCTTATTTTGAGTCCTTTTTCTATTTCTTGTTCCTGTTTTATATTTTCTCTCTTATTATACTTATTTAAAAGTCTTCATCTGTATGTCCCAGTACTTCTGCTTCAGATACTGTATGACACCCAGTGTGGTAGCCAGTCTGATATAGCCCCCAATGATCCCTGCCTCCTGATGTTCACATCCTGCATGGCTCCCCTCCATGTTTTACTAGGGTTGGCCTATGTGACCAAGAAAATACAACAAAAGTGATGGTATGCCATTTCTGAGGTTAAGTTATAATAGACATTGCAGTTCTGTCTTGGTCACGGTCTCTTGCCTGCTTGCTGGGACCACGTGTTGTTTGGAGCCCCACGGAGAGGCTCATGTGGTGAAAAACTGAAGCCTCCTACCAACAGCTCTGTGAGTGGGCCATGTTAGCGGTGGGTCGCTCAGCGAAGTCATGCCTTCAGCTGACTGCAGTCCTGGCTGACAACTTGACTGAAACCTCAGAAGAGACCCTGAGCCAAAACCACATGGCTAAGCTGCTCCCAGACTCTTGACCCTCAGAAACTGAGAAAATAAATATTTGTTGTTTTAAGCTAAGTTTGGGGGTGATTTGTTATACAGCAATAGACAACTAATACATCCAGTTTAGTTTTCACTGGAGGTCGTTATACTGCCCGGGTGTCTTGTTCTTTTGGCAGTGAGCTCATATTCCCCTGACGTGAGCAGCTGTTCTGGCTGGTAACTGTGCTGAGGGAAGGCTGAAGGCCAGACTTGACCCTGGTTAATCACCTGGAGTCCAAGGGGTAAAGGGGTGTGAGGGGAGATGAGCCAGAGGGTGGAGAGTCCCAGGCACCACACACGCAGAGCTCTCACTCCCATCTATGATCACACCACCCAACAATTCTGCTGGTAGGTTTCATCTTTAAACTCTAAGAGGGGGGTCATCTCCCAGGTGTTACCACTAGCCCTGGTGTCTGGAGGGGGACAGTGGGGGAGTAATCACTCCTCTGGCTGCTCATTTCCTCCCCTCAGCAGGGTGCTTGATACCCTGATACTAGCCCCGCCCCGCCAGACACCTGTACCAGTAGTTTGGATGATTTCTGCAGTGAGGGGGCAGGCAACTCAACATGGGGGAGAGGCACCAGCCAGAACTTAAACCTCTAACCTGTCCTGTATTTGCTGCCTCCAGCCATCCACCACTCAAAACACAGGTCAGTTAAAGATAACCTTCCACCTCCTCATAGGTCTTCATAGCTGTGTTAGTTTCTGGAACTCATGTTTCCCTCTGTAGTTTCTCCAGAGTAGTTTTTGGGCAAGGGAATTAGTGGCTTGTGCTGTCTGCCATCTTAGCAGGAGCCAGGAGTCCCAAGTAACTTCGGAAACTAATAGAGATTTCTGTCCTTCAGGTTATCTGAGCCTCCTGTTCACAGAAAGGACTCCTCTGGCCTTCAGAGGTCCCAAGCTGCCATACACAGAATTGACTTGTCTGACTTCTCAAATATCTAAGCTCATAAATCACAGAATGCACCCAGAGGGTGTCAGCTGGTTACTGACAAAGGGGACATTTCAGGTCCTCAGAGGGCCAGATTCTCCCATATCTTGGATGGCCCCTGGGGCCAGGGTGCCTGAGCCCCTTATCCGCACTTGTTAGACCCACAGTCTTGGAGACCCTAGGCACAGAATGGTCTTGTCCTGCCTCCGGTGACTGAGCCCTCATCTGAGGAGTGGTCAGCCTCCTGTCCAATACTGGGGGGTGATGGGAGCCGTTTAAGAGTTAACTCCAGCTTTATATGACATTGTTTTGGGAGAGACAGACGAGAGGATAGCTGCCCTCATGCCCCTCACCTGTCAGTATTGCCTAGAGCAGCAACTTCCGGCCAGAACCTGGCACAGTGAGGCCACGACCTCCTGGGGCTTACATTCTAGTGGAGGCAGGCAGGTAATAGACAAAAATATCTAATAGGTTACGTCATCCATCATCTGCCATGTCTTCTGTGGAGGGACAGCACTCGGCCTGTGAGAGCATCTGCCTTCTGAGAAGGTAAGTGGGAAAAATGAACTTTTTTGGATCATTATCCTCCACATAGGTAGGTGACTCCTTTTAGGGCCTGAGCTTTATCACTGCTTGATTTGTTTGTCCACAGTAGTGGGACGGAGAAGGCAAATAAATGGCTCCTATTGTTGAAATGGTTAAGAGAGGTATCCATGAGCTGGAAACCCAGTTTAGTGCTGACAGCCTGAGGCGTGGCAAGGCCACAGTCCCTTAAGCTGTCCCCAAAGCAAGTGACAAGAATAGGAACCTTAGACCCCTGCCCAGGACCACTAGCATTAGTGCATAAGACTCACAGAGAAGGGTCTGGATCCTAGAAATGGTGACGTGTGGAATGCTAGAGGTAGCTGGCCCAGTGTTTCTAAGTAGCCCATACTTTGTAATTCAGTCTTTGTAATGAATCTTGCCCTTTCTGAATCAGGAACTCTCTCTCCCATCCCTCACTCATGGGCCTGTCCTAAAAACATACATTCACAGACATCATCCAGACCCTTACAGGCAGACAGATGTACCACAAAACAGCCTCAGGCCTCCTCAAGCAGTCCTCGACCTGGGCTCACCTTCTAGAACTGATTTCTCAGCATCCATTCTCCTGCCACTGGGGAAGCAGGAGCCGCCCTTCACCTGAAATGGGAAGTATTTCAGCTCCAGCAGGTAAACAGGCCCTGGGGACTCCATGTACAACAAAAACCAGGGAGAAGGCGGAGAAACACACAGACCACAGTGACCTTCATGTGTGCAAAGTACAGTTGTTAAAAACAAAACAACAAAAACAGAAAAAAGAGGCCGTGGCTGCCGTGGGGCAGTACTGAAGCAGAGCCCCATACTCTCAGACCTGGGGAGAGAGGGCACTATGCTCCCCCATGTCTAGGGCTGGCAGGCAGGGAGGTGGGGTCTCATGTGTAGGCCCTCTTGGCAAAGAACGGATATCTGGTGGGGCTGATAGTGGGCTGGAGGGAGTCTGATCAAGATGGGGCTGTGGCCTCGGCCCCCTCCTCTGAGTCCCACACCTCTGACTGCAGGTAATCAGCGAAGAGAGCCTTGGCCCGGCGTAGGACGCGCCCCAGGTGGTGTTTTCGCACGAGGCGGTCAAAGTGCATGGCCAGCTCGTTGTAATCCAGCCCGTTGCGCATGATGTGGTCGCGGTGCTCCAGCAGGATGGCGAGGCACAGGAAGAGCATGAATGGGTTCCCTCGGCCGAACTCCTGGGGCGGGGGCAGGCCCAGTGGGGGTGGGGGTGGCAGGGACTTCCCAGGGTCTTGTGGGGAGCCCACCTCTGGCATCAAGGGGGATCCTGCAGTCACGTCACCAGTGGGAGAGGCGTCCTGGGTGGATGATGGAGATGAAGACGATGGGGAATCAGGGTGGGAAGAGGAGGAAAGCAGTGGGTCTGAGGAGTTCAGCAAGGGCTCAGAGAGAGACTTGGAGCTGATGAGGGCAGCTGGGTGGGGCAGCTGGACCAGGAGGTCCCTCCTGGGGCCTGTGTTATCCCTGAGTTGCTGGAGGTCATCCAGACTGGCCTGTCTCAGGAGACGCCCCCCGCCACCAGGCCCCTGGCTGGTGGCGGCCAAGTGGTCAACAGCATCTTCAAAAGCACCACCTCCTCCACCGGCGGGCCTCAGCATGTGCCTCTGCCGCACGGGCCGTCCCCTGTGGCCCCCAAAGCCAGTGTCCGCCACCAGGCTGGGGGGGCCCACGAGCTCTACCTCATGCTCGGGAGGGTCGGGGGGCAGCGAGCTCCAGGTGACCTCCAGCATGCGGAGAGCGTCATCAAAGGCGAACTCGCGCTTGAGCTCGAGCAGCAGCCAGCGGTAACAGAAGAAGAGGTCGTCAGCACCAGCTTCCTGCAAGTACTGGTAGAAGTCAGGGTCGGCGTGTCGCAGCAGCAGCTTGAGGTGAGCGAACTTGGTGGCCATGGCGCGGCCATCAGGGTGGAAGTTCGCAGCCAGGCGCTTCATGATGCCACAAAAGCAGACGAAGGCATGGCCCTCGTGGTCCATGACGGCAAGGATGGGCGAGGCCAGGTCACTCATGCCCTGGCAGTAGGACACCTGTGGGTGGGTAACGGCGTAAGTGGTGAGCAGGTCGTGCAGAGCCCGCAGGTGTGGGCCGTCCTCGGGCCCCGCGAAGTAGGGGTGGGCCCGGTCGGTACGTAGCACGTCCTTGAGGACCGTGCTGCGGATGAACTCCAGGTCCTCGGGGCTCGCTCGCTGGGCCCACTCGCTCTTGAGCTGCTCAT
This sequence comes from Balaenoptera borealis, assembly GCF_965194805.1. Classification (NCBI taxonomy): domain Eukaryota; kingdom Metazoa; phylum Chordata; class Mammalia; order Artiodactyla; family Balaenopteridae; genus Balaenoptera; species Balaenoptera borealis. Next base: position 42,854,448 of record NC_138881.1, on the reverse strand, counting down.
ACTCGCGGCTCTTGCGTTTCATGTAGTCCATCCGCTCGCGGCCTGTCAGCCCGTCTGGGTACACGTTCAGAAGGTACCTCCACACCACCTGGCCAGGGATGAAAGGGATGAGGCTGAGGGTCTACAGATGAGCTGCCACACCCTCGTGTGGCTCCATCACCACCCAGCCACCCTGGGCCTCTGCCCTCCTTTGGAAAAGCCTGCCTTCCTGCCTCTGGCTCCTAGCCCCTCCTGAAGGTAAGCCTGCTGTGCTGGAATACTTCCACGCCATCCCCCGAGAGTGTGGCCCACTGCATGTGTCTCTTGAGCTATTCATGACTGCTGTGATGGATCCAATGAGTGACCAAGAAGGCTCACCTTTCGCAGGGAGGGCTCAACGCCACCATGGTAGATCCGCAGGCGCAACTCCTCGGGGCGGGAGAGCTGGCCCTCGTGGTTCAGGTATGTGTGAAACTCCGCATCGCTCAGGGGAGGCTTGAAGGGCCTGACGTCTTCCCCATATGACCAGCTCAGCACCTGCTGGACCTTGGACAAGGTGCGGCCCACCTGTGAAGGAAGGAGGGAGGGAGGCCACTGCTCAGCTGGGCAGGCCAGGGGCAGGTGCCCACTGGCATGCTCGGAATCGGGGGTGCCAGGGATGCCCTGCCCTCCAATCACAGCTGGGCCCCGGGGCTCCCTGAAAGCACCTGAGAGAGGATGGACTGTGTGAAGGGCAGGGCAGCTGTCGTCAGCGATGACCGCTTCTCAGCCAGCAGCACGTCGGAGCCAATGACATCCTTGGGGCTGATTATGTCCCAGTCTTCCAGCAGCGGGCCTGGGCACACAGAATGACGCCGTATGAGAATGCGGATGAGAACCCCAGACCTCAGGGCCGGGTTCCTCTCCCTCCAAAGCCAGGCCACCCACAGGGCAATGAGCCACTCCCCTCTCCCTTCCCATGTCATCCCAATCACGTAAAAGATAAAACCATGAATAATCTTCTTGTGGAAACTGTCTCACAGAATGGCTGGGCAGACTCTAATAGTAGTATTTTAATGATATAAAGTAATATTTGTCAAGCACTTACTATGTGCCAGGCACTGTGACAGGGCTTAACGTCAATATAAACAATAAGAACAGTAGACAACACTTCCATACGGCTAAGTGCCAGGAAGCGTTCTGAGCCCTTTGCAGATATTAACTCATTTAATATTCACATCCATCCTCTAAGTTAGGCACTGTTATTATCGCCACTCTATGTGGAAACATGCACAAGTCAGGACTAGAAGTTGCCCAAGGCCCCCCGGCAAGTGGGTGAAAGAGCCGAAATTTGAAGGCCAGGCCCAAAGCTCAAGAGCCCAAACTCTTAATCTTATATTCCTGCTAGCCCTCCTCCCACAATTGATATAGACTACCATTATCATTCTCATTTTGCAGACCATGACAAACAGGTTGGAACAGTTAGTAAGTGGCCAAGGAAACGGGAGGGCTGGGATGTGAATCTCATTTACCTTACTCCAGGGCCCAGATGAATTTTAGCAAAAGTATTTGTGGAACAGGTATGCCATGCATGTTAGACAGAAGAAACAATGCTATGCTTGATATTATCCAATTCTGGCCCTTGGAACATCAGCAGAAGTCTGTCCCTTCTCTCTCTTCTTTACTCCCCCTTGCATCCTTTCTTCCCACCTCAAATGTCATGTGGCTGAAGCAGCAGTGGCCACCTGAGTAAGTTCGAGAGACTTGAGAGATATCGGCCCTGGCACCACAGAGCTGCTAAGCTGACAACAGCAAAGACCAGGGGCTTTCAAACTCTATTATACGAAACAAATCAACTGGGATTTGGTCAAGCCATTGTCATTTGCAGGCAAATGCTGCCCCTAAGCAACATTTCCATGAAGTCCACTGTACTTTCTCCCACAGAGCTGAGGGGGAAGCAAACCCTGGGCCACAAGTGGATGTCACTGCCTCTCCTTAGGTGTCCCATGGGGCACTGCAAACCTAAGGGGTCCAAAAGGGGAGCCCAAGATCCACTCTAGACATAACCTCCTCCTCTGCTCCTCATGTGAGTGAACAGCGTCTCTACCTGTTCAGTTGCTTAAGTCCCACACCTGACAGATGTCCTTGCCGCCTCCTACTCTCTCAACTCCCAGGGCCAAACCGTCGCCAAGCTCCATAGCTTCTGCATGCAGAACACACTTCAATTCCACCTCTTCTCTCAGCTCACACCACGCCTCTCACCTGAAACTGCCTCCCAACCAGTCCCTGCCTCCCCTTTGCCCCTCTGCACCCTCTCCCAACAGCTGCCAGAGTGGGCTTTCTAAAACATGAAAACACATAAAATGAAGAAGGTCGCACTACTCAACAGGTAAGATGAAGAAGGTCACACCAATGGTCTGAAAGACCAAAGAGAGGAGCCCCTGTCAAGGCACAGAGCTAAAGCTTGATGATTTGAGAGGAAAGCAGAGAGACTTGGAGGACAAGTCCAGGAGACCTGACATGCAAACCCTAGGAAATGCAGGAGGAGCAAAGGGGTCAGGTGGAGACAGAATTACCCAGATATGAAGGAAACTGTCCCTGAGATGAAGAAGTGGCTCGGCAGGTCTCAGATAGGATGCATCAACGAACAGCACAGACCACGGGCTCCCCCAGCTCTATTCACCTGCTGGCGAAATGCCCACATTCTAAGAATGAAGACAAACTCTTGCCAGCTTCCAAAGACGAAGAACAGGCTGCTTACAACTGAAAGAAGGTCAGATTGCCGATGGGCTTCTGTTCCACAACTCTGGAAGCAAGACAGTGGCTTGCAGCACCGATGGAGTACTGACAAGAGAGGCCTGAGATCCAAGGGTCCCACATCCAGCCAACCCAGTACGTATCCACCACGACTGAAGTTTCTGATCATTAGCATACATCTAACCCATGCACCTTACTGGAGGAGAACAAAGAAGTTCTCTAAGAAATGACTACTGAATGACTACAAGGGCTCAAGGTGGGTGGGGGAAGGCAAAAGGGAGGGTAAATGGTGACAGGCCACAAGTTTTTAATATATACAGTTAAACATAAAATGACAAAGAGACTGTGACTGGGAGTTTGTGACATTGTTACGTTAGGATTCCTGAAACATAAGCGACTGACTCTAAAGAAAAGATAATGATAGCCTGGAATTGAAAAAGAAACAAAATTACTGTCTGAGCAAAGCCCAGAAGTTAAGGGTTAGGGAGCAGGAGGAGAATGAGAATGAGAAGTCTTCCAAAGCTTCCATTTCAAGGGCTAGGGAGGGTGGGGGAGACTGGAGGGGAAAAGAGGTCAAAAGATTTCACTGTCAGTTGTGTAAAAAAGCATAAATCCAGCTATGGAGATTTTGTGAGAGACATACTAAAACTAGGCGACAAAGAAAGGTTAAAAATTGAAGAAACATGAAGGTATACCTGGCAAACACAAGCAGAAAGCAAGAGCAGCCATGTGAATGTCAGAAAAAGCACCGCTCAAGACCAAAAACATGGGACTTCCCTGGTGGCGCAGTGGATAAGACTCGGCGCTCCCAATGCAGGGGGCCCCGGTTTGATCCCTGGTCAGGAAACTAGATCCCACATGCAAGCTGCAACTAAGAGTTCACATGCTGCAACTAAGGAGCCCGTGAGCCGCAACTAAGACCTGGTGCAACCAAATTAAAAAATAAATAAATAAATAAAGTGTACAACTCAGTGGGTTAAAAAAAAAATAAAAGACCAAAAACATGACAGGAAAAGAGAGATATTCTATATTGACTTTTAAAAGAAAGAAAGAACCTGTTAATAAAATGGACAAAGGATTTCTACAAGCCCAAACTCATCTAGTGGCAAAACCGGATCCGAACTGACGTGTGACTATATGTAGTCTTTTTTTTAAAATAAATTAATTTACTTTATTTATTTATTTATTTTTGGCTGCGTTGGGTCTTCGTTGCTGTGCGTGGGCTTTCTCTAGCTGTGGTGAGCAGAGGCTACTCTTTGGTGCGGTGCGCGGGCCTCTCACTGCTGTGGCTTCTCTTGTTGCAGAGCATGGGCTCTAGGTGCGCAGGCTTTAGTAGTTGTGGCGCACGGGCTCAGCAGTTGTGGCACGTGGGCTTCAGTAGTTGTGGCTCGCGGGCTTTAGAGTGCAGGCTCAGTAGTTGTGGTGCATGGGCTTAGTTGCTCCGTGGCACGTGGGATCTTCCCGAACCAGGGCTCGAACCCGTGTCCCCTGCATTGGCAGACAGATTCTTAACCACTGCGCCATCAGGGAAGCCCTATATCTAGTCTTTATGTAACCCACTAAGTGTGAATATGCACACACTTCCCTGAAGAAACATGCAAGTTTCATTATGGGGTGCTGCCCCAGGCCCTTCTTGCAGTATTACACAATATGTACTAGACGTACTGCACCTCCTTATTATAAAATTGTCAAACCTCCCAAATCCTAAATTATATATATTGTGCAATGCCAATCAGTGATGTAATGGGTTTTTTCCTGGAACTGGATAAAATTATTTTAAGGTTCATATGAAAGAATTCACATTTAAGAATAGTTAAGAAAAAGGAGAGCCAAAAAAAAAAGAATAGTGGGAGGAAGGCAATGCTTGCCTTATTAAAATGTATCACAAAACCACTGTGATAAAAATATGGTGTTAGCATAGCATGAGACAAACAGAGCCAACTGGTGGAATTCAATATAGAAAGACCAGAAATAAATCCAAGGACATATGGGAGCTCAGTACATGACCAAAGTGGCATTTCAAATCAGTGTAGAAAAGGTGGTTATTTAATAAATGATGCTGACATACCTATTTGTCTGGAATTTTTTTTTTAAAGCTAGGTCTACTAATCACAATGCTGACAGAGATTTATATGTAGAAAAGAAAATAATAAGCATATTAGAAGAAAATGTAGGAGAATATTTGTATAAGCTTGTGGATGGGGAGGATGTTCCAAAGTAAGGAGAAATTCAGAAATCATAAAGAAAAAGACAGATATATGTATAAGACTGCATACGAATTTTAGTTTTTGATAGGACTAAGAAAGCACCATAAACAAAGCCATAAAACAAAAAGATAAGCTTGGAAAAAAATATCTGCAATACATATGACAGAAAGAGGATTCATATCACAAATGCACAGATTGGTTGATGGTCTAGGCTTGGTAATCTTCCAACTGTAGAGGTGACAGAAACTGACTTCTTCCCTGAAAGAGGGACTGGGCCATCTAAGTGGTCACAACATGCCTGTTGCTTTCACAGTCATGAACACGATCCCAAGAACTCCATTAATAATATTTGTAACAGCTCCATCGATTGGACACTTACTTACCTATTAATGTATAGCATGATACCATTAATGTTAAACACATACCGTCTGTGTACATATACAAATATGAATATACTTACGTATCTCTATATGTAGACTAATTTGTCTGTGTGTATGTGTGTGTGAATAAATAAAGGACCTGTAAGGTTACACATCAAACTGATCAAAGTAGCTCCTGCAGGGCAAAGGGTAGGGGAACAAGATTAGGCACAGTGGGGGCTTCCCTGGTGGTGCAGTGGTTAAGAATCCGCCTGCCAATGCAGGAGACACAGGTTTGAGCCCTGGTCCAGGAAGATCCCACATGCCACGAAGCAACTAAGCCCGTGAGCCACAACTACTGAGTCTGCACTCTAGAGCTCGCGAGCCACAACTACTGAGCCCGTGTGCCATAACTACTGAAGCCCGTGCTCCCAACAAGAGAAGCCACCACGAGAAGCCCGCGCACTGCAACGAAGAGTAGCCCCTGCTCGTCGCAACCAGAGAAAAGCCCGCGTGCAGCAACGAAGACCCAATGCAGCCAAAAATAAAATAAATAAATAAATAAAAAGATTAGGCACAGTGGTTCCAGGAGACTTCAGCATTATTTATAATAAGGAGAATGTATTTACTGGATAATTAAAGATTAGTTTCATTAGGGAATTCCCTGGCGGTCCGGTGGTTAGAACTCTGTGCTTTCACTGTGGAGGGCCTGGGTTCAATCCCTGGTCGGGGAACTAAGATCCCACAAGCCACATGGTGTGGCTAAAAAAAAAAAAAAACAGTTTCATTAAAAAGTGCAACTCCAGGGAATTCTCTGGTGGTCCAGTGGTTAGGACTTGGCACTTTCACTGCCATGGGCCCAGGTTCACTGGGTTCCATTCCTGGTCAGGGAACTAAGATCCTGCAAGCTGCGTGGCATAGCCCAAAAAAAAAAAAAAAAAAGCAGCTCCAATCAAATTCCCATCAGGATTTTAATGAAATGATAAGCTAATTCTATTAAATGAAAAGAACAGTGGGACTTCCCTGGTGGTGCAGTGGTTAAGAATCCACCTGCCAGTGCAGGGGACATGGGGTTCGTGCCCTGGTCCGGGAAGATTCCACATGCTGCGGAGCAACTAAGCCCGTGCGCTACAACTACTGAGCCTGCGTGCCACAACTACTGAAGCCCACGCACCCTAGAGCCCATGCTCTGCAACAAGAGAAGCCACCACAATGAGAAGCCCATGCACCACAATGAAGAGTAGCCCCCACTTGCCGCAACCAGAGAAAGCCCGTGCACAGCAACCAAGACCCAACGCAGCCATAAATAAATAAATAACATAATTTTAAAAAAAAGAACAGTAAGTGCATGAGAATATTCAACAAAAAATTTTAAAAGGAAAACATTAAAACATATCATAAAGCTACATGATTAAAACAACATAGAATTGGCTTAGGGTTGAACAAAGAGATCAGTGTAAGGGGATCAGGAATTCAGAAACAAACTCGTGTATTTGCAGGAGCTTGGGAAATAAGACAACGGTAAGAATAGAACAAGTCCTGTCCCCTCTATGAGCCTCAGTTTCCCCATTTATAACATGGGGATAACGATTGTCCCTACCCTGTAGGATTGTTTTGACAATCCAATGAATAAACATTATGTGTGCAGAATGGCCCCAAGTGTTCGACACATGTTAGCTATTTATATGTTATTATGACATCAATAAAATGCCTCGGGACTTCCCTGGTGGCACAGTAGTTAAGACTGTGCCCCCAATGCAGGGGACCCGGGTTCGATTCCTGGTCAGGGAACTAGATCCCACATGCATGCCGCAACTAAGGAGCCAGCAAGCCGCAACTAAGACCTGGCACGACCAAATAAGTAAATAAATATTAAAAATAAATAAATAAAGTAAAATAAAATGCCTCAGTCACCCCAAATAGGCACTGTGAATTCCCCGAAGCTGGGAACCGTGTCTTCCACTCCACAACTTTTTATTTTAAAAAATTTCAAATCTATGACAAAGTTAAAAGATGAATACATTGACCATCCATATGTCCTTCATCTAGCTCCCCCAACTGTTCACATTTTTGCCACATTTGCTTCATCTTGCTCTCTCCATATATATACATTTATTTTTTTGCTGAATTATTTGCAGATATCATGATGCTTTACCCCTTAATACTTAACTGTGTTTTTCCCAAGAACAAGGATATTTTCCTTCAATAACCATGATACAGTTACCATACCCAGGAACTTTAACACTGACACACTATTATTTTCTAATGTATGCTCCATAATCAAATTTTGGGGACCATGTCTTAATTTATCTGTGGGCTCCCAGGGACCAGTACAGGTAAGACTAGGGGAACAAATATGAGAAGACTGGAAGTGGCTGAGAGATAAAAGGAACAAACAAATGAATATGAGTGCAGGGTGAGTGAATGAATAAATACAATTACCATGACTATAATCAGCATTGTTATATTTACAATATTATTATAACTGAAACATATAATACTGTAGCTCTATTATTATATTGCAGTATACAATTATATATTACTATATTATATGCTATAATAAATGTGATCATTATTGTTATTAGAGCTAATACTTTCTGAGCATTCACTATGCAGCTATGCACCTTTCCAGGCATTTTACATGAATTTCCCTGTTTAATCGTCATCATGGCCCTAAGATACCATTATCTCTGCTTTACAGATAAAGAAATTGAGGGCCAGTGGCCAAGCCAGGATTTGGACCCAGGATTCCTTGCTCCCTAGCCCACTGTGAGGGAGTGCATTGTGAGGAGTGGAGTCATCCACGGGGAAAGGGGGGCATCCCAGAGCAGTGCCCGCGAGGCACCAGGTACTCACTATCCTCAGTGGGCCGAATATCTACACGCAGCTGCAGGTAAGGTTTGGAAGCGGTGGTGAAGGCCGTGCTGAGGTCCCAGTCAGACAGGAGTGAGAGATAAGCTTCCTGCCCCAGCCGATCCCGGCCCAGGTAGCTGATACCAAAATTCTTCTTCCTGGACAGAGGAGACATGGCAGCTTTCAGTGCCCCAGTGCCCTGGAGGCCTCTGGGACAGTTTCCAAAAGAAGCCGAGGAGGATAGATGGTTTTGAAAACAACTTCCTACTGTGTGCTGGGCACTGTGCCAAGGATTTCAGGCAGCCTGAGGTCAGATCGTTTATTTCTATTTTGTTTCACAAACAGAAGCAGATACACACCTGCTTGTATCTGGAGAGCACACTGGAAACTGGTAATGCGGTCCCCTCTAGGGAGGGTAACAGAGTAGCTGAGGGATAGAAGTGGGAAGAAAGCAGCCTTGTGCATAAAAAAAAAAGCAATCTGTATGTTATTTTTCAGAACAAAAAATGTTTATGCACAAAAAGTCAAATAACAACTAAGAATTTGTTCTTCAGATACACCTGTGCAACTATGCAAAGAAGTATGTTGTGATAACCATTGTAACCATGGAAACATCCTAAATACCCATCACTTTTATATTCTTTGAGTTTGTTACCATGTGCATTCGTCCAAAATAACAACGACAACAAAATAACCATCACACCTGCCCCCAAGAGACACTACTTTTCATCTATCAGGTTGGCAAATTTTCCAATGTTTTCTAGTAGCCAGTGTTTGTGAGGGTGTGAGGGAAACAGGAATTTTATGTGCTGCTGGTGAGACTGTAAATTGGTAATACCTACCTGGAGAACATTTTGGAAACATCTGTTGAAATTTTAAAAAAGCATACACCGTTTAACTCAGCAATATTACTCCTATGACTAGATTTCCCCAAATATTCCAAGATATGTATGTGGCTGTTTGTTCACTGTGGGATTATTTTAATACTAATAATAAATAATAATAATAGTAATAATAGTAATAATAATAATAAAACAACCTCCCCCTTTACCAAACAACAACAGTAAAAATGCCAAACAACCGCTGTCGAGGTGGGTGGCCCACTGGTTTTCCCCAGCATCCCGTTACTCACCCGTTCAAGTCAAAGGCTCGGATGAGGATGTGCTGTAACACATCGAGTGAGGTGATCTGGGGGTCCACAGCAAAAGAGCGAAACTCAGGTGGCAAGAAGCTCTCACATTTCTGCGGAGAGAAGACAGGGGTAGGCCATCAGGGGTCACATCACCATGCTGACATGGAGTGAGTGGCAGGGACCAGATCAAGGCGGGAGTTCTGAGCCATGGGGAGAACTGTTGTTTTTGCTCTGAGTGGAGGGTGGGGGAGGCTTGGGAGGGTTCTGAGCAGAGGAGGGATGTGGTCTGACTCAGGATTTAACAGGATCCTTCTGGCTGCTCTATGAACAGTATGTGGGGGACAAAGGAGAAAGGACTGTTCCAGTGAGGGGGCTACTGCAATAGTCCAGGCACCCAATCCTTCTTCTACATCCCCTCAATGATGGTTGCCTGGATCACCATGTCCAGTCTGGCCCTCACTAAACCAGTCCTCCACGCTGCCACCAATCTAGCGCATCTATCTACAACACTCCCCTGCTTAAATCTCTTCAAAGGGAACCCCAGGATCCCCAACAGGTGGACCTATAGGACCCCAGCCAGCCTCTCTCCAGTCAGCTTTTTTGAACTTTACACTCTGGTACTACCAAACTCCTGGAAGTTACTCTGAACACATTCAGGCTCCAGGCCTTTGCTTATGCAGATCCCCCAGTCTGGTACGTCCTTCCCACTTTCTTCAGTTGGCTCACTCACAGCTCAGGCATCTTCTCTTTTCTGAACTCCCAAACCTCTACCTTTGAGCTTCCTCTATTACATTGAAGTGATCTGTTCACTTCTCACCAGAATCTACCCTCTTCTCATCACCACCAGTGCCACCACCCTAGTCTGAGCCACCATCACCGACTGCCTGCTGGAACCACTGCAACAGCTTTCTTACTCAAGAGTACACGCCAAAGGCCCTTCACAATCTGCCCCTCTCTTCCCTCTCCGATTCACCTCCTACCACTCTTCCCCTCGCTCTCTGGGCTCCAGCAACATGGGAACCTAAGGGAACATGCCAAGCTCATCCCCACCTCCCAGCCTTTGCCCTTGCTGTTCCCTCTGTCTAGAACACTCTTCCCCCCTGACATGCACATGCCTGACTCTTTTTTATTTGGGTCTCTGCTCCTTCAGTACCTCTCTGGGAATTTCCCTGTACGACCTTGGCTAAAGTAACTCCCTAGTTCAGAACCTTTTTCGTCATTTCCCCATGATATTTACCAGTGTCTGAAGCATCTCATTTATTGAGCTGTTTGTCTCCCCGACGAGTATGTCCGCTCATCCAGGGTGGGGACTTGCACAAAAGTGCACTCTCAACACATATGTTGACTGATGTCAGCGGCTCCTTTTCAGACAGCAACAGTCTCCCTCATTTCTCAAGGCCCCACTCAACTATTAAGGCCCCTCCTCCAGCCCTATAGCCCCTCCTCTCTACCCACAATCTCCACCCATCCATTCCAGAGGCCTCTACCTTTCCATTTGCAGTCCTCACGCCCCATGCCCTGCCCTCGCATTCCCAGGTCCAGCCTCTCCCCCACCCTCCACTCACGCCACCATCACTCTGCCCTCAAGCCTCGCCCCTCACGTAACACCCCAATTCTCAGGTCCCGCCCTCCAGCCTAAGACAGCCACCGCCTTCCCTTCCCCAGGGAGCTCTGGGCGGGCTGGACGACTGGCCGCCAGCCTCACCTTGACTCGGACCCGCACCACCTCTCGCTCTTCCTCCTCAGCTGCCGCTTGGGCTCCCCCACCAGGCGGGGGCGCTCCGGAGCCGGCCAAGTCCGAGGATCCAGAGGCCGTCGCCATCCCTCCACCACCCGCCTCCGGGTGACAGCTGACCGTTGCCCCCTACCCTTGCGCACACCCCAGAATGCGGGCGCCTGCGGCCCCACCTTGCGCCCGGGCGCAGGCGCAGAGGCCGCCACGGGACCCTACCCACCCCCCCCCACCTGGCACAGGGTGGAGGTCGCCTCTGCGCGTGCGCACAGTGTGCTGTTGCCAGGAGCCCCGCCCCCCAAAGCCGGGCATTTTGCCTCACTTTAGCCAGTGTGCAGGCGCCTATTGAGGGCCCGCCCCGCCCTTGTCCTTGGTTTGGTTGTTTGGGCAGTTTGCTTCCGGGTTCACCTAGGTGCGTGTTAAAGTGACGACTTATTCGGGCGAGAAAACTGGGCGGGGAAAGGAAGCTGTTGCGCGACGACGTCAAGGCTCCACATCCCGCCCCAAGTCGCCTCGCGTCTCTGCTTAGAGATGATGTCATCTATTTCAAACGCCTGTGCTCCTCACTTAGAATGAATCCGCTGAACCAAAGAATAATTCTTTTTCCAGAATCTTTTAAAAAATAGTTTACACGTTGTGAAAATTCATGGAGCTGTACATTTATGATTTTTGCAGTTTCTGCCCGCATGTTATACTTCAATAAGTAATTTACCCAAAAAAGCCATTTGTATGCTCTCTGGAGGTCCTAGCTTTTTAAAGTTTGCCTTTGTTTTTATTGAATCCTTACAACACGTTGAGATCGGTGCTGTTATTAAATGAATGGTGTGTGTCCACCAAATATCAGCTGAATACTGGACATAGCTTAGACTCCTTTGAGAAACTTTATGTGCCACAAAACGCAAAAAGGCATTCTCCTCACTTTACTGTATAACATCTATATGGTTTGGACAAAATACAGGCTGCCCTTAACAGATGTAATTTCTCACAAAGGAGTCCTGTAAGTTACCTGGACTCCAGCTGTTGCTGCAGTATTGTATGGATGCTACCTTTAACGTTACCTTTTTAGAGAAGTCAGCAATTCTAAAACACTTCTGTGGCACTGCTGGATTTTCTGATGGCAACAGGGAGTTTGAAAGTCTATTTCTCATTAAAATTACCATAGGGTGGAATGAGCAAAACATTAGCCTAGAGCTTGGAGTTTTATCCTGCGGGCCCTGGAGCACAGGTCTTAGATGGGGGTATGATGTGATCAGATGTCCCTGTCTTGGTTGTGGAGAGAGCCCTGGAAGGAAAGATACTGGAAGCAAGGAATTCAAAAAGGAGGTCCTTGCCATAGTGCTGGGGAGAACTTTCTCTTTCATTTGTTCATTGTTCCATTCAACAAAGTGTATGCCAGATAGTCTAAATATATTAATTCCTTTAATCTGCATAAAACCCCTATGAGATAGGTACTATTATTATCATCATTTTACAGATGAAAGCACTGAATGAAAGGGGAAAACATGCTCTAGACCAAAGGGATAGTAAGTGGCACAGAGAGCAGACAGTGCAATGGACGGAAGGTGGGGCTGTGCCTGGTGTGTCTGAGGAAGAGCACAGAGGCCAGCATGCCTTAAGTAAACCATGAGGTAAGTGATGGATCTGAGGTGAGAAAGTGAAGCACGGCTTTGGCCTTAACAGTGAGGCATTTCTCAAAAGCTACGCTGTAGGCTCGAGCGGAATCAGGATTTAAACTGAAGTCCTGCTCTGCACAGGTTACCTGAGCCAGTCTCCAGGTATCTGCAGTTTTATTATTCATTCTTTGTCATCTCCTCAAAATTCCTCAAGTACCCATTTGTTTTATGACTGAAGGTCTATGAGGTTAATGACAGAGAGTGCAGGATGAGTGATGGGGATCTGTAGGGTGAAGAGTATCTGTGGGTACATGATAGGTGGTCTGTGGGGTTGAGTGATAGGATATGAGGTAAGTGATGGAAGATCTGTGGGGTAATTGGGGATCTATAGGGTGAGTGATGGGGTATGTAAGGTAAGTGATGGATTCTGCAGGGTGAGTTATGGGGAGTTTATAGGGTGGTGATAGGGGATCTGTATGGTGAGTGATAAGAGGCCTATGGGGTAAATGATAGGGGGTTTGTGGGGAGAGTGAGAGGGTTTGTGTGACACATGATAGGGAGTCTATGAGGTGAGTCTTGGCGTTGTACGTGATGGGAGGTCTGTTGGGGCGAGTGATGGGGTCTGTGAGGTGAATGATGGTCTGTCTATGGAGCAAATGAAAGGCTGTGGGGAGAGTGATGGGTATCTTAGTTGTTAATGATGGAGTATGTGGTGTGAGTGATGGGAGGGTGGTGGAGTGAGTTTTGTGGGGTCTCTGGTGTGAGTGATGGGATCGTTAGGGTAGTGATGGGGGTCTTTGGAGTGAGTAATGAGGGGTCTATGGAGTTAGTGATGGGGTAGTTGTGGGGTACCTGATCAGGAGACAAGAGGTTGAGTAAACTGAAGAACTTGGATTTGGAAAATTCTCAGCCTGTCCATATTGCAAAAAGAGAGGTGTGTTCCGGAGAAAACGCCAAGGGTGTGGGTGGATGACCACGCCTTAAAAGAGCTGACAGGTGTGATTCATGGATCTAATCAGCCATCAGAGGAATCTGTGGGGTCAGTGATGGGGATTTGTGAGGTCATAGATTTGAGGTCTACATGATGATGATGGCAGTCTATGGCTGAGAGAATGGTAGTCTGTGGAATGAGTGCTGGAGGGGTCTATGGGGTCAGTCATGGGGCATCTCTGGGGTTAGTCATTAAAGATCTCTCAGTATAGGGTCAAGATCTTTATTTCCTGATTTAAAAAAATTGTCCCCATCACAGACTTCCAAGGTTCTCTTGTACCTTTGTAGCTCCACACAGCTCCTTTCTTCCCCCTGTCCACCCATCAGCCTGAGTTTGACAGATCAATTCGATTTGTCCTTCCAACCTGTGAGAGCAAGGATTGGAATCTTCTGGCAGGTGGAGAGTTCCTCAATAGCCAGTGTTCAAGCCCAGTTCATCACTCATTAGTTCTGCTTGCCCTTGGATTTTGTGGCTTTGGCGTCCAGCGTGCTCTGGGCACGAGCAAGTTGCTTTATAGAATCAAGCACGAGGATTCCGGGCAGCACCAGCCACAGGGCGTTCAAGAAGACAAAGTAAAACCAGAAGTACAGCGGGTGGCCCAGCTCCCCATGCTGGAATCCCTCACGGTGCTCTGTCAGGAAATATAGCACATCCCCGTATATCTGACCTGTGGGAGATAGAAAGGGAAGAAGGAAATCCTGTAAGGAGGGGGAACAATTCCAAGCCATTTTCCAAGTCATCAGAGCTCAGGATTCCCAAATTCAGAGACATAAGAGTTCTGCAATCATACGGCTGAGGATTTGAGAAAACAGAAAAGTGAGATTTCCAGAAATCAGAAGCTGAGACTTTCTGAACTCAGGAGAGTTCATATCTCTAGAATTTAAGGAAGCTCAAAATTCTTTCATTCAAGACAGCTCAGGATTCCAGGACTAAAGAGAACTCACATTTCCAGAAAGTTAACAAAGTAAGAACATAAGAGGACTGAATCTCAGATGAAGGAAACTCAGAATCTTGATCCTGGAGGATCCGGGGGCTTCCCACCATCATGGGCCACCTCATGTAACCGTAACCTTCATGGGAGACTTTGTGATGGAGTGGGAGGAGAAATGAACCCGCCTCGCTTGAGAATGCAGGCCAAGAGGGGCGTGGCTGTTCCAGAACCTCAGGGAGTTTGTCATTCAGTCTGACTCAGCCCTGGATGGGCACACTGAGAGGTCCCACCCGCAGGGATGCCCCCATGTCTGTGGATGCCCCATCAAGCCCTCAAGCACCCAGTGTGGGGCCCTCTCCTCACCCACAGAGACCACAAGCTGTAGGACAAAGCGGAGGGGCTGCTGGCGGAGAAAGGCGATCACCACCCATAGGCTGAGTGGTCCCCACAAGCAAGCTGTGACGGTCTCCATGCATACCATGAAGGTATCATTCCTGCAAGAGAAAGGATTGGGGGGCACTGGCATCACTGTGCTCTCCCCACAAGGCACCCCATTAGTGGTCCCTGACTCACCACCCCTCCAAAACACAGGTCTCCCTTGACAGAGGCAAACACTTACAGGATGTATCGGCTGTCTCCCTTGGCATACTCTTTCCCTGAAGAAGACAAGAGACATACATGAAGAATATCAGCAGGAAAAGGAACTCAGACCAACTTCCCCATGCCTCAGTTTCCTCATCTGTGAAATGGGGTAGTTGTTTGGACTCTAGGGTTAATATATGTATACAAGATAATGTGTGCAAACCTGACACAGAACAATAAGTGTTGCTGTGATTGTCTGGTATTCAATAAATGTTTGTGGAATAAAATGAGGCAGGTGTAAATGATGGAGTGAGGGACGTAGCCAATGAGTGAGTGACAGCGAGAGAGAGAGAAGGTGAACAGATGAGTAAATGAAAGAGTGAGCAGAGAATCAAGAAAAAGACAGATCACTCAATGTAAAAATAGGAGACTGGAATAGGTTTTTCACAAAAGAGGATTTCCAAATGGTCAGTAAACACATGAAAGCTACTCAAACTTTTGTTAGTCATTAAGGGAAAGCAAATTAAAACCATAATGAGATATCACTCACATCCACTGGAAGGACTAAAATTTAAGAAACACCTGACCATACCAAGTGTCAGTGAGGATGTGGGAAACTAGAACTCTCATATACTGCCGGTGGGAATATAAAATGGTGCAGCCATTTTTTTTTTTTTTTTGGTGCAGCCATTCTTGAAAAGTTTGGCAGTTTTTCATAAAGGTAAACACACATCTACCATGTGACCCAGCCATTCCACTCCTCCATATTTACCCAAGAGAAATGAAAGCAGATCTCCACACGGAGACTTGCAGAAGAATGTTCTAGCAGATTAATTCTTGAGGCCAAAAAGGAGTATTGTTTGTAACAGCAAAATATTGGTGGAAAATGCTATCAATACTGGAAAAGTCAAATAGTTCTGTAAGTGTCCTCATTTAAAAAAAGCAAAGTTCAGAAGTGTACATAGCATGTTACCATTTACACAAAAGAAAAAATAAAAATGATGATGATGATGATGATAATAAAGTTATATGGCATCTACTATCTGCCAAACACTGTTCTAAGTGTCTTACATATATTTGGATATGACTTATTATCCCTCTTTTACAATTGAGCAAACTGAGGCTTATGTGTGTAATTTATGTGTAAAACCCTGAAAAGAAACATATGCAATTATTTGGGGAAACCTGGTGGATAGAAGGCAGATTTTCACTGCATACCTCTTTAAATTGTTTAGTTTTGGATCCATGTGAATATATATGCAACAAAAAGTTAAATAAATTTAAAAATTTTATTTAAAATGAATGGAAAAGAGTTGGCGGGTGGGTAAACATCTAAGCCAATCCCTGCCCAGGAAATTCCCTTCCACAGCACACTGAAGAACTCAGGACTCACAGAGTTGAGACAAGATGGCTTGGTCTCCGAGAAGGTCCTCGTGGTAGAGGCTGAACCAGCCCTCAATCACCAAGTGAATGAACCCACATACTGCAAACCAGCACAGGGACAGTCTCCGCCAAGTCCCCAGTGGGATGACCGCAGCATGACCTGACAACAGCCATGTGGTCACAACTAAGACCCCAGAGATGGAGAAGAGGCCAGCCAGGAGATGCCAGGTGGGGCAGTCATTAGGCACAAAGTTGTCCAGTCTCAGGTGCCGGGGCCAGTATGGGTGCACGGGGCTGGCATTGGTGGTCATGTCTTTGTAGGCTGATGGAGGTGTGTGTTTATGTAGAAAGGAGAATAAAAGGAAAGGAAAAACCTGAACAAACAGAAAGCACATAATAAGATCATAAAATCAAATCCAAATAGTTTATTATGACAAGAAATGTAAATGGACTCAATTAACCAATTAATACAGACACGATTAAAATAATCTAATTATTTACTGTTTTAAAAAACATGACTATAAGGCCACAGAAAGACTGAAAGCTTGTTCCAGCCCTCCGGGAGCCATAGGATGCGGTAGACACAGGAACTAGAACAGGTCCCAGCCCTCATTGGTCAGTTTGCTGGGGAAGATAGGAACCAGGCCTAGTCTCTGCCCTCATTGGTCACAGTCTGGTGGGCAGACACAAGAATCAGACTAGGTCCCAGCCCTCATTGGTCACGCTTTGGTGGGGGAGCCACCTGATCCCCGCCCTCAGGGGTCACAGTCGGCTGGGGGAGACACAACGACCAGGTAAGGTCCCATTTGCAGGGGTCACTGTCTTGCATCATGCAACGGAAAGCTGTTACCCTCCCCGTAGTCCTGGAAACTGCAGGACAGAAGAGAGAAGACTAATCAGAACGACGACCCTCAGGTTCAGTGTGTGGGACTGCCCGACCCGTCCCGAAATTGCGCAGCCTGCGGCTAACCTGCAACAAAGAGGAGCCTTGCGCGGGGCGCTAAAGAGAAAAAGGAGGGTCAAATACAGAGACCACCAATCAGAACTAGAATCCTCTAGTTCAGCTGCCCAATGAGAAGGCGGATCTTCTGTCGTCCGGACGACCGCGCGGTAGCCGGGGGTCCTGCGCAGGCGCGTGGGGGTGGCGGGGGTGGTGGGACGGCGCGGGGGGGAGGGTAGGGTCTCGCGCAGGCGCGCCGAGGGCTGGCCGTTTAGCAATTGAGAACTAAGGGATGGAGTGGCAGGCCAGGCGGAGGGCACTCACCCAGCAGCGCGGCTGCACCGGCCTCTCCCAGCGGCTCCGGGGTCTCTCTAGGATCGCTCGCTGGCTCCGAAATATCCCTGGTTCAAACCCAACCCCTCACAGGTTCCGCCTTACGGAACTGGCCAATGGAGGGGGTGGGAAGGAGGCCAGTGCCGCTCCCAACCAATAGCAATTCTCTGTGCCGCCGACCCCGCCCTCACGCGTTGGTACCATTTTCGCTGTTGGTTGAGACCCAGTCAGGCGTGGAAGAGGCTGGGAGGGCCAAGGTTGGTGGGCGTTTTTGGTGGAAGCCAACCTGCAGCGAGTCGCGGCTTCAATTTCCTATCCCCTTATCAATCACATCGGAAATCGGGTGTTTCTGTGCTGTTGAATCAGCATTGCGTTGTGTCCTCTCACCTTTGCCCTCATTTTCAAAGGCAGAGCAACGAAATCTTTTCCCAGACCAACCTTCAATCCTAATCCCCGAAAGGGCAAGGAAGCTGTTAATACAACAGGCAGATCAAATCCTACACGCTGCCTCTGCCTCTCCCTCAGGCCATCTTCACCTCTCCCGACTTCAAGTCAGAAGAACCAATCAAAACCCAGGCCCTTCAGCCTTGTTGGCCAATTGGCATGGAGACCCTCAATCTCCCCCTGCCAACTCTAAAGAACCAATCAGAACTCCATAACTGTAACCCAGTGGGCACCCAGACTAAGTCAGTATCCAGATCCAACCCAGACCTCCTATCCAATTAGAACCCACACCCCTCAGTCCTAAGGACCAATAAGCATCAACTCTTCATCAGTCTTTCCCTCCTCTGTCCCAGTCAGAGCAACCAAACCGAATGGGGATCCCTCAGTTTTTCCAGCCAATTAGTATCAGGCCTCCCCTACATCCAAGTATCCAATCTGTCCTGGCCCCACTCAAATCAAGCAGTGCTATCCTCAGGCTCATCATCCAATCATGAATGATAATAAATTAACCATGAACCAATCACAACCTCCCTCTTCATGGTTTCTAGCTTCCAAACCTTTATCCATGCTGTGCCCCCTTCCTAACTCACTTCTATTCCCCACTGAGCAGTGAAGAGTGAGCCTTTTGTATACTTCCTACTTTTATTTGATAATAACAAACTGTATATAAAAAGGGACAAGGAAGGCGGGGAGGCCCTGGATCTCCCCCTCTCTGCTTCCCCAAGCATCCCCCGCCCCTAGGCCCCAGCAGGGACCACTCCCTTCCCGCCTTGTGGTGGGGTGGGGATTGACAGGCATGGAAATGGTGTGTGTGTGTGTGTGTGTGTGTGTGTGTGTGTGTGTATGGGTGTTGGGGGGGTCAAGGATGGAGAGAGGGTCAATAATTAGAGAGAGGGCCTTCCCTCATCCCCCATCAGAGCTGGCACCCTGAGAAGGGGTCTTGAGAGAGTTGTGAGGGTCCACAGATGTGCCTCAGCCTATGAGACGGTAGAAGATCCAGCATCCAAAAGTGACCCAGTGACTGGCCCAGCTGAGCTCTGACCATTTGTGGACAGTGTATGCCATGCCGTAGCCCTGTGGGAGAGAAAGCGGTGATGGTCGGTCCCACTCAGCAAGAACAAAGAAGGTCTCAGGAAAACCTATCCTTTGCTCAAGGACGTTTCTGTGACTCCACTGCAACCCTGAGTGAGGCCCCAGAGAAGAGATTGGGTACATATGAAAGGTAAGCAGATTTAGTTTTTTTCTTTTGTGTTTTCTTCTCTTTCAAAAATTTAAAAAACAAGACAAGGCAGTCCCACTCTCTGACCTGTACTTTCCCTTATATATAAAGAGCTCCTAGAAATTGATTTTTTAAAAAGACAAAAATTAGCAAAGGAGGTGAGTAGGCCATTTTCAGTAAAGGAAAAAAAAAACCCAAATGGCTCTTAAATATACGAAAAGATACTCAGCCTCACTCATCATCTTCCTCCACTCAAACTGGCAAACATATCCATGAGGTCTGAGAGGCACTCTGTTGTCGGGGCATCAAGCACGATCACACACTGCTGGTGGGAGGGCAAAAAGGTAACTTCTCCATTGCTGTCAAGACTAGATCCTACAGCTCTGTCTGCACCTATGTGAATCGACATGGATGTGAGGGTATTACTTGCTGCAGCACCACTTACCATAGGAAAAGAGTGGGAATCACCTGGGTGTCCACCAATAAGGGACAAACTACATTGTGTCACAATGGAAAAAATGAACGAGGACACTCTATGTCTTCATGTGGAAGGTTTTCAGGAATTATGTGAAAAAAGCAACATGCAGCACAGTGTCATTCATGTGTTACCTTTAGGGTAAAAAGCAGGGGGGAGGGAATTAAAATATATTTTTATATCTGCTTATTATGCTTCAATTTTAGAAGGATAGTTTAATAAAATGAATAAAAGTGGTTACCTGTAAGAGGGTGGGGGTAAGACGGCAGGAATAAGACTTTCCCCTGAATATCTTGAATACTGTTTGGTTTTTCAACCACGTGATATGCATTAACTTTTTTTTTGGTCATGCCACGTGGCTTGAGGGATCTTAGTTCCCCGACCAGGGATTGAACCCTGGCCCCCGCAGTGAAAGCGCCGAGTCCTAACCACTGCACAGCCAGGGAATTCCCTTAGTTAAATTTTTAATTGAAAATAAAACTTTATATTATTTTATATTTTGTCATTAAAAACAATTTTAAATTTTTTATTCAGGTTGAATGTGCAAAATCTGGGTTTTGCTTCTTTTTAAATAAAATTTTTGTTTTATTTTTATTAAAACTTTAAATAGTTAATTCAGGGTATTCCCTGGCCATGCAGTGGTTAGGACTCGGTGCTTTCACTGCGGGGGCCAGGGTTCAATCCCTGGTCGGGGAACTAAGATCCTGAAAGCCACCCGGCATGGCCAAAAAAAAAAAAAGAAAAAAAATGAACTAAAAGAGAAGCTAAACCGGGATCCTGCTAGTGCCATATGAATAAACATTATTTTGAAATTGTTTTTCATTTAAAAAGGAGTAAAACCTGGAATGTGCACACTCCACCTGCATAAAACTAGTATATACATTTTAACATACACTTTTTAAGTAGAATCCAGGATTTGCACGATCAATGTAAGTAACACTATTTTTTTTAACAAATTAAATAAAGAAATCTTGCGAATTCTACCTAAATAAAAATATGATGAAATAATTAACTTTTAAAAAAGTGAAACCTGGATTTTGCACGCCATCTCTAGAAAATAAATCTTATAAGTAAAATAAATGTATTTTGCACACTTCACCCAAGTAAAAGACCCAACAGTATGAATCAACCAGAGGGACAATGGGACAGAAGGACGGTGGAGCAGTGGCTACACAAGCTGGAGACAGATGACACAAGGTTCCCATGCCTTGGCCTCCCCACCTTTGTCCTCATGGTTCCCATGAACAGGTAGCACATCCCTGGGTAACCCCCAGCCCAGGGCCCCACCTCACCTGCTCCTCTGTGGTGTCGTCCACATCAACATCGAACAGGGAGCCCAGGTAGGCCAGGTGGAAGATGGCCAGGGCCCCAAAGAGCAGGTTTAAGGCTCGCACCCCCAGGCCCTGTGGGGAACAGATGGATATGCTTGGCAGCTGGACCTAATCACCATCCCCCAGCCCCACTTGGGCAGGGGCACACAGGGAAACGCACAAGGCACAGGAATGAGGATGTCCAGGGCACCCACCCCCAGGGTAGGAAAGAGATGGTTCTGATCCTCCTATGGGAGCTCAAGGGGTATCCAAGGATGAGGGTACTGTTAGCATGAGAGCGTCCAGGTTGGGGGAGATGTGAGTATTCAGGCAGAGGAGGAAGAATGGTGGATGGGGCTTTGAGCTGGGGGTTTACGGTGATAAACATTGGTTGTCGGGTGGGAGGCAAATCTGAAATTCTCCATACTTCTTGTTGCAAAAAGAATGAGAAAAAAAAAAAGACTCAAATGAAAGCAAATCCCCACTGTGACCTACAGGGCCCACCTGTCCCCCTCTCACTCACTCTGCTCAAGCCATACCGGCCTCCTCGCTGTTGCTCAAATATTCCAGGGCCTCTCCCATCTCAGGGCCTTTACTCTGGTTGTTCCCTTTGCCTGGAATGCTTCCCTCCCTCACCTCCTTCAGTTAAAGAACTCAAAAGTCACCTCCCCATTTAAACTTGAAACCACTCAGCCCCTGATACTTCCCTTTCTCTTTCTCTTATGTATTTTCTCCTTGGCACTAATCACAATCTAACAAACTATTATACTTGACTTATTTTTTATTTACTGTCTCCCCTGTTAAAATGTTTGCCCCAGAGGGCTGGGACTTTGGTCTGTTTTGTTCACCACTGTGTCTCCAGCACCTAGAACAGTGCCTGATACCAGCAGGTGCTCAACAGATGTTCACTGGGGAAAATAAACGCTAGGTGGGTATATAGCAGTTGCTTGATAAATGTTCGTTAGATAAATGGATGCCAGTGAATAGAGGTGAGGTTATGGGGGTGGTTCGGGCACTGGAAGAGGAAGCTGGGCACCCTGAGACAGATATAAGATGGAGACAGAAGTCATTTTTGAGGGGGAGAGTTGGACACAAGGCTGCCTAGGCTGAACCCTCACCAAGCGATGCTGGTGTGAACAGTCTGGTGGGCACCGTTTCGACAAGATGCAGGCACTGAGGATCCGAGCCAGGCGCTTTCGGAGGACTAGGGCAGATGCGGGGCAGGGGAGAGGTAAGGGCGTCAGGTTAGCCTCAGGGGACCATGGTTCCAGCCCACCACCAACCTTCCATCCCATCTACTGGGCTGGGTTCCGCCCTCACCGTGCTCCACGTAAGTGATAAACGCCAGGGACAGCAGCACCGCAGCCAGGTGGAAGCTGAAGCCCTGGGGTGGGGGTGGGGGGCAATGAGGTGAGTGACGAGGAGGCCCTACCACCCCCATCCAGCTACCACCCTGGTCCCGCTCTGCCCTGCTCACGTGCAGGAGGGCGCTGGCTGCATAGGTGACCAGCACAGCTGAGAAGGTCCCCAGGCGGAGAGCATTCTTGAAAACATCTGCAGGGGGGAGATGTGGGGCAAGAGTCTCCTGAGATTCCCCCCTGCCCTTCCTGGAGGGCCATAGGGCAGGGTGAGGATACCCACAACCTCTTGGGGCCCCCAGGATGCAGTCTCTTTATAACGGCCTCCAACTTCACATTGTCTAAAAGTTAGCTCCTGATCTTCCCTCCCAACCTGCTCCTCCTTATAGTCTTTCCCAAGTGCAGCCAGTGTCAACTACACCCTTCCAGTTCCTCAGGACAAAAGCCTCACTATCACCCTTGATCTGCCCCCCGCCCCCTGACGCCCATAACCAAACTCAGCAAATCCTGTCAGTTCTGTCTTCAGAGTTTATCCAGAATCTGACCTCTCCTCCCCATTTCCACTCTGCCCTCCCCCACTCCCCGTCTGTCCTCACAGTAGCCAGAGGGTCCTGGTACAACCTAAGTCAGCCCATGGACCTCCTCTGCTCAGACCCATGCTCTGAGATCTCTCTCAGAGAAAAAGCCAAAGTCCTCCCTGTGACCAGAAAGGCCCTACAGAACCAGGCCCTGTAACCTCTCCAACCTCACCTCCTGCCACCGGTCCCCTCGCTTACTCTGATCCCACCACACTGGTCTCCTCACTGTTTTTCACATGTGCCAGGTATGCGCCTGCCTCAGGGCCTTTGCACTTGCTGTTCCTTCCATGTGTTAAATTCCTCCCCTACATGTTTGCATTGATTGCTCTCTCACCTTCTTCCGGTCTTTGCTCAAATGTTAGCTCCTCAGTGAGACTTGCTCTGGATGATGTATTTAAAATTGCATCTACCCCTACTCACACACTCCTAACATTCCCAGATCATCTTTACCTGCTTTATTTATTTTTTTACCATAGCACTTATCACTACCTGAACTATTGTGTATTTTATTTTTATTATTATACTGCTACCCCCACAAAAATGTCAACTCCACAAGGGCAGGGATTTGGGAGATTTTTTTGGTCCCTACTATCTTCAGCTTGTTGTATGAATGTGTGAAAGGGGTGTGGGTTGAGGACTGCCAACTCTCTTGGAGTGGTGACTTGGTGACTCACAGTTATTTAGCCAATAAGACATGGGCAGGTTCCAGCTTGTGACAACTTCCACCATGGACCGGGGCAGCTCCACGTTCAGTGGCTTAGAGACCGTCAGGTCCCTATGGGCAAAAGAGACACGCAAACTCATTTGGGATTTCAACCCACCTGACGGCTACACTTTTGTTCTTGGCTGTTCCCTCCCCCGGGAACACCCCCCTCCTCCCTGCAGCTCCTCTAGGCAGCACCCTGTGGGAGATGGGGCTCCCCAGCCCTTCCCACCATTCCAGGTGATCCTTCTCCTCGGTGAAGCCAGCCCCCGCCAACGTGGCCGTGGCCTCGGACAGAAAGCCCACAAAATAGTTGCTGAAGTGGAAGGAGACAGCACTCTCATAGGCTCGCAGCCACCTGCGGGAAAGGAGCCAGGGAGAGAGAGGCATCACGCCCAGGCCCCAGCATGACACCCCACCATGTGCCAGCATCCCTGGCCCCTCTCTGTGGACTCACCTTACCATGGTGCCCCTAGGGGTCAGGAAGGCAGCAGAGAAGAAAGGAAAGAGAGTCAGAGAGGCCCTGGAGGCTGGCCTGAGTTGTTCATCAACAAGACAGACAAATATGGCAGCAAAAGAGGTGCGCTGTGATAGTCACACACATCTATCCATCCGTACACCATCAGTTAGTTTCAGGTAGCTCAAATGGATGTGTGAGCTGCCCTATAATATGACACGGTCCTGCAGCTTCACGTGGCCAGACATCCAGACCCAGGGACTGTTAGAGGCTGACCTCACAGCCACATGGCCAGACACACATACTATCAGACTCCAAGCTCTCTGACCTGATTCGGTGACCATAAGGTACCCGGAAGTCCTTTAGTTAGGCACAGAGACCATCAAGCACCCTGTTATGCATGCACACACAATTCTGCACTCAGTCATCCTGTCAGTTGTACAATCAGACACGGTCAAAGACAGGCAGCATCTTACACTGGAAAAAGCATAGGTTCTGGATTCAGGCCTGGGATTAGTGCCTGGCTGCTTAGTTGGGTGACACTGGGCAAGTCATTCCACCCTTCAGAGCCTCATTCAGCATCAGACACAATCAGCGGCCAATAAGTAGGGGAGAAGGTCATACAGTCAAATAGCTGGATGAAATCCTAGTCACACCAGGGGTGGATGGTCGGTTCTGCCCCTCAGCTAGACAATACCAAGGAGCCAGAGAAGGCAGACCCACAGGCAGAATCCATCACAGACATGCGCACGACACGCGACAGTCAGACCCATTCCCAGCCAGGGTTACAGACAAGCCAGATTTATCCTATCCAGTGACAGCCACATACTCCCATTGTGGGCAACCGCCCAGCCAGACAGCCAGAACTCCAGTCCCACACAGGAGTCCCTGGCTGATAGGTAAACAACCTATACAAACCCCTAGCTAGAGTCACAGACAGGTCAGTGTCACCAACCAACACATACTTGTGGCTCCCCATTGCAGTCACATAACTTGCTTCTGGTGGTGAAATAGCAGAACAGACAGACAGCCAGGCACGGTATGTGACGGAGTATCCATTGTACACGGAGTCATACGGCCAATCTTGGTCAAACCACAGCCACAGACACTCAGTCTCTGTCTAGTCACCGGGTGGATGGTCAGACAGTCTCAGACTCACAGAACCGATCAGTCACAGACTGTGCACCCACCCCCATTCAGCCCCACTCGCCCTCAGCACCTGCCCTCATTTACCTGGCTTTGCGTTTCTTGCTGTAGTAACAGAAGACAGACAGAAGCATTAAGAGACAACTCAAGAGCTGGGGAGACCCCAGGTCCCTCCCCAACCCCCTCACTGCTGGGCAGAGGCCTCGAAGGCTGTGCTCACTTGCGAAGGAGGCGGTCACCATCAAGGGGGATGAAGTACGGGAAGAGGTAGGGGCCCACACAGGTGGACAGCACAAGGCACAGCAGGGCCAGCGCCAGACTCCGGGCCACCTTCTGCAGCCATCGGCGGCTCTGTGGGGATCAAGGCTCCATGAACACTGCCCCATGGTGGCTTCCCATGGTCCCTGCCCACCCGTCCACCCAGGACCTCACCAGCGGGCGGCCTTGGACGGCCTGTAGGTAGCTGTGGAAGGATATCCAGGGCCCAAAGACGATGGTGCCCACGAAGTAGAGGTAGCCCATGAACTCCACGGGCGAGGGCACTGCACCCACCTCACCCCGGTCCAGATCGAAGCCCAGAGACACCGCCTTCATGGCCACAATCATCTGGGCCCCTAGGTGTGGTGCCCATGGTCAAGTGGATGAGCAGAGAGCAGGTCAGCATGGGGGGATGGGGAACACCAGGTGAGAGGCGGTAAGAAAGAAGAGCAAGTGTGGAGAGGTGGGCATGGGGCCAGACAGGCAGTTGAGCAGGTAGGCCCAGGACTGGCAGATGTCCTGACTCAAGAGAGTCAGGCATGGACATGAGATGGGACAGACAGATGTGGAAGAGACATGGTAGAGAGAAACACAGATGTAAGGGGAATCTAAGGGCTGCGTGTCCAGTGGGCTAGGCAGATGAGGGAGAAAAGTGGGGAAGGAAAGACAGGGTGGGGGGAGTTAGGAGATGTGGAGTGGGGCTGGAGGGCTGGGGCAGGGGAGAGGGCCAGGGCTGCCTACCTCTCATCTTGTGCCATGTCACGGTGTCCACCATGTGCATCTCACTGAGGAAAAAGGTGGTGGTCTTGGCCCTATGACTCCCCTGGCCTCAGATACCACAAAGGGGGGAAACCAAGGTGCAGAGAGGGTATACCCTTCCCTGCCCTGCACAACCTCATGGAGGAATAGTTCTCCAGGGCTCCCTCCTCCAGGGGGAGCTCAAGTCCAGCCTGTTCTGTGTAGCCTTCAGAAAGAACAAGTCTCCCAGATTTCCACCCCCTCCAGAAACACCCCACGTCCTCCCTGTCCTGGACAGCCTCAGGAGGGGCGGCCTGGGGATCCCCCCGCCCTTCTGCTGACAGCGTGGGGATGAGGACATACACCCATACCCCATGAGTAGGTAGATGAGGATGGTGACGGAGAGGAAGACGCCGCGATGGGAGGAATGTCGGCAGAGGAACAGCACGAGGTAGCACAGGAGGCTGAGCAGCACGACCCAAACCATGTGCAGCTGGAAGAAGTGGTAGAGGCTGAAGAACCCGCCTGCCACGGTGCTTGCATGCTTCAGGTAGGATGGCAACCCTTTGGGTGAGAGAAAGAGAGAGAGAACAAGAAAGGGAATTAGAGCAGGGCTGGTAGAAGGGCAGCCTGGGCAGAGGACGTAGCTCAGGGAAAGGCTTAGAGGTTGGAACGTGGTGGGATTGCAGGGGGCCCAAAGCAGGTGTTGGGGAGCTGGGGAGGTGGCAGGGCTTGGGTTTAAAGAAAAGAGACATCTATAAAGGTCACTTTGGGAACCCTGGAGGAAATTTGAATAACTTATATTGAATAATATTATGGCATCAAGATTAAATTTCCTGAGGGGTGATGGTTGAGACTATGGCTGTGGGGGGAAGATGTCTTTGTTCTTGGGGGACACACGCAAGAGGATTTGGGATGAAGTGTCAGCAGGTTATTCAAGTGATTCAGGAAGATGATAGATAGAGAGATAGGCAGATGGACGGACGGATAGATAGGTAGATAGATAGGTAGATAGGGCGAGCTAATGTGGCAAGATGTTGACAGTTGGAGAATCGGGTGATGCATATATGGGTGTTCATTGTACTATTCTTTCAACTTAGCTTTTCAGTAACTTTGAAACTTTTCAAAATGATAAACCTGGGGAAAAAATAAAACATCCATTTAAAATTAAAGAACAAGAAAAAAGAAAGCGTAGAACTTCTGAATCTCAGATTTCCAAAATTCTCAGCATCCCATAGGAATCTCGGGTACTTGGGATCTTGTTGTTTGGATATAGGCTTGCCACGATTTGTGGAAACATTCCAGAATCCTAGAATCCAGAGACTTTATCATGCCTTGATTCCAGAAATCCAGAATGCCAGCATTTTGGAAGCCTGGAATGTGAGAATTTCAACTTGTCAGAATCCCCAAACTCTATAACACGGCACTTTGAGATACACGGTACTTTCCATAACCCTGTGACATCAGCATTTCAGAATCTTATAACCTTGGGATGTAGGCATTTCAGGATCCCAAGATCCAAGAACCTCAGCTTTCAACAGTCCCAGAACCCAGGGATACGGAAAGGTATGGCTTGGCATGGCAGGATGTGGCTTGGCATGGCAGGATGTGGCTTGGTGTGGTGTAGCATGGGGTGGCTGGGTTAGTAGGACATGGTGTGGTAGAATGGCGCTTAGCCTGGTGGGCTGTGGTAGGCTGGACGTGTATGAGCCTGGCTTGGCTTAGCAAGATGTGGCAGGATAAAGTGGGGCTTGGTATGGATGAACGTGGTAGGTGTGATTTGGCCTGGCGTGGGGGCCCATGGTGTGGCAGGCACTTACCAAGCCTCCACAGGAGGCGGCAGACGAGGCAGATGGCAAGGAGCAGCCAGATCTGGTCAAGGCCCTGCTGGGCAGTAGGCAGGAGACAGCCCTGCAGCAGCTGCTGGAAAAATTCCTGGCGGCTGAAGGTGGCCATTGTGGACCCCCACGGATGGATGGACAGATGGATAGACCTGCCAAAGGGGGGACATAGAAGGAGCTTAGCTGGGATGTCCACGGGGCAGACGATGCTCAAGAGATGGACTTGAGCACTCAGATTTCAGTCTGGGGCTGTCCAACCCTTGTAGAGACAGGGTACTGGGGGGCTGGGGGAGGGTGTGAGTGTCAGGTACATCAGATTGAGCCGCCAGCTGTGTGTGGGGGGGTGTTCTGGGTGCACACACACAGCCCATGACCTGCGGTGAATGAAGGACCTGTGTTTCTTGTATGCTGGGAACAGTCCGGGTCCGATAGTGATTGAATGGTGTACATTCTAGGCCCGTATATCAAATTGGGGGGCTCCCTGGTTTCCGAGGTAGAGTCACTCAGTGTGGAGGGCAGAGAGGGAGATCCTGTGACACTTGGGGGCCGTGTGCATCTCTCCTTGAACGGATGTGGGGGGTGTCCTGTATCCCCCGCGCGCCCCATCCCACCCCCACCCGGCCTCTCCCGGCCGCCAACAAAGCCCTGCCCAGGCCCGGGGGCTGCAGGGAGGTGGAGGTGGTGGTAAGGGACACAGCAGAAGGGAGAGTTGGAAAGGTGATGGAGAGGGGGCCCTAGCACACGCGCTGCAGACCCGCAAGGGGAGGCCGGCTCAGGATGCGAGCGGGAGAGCCGCACGTGCACTACCGGCGACCTACCTGGCAGTAAGAAAGCTGCGGTCCAGGGGGCCGGGGACGTACAGCCGCCGCCACCGTCGCCGCCTCCTCCGGGCAGCCTCCCCCGCAGGCCGCAAGGCCGGGACCAGCTGCGGCTCCCAGGGCGGCGCGGAGAGCGGGCCCTTTAAATCCCGGGGAGGCCCGGCCGGCCCGCTCGGCCAATAAGAGGACAGGAGCGGGGCGGGGACGGAGGAGGAGGGGAGCGGGAGGATTGAGGGAAGGAGGAGCGGGAGGTTGAGGGGAGCCGGGCGCGGGAGGACGTCGGCGCGTGGAACGTTGGATCCCGCACCTTTCCGACCTCTTGATGTGCCAGTCCCTGAAGGGTCGCGTCGGGAGGTCTTCTGGCCGTCCAAGAACAAACTGTCCAAACGCCAAATTCCTAATCCTTGGAAGCCGAGATGGGAAAGATGGGGGAGGGAGGAGAGAAAGTCCGTTTCCCCAGCCATCGGCCTCGCCCCCGAAACTGCCCACCCGCGCACGTCTTCGTGTCACTGTTGTGCCCCCTTTTCACAGATGGGAAAATAAACCGAGGTCTCTCCTTTCCCATACTGTGAAGGAACTATGGGAATTTCCAACCCTCTCCAGCACCAGGGACCGGCCAGAAACACCAGTACTGACTGTCACCTAGGAGCAAGAATTAGGCGCCTGTGCTTTCCCTTAGGGACTCCTTCCGGAGGCTAGTACGGAGCACCGACTGGGAGCATTTATAAAGCACTTACAGCGTCCCCAACAATGGTTTGTATTGGGCCCTATCTGCACCAGCTCTGAGGATTTATGCAGCACTTGCTGTCTGCCTACCCTACCCTGCAGTGTCTGGACACTCCGCTCTGTCCCTAGGCTGATGAAGGGCCTTTTTCCAAAGGAGCATTTATTGGGCACGGACTGCATACTTACTTAGCTATCAAGTGGAAGGGAGAAGGAAGCCAAGGTCAAGCTGGACCCCACCCTGACCTGAGGAGCTAAGGAAAACAGGTTCTAATCAGATTAATGCCTGCCTGTATGGAGCTGGGCAAGCCATGCCCACTCCCCGGGCTTCAGTGTCCCTTTCTGTTAAACAAAAGAGTGGGATTAGCAGTTCTTTGCTTGGAAATACCAATGGCAATTGAAGAGAAATGCATGTCTCCTCTCTTTAAAAAAATGTTAACATGAAGTTAAATGGAGTTTTAACTCATAAATGAATATGCATATATTACAAATGAAAAATATTTAACAGTTGACTCTTGAACAACGCAGGTTTGAACTGCACAATCCACTGATAGGTGGATATTTTTCAATAGTAAATACTACGGTACCACACAGTCCTTGTTTGGTTGATTCCTGGGATGTGGAGGAACTGTGGGTATGGAAGGCCGGCTATGAATTATAAACGGATTGAAACCCCCCCCCCGCAGTTGTTCAGTGGTCAACTGTAATGGATAATTACATAGGCCAGATGCACAAATATTAATTCCTTTCCTTAACAGCAGAATACAGGCCATAAATTTTATGACTTAGACTTCATTCTAATTTTTTCCTCAGTTTTCAAACATACTCAAATCGAGTCAACAATGACCCACAGCACGAGCAAGAAATATTTCCTTTGGTTGCAAGACCTGGCATTTAAAACTGGAAGATCCTCACTATGCGTACCCTGAGCTTCACAGACTTGATTGTTTCCATCTAGTCTTTTGATGTGTGTGACAAAGAACTAGTCTCTAGATTCTAGGACATATAAAGGGCATCTACAAATCAATAAGAAAAGGACAAACAATACACTAGAAAATGGACAGTAGACATGAATAGGTAATTCACGGCAGAAGTCACTTGAAATGGCCAATATGTATAATATATGAAAAGATAACTCAATCTCTTTATCAGGGAAATGCAAAATTAAAACAACAGATATGATTTCATATCTACTAGGTGTGATGTTTCATATTTTTACCGCTGGAGCTTAGTAGAGAGTGGGCACTCAATAAATATCTGTCAGACTTTATAGCCTTTGTAGTCATTCTGGGTTATAGTTTCTAGGACATTTTAAATGGCCTCCCTGTAATTAAAGATGAAAATTAAGACAAAGAGATCCCATTCTTTGCTTATTAGATTGACAAAAAAAAAAAAAATTGCCAAACCTCAGAATGTTTTCTCTCTCTCATTTTGTCTCTCTTTTTCTCTCAGTATATCTCTATCTATCTATCTATCTGTCTATCTATCTATCTATAATTTTTTCTAAAGTATTTGATCGTAGTTGCAGGTGTGATGCCCTTTCAATTAAATACTTCAGTATAAAATTTCTAAGAACAAGGACATTTTCTTACGTTCCTACCAGCAGAGTTTGAGGGTTCCAATTTCTCCACGTCTTCACAAACACTTTGTTATCTGACTCTTTGATTCTAGCCATCCTAGTGGGTGTGCCAATACTGTCCTTTTATTTCCTAGGAAAAGGAAATCCTAGGTCACGAGCTGCATTCCTTTATCAGGTCTTTTTGGTCTCTTTCAATCTGGAACAATGTCTCCATCTTCCATTAACTTTCACGATCTTGATGTTTTCAAAGAGCACAGGTCAGTGCTTTGGAAGAATGTCCTTAAATTTGGGTTTATCTGATGTTTCCTCAAGATTAGATTTGGATTATGCATTTTGGGCAGGAATTCCACAGAAGTGACGCTGTGTTCTCCTCAGTGTATCCGGAAGCACAAAGCATTGGTTAATTCCAAATTGTTGGTATTAGCTTTGATCATTCGATTAAGGTGGTGTTTTCCAGGTTTCTCCACGGAAATGTACTCTTTCCCCTTTGTAATTAATAAGTATCTTGTAGGGACATACTTTGAGATTATGTATCTTTCCTATTTTTCGTCAAACTTCCACTCACCAGTTTAGCATCCATTGGTGATTCTTGCCTGAAGCAATTACTACTATGATGGTGGCCATATGATGATTTTCTTTTACATGTATAGCTGGGATTCTACTGTGAGAAAGAGCTTTCTCTTCTTCCCCATGTATTTATTTATTCATTTGTTTATTTGTATCAGTGTGGGACTCAAAATTTACAGGTTAAAATCAGTTACTATCTTTTTAAAATTAATTTATTAATTAATTTATTTTTGGCTGCGTTGGGTCTTCGTTGGTGTGCGTGGGCTTTCTCTAGTTGCGGCGAGCGGGGGCTAGTCTTCATTGCGTGGCTTCTCTTGTTGTGGAGCACGGGCTCTAGGTGCGGGGGCTTCAGTAGTTGTGGCGCGCGGGCTTAGCTGCTCCATGGTATGTGGGATCTTCCCGGACCAGGGCTCGAACCCGTGTCCCCTGTATTGGCAGGTGGATTCTTAACCACTGCGCCACCAGGGAAGTCCCAGTTACTCTCTTTATGTAGTTATAAAAGTAGCTTAATTGAGATATAATTTACGTACCATAAAATTCACCCAAGTTAGTTGTACAAGGCAATGGTAGTTAGTGTATTTATAGGCTTGTGCAAAAATCACCACAATCTAATTTTAGGATATTTTGATCACCCCAAAAAGAAACCCTGTGACTGTTAGCATTCACTCCCTATCTGTCCCTGACAGCCCTAGGCAACCACTAATCTAATTCTGGACTTGCTTATTCTGGACATTTCATATAAATGAAATCATACAGTCACAAATCTTTTGTGTCTTGTTTCTTTCACTGAACATAATTTTTTAAACTGTGATAAAATACACATAACATAAAGTTTAGCATCTTAACCATTTAAAAAGAAATACATTTATTTATTTATTTATTTATTTTTGGCTACATTGGGTCTTCGTTACTGCGCACGGGCTTTCTTTTTTTGCGGCGATTGGGGGCTACTGTTTGTTGCG
This sequence comes from Balaenoptera borealis, assembly GCF_965194805.1. Taxonomy (NCBI): domain Eukaryota; kingdom Metazoa; phylum Chordata; class Mammalia; order Artiodactyla; family Balaenopteridae; genus Balaenoptera; species Balaenoptera borealis. Next base: position 42,821,501 of record NC_138881.1, on the reverse strand, counting down.
GTGCACGGGCTTCTCATTGCGGTGGCTTCTCTTGTTGTGGAGCATGGGCTCTAGGCGCACGGGCTTCAGTAGTTGTGGCATGCGGGCTCAGTAGTTGTGGCTCGTGGGCTCTAGAGCACAGGCTCAGTAGTTGTGGCACACGGGCTTAGTTGCTCCTCAGCATGTGGAATCTTCCCGGACCAGGGCTCGAACCCATGTCCCCTGCGTTGGCAGGCAGATTCTTAACCCCTGCACCACCAGGGAAGTCCATCTTAACCATTTTTAAGTGCACAGTTCAGTGGCATTAAATATATTCACATTGTTGTGCAATCAACACCACCATCCATCTCCAGAACTTTTTTCCTCTTTCCAAACTTAAACTCCATACCTGTTAAACATCAACTCCCCTTCCCTCGTCCCCCAACCCCTGGCAACCACCATTTTACTTTCTGTTTCTATGAATTTGGCTACTCTAAGTACCTCATGTAAATGGAATCATACAGTATTCGCCCTTTTGTGACTGGCTTATTTCACTTAGCATAATGTCCTCAAGGTTCATCCATATTGTAGCATGTGTCAGAATCTCCTTCTTTTTAAAGACTGAATAATATTCCATTATATGTATATGCTACATTTTGTTTATCCATTCATCCATTGGTGAACACTTGGGTTGCTTCCACCTTTTGGCTATTATGAATAATGCTACTATGAACACAGGTGTACAGATGCCTCTCTGAGACCCTGCTTTCAATTCTTTTGATTATATGTCCAGAAATGGAATTGCTGTATCATATGGTAATTCTATTCTTAGTTTTCTGAGGAACCACCATATTGTTTTCTGCAATGACTGCAGCATTTCACATTCCAACCAACAGTGCACAGGAGTTCCAACAAGGTTATCCTAACCAACCCTTGTTATTTTTTGTTATTTTATTTATTTATTTATTTTTATAGTAGTCACCCTAATGGGTATGAGGTGGTATCTCACTGTGGTTTGTTTTTTTTTAATTATAAATTTATTTGTTTATTTTAGTTTTGGCTGCATTGGGTCTTTGCTGCGCATGGGCTTTCTTTAATTGCGGCGAGCGGGGGCTACTCTTTGTTGCAGTGCATGGGCTTCTCGTTGCGGTAGCTTCTCTTGTTGCAGAGCACCGGCTCTAGGCACAAGGGCTTCAGTAGTTGTGGCACGCGGGCTCAGTAGCTGTGGCGCACGGGCTTAGTTGCTCCGCGACATGTGGGATCTTCCCGGACCAGGGCTCGAACCCGTGTCCCCTGCCTTGGCAGGCGGATTCTTAACCACTGCGCCACCAGGGAAGCCCCTCACTGTGGTTTTGACTTGTATTTCCCTAATGATTAGTGATGTTTATAATCTTTTCATGTGGTTATTGGCCTCATTTATATATATTCTTTGGAGAAATGTCTATTCAAGTCCTTTGCTCATTTGAAAATGGTTGTTGTTGTTGTTGAGTTGTAGGGGTTCTTTGTATGTTCTGGATATTAGCCCCTTATCAGATATATGATTTGTAAATATTCTTTCCCATTCCATGGATTGCCTTTTCACTCTGTTGATTGTGTCCTTTGATACACAGAAGTTCTTAATTTTGACATAGCCGACTTACCTATTTTTTTCTTTTGTTGCCTGTGCTTTTGGTGTCATATCCAAGAAATCATTACTAAATCCAATGTCATGAAGCTTTCCCTCTGTTTTCTTCCAAGAGTTTTATAGTTTTAGGTCTACCATTTATATGTTTGATCCATTGTGAGTTAATTTTTGTATATGATATGACCCAACTTCATTCTTTTGCATGTGGATATCCAGTTTTCCCAACGCCATTTGTTTAAAAGAACTGTGATTATTTATTTTAATGCTCAAATTGTTCTAGTTTTGGCCAGTGGGAGTCTCTTCGAGCTGGCTCCTGTGTCCTTTTGGCATGTCTCCATCATTTTTTAAAGCACATCTTTCCTTTAGATCACATCAAGATGTTTCAGGCTCATCTTGTACTTTCCCAGTCCTGGCCCTGGACTCAGACATTTCTCCAAAGAAGCTTCGTTTTCTTTGAGTGGATAATGGCACTTAGGGCACCAAGATCTGGGCACTAGAAGTGCTCATTGCTTCTGTAGTGTTGCTGATTCTGGGCCCTCTCCGTGGACAGAGTTAGGATATAATATGGATGCGTATATGTTGTGAATCCATATACACATATGTATGTAAATCCATACACACATCTATCTTTCTACTTATACATTAAAATCCATGAGTTCCTACTGACATCTACTGTACAATACCAATCCAACACCAGAGTGTTCATCCGAGCCTTTCTCTGTTTCCCTTTCTGTTTGTAACTCCCTTCTCCAACAGTGAGAAACCTGATTCTCATTAGCCACAAGAATTTTACTTATTTGCTCAGTCCTAAAGTACACATTCAGTAGTTTCAGATTCACTAACCTGATTCACTGTGGAAGAGAAGTCTACCAACTAGAGGTATTTGTTACAGTCCATTTTGTCTGTAGCCTGATGGATACCTTGTTCAAAAGTTACTTCAGTTTGGGACTTCCCTGGCGGTCCAGTGGTTAGGACTCTGTGCTTCCACTGCAGGGGGCACGGGTTCAATCCCTGGTAGGATTTTTTTTTCACAGCTTTTAGAAAGTTTTTTATTGGTTGCAATGATATAAAATGCATCATTTGAATTCCCCCCTGTCATTAAGTGCTTGCTAGCAACAGCATAAGAAAACTTTCTGTACATCTGACAAGCTCAAATGATTTATTTCATGCTGGAAGGGGAAAAATAGCAAACACCACTCTTAACTTGTCTGTCTATAATTAACCTCTCTCTCTCTCTCTCAAGGCTACATTGGTTAAAATCAACGGACAACCCCTTTTGTATGTCAATTTGTAAATTTTAATGTTTTCATCAGAATAGTCTTTTATATCACTCTCCAACAAGAAACAATAAAATTACGAACAGCAAACTTCAATACAAGAACACTCTCCAGATTAACAACTCAAACAAAAGGTAAAATGTAAATCATGTATAACACAATTGAAGCGTCCAAAACAATTTAAATAATTTTAAATATTTTATTTTTAAACTGCTACAAACGCTTTATACAATATTTCAACATAAAGTCCCCATAACAGAAATGTAACAAAATGGGAATGATAGTGAAAGGGTTAAAGTGGCACAAATTCACCAAACAAGTATTAAACTACAAATTTTAAGAGGTAGATTACTTTTAAAGTTGAGAACAACAACAACAAAAAAACCACGAATAAAACAGCCATTTTCCACCAACTCAGTCATTAATTAGAGGGAAGGCATATAATAATGCATGGAGAAATGATACTTGTATACTCAGATATAGGCCAATTCGTTGGGTTTTTAAAATCTCTATTAGAGACTGATGTGTAAAACCTGATAAGTAAATTCATTTACCCTTAGGTGTAGACATACATCTATACAGGCCTGTGATGTATCCCGGGCACTGATATATTGCTACCGTCTCTGATAATGTAACAGTTATAAATTAGTGCCAGATAATAATCTGAGAGGATAACGTCCATTTGGATATATAAACATGACACTGGAAGAGGCATAAAAAAGAGTCCATATCCAATCTGGTTTCCTCTCCATTATGCTGGCAATCGGCTTGTGATAAAAAACAACAAACAAACAAACAACAACAACAAAAAACAGGCCAAGAAAGAAGCTAAATGCCTCCGTCTACAATTCATTTAAAGGAAGGCATCAAGAGCTGGTGTGACCAAAACATTATAAAACGAGTGCATCAGAATCCGTCATCCCTGAAATCTACAACAAACTATTGATAAAACAGCGAACTTGCTTTGCAAGATTAGGTTCAACTCATTCCTTTCTCTGCTCTGTGCCAAAAGCCAGGGCCACGCTCAGGTCTGAGTTACCAGTCCCGTGAAGAGGAGCCGGCTCAGCTAGCCCGTCCTATAGCGCCCTCCTCTGTGCATCTCAATCACCTGCGAGCCCAGCACATGTGTTGGGCGCCGGTGAAGAAGCAGATGCTTGACTCTAACCAGGGCAACAAGAAGCCCGCTGGCAATCAGCTGTGTGTTAGGGTTTCTGAGTCAGCTTCAACTGGTCTTGCAAGCTTGGTAGATTTCATATGCTTTGCCGTAGTGCTTATCCTAAGTTGAGCATGCATTATCTTTATTTAGTCAATTAAGGTTTGTTTTGTTTGGAGGGCTTTTCTACAGGAAGTTCCTAGAAAGTAAGAAGACTGAAGATAAATGACAACATAACACAACCTTATGTGAACTGACCATGTTAAAGAAAAGGTGGGAAGACCATGGGACAAATGTTAAGACAGCAACAGGATGACTCGGAAGGTGTGTGGGAATGTGGGTGTCCCACGCGAAAGAGACATGCTGGGAGGGACACAGACAGTCTCCTTGGAGTGATGTGGCCCAGATGGTATGTGAGAAATCAGCACCATTTTGTTTTTTTAACCAATTTCATGGTAAATGGAAAAGCTTGGTCTGGAATTTCGTTTTGCTTCTCCATCACTTATTTACATGTCCTTAACTGGCTGCAGTGGGAATATAGTATTAAACAACAACAACAACGAAAGCGGCTCTAAAAGCAGCACTGAAGAATGTAAAAACACCTTGGGATTTACAAAGATCAAAGATGGGTAAGAAGGGAGTAGAAAATGTACCTCTTTCCTTATCTTTTTGTCTTACAGTCCATGGAAATGAGCCCTCAGCAACAGCTCTAAATGCAGTCCCACCGACAAGCCACAGGTGGGCTCCAACCCGACCCGTGGAAGGTGAGCCCGACACAGCGTTCACTGGATTAAGAGCTGTAACAGGAGAATCTAGTCGGTGATATGCCTCTGCGGCTTTGTCCTAAGAAAAGGATTTGGAGCACATGCCTTTTTCACACCCAGATTGGCACAATGGCTTGTGCTACAGGAAATGACCAAATGGCAAATTCTGCTGAGCTCTCAGTGTAGAATGGAAAACTGACGTCGTTCTCATGGCTGACTGCAAGTGTATACTTGAAAATGTGGAATCCTAAACTGGCATTTGAATGTAAAATGTCTGAGTGCTGAGGACTAGCCCTTAATCACAGTTATGATGAAACACACAGGAAAAGGGTGTGCTGCCAGTTCGGGGATAAGTCCTCGAACATGCAATGGGGCAAGGACAGCGAAATCACTGAAAACCAAAGTGAAAGTGGATATTTCCAAACCTGTGCTATGAAATCACCCCTGAATAAAATTTACAAATAGAAATATACTGAAAAGGGAAGAAGACTAGTTAAAACAACTCCTTGCCAGTGTAATACAACAAACATGGGAAAGGACGAAGCCTCCACCAAGAGCCCTGAGCTGACACCGATGGACCATCACATCCCCAGGCCTGTGCCTAGGATCCCGGCTTTATACCAAATTCACTACAAGGTACTAAGACGACCACAACTCTCTGAAGAAACTCCCACTCTTCTGCCCAGATGATCAAAATATGATGTCCCACTGAACGCTCATTTTGTAATTCCCAAAAATTCTTCCCAAGTTTATGGTCATGGAAGCCTGCTGCTACCATCTACAGTCAGAATAATACCCGTGTCTTCTTAACTGATTCTTCCTTGTTTCCTTTTAGGCCAAATTTCATTCCAGCAATATTAACTTTCAAACAAAGCAAAATAATTAAAACTAACTGGAGCAAAGAATAGAGACACAATTTTATTAGGCACTTCAGTCCTTTGCAGTCTTAAGGGTTCTTCAAAAGCACTGGATGAACTTCACTCAGAGAGTTTTCCTTTATAGTAAGTTAATTTTTTCATATCAACTTTACCCTTGAACTGTATAAATGGGATCCAGTACAAAATAAGTGATTCTTTCAGATACTATCAGAAACAAAGGAGAATACACATATACATTCTAAAGCATCAACCACCTGGGAAATGTGTTTTAGTACAGCTGTGAAAACGATGGCATGTTCTGGGTTCTTTAACCTTGAAAAGGATGGTTCAAGATATTAAAAAAAAAAGTTACTTGGGTTAGTTCTTCCTGGTTGCCTTCAGTGAAGCTGTGTTTGAAATATGATTAAGGTTCTTTTGTTTCTGTCTGTATTCCATTTTAGGATTTTACCCCATCCTTGTTAACTTCATTTATTTTTTTAAGTACGTGAAACATTAACATGGTTTCAAAAGTCAGAACTTTATCAACAAGTATTTTGTTGTGACAAAAAGAAGTGTCACTTCTCTGTCCCATTTCTTCTAGCTGGCCCTCACCCAGCCCTCTAGGCAACCAATCTCAATATGTGCTGGTTTAGCCTTCGTATGTTTCTTTTCTGTAAAGGTAAGCAAATATACATATGTTTTCTTATATCATCTTGTTTATTACACGAAGGGTTGCATACCCTTTTATGCACTTGGCTTTTTTCCACTTAACAGTATGTCCTGGAAATCACTCCTCATCCACCCATAGCTTTCTTCCTTGATCTTTTTACAGCTGCATAGGACTCCCTTGTGTGACTGTACCACCGTTTATTCGGCCACTGTCTATGTATAGGAACTGACATTGTTGCCAATATTTTGCAATTATCAATCATGCTGCAGTGAATACCTTGTGCATATGTATTTTCACATTGTCGGAGGTGTATCTTTAGGGCCAATTGCTGGAAGTGGGATTGCTGGGGCAAAAGAGAAACACGTATGCATTTTTGTTAGATGTCATATTCCCCGGCATTGGAGTTGTAAAAAGGACATTTTTAAAAGCACGAAGAAGAAAAGCTGCTATTCACAAGAGAAACCAAACAGTCTTTCTTGCTGCCATTCAATGGTCCATGTTGGTTTTAAGATTGAGGGATTTAATTTCACAGAGACTGATTTTAACAGAGTGATTTAATTTCACCAACATTGTCGGAGCCTCTGCGGGTGGCTGCACCCTCCCCCACAAACCTGATGCTGCTATAAGAGCCGCTCATTTCCCAGAGGCAGCAACTGAGGTCACATGTGATAAGCCACATGAGGGGCCATCTTGGACAGGCGATTCAAAGCCTGTCTGGGCTCTAGACGATTTTAGAAATTAAGCATTTGTTTCTTTGTGAGATCCCAGATCTCCCAGAAAATCTGATTAAAGCCCTCTCCTTAGGAGCACACTGAGAAAGAGAAAAGCAGGCCCCATATCCAGGAGCTGGCGTCCCACTCACAAACAGAACTTGGTGTCCTCCCGTTGAATGTGAACAGTTTTATAGCACATCAGCCTCAGACAAGGCCACTCTGCAGCTGCCATAGATCAAGACAAAAACAAGACCACTCCATAATCACATCAGAACACAGACAGAGCGTGAGGATTGTCCGAGCCACAAAAATGACCAAGTGGTCCCCTAACCTGGCTAATATGCTGCTTCTTTACCAATTACAACTTTAGCCTCACTTTAATCTTCCCTCTTTCTAGATAAGATTTACTGATACGCAATCACAGAATCACTCCACTTCCAATCCAGAGCAAAGCCCTGCTTCCTTAAACCCTCCCCCGAATCACCTAACACCAGCCCAAATCCTAGAAGAAATCCTCTCTAGCACCCTCTTACTAAGACACCCCACGGTTCCCCACAGTGTGAGCTTTCTCTTGCTGCAACGAGCAGTCAACCCAACTTGTTCAAGCACAGGCATATTCCTGGGGGTCTTTGGCTGGAGGGCTTTGACAGCACTTACAGAGTTCGCTGAAAATTCAAGGGCTCCTTGAAACCTCTGGTCCACAGGCTCTTAATTAAATGGCTTTGTGCCTCGAGCATCAGTAATGTCATTAAATAGATGGAAAAAGTGAGGTCTAGACAGATTAAGTGACTTCCTCAAAGTCCCCCCCAGAGTTGGTAGCTGGGTGGGAACTGGAAACCATGGTGGCCGACCCAAAGGGTTTCATCTTCCCTGGTCCAGCTGCTCTGGGTCGCAGAGCCTGGTCCCTCACAGACCCTGTCACCAGGAGCATGCCTTATTCCCATCTCTCTGCTTCCCTTCTCATACCTCCCTGCCTTTGCCCATGCCATGCCCTCTGCCTGGAATGCCCTTCCTCTGCTTCTCACCCTTGAGCTCTCCTGATTTCCCTTCAAGATCCAGCTTGGTATCACCTGCGAGGTGGGGGAAACCTTTCCCGCCTCCTGTCTCTGGCACTCCCACACCCTGGGCTGACCCTCCCTTCATAAGCCTTGTCACACAGAAGCTCCTGTCTCCCCACTAGGCAGGGCCTGCACATCTGTTCTGTCTGGGGCCCCCAGTGCCTGTGCTGGGCTGCGCTGGGCTGGGCTTCCAGGGGATGTCCAGGGAGGGCTGACTACAGGACTCCGTCAAGCAGCTGACTAGTGTGGGTGAAGGAGGGGAGGTGCTGCTGGCCTCTGCCTGCCTGGAGCACGCTTGGAATGGGGCTGCCAAGAAGACTCTCTGGATCTGGGGGGGCACTGACGCTCACCCTGCAGTCAGTCCTATTGCCCTCAGCTTCCTGCCCCACCCCACCTGCAGGCTGCTGCTCCTGTTCCTTCCAGAGCCTGCTTGGGCCTCTCCATAGCTCCTGGCTCCCCAGGGCCCCCTGGTACACTGTCCCTTACCCTGGGTCCCTCTGGTGCCCCAAGATCTGACTGCACCGACCTCATGTCGAGCTGTTAAAGCTGTGGGCTTTTCCTAACTGGGCCTGACACCTGGAAGGCTGCAGCACGGGGGTTTGTTCAGACACCGAGCCCCATCCCCTGCCAGGGATGTCATCCCTATGGCACATCCTCCACTGTCCTCCTGGCTCTTGGTCCCTGTGAAAGACAACACCGTCCCACAGAGCCAACAGAGCCCAATGCTCCTGACAAGGGGCCTCGGATGGTTTCTTAGATAAAAATTCAGCTACACTCAGGAGATTTCAGAAGCTGCTTCCGTCGAGGAAATTCTTAGAGCCCCAGCTAGGAGTGGCCTCCACTTCCTGGTTAGAGATGCTCACCAGCACAGCTGCCCAGCGCTCCCCTCCCTCCTCTTCCCTTGGAGATACGGCCGTGCATCCTGCAAGCCCCCCAGCTCTGCAGAGCCGGGTACGTTGGGATGCACATGCCTAATGCCCCCAACCATGCTGGGTCCCTCACACATGTCCCCAGAGCACGTGGCATGAACCAGAGTTCACGATTGCATCTGCACACCAACCAGTCGTCTATGCATCCATCCGTCGTCCACCTGTCCGTCCATCTCAGAGACAGTTCCCACAAAGGCATCATTTCTGAGATTTGGAGTCTTTTTGTTTCTTTGAATTGCAGGCTGGATTTGACACACATGGCTCCTTGGGGCCTGGAGCAAGAGTGGGCTGGCCACCCAAAGGTCTCTGGCTACACTCTCTGGGTGCTGGCTCTTTTGCTCAAATGTCACCCCTGGCTTCCCAGGGTCAGGAATGAAAGGTCCCTCCCCCTCTTTCCAGTGTCAACTTCTGCCTCGGCCCTTCATCCACCTGATTCTTCAACCATACTCATCTCTCTTACACCTCCCAAAATTTACCCATGCTGTGCCCACTTCCAGGAATGCCCTTCCTTCTCCTCTCTCTTGGGGTTTCCACAGAGTTGATCACAGAATCATGCAGTGAGGTATGCCCGTGGATGTCTCTCCAGCTAGACCGGGGGCTGCTTAAAAGCAGGGGGTGGACATGATTCATCTCTGTGCTCCCAATGCATGGTATGGGCTGGATCCATAACGGTCTCCAGTTATGTGGGTTGGGGGTGTATGGTTGGGTAGGTGTGTGAGTGGATGGATGGGTGGATGGATGAGTGGATGAATGAACAGGTGGGTAGGTGGGTCACTGATGGGTGGATGAATGGGTGCAAGGCTAGGTGAGTGGTTGGGTGATGGGTGAGTGGGTGGGTGGAAAAGCGGGTGATGACTGTTCTAATGTTTTGACCTGCCCTATCTGCTTCCTGGAGCCTCCCGTCTGACCCTCCCACACAGAACTTACCTGTAATCATCCAGAAGAACAGACCTCCCTCTTTAGGAAGCTCCTTCCTCAGTGTTAGAAATTGATGCTTGATGAATACACATCTACTCAACAGCTTTGGAGCAGAACTGAAGTGACAGGTTGACAGCTGGACAGACAGAGCCCTCAGAGGAAGGGAACAGAAGTGCCTGGGAGGGCCATCTGCCTTGCATGGAGACCTAAGATAGGAAAGAGATTTCCCTTTCCTCCTGGGCTGCCTTGGGGCCTCTAGATTCACTGTGTACTTGGAAGTCTCCCCAGAGACCTCTCCTTCCTATTGCTACACTGCCCTAAATTCCACCATTAGATTAAATCGTTTCCAGTGAGGCTTTACCTTCTTCAGATAGCCTCTGCCACAAACATGTTCACCGCTTCTGGAAGACATTGACATTTTAGTATAAAATACCTGTCACGAGAGGCAGAATTTCTGGTGGCTGAGAGAGATGAGGTTTACTGAGTCCATCCCTCAGCCCCTGCAAGTTCCCCAGGCAGGCCTCAGGAGTGACCTAAGGACCAAAATCTCCTCTACATTAGCCTTGCGCACCTGGGCACTTGGGCTCTTGGCCGACTCTGCCTCTCAGCCTGCTGAGCAGCTTCCTTATTGTGGAAGGGCGTGCCTTTCCCCTTCTGGTCTGCAGTGCTTTATCTCTGAAAGCAGGGCCTGGGGTGGGGGGGAGCTTCAGTTTCCAGCTGTTATGCTCTTGGAGACCATCTGTTCCTCCCTAAGAGGTGGCTGCAAAGGTTCTCAGCAGCCAATTCCCAACTCCAACGTGCCCATTGTGCAGATGGAGAAACCAAGGCCCCAAGAGGTGACTTCCCCCAGGGAGCCCCACAGTCACCTGATGGGAATTCATCTTTCCTTGTGCTCCTCCCCGCTTTGTCCTCTGGGCCCCAGGATCCCCTGGGTGGTAGCCACAGGGGTTCCAGAGAGAGTGAGCCAGACACATCCTCGCTGGCCAGGGATCTGACTCACTGATCCATCACCCAGGGAGCACTTGCTAGGTGTCTTAGCCCAGGATGGAGAAGCTGGGCCCTGCTAGGCCAGCATCTGGAAGGGGTCCCAAGCATCCTTTCTAAGATGTTTGCCATTGGAAGTTCTGCAAACAGACCTAATGACTGGCAGCTGACATTTATTTAGTCCTTGCTCTGTGCTGGACTATTTAAAGAGCTTCTCATTCATTATCTTGGTTAATCTGCTCCGCACCACTGTAAGGCAGGAACCATAATTACCTGCATTTCATCGATAAGGCAGCTGAGACTCAGCTGTTGAAACAACCTGCCTGAGAATAAAGCCCTTCCCACTGGTGTCACCAGCCCAGCAGCCCAGGATGGCAAGGGGGCATTTCAGCACCTGTGTGTCCTGAATAAGCCCAACACAACTGGCACTGTCCAGGACGGGGATGGGGAGCTGGCTGTGCCTTAGATCTGAATCAGGGCACAGCACTGAAGGTGGGAACCAACAGGGGGGGCCCTCACCCCAGAGTGTCATTCCACATCCTCAGGGTTGGGGGGTGTTACAGCCCCCCTTTTCCACACCCTGTGCAAAGCACAGCCCCTCCCCCTCCAGGAGCAGGGCAGAGCCCAGGATGGCCTGGATTCAGCTGTCTCCCCACCCCAGCCCCTGAGGCTCCCTTCACGCAAGACCCTTCCCCTCTCACCTCTGTACCTTATCTGTACTATGACCTGGCAGATGCGGTTAAAGAAAAAGTTCCAAAATGGTAATGTCACGACTCATACACATATAAAGTGAACACACGTCAAAGATTTTACTTAGGGCTTTTAGTAATGAGAACTGCTAAGACGTTACAATCAGCTCAAAGGAGAATCCGCAGAATAGATATATATAGATGAATTTGCCAATTGATGCCCTAGGATATTTGGAGTCATCCTTTCTACAGGGTAGAAAGCAGTTGTATCTTGACAGGACAAAATTCACTTGCATGCTTAACAATGGGACTTCTCAGTTCTGCGCATGTTAACTACTGTTTCTATAGAGTTTCAAAATGGCCCAGCCAGAGACAAGGGTGCTGCCCCTGTGGATCAGATAAACCATAAATGTCCCCTAGACACACCAGCGTTCCATTGAAATGACACCTGGGAATAGTTCTGCCCATTTAAAAGCCTCCCCCAGTGTTTCCTGACAATGTATAGCACTGAACTAGACATTGGCTGAGACTTTTTGCAGCTCAGAGGCCTTCCTGGGTTGAGGCATGCCCAGCCCCTGTGGTTATATCCGCTTTCTGACTCATCTATCTCCTCACTTCTTTGCTTTTGAGACCTGGACGCTGAGGGGCGCCACTAGCTCACCTAGGACGTTTGTGAACTTCAGGAAATGACGCCCCTTCCTCCTGACGGACATGGCCCCAGGTCAGGACCCAGGGATGCAAGAGGAGCCCAGGCCGCATCTCTGTCCCCACTTGCCTCCTTGGCCGGGTGTCCCTGGTCAGGGCACAGCCTGCCCAGCTGTGCACGGTGGCCTGCTGCCCCAATATTATACAGTCAGTAGTAGTGACCCCCTTACTAAAAGGATCTAGAAGAAAGCGATCAGCTTGGGGTTGAGGTGGGGGCCCTGACACTACACCTGAGGGGCTTTTTTGGGGTGAAGGGCTAGGGTGCTGAGACTAGAAGGGAGACCTCTCTGCTCTCTGCAAACCTGCTGTACACTTGGGCCAGCCTTGGAATTCAGGAGCAGCAGTCCCCCTGCCCAGCCAGAGCCAGGAGGAGGCTTGGGGGTCCCTGTGCCTCCCCCTCTCTGTCTGGGCAAGTTGGTGGGGGACTGGGGCTGGCGGTGGAGCTGCCCCCTCCTAGCCCAGGGTGGCTGGCCCGCCAGGCCTGGCCTCCCCACTGCCGACAGGCCAGCGGGCATGGCTCCCTCAGCCCATTTCCGAGCCTTGCCCCATGAGGAAGGGTGTGAAGACTCAAAGGTAGCAGAGGAGCAGGACAGGGGCCCAATGCTGGGGAGCCGCTGTTCTGCCCGCTCACTGTCTGTGGGCTACTCTTTCAGGCTAAATGCTTCCCTGGGCCTGGGCTGCAAGCAGGCAAGCCATTTGACAGCAAAGAATACTGAGGCCCGGGAAGGATGGTGGCTTACCTGGGCCCCAGTGGCCCTGGGAACCCTAAACAGCTTCCTAAGTGTAAGCTGCCCATTCCAGGGACAGATCAACAACTCCCCCACCTAACAACCTTAATCCATCTCTAGGCCCCTCCCAGGCCTGGCCTCTGGGTCTCCTACAAGCGATGAGAGAGCCAGATGCGGCTTCCTGACCGAGTGAACACTGCCTTCCTGCTCCTAGGCCTTGGCCTTCTGAGTCAAGGCCTTTGCCTTGACTTCTGTCTCCCTTTTCCTGTCCCTGCATGTCCAGGCCCTCCCTTGCCCTGGGCCCTCTTCCCTGCACCTTCCTACCCCACCCTCTAGGAAGCCTTACCTGAGTCTCCGCTCCCTGATCTGAGCAGCTTGCTGGCACTTCTGCTTTGTATCATGGAGGCTTATAAGCATTGCTCATCTTTCCTGGAGTCTGGAGTTTGGTCACATCGTCTCCAGGGTGCCAGAGCCCACCACTGTGCTCAACTCGGCTGAATGAAGGAAGGGGCGGTTTCCCAGCTCTAGCTTTGTCCCAAGTAACAAGGTTGGAGAAAAGCAAAACGGTCCTGAATTCCACTCCCTGGCCTCTGCCAAAACCTGGATTCCTAGAGAAAGCACATTTCTTGGTTTCTCTTACAATCCCCAGTCGGGTGTAGGTGGAAGGGAAGCAGCACGCCCGTCCCCCACACAGATGCCATAAGTGTGCCCCCAAGGAGACATGTGCACAGACACCAAGATCCAAGCTCATGGGCACATCTGAACACCTGAGCACATGCCATGCATGGGCCCCTAGGGATACACGTATACACATGCCCTTACCCAGGCCCATGTCCACACATGAAACCATGCACACACATGTGCATGGGCCCCCAGAGTTGTACATGCACAGACAGTGAGGCCCAGGACTGTGGGCACACCTGCACCCATCCACACACACACAGGCACATTTATACAGGGCCCATGGACCAATATGCACCTGTGTACACACACATTTATGGGTGCCCGGGGTACGCATGCACAGACATCACAGTCCAGGCTCCTGGGCACTTGTGAGTCCATACAAACACAGATGTGCCTTCACGAACCCCCCCAGGGGACATGAGCACAGACGGCCAGGCCCAGGCCGATGGAAATAACTCCAGCCATGCCTACACACATGCCCAGGCCCAGGCTCTCAGCGGTACGTGCTTACTGACACCCAGGCCCAGCCCCATGTGTGCACCTGGTCAATCACACTGGCAAATGCACCGGCACCCGGGGTATACAAGCACAGACACTACACACACAAGCCTGGGCCAATGGGCTCCTCTGTACCTGTGCACTTACACACAGCCACGCATGTGCACCCTAGGGTACGCCCATACACACACAGACACAAACACTCAGGCTTGTGCCCATGGTAATAGGGGTTTGAACACGAAATCTCCTGCATAAGCACATCCCAGTGTGTGTACACTATTGCTATTCACAAGCACCCTGATCAGGGTACAGGCCCCCGTGTCCCTGCTGGGCTCATCTGCACCCTAGCATCTCCACAGGTGCACACTCGCACCTGTGTAATGCACGTACACACCTGCACCCAAACCAGCAAAGCCTGAATGCACATGCATGTACCACATATGTGTGCACGTGTGAACACTGTAAATGTGCACACACAGACATAAGCACACCAGGCACGCATGCAAATAATTTCACACATGCTGGAATGCACACTGTGCACACACACCTCCATGTGGGTGTGCACACCCAATCACCCTTGGAAGCTTTCAATCACCAACTCTGCCTGGCTGGTAATTGCTTTCAGCTCCTGCGTCTGGCAGAACCTTCTTGTGAGATGCGGTCTGTGATCTATGATCCACCCCAGCTTTCCCCAGCCCCTGCCACCTAGAGAGATTCAGACATTTGTCCCTAACCTTGGGCTGCCACCAAGCCTGAGACGACACCATTACAGCTACTCTCCCAAACCACGGCACCAGTGCCTCTGAACTGCATACGTGTTATGTGGGAGAACAGCCTGGCGTGAACCAGGTTTGGGTGGGGCTTTAGAAGGAGGCTTAGGGCGGTTCTGAAAACTCCCCAAACAATTCTTTTTAAAAAAATTTTTTTATTACCCCCAACAATTCTTACTCATCTTGCAGTGTGGCTGAGGAGGTCCTGTGGATACAGCCCCCAGAATCCGATCTGTGGGAGTGCTGTGGATTTCACCCTGCGTTTCTCTGGCTACACATCCCCTCTCTGAGCTTCAGAGCCCCGTTCAACTAGACAGGGAGACCGTGCTGAATTTTCGTTCTTTCACTTGAATGCCCGCTGTCCTCAGACATGGCCGAAATGAGTCTCCTGGAGTCAGATCTGAAACTGAGAGGCAAAGTATTCGTTTGCTCAATGTATTAGGGCTGCCATAACAAAATACCACTGACTGGGTGGCTTAAACAACAGACACATTTCCTCAAAGTTCTGGAGGCTGGAAGTCCAAGATCAAGGTGCCATTCGAGTTGGTTTCTGGTGAGGCATCTCTTCCTGGCTTGCAGATGGCCACCTTCTCACTGTGTCCTCACATGGCCTTTCCTTTGTGCACGTATGCATGGAAAGAGCTCGCTGGTGTCTCTTCCTCTTCTTATAAGACCCCCCAGTCCTATTGGATTAGGACCAACTCCTATGACCTCATTCCTCATTTAATTATGACCTCCTTAAAGCCCCCATCTTCAAAAACAGTCACATTGAGCGTTAGGCCTTCAACACATGAATCTGTAGGGGGACACAATTCAGGTCCTAACAGTCAACAAACAAAGCGCTACCTTGAGCTGTGGCAGGATGGCTACGGCTCCTCCTTTTCCTCAGATGCGTTCCTGAGACGTGTCTGTGCAGAAACCAGATGGAGAGGAGGAGTAACAACAGGCACGATCACAGCCCGTCCTGTAGCCATAGAATTCCTTACTGCTTGCAAAGTACTGCACTTAAAAAAAAGTCATATTTACTGAGGTATATTTTACATACAGTAAAATGTCTCCTTTGTAGCATACAGTTCTCTGAGGCTTGACAAACGAAACTAGTTGGTTAACTGCCACTAGTAGGAGAGAAGTTCTCTCACTTCAAAATAGTTCTTTGTGTGGCCACGCTGAAGTCAGCCCCTCCCTCCACCCCTAACCCCTCCCTGGCAACCACTGATCTGTGTGCTATCCCCCCAGTTTTGCTTTTTTCCAGAACGCCATATAGGTGGAATCGGACAGTATGTAGTCTTGTTATTCAGGCTCCTAGTGCATCTGAGGGTCATCTATGTTGGATGCATCAGTAGTTTGCTTTTCATTGCTGAGTAGTAAGTGAGGATGTATCAGTTTCTTTCTTTATTTGCCAGCAGTTGAAAGACACGTGGGTTGTTTCCAGGTTGGGGTGATTGCAAACAAAGCTGTTACGGATATTTGTGTATAGGTTTTTGTATAAACATAAGTTTTCATTTTCTTGGATAAATACCTATGAGTGGGATTGCTGGGTTGTGTGGTAGGTGTATGCTTCACTTTATAAGAAACTGCCAAACTGTTTTCCAAAGTAACTTAACCATTTAACATCCCTACCAGCACCATAGGAGAGTTTCAGCCTCATCAACACTTAGTATGGTCAGTCTTTTTAAGTTTCACCATTCTAATAAGTGTATAATGATATCTCATTGTGGTTTTAATTTGCATTTCTCTAATGATTAATGATGTTGAGCGTCTTGTCACATGTTTCTTTTTTTTTAAAATTCAAAGTTGGAGAATTCCCTGGTGGTCCAGTGGTTAGGGCTCTGCACTTCCACTGCAGGGAGCACGGGTTCAATCCCTGGTGGGGGAACTAAGATCCTACATGCTGTGCAGCATGGCCAATAAATAAAATAGGCTTTAAAAAAATTGAAAGTTGTTTCCTCTCCTAACCCATGAGCATCCATCCAGCTGCCTGTCAACTGTTAAGATGCATGACTGCCGTCATAAACGCCCATATATACCAGAGACTGACTGACCTTGACATCTTCAGGGTAACACATTTGCCTTTGCTTAAAACTTCTTGCTCCCTGCGTTGTAGCCAGTACCTCTCTTGACACCTTTATATAAAAGATCTCCAAAATTTGCACCCCAAGCAAGCCATCCATGGATAAAAAACGTGTACCCAGGATCAAAAAGTTGGCCCGGACAGGTCAAGGATTCAAGTCCACCCCTTCAACTTTCAGCTTAGTGCCTACATAGTGCTTAACTTCCTGCATAGTGCCTGTTTGCCCATGGATACAGCATTAAGCTTGTGCTTTAAGACCCCAGCAGCGGTTCTCATCCCTTTGGTACACAACTGTCCACCAGAAGCCATCAAAAGCCACATTGCATTCATGCCTGGCACCCATGCCAAGAGCTGTCTCGTACCTTCTAAAGACCTCACATGTTTATTTGCCATCTGTATTTCCTCTTTGGTGCAGTATCTGTTCAAATCTCTTGCCCATTTTTTAATTGGGTTGTTGGTTTTCTTATTATTGAATTGTGGGAATTCTTTATATATTCTGGATACTGGTCCTTTGTCAGGTAATGCATTTTGAAAATATTTTCTCCCAGCCTGTGGCTCATCCTTTCACTTTTGCATTATACATTTATATCTATTATTTTGATTCATTTATACTTTCAGCAAGTATTTATTAAGTGTGCCATGCACTGCTCTAGGTACTAAAAACACAGAAGAGAACACAACAGGCACAAACACCTGTCTTCAGGGACCTCCCATGCTCAGTATTATTCAATAGGCAATGGAAAACACTAAACTAACATGTTGGATATTCTACTTGTCCCCTCACCCCCGGCAATCCATTCTCCCTCCTTCCCCGTCCTGCCCTGTGTCCCCGTGTGGACTTCATCAGCCATGCTCTGCCCCACCTGGCTTCCAGCTGGGTTGGCCAATGAGAGACCCCGGTAGGTGACTGGACAACACAAGGACAGAGAAAGCCAGGTGTTCACTGGCTGGGGCTGGGTTCCAGCTTCTCCTGGGTTTCGGGAACACTGTTCCCTTTCCTGCCCCTTCAGGCCTAGGAATGGTGGCAGCACCCCTCTGATGCCAGTCCCTGGGTAGCTCAGCAACCTTACTGGTTTCCTGAACTCTCTGCACCTCTGTAATGGTCCCTTCATTCAGGTCTCTTCGAAATTCCACCTGTGTGTGCTTTGTGTCCCTCCACCCCCACTGCAGGGCCCTGGCTGACTCAACAAGTAGATATATAATATACTATTAGGATGTACTAAGTGCTATGAAGAAAAACAAAGCAGGATGCAGGGATACAGAGGTGCTATTTTGGATAGTCAGGGAAGGCTTCCTAAGGAGATGATCTTTAAGCAGAGAAAAGAAAACGAAGGGGGAAGCCATGAAACTGTGAACGATGTACATATCTTGGGACGAGTGTTCAAGCAGAGGGGAAACAGCAGGCGCATAGGCCCTGAAGTGGGAATAATGCTTTGGTGTGTTTGAGGAACATCAAGGAGGCTAGTGTGGTTGGAGAGAATAGGTGAGTAGAGATGCTGGAGAGATTGGCAGGGCAAGAATTATTATACTCATCTGCCAAAGGCGGAAACCCAGGGCCCAGGGAAAGGCAAGGCTGGCCTGAGGTCCCACAGTGAGGTCATCTTCATTCAATCCCCATGACTTCTCCCCAATATATCCTGTGTTTCTGGGGAACAGGAGGAGGGCTACCATATGCCCCAGAGAGAATGTACAGCCCCCTGGGGAGGCCTGTCAAGTGCTTATGGTCCTGGCTCCTGGGGCCCCTGCCCTCCATGGCTCAGCCTGATCTCTGGTCTGACTTAAGGACTCCAGTCTGTCCTCACAGCAGCCAGAGGGTCCTTTTACAACCCAAGTCAGCCCACGGCTCTGCTCAGACCCCTGCTCTGAGATCTCTCTCAGAAAAAAAGCCAAAGTCCTCCCCGTGGCCAGAGAGGCCCTACAGAACCAGGCCCCGTAACCTCTCCGACCTCACCTCCTGCCACTCGCGCCTCGCTCACTCTACTCCCGCTCCACTGGTCTCCTCACTCTACCTCAAATGTGCCAGGTATGCTCCTGCCTCAGGGCCTTTGCACAGGCTTTCCCCCTTTGTCTGGATTACTCTTTCTCTAGATGTAACCCCTCCTGGGGTCACACTGACTGGTGTATGGATCCTCCCAGGGTCACATAGCCTGGGGTGTGGCCACTCCTGGGATCAAACAGATGACGGTGTAGACATTCATGAGGTCACTAGATTTGGGTGTAAGCAATCCTGGGGTCACACTGATTGGGATGTGGACCTCCTGGGGTCACACACTCGGGTGTGGAGGCTCTAGGGGGTCACACAGCCTGGTGTGTGGTCACGCAGGATGGGGCGTGGCCACTCCTGAAGTCTCATGGGCTGGGATGTGTTCTCCTAGATTCCTACAGATTGGTGGGTGGACACTCCTGGAGTCACATGGACTATGATCTGGTACCTTCTCACACAGGCTCAACTTCGGGCACCATCAGAGTCACAAACTTTGGGGTGTGGACCACAGGCTGGGACAACGACATGACTGAGGACACATACACTGGGGAGCCACTGTAGTCAAAGGACTGTGGCGTGGACACTGCTGGAGTATCACAGGCAGGCGTGTCCATGCCCCAGTGTATGGAACACCAGGAGGACCCCCAGTCAGCCTGTGTTTATCCAGAAGGAGACCTCTGTAGTCATGCTGCTTGCCGTGTGCCCTCTGCTGGGATCACACCAACCGCAGCAGAGATGCCTCTCAGGACAGGCAGATGGGGGTGGACAGTGGTGTGATCACACCGAATTTGCTGTGGGCATTCCTCTAGTCACACTGAATGGGTCACAGACACTGGAGCGTGGAGACTCCTTTGGTCACACAGATGGGGGGTATCCTCCCCTGGGTCACCCAGACTGGTGTGTAGACCCACCAGCAGCCACAGGCATGGGACTTTCATACTCCTGTGGTCACCCTGATGGGAGCACACCCTCCTGAGGCCACAGGCACTGGGTACAGACACGCTGTGCCAGCAACTGTGGGGTCTGGACAATACTGGGTCACATACACTCGAGATTGGACATTGCTTCTGTCACAGGAACTTAGGTGTGGACATTCCTGGGCCACGGAGACTGGAGTGTGGACACCTCTGTGATCACACAGTTTGAGATGAGCACACTCACGGTGCCACTCAGACTGTGCTGTGGAACCTCCCAAAGTCACCCAGACTAAGCCGTTGCCACTTCTGGACTCTGACTGTGGGGTGGACACTCCTGGGGGTCACAAAGGCTGGGCTGTGGACATTTCTGTAGTCAAACATTGGGATGTGGACACAGCCAGGGTAAAACCCACCGGACTCATCTGGGGTCACAAAGACAAGGGGAGGACATGTTTGTGGTCACACGCACTCAAGTGTAGACACCCCTCTGCTCACCTTGTTTGGGATGTGGACGCTTGTGGCATCACGCAGACCGGAGTTCAGCTACTCCTAGGGTGACAGGGATGACGTAGTAAATGAGCCTGTGGGGCCACAGAGACTGAGGTGGGGACACTCCTCGCTCCCACACAGGGTAGAAAGCTCTGGAGTTGCAGGCTGGGGAGTGACACCCTGGTGGTCACAGAACCCAGAGCATAGAGACTTCACTGATCACACAGCCAAGGGTGTACCGTCCTAGGGACACGTGGACTGGGTGGTGGCCACTCCTGTGGTCACACAGAAAGCTGATCATCCTGGGGTCATGCAGACTATTGTGTAGACCCTTCTGGAGAAACACAGGCTGACTGTGGGTGCTCCTGGGGTTACATACACTGGGGTGTGGACACTCCTGGTGTTTCAAGCGCTGAGGAATGATCACTCCTAGGGGACACTGACTGGCAGGTGGAAAGGCAAGAGTGACAGACTGGGGTGTAAACAAACAATGCTTTCGCAACACAGACCAGGGGTGTGCTTCCCTCAGGACACACATTGGCGTCTGGAGACTCCTGGGGTCAGACAGAGGGGGGGGACATTTCTATGGTGACAAAACCTGACATATGACATTGGTGAGGTCACCCAGACTGGGACGTGGGCACTGCTGCTGACTGACATACTTTGCAGTGGGCACCCCTGTGGTCAAATAGACTGGAGTTTTTACAACACTGCGGTCAGAAGCTTTGGGATATGCACGCTTATGGGGTCACACAGACTATATTTTGATTACTCCAGGTGTCACACAGACTGGAGTGTATACCCTCCTGTGGTGACACAGACTACACTGCAGACACCCTTGGGGGGTGACAATGACTGAGGTGTGGTAACCCTGGGGGTTACAGCGATAGGGGAATGGACACCCATTGTTGTTACACAGTCTTAGCAATTGACAAACCTGCAGTCATCTGACCAGGGCGTGTACACTTTGGGGGTAACACAGGCTGTGTTGCGGAAAGCCTGGGGTCACAAAGGCTGGAGAATAAACATTCCTGTCATCACAGACTGGGGTGGAAACACTCCAGGAGTCACTCAGACTAAAGTAAGTACCCCACTGGGGACACACGGGCTGGGACGGATGTACCTCTGGTTACAAACTGACTTTGGTGTGGAAAATTCTGGGTTCACACTGAGGGGCGTGGACACTCCTGGAGTCGCAAGACTAGGGCCGCACAGGTGGAGAGTGGGCACTCCCGAGCTCAGACAGCAGGCCTAGGCCGGGTGGGCCCCTCCTCGGCCACACACTTGGGGGTGTGGACTCCACTGGTTTGCACAGACTGGGAATTAGACACTGCTCTGTCAGAGACTTTCGGTGTATACTTCTGACGTTACACAGATGGGGGTGGACACCAGGGACACACAGCCCGAGGTGAGTATGCCCACAGGGTCCCAAAGGCTGGTGTGTTTACGCTCCTGGGAATTGAGACGAGGATACTCCTGGGATTATACAAACTGGGCTGTCCACACTCCTGGGGCGTCACTGACTGTAGTGTGGACACTGCTGAATTTACATGGTGATGGGTGTGGACACACCACCTTTTGTGTGGATACTTCTGTTTTACATTCCTGGAGTCACACAGACTGGGGTGTGGACATTCCTGTGGTCATACTGACGTGGGTGATAAGACTCCTGGGTTAACAAGCTGTGGTGTGGGCCCCCTGGGGCTAGACTCAGTATGGACACTCCCAGGGTCTCAAAGTCAGGTACAGAAACACCTGGGGTCACAGACTGGGATGTCAGTAGTCCTGAGGTCAATGGATGGTGTGTGGACAAAGAACAGTGATTTTCTAAAGATAAGCGAGTAAGCTGCGGAAACCGGGTCTGCCCATGTAGCTGGTGTTTGTCAGCTCCTGTTTGCTAAAATATAGAAATTCAGGACTGCAGTCATGGCAGACTTTCTGATATTCCTTTAAGAGAGGGGTTCTTAACGTAAAAAATTTGTTCTGGGGAGTTCCCTGGTGGCCTAGTGGTTAGGATTCTGGGCTTTCACTGCCGTGGTCTGGGTTCAATCCCTGATCAGGGAACTGAGATCCCACAAGCCACGCAGCACAGCTAAAAAAAAAAAAAATTTGTCTGGGGAACCCTTTGGCATCTGATCTGATCAAGTCTGTGGACCCCTTCACAGAGTATTTTTGAAAGCATGCGTGTGCATGTGCATACACACACACACACACACACACACACACACACACACACATACACTCAAATACACAGGATTATGGAAACTAAATAAACAGCATGGAGGTTCCTCAAAAAATTAAATAGAACTACCATATGATCCAGTATTCCCCGTATCCCAAATATATACTTCTGGGTATATATCCAAAGGAGATGGAATCACTGCCTCAAAGAGCTATCTGCACCCCAATGTTCATTGCAGTATTATCCACAATAGCGAAGATGTGGAAACAACCTAGGGATCTGTTGACAGATGAATGAATAAAGAAAATGTGGTATATGCATATGATAGAATATTATTCAGCCATAAAAAAAGGAAACGCGCCATTTGTGACTACGTGGACAGACCTTGAGGGTATTATGCTAAATGAAATTAGTCAGAGAAACACAAATACTGTGTGATCTCACTTATATGTGGAATCTAAAAATGGGTGAAGGTGGTCAAAAGGTACAACACTTCTAGTTATAAATAAGTCCTGGGGATGTAATATACAGCATAGTGACTATACTTATCAATATTATATTGTATACTTGAAAGTTGCTAAGAGAGCAAATCTTAAAACTTCCCATCACAAGAAAAAAAAACTGTAACTATGTGAGGTGACAGATGTTAATTAAACCCATGGTAGTCATCTTGCAATATACACATATATCAAATCATTATGTTGTACACTTCCAACTTATACATTATATCAATTATATTTCAATAAAACTAGAAAAATAGTTACCATGTTAAAATGAAACAACATTGGGATGCTATATGAACTTTTTTTTATTAATTCATCAAATTTTAAGATCTTATTCAAAGTAGTGACCAATGTGAACAATATTTTAAGATGCCTGCAACGACTGTAACATAACATAAAAAAGTAACTGTGATTTGTATTGGTGGAAGTTGCAGGCACTGCTTTTACTACTGTGATTTGATGCCAGCATTCAGATCCGGGAGTATAGCTAAAATTTCACTTATATTAGTGAAAATAAAGATGTAATGTTTCCCTCCATCAAATCCATACATAACCCTGACTTCTACCCAGGTTAAGAACCCCCGCTCTCAGGGTAAATTCTGGACATAATCAGGACACGGCTGGAAAGATTTAGAGAAGAGGCAAGACCCCAGTCAAGAATCCCCTCTGCAGTGCAGACGGACATTCCGTGATGCTTCTTTCCTCGCTGTGTTCCTGGTGGTTGCTGCAGGTTCCCACTCGGAGCTTGTATGTTCAGGACCGGTTGATGAGATATTTGAAAACAAGTTCATCAACTCAAGTTCTGGTTTTCCTGACAGCAAACAGCTTCCGAGTCCTTATCAGATTGCCAGCTAACTAAAGGTCAAAGTAAAAGGAAGTTTTAAACCAAAATGTTTCCCCACTGTCTTCTACTATAATCACTGTTTGCTCAGCTACTAACATTTTTTTGAAGTTTTCCCCTTTACTTTCATTGTGAACCATAACACACAGAAAAATGCATAAAACATATAACGTTCATTCTCTTTGTTGTGTAGCTCTCCACTGCGAATAAACCAGGATTTAACGATCCATTCTACAGCTGATGGATATTTGGGCTGTATCTAGTCTGGGGGTACTACAAATAGTGCTGGCTAGGAACATTCTAGTACTCACTTCTTAGGAGTGGAACTGGCACACATGCAGCTTTAGCAGATAATGCCTCACAATTTTCCAGTGGCTACACCATTATATGCTGCCATGGGCGTCTTCAAGAGTTCCAATTGCTGCACATCCTTCCAGACGCTTAGTATTGTCAATCTTTTTAATTCTAGCCTGCATTTCCCTGATGAGCAGCTTTTCATGTGCTTACTGGCCATTCTCATATTTTCTTTTCCTTACTGATTTATAGCAGTTTTTTAAATATCAAGGATACTATATATAGGGATTATAAATCTCTCTTCCCATTGTGATTTGCCATTTCATTTTTTAAAAGATGTCTTTTTTACTTCTTATTTTAATGGAAGACTTGGTCTGAATAACCTGCAAAGCCACTGCCAGACAGGGATGTCCTCTGATGTGGTATCCTGAGGATGAGAAGCCCTCCAGCACTGATAGGTTTAGCCCAGACTGTTCCAGGCAAACTGGCTCCTCACTGCTCCCTCACATACCAGGCAAGGTTCCACCTCAGGGCCTTTGTATTTGCTATTTCCTCTCCCTGGAATGCTCTTCCCCTAGATAAACACACGATTCCCTCCTTCATCTTCTTCAGGTCTCTGCTCAAACATTACCTCAGTGAGACCTTCCATGATAACCTTTTTAAAAACTGCAAACTGCCATCCCCTAGAATTCTTGATCTCTTTACCCTGCTTTAAAAATTTCTTCATACCCCATATTACTTTTACATTTTATGTGTGTGTGTGTGTGTGTGTGTGTGTGTGTATACATATATAGAGAGATCAAGATAAATAGTTTGTGTATGTGTGGGTGGAAACTCCTGCATTTAGACTGTGTTATTGCTTATCACCTCTTTCCCAAACTAGAAGCTCTGAGGGCCAGGATATTTGCCTGTGTTGTTCCCCCTCTATCTTCAAACCTAGAACAATGCCCAGCACACAGCATGTGCTCAATAAATGTTTACCGAGTGCCTCAATATGTAAAATCCTTAAAGCAGTTCCTGGCACATAAGATCAGGTGTTTTAGTAAAGGTTTGCTGACTGAAATCTTACCAGTTGATGTAAAAGTTTCAAAGGTGAAATTTTACTCAGTTTTTTCTTAAAGGTGCCATTTACTCAAATTCTTAGACAAAAAGGCAAATTTACCTTAACATCTTAAGGCGAACGGTTCATTTCACTGTCTTCCACCTACCCAAGAAAAAAGAAGGGACTCAGATACTTGGTTAAGCTTTTCCGTTCACTGTACTTGGTTTTACCCATTGATTTTTATAGCTATTGGGAGGCAGGGAAGAGAAGTTTGTCCCAGAAACCATGTGATTTGGGGCAGAAGGAGGCACACGAGGAGGGGGTCACTGTGGGCACAGAGAAAGGGCATTAAGGGCTCTGGGCCCATGTTTCCAGACCTCAGAGGCCAGCAGGGTGTGGCGCTGTGGGGCGGCCAGGGACTGGGGCAACGTGTCCACTGTGCTGATGGGGCAGTCCTGGGGGCGGACCTCCTTGGCCAGCCGCCCCTTCTTCTTCAAGGTGCAGGCCTCCTGGTACGGTGGTGAGATGGGGGGCTGCGTGGGCGGAGTATACTTGTATTCTGAGCCGTCCTCTAGCTGCAGGGACACATGTCGGCAGGGGGTGGTGAGGACCTGGGAACCTAGGACAGCACCCCCCATCCACCCACTGTTGGCTGGGCGCTTACATCCAGTGGGTAACTGCGGTCCGAATCATAGGCGCTCAGGTCCCCACAGGTCACAAATGGTACAATGATGCGGGTGGGACCATCTAATTGGTTGAAATCTGGATCTGACAAGCAGGGAGAGATGAGGCAGGACAGGGCTGGGGTGTCTGGGACCAGTCGTGACTCAGGCTGCACCCAGGATGGGTACCGAGGCCTCCCCAATGTATCCACCAGCTACTCTTGCCCTCCTTTATCAGAAATCCTTCATTTGGTTCAGATCACTTCCTCAGGGAAGCCCTCCATGATCACCTGTTCTAAAACACACCACCCCCCGCAACCCACTTTTCTCCGATTGCACTTATGCCCACCTGCCATATACTGTCTGGACTTTGTCTCACTCAAGTGTGCCTGCCACAAGAGCCGCTCTGTGCTTTTTCCCTCTAGGGGCCAGTCTGAAGGCCCTCACAGGATGAAATTCCCACACAGGGGTGGGGTTTCCACCTGGGGCGTGACTGAGTCTTCTTAGTCTAGAATCTCCGCAAGCAAGTGGAGTCTCCCTTGGGGTAGGACGCAGGATCCTCCCAAGACAGAATTTTCACCAGGTCCAAGAGTTACCACTAGGCCACTGGGCTAAAGATCCTCCTGGAACAAAATATCCATACAGGGGTGGAATTTCCAGAGGGTGGGGCTGAGGATCCTTTTGGGACAGAATTCCCCTAAGGGGCAGAGTTTCCACCAGGGGGTGGGGCTGAGGGCCCTCCTGGAACATAAACTCCATTGGTGGACAGACTCTCCCCAGGGATGGGGCCCAGGGCTCTGGCTCTCACCGTAAGAGTGGTCCAGCAGGGGTTTGGTCAGGTCCGGCAGGAAGCCCTCAGGGGGGTCATAACCCTTACAGACAGCAAAGGCCTCTGTGGGGATAAGGTAGAGTGAGGGGCGACTGCCACCACCACCCTGTGCGGATGGGTCCCTGAGATGCGCACCCCCCAGCCTGGCCCCTCCACCCCACTGACCAATGCTGGAGTTCCGGCTGCTCTTGGGCTTGGCACAGAGCACGGTGGAGAAGAAGACACGCAGCTGACTGTAGATCAGTGTCACATCCCGGCCTCGGAAGATCTGCAGGGTGGGGAGGCAGAGATGGAGGCATGAAGATGACCTTTGGAGACCCCTCTCTACCCCCTACCAGGTTCCCCGAGCCTTACCTTGGCCACAAAGCAGCCCCCTGGCTTCAAGACATGTGTAGCAATGTTCAGAGCCTATAGGCAGGACAGATGGCTAAGGGTGAGGTGGAGACAGCCAGGAGGGGGCCAAACCGAGGCAGGGGCAGCCAGGGTTACTCACGGCTAGGAGGAGCTGGGCCTGCATATACTCATCAACATCATGGAGGCCGGTTACTGCAGCAAGAGAATAGTGTTAGGGGGCCATCCAGTCTAGCTATGCTCCCATTCTAACCTCCCAGAGGTTAGAGCACTAAAAACATTTCCTAGGCTCTCTTACTGCTAAGGTTCTGCATGCAAATACTATCTGCCAACTAGATGCGTACTCTGAGCTCCTAACCCTTAGGCACTCATTTTCATTCTCAAAACAACCTCAGGCGCGAATACTGTTATCATCATTTCTATCTCCAGTCCAGACTGTTCCTCTTAACTCCAGACTCAGATCAGAATGAACATCTCAGACTCAATACATCCAAAAACAAACTCCCGATCTCCCTGCCCAAACCTGCTCCTCCCATCATCTTTCCCATCTCATCTGATCCTTCCAGTTGTTCAAGCCAAAAACCTTCGAGTTACCTTTGACACACACCCACCCACCACTCTCTCCTCACACCCACATTTAAGCCATTAGCAAATCTTCTCAACTCCACCTGGACGACTGCAGCGGCCTCCCCTCCCCAGGTCTCACCCCTCACACTGCTCACAGCAGCCAGAGGGATCCTGTCACAACCCAAGTCAGGCACGGCCCTCCTCTGCTCACAACCCTCTCATGGTTTTCCCCACGCTCTCATCTCAGTGAAGAAGCCAAAGTCACCACTGTGGCCCAGAAAGATCCACACAAGGATCTGTTCTCACCTCCTACAACTCTCCTGCTCACTCACTCCAATCCAGCCACACTGATCTCGCTATTCCTCACACATGCCAAGCACCCTCCTACCTCAGGGCCTTTACATAGGCCAATTCCTTTACCTGGATTGTTCTTCCTCCAGACGTGCCCCTGGCCCATTCCCATGACTCCTTTAGGTTTTTGTGCTAAAGCCAATGAGGCCTTCCAAGCTTTATTTAAAATTCCTACAGGTACTCCCCTCTTCCCTCTCCTTTTCATTGACATCCCCATGGTACCTATCACCTTTTGACAGGCTACATAGCTCAATCACTTGTTTCTCTTCTGTCTGCTCCCACTAGAACACCAGCTCTATAAGGTCAGAGATTAGTAGAATTTTATTCACAAATATTTTCCCAACATGTACAACAGTGCCTGA
Source organism: Balaenoptera borealis (assembly GCF_965194805.1). Lineage (NCBI taxonomy): Eukaryota > Metazoa > Chordata > Mammalia > Artiodactyla > Balaenopteridae > Balaenoptera > Balaenoptera borealis. The sequence continues at coordinate 42,793,077 of NC_138881.1, read as the reverse complement.
CACAAAACAGGTGCTCAGTAAATGTGCTGAATGGATGGATGGCTAACTGACTGAAAAAAAAAAAGAAAAAGAGTGAACACTAAGATGGAATTGGACAGTTGCAGAGAGGTGAGCAATAAGAAGATGAAAGGGTGGACAAAACCCAAATGGTAGAGTATGGGGAGGGAGAAGACAGAGGCAGAGAATAGGAAACAGAAGTAGGGAGAAGTTGCTAGACGTAGGAACAGCTGACAGTGGAGAGGAGAGGCAGTAAAAGAAGCCAACAGAGGCGGGACATACAGAGAAGGACACACATAGGGCCCCCGCCTGGCCCCCCAATCCCTGCTGTTTACCATCAGGAGCCCCGTCGCACACCACTAGGTCGGCGGGGCAGCCCTCAAAGTGCTGGATGATCTCCTTGGCAGTGGACAGCTATGGAAGAGAGGGAGGATGAGTGGCCCCAAGGCACCCCCTCCACAGCCCTCTAACCCCACCTGCCCTTGGCCCTGGCCCGCAGCCCCTGGGTCAGCCAAATTCTCAGGCTTTGCCTAAGACCAGGCTCCATCTCTGGGATCATTTTTTGCTGTCTCCCTGTGATGACGACAGGCTGGCTCTGTTTCTCTGCTGTTACACTCTCTTGGGTTCTCTCGGTTACTCTATCTCTGTCTGTCTTTCTCAGTCTGTTTGTCTTTCTCTTTCTCTCTTCCACTTGCCGTAGCCCCCAGGTTGGGGGGCCTTTGCCAAGGATACACCCCAACACCCCAAGCCATGCTCTCACCTGGGTGATATCCCCCTGGATCTGTAACACACCTGGTAGTGGAGCCATAGCCTGAAGATCCACGGCCACGACGTGGCCGGACCCCTGGCCCCTGTGGACAACACGGTCCATGTCAGCCCAGTTATCACTCCTGGTCCACCCTCCATCTAACCTGCCCTCCCACCCTCCCATCTGGGACTCCACACTCACCCAATCTTCTGGCTCAGCACCTGGCTCCAGCTGCCCGGGGCCGCACACAGGTCAACTGCCCGCGTCACACCTGAGCACACACAGGAAGGTGTAGTGGTCAGCTGCACCCACCTCTCCAACCTGGGACCCTGCAAAGTTCACCCCTTTCCCCTGGGCAGCACTCGTATCTGTCTGCTGCCTAGATGCCCAGCTCCTTTCGCGTACCTGCCCATCTTCCTGCCTGGCCCCTGCCCCATAGACCCTCCAAGTCAGCCCACCTACCACAGGGAGCTCTGTAGACCTAGCCCACTTGTCTATTCCCTTCGCCCACGCCATCCCCCAGTGACTCGCCCGCCAAGTGGGGACCTTGGAAGAGTTGGAATTCCTCGTCAAGTTGTAGCAGCTTGAAGGCACTGCGGGCACGCCAGCCATTCTCCTTGGCTAGGCGGTAGTAGACATCCCGCTTGTCCTTTGACGTCCGTCCCATCTCACACACTGTTTGCCCAGGGACCTGCCAACAGCAAGCTGACGCCGCCCTATATCAGTAAGTGGGCCATCACCTACCTCTGCAGGGCAGCGAGAACCACAAAAACTAAACCGGGCTCATCTGACCCGTGTGACAGCTCACTCAACAGGTGGGAAGGCTGGAGCCCAGTCACTAACCCCAATGACCTCACTGAGCCTGAAGGACCCCGCCACTGAGCTCTCAGGCTCCATCACTAACCCCACAGATCTCCCCCAAAGAGCCCACAAACCCAACCCTTATCTCATAGATGACCTATTACTGACCCTGTCCACCTCCCACTCACACACCACATATTAAACCCCACTATCAACCCTTCTCTGCCCACCTTATCCCCAATAACATCTCACTGTCTTCCCAGCTCTCCTCATTGCCCCTAGAGTCATACAGCCCTACTAGCCCCCCATTAATCCCTTGCTTTCACCCCATTATCCTCATACTACCTCACTGCACTCCCCACCTCCTTCATCTCTCTCCCCTGAAGAGATTAGGCCCCCAATAATTCCTTTATTACTACATCTTTATCACCACCCCCCCATTAATGCCTGGAGAATCATGGCCTATTAGTCCCCCATCGAGCTCTCAATTACTATGATTTATCAGTCCCCATTAACCTGGCCCTCCAACTGATCCTTCATAGATCACACCACTAGCCCCCCTGTAACCCTTCCCTACCACACATTCATGTTAATCCCTGATAATCATACATCAGTTCCACAGTCTCCCCTCACTGCCCACCTTTCTCCCCACCCAACAATCACTTGATGATCACACCCAACAGCTTACTATTACCCCCTCTTTGCTCACTCTGCTCCTATTAATTCTTCAATGATCATACCATCATCACCCACTAAAATCTTTTGATTACAACACCCCTTCAGCCTCTCATTCTCTCTTCTTTGATCACTACTCCCATTAGTTCCTTGATCATGACTTTTACCGGCCTCTATTATTCCCTCCACAGCCGCACCATTATCCTTTCAATCACTATGCCCCACCACTCTTTATTAACCCGTTGAATATCATACCTCCATCAGTCCCTCAAGGATCACACTCCTACCTGCCTCCCATTATCTTCTAGTTGCCCACTCTACCATCCCCTCATTAATTAACGAACACATCCCACTGGCCCCCTTGAACACATCGACTAAAACACGCCTTTTAGCCCTCACTGATTCCCCAATAACACTCCCACCAGACCTCTATTACACCCACGCAGCCCACCAAACCTCCACACCCACCCATTAACAGCCCTCTGGCTACACCGCCGGTCCCTCCTCATCATTACCTGAAAGCCCAAGTCCCCACTGGGACCACAAGACCGGCTCCGCCGGTATCTGGACCTCTGCGCCCCCCGCCCACCCCCAGACCATCCCGCATGAGTGGGCCCCTTCTCCAGACAAACCTTGGGTCTGGAGCCTACCTGGTGCCAGCTGCCCGGACTACGCAGCTGCAGCGCCGAGGGCGAACTTGCCTCCTTCCCTCACCGGCGGGACAGCGCAGGCATGCCTCAACCGTCTTGGCCGGGACCCAAGTCCTCCGCGCCCCAGGGCCTACCTTAAACTTTCGGAGTGGGGAGAAGCGGAACGAAGGAGGCCGGTCCTCAAGCAGCCCGAGCCTCGGCGAGAGCGCAAACCGGTGAGAAGTCGTAGGGCTTCAGTTTGTATTCTTAGTTGATCCGAATGTCTGTCGCGCATGCCTAAGGGCGACCGGAGCGTGGAAAGCCTGTCATCGTGGGACGCGGTGACTCGCGCGAAGCGGGGACCCGACCTGATCGTACCACGTGAGTTCCGGCATCTCGCGCCGACGTAGCCGGTCGGGCGAACTGCCGTTCCCAGCATGCAACGGGCGCGAGTAAAGCCGCCGAAGTCGCGCAAGGCATGGCCGAAACGTCGCGAGGCACGAGAACTGACTTTGTTCTTTTGTTACAAGGCGAAAATCGACGTACTCTCCGCCCCTCCCTTCTTGTACAATAGTATTCCTTGAGCCTGTGGACTACATTTCCCAAGATACAACGCGCACGGCGGCACGTATTTATTTTTCGCGCGCCGCGAAGTGCAATTACCTCTGGCGTAGCGAATTTGAGAGGAAGGAGAGTGCGTTAATTAAGTGCGCGAGCGCGCAGAAGCTGCTCGGCTGCAATTTCAAATCCCACTTCTGCTAATTGATAGCGCCTTCTGACTGTTACCGTCTCAAAACTGCGGTTTCTTCTTCTGTAAAATGGGGGTAACAAGTAGTACAGACTCCACAGAGAGAGTCATTGGCAGGATTAAATAGGTGTAGTTCCGCACACTGTCTGTAATTCTGTGTTCTTCAAACACTTTTAACTCGGACCTAGAAAAAAAGACTGCATCTCGACCCAGTGCACAAGCAAATATAGTAATGGAAACATTTATTATAGCGTTTACCATGTGCCAGGCACTCTTCTGAGTGCTCTCAGTGGTGTGCTGGTAAATGGTTAACAATCAGCTCTTTAGGTGGAGAGGGAGAGGAAGCCCTGATTTCTAACATTTGCCAGTTTCCATGGTTTACATACTATCATCTTGTCAGATTTCAACTTACCAAGGTGTAGTCACGGAACACAGAGTCTGGAAGAGATGCACTAGTGCACCATTGTGTATTATTTCTACAGTACAATTAAACTAGGGATGAATGATCTCAGGAGCATAGAAATAATGAAATGTAGTAAAATAATAATTAAGAAGTGATGAGTTTTGAGTATTTATCACCTTTTAAAATCTAATTTAGTTAATTATAAGTTTACATAATTTCATTTTTAATAATAGCTGTGTTTTCCCCAGTTTACAGATGAGGAAAAGGAGACAAAGGAGAATATATATATATATATTAGATGTGTAAACATATGTCATTTACTGCATATGTGATGATATAGAAATATATAGTGATGTCTAATATTTACTAGTATGTAAATTATATATTAGCAAATAAATATAATAAATATAAATATGTCATTATGTGGAAATATATAATATATATTTATGCTTTTTGTATAGTTTATGTATAAAATATACATATCTGATATAAATGTATATGCTGATATATATATATATAAATCTGCTAGTATCTATATATATCTACTTACTAAAGTACTAAATGTAAATATACTATTAAGTATATAAATATGTTATGTCAGGTGGTGATAAAAGCTATGAAGGATAATAAAGGAGGGTGAAAGGATTGGAGAGTAACAGGCGTTGAATTGCTATTTTAGACAGTGTGGTCAGGGAAGGCTTTCTGACGAGGTGACATTTGAGCTGAGACCTGAAGGGGGGCACACCCTAGGAATGTTTGGAGGAAGAGCATTCCAGGCAGAGGGAACACCAAGTGCAAAGACCCTGAAGTGGGAATGAGCTTGGCGAGTATTCAAACAACTGAACGATAGATTCATCATTCCTTAGAAATGTGAGCTTCGCTAGGCAGGGGTTTCTGTTGTTTTGTTCACTGCTGCCTCCCTGGCGCCTAGAGTAGGGCCCGGCACACAGGTGGTGTTCAATAGATGTTTGCTGAATTCACCCTTTTGTTGCTTTGTTCCTTCACTCTTTCCGTAGTGGTGTGCTCTGCATTTATGTGGGGCCCTGGGAGGAGGTGTAGACAGCCGCGCAGAGACCCTGGAGAGCCAGGGAGGAAGCCAGAGCTTGTCAGCGGAGTTCAAGGGCATTGTGGGGGGCGGTGGGAACATGGCTTCCCTGCAGGGGTGAGCAAGTGTGAGGAAGCAAGGGTTCAAGCCACCAGGCGCTGCCCCACAGAGAGGAGGGGGTGCCAGGCATTGGGGGCCCATGTTCACCCTGTGGGACGCTTCCTGTTTTCTTGCCTCTCACAAAGAGGATGTTTAATTTTTTGCAAAGAAACTTGCTTCCTCCAGCAGGGCTGGGGGGGATTGGGGGACAGGAGCCAGGCTCTGAACTCCCCAGGCTCTTCCCGAAGTGGGGTGTCCGCCTGCAGCTCCCACCCAGCACCCCACTGAGTGTAAAGGTGTCCTCCCCTCAGCCTCCTGAAAAGGTCAAGGAGAGGGGAGCTGCCAGGCCGGCCCTGTGCCGGAGGGCATCTTACCACGTGAAGGAAAGACGGGGGTGGTCCAGGCGCAGGGGACCAGACAGTGACTCAAAAAGCCTTGCAGTCCAGGGGCTGCTTTGAGGGACGGAAGAGTTATCCGTGGGGAGCCTGCATGAAAGGAGAGATTAGAATCCAAACCCAGCTCAGTGGGGGGATGCCTTCACTGGCAGAGAAGAGTTCATTAATTCCTTTCACAAAGATGTTATTGAGCGATTACTGTATGTCAAGCATTGTTCTTAGTGCTTTACCTGTATTCATTCATTCAATCTTCCCCATGGCCCTGAGTTAGGCAGTAGTAAGCCCTGCGGGAAGCTGAAACAGTGAGGTTTCGAAACTTGCTCCTGGCCGCACAGCTCCTAAGTGGCAGAGCTGGGAAAGCTCGCGCTGTTAACTGCTTTGCTCCGTGGCTCCCTCCCTTGAAGACTGCTGAGTAGTGTTTTAATGAAAAGCAGAGGTCTGCTTAGAAGAACTGACAAGATCCTAAACTGACTTTTAATAGATTCGATAGGAATCCCAAATGTCCCACGAGGGTCTGCTTTAATGAACCAACAAAAGCCTTAAATGACCCTGAGAAAGGGCCCTACTTTGATGAACGAACAAAGCGTTCTTATCCCTGGCACGGCCTCAAGGCCTCGGTCAAGCTTAAAGACATCTGTTCCTTCTAAAGCAGGCTGCCTCTGCAGCCAGATTTCACTTTCCCTTTGTTTTTCCTCCTACCAGCATATGTGGAACACCTGCTATTTCCAATGCCCTGAAACTTAGCTGAGCTATGGGGTGCAGAGCTGGATGAAGGTTTGCCCCTCCCCTAGAAGAGTTCACTCGGCAGAAATAAAAATAATGATGATAATATGACACTTGATAAGTAGCATTCATTGACCTCCAGCTGTGTGCCCAGGTGGCCTTGTGCTGGGCAACGCGGGAGGGCAGGGCTGGCCCTTGGAGGGGAAGACAATGATCAGAGGAAGCTGCTGCTGGGAGGTGGTGGGTGAGGGCATCTGTTTTTTGTTGAAGTTTCACTAGTTCTTTGGATGGGACACTTCAAACTTTTCTTGAAATCTAGACACCTGCCTAGCCAGTCCCCGTCCCTCCGCCCCTTAGTCATTTGGGCCAAGGCCTCTGCTGACAGGTGTCTCTTTCCCTGGCTGGCCTGGAGCACAGATGTTTAATGGCTCTCAGGGGGGAAGAGGAGAGAGATGAGAGATCACGGAGTAGGCCGGGATAGACGGGGGAGTGGTGTGTGTGCGTGTGCGTGTGTGTGTGTGTGCTCCCGTCGGCTTGCGCCCGCGCGCCTGTGTATGAATACCCTGAGGGTATCTCAGCTACCTGTACATGTTCCCAGCAACAAACACACGTATGTGAGTTCCACGTGTGTCTTACTATGTTACTTGCCTGGTTGTGTCTTATGTCTGTCGCTGCCTATCCAACTCGTGTGTTTCCTTTTTGACAACTGTGTGTTGGTCCCATCTGCTTGCACAATTCATCTACATGGGGCTGTGTGTGTGTGTTCCCTGGGTGCTTATGTGTCTCCTTTGTAATGCTCGTGGGTGAGAAGTGTGTTAATCTGTCTCTCCTCTGTGTGTGTGTCTCCGATGTCTGTGTGTCTTTCTTCTCTGGCACCATGTTTGCATCTCTCCTTGGTGAGTGGCTATAGGTGTGTGCTCCCTAAGGGCATTTCTTTTGGTGGCAGTGTATGTTCCCTTGTTTCCTCTTCATGCAGCTTTAGGTGTATTTTCTGCATTTCGTCTTTGTAATGATAGTAAGTGTACTCTCTGCATCCCTGTTTTTCCAGTTTGTGCGCCTATATATGCTTTCCCTGTGCATGTCTTCCCTGACTTGATTTGTGTGAATAGCTGTGTATACACGGCTGTGTGCACCTGTCTGCTTGAATGCAGTTGTGCATGTGTCTGTAACTGCGGCTTCTCTGTCTGTACAATCGTGTCTGCCTGCGGGTGCCTCTCTCTCTGTGACCAGAGCTGTATGTGGTCACAAGTTCATACACAAATTCACATGCACAGAGGTATCATGATAGAGGCTGAACCTGGACGTTGGCCTCCAGGGCCATCTGAACCTGGAATCGTGTGTGTGGGAGATGCTGGGCCTGTGTATGATGTTGTCGGCTCTGTGGAATCATATTTGTCTGTGTGCTCTGGCTCTGTGTGTGGCTGTGAGTCTGTGTGTGATTTGCCTGTTGGTTCTCTTTGGTGTGGCTGTGAGTCCGTGGGTGATGATGTCTGTGAGTCTGTAGTGGCTGTAAAGCAGTGTGAGCCTATCCTTGCATCCGTCTGTGATCTCTGTGTGCGGCTCAGTGGGTGATGATACTTATAAGACTAAGTCACCCTGTGTGGCTATACGTGGCTGTCCCATGGCCTGGGCTCTCCGTGTGCCGTCTGCGCGTGTTCGTATTGGTCAGCCTGTATTCTCTGTGTGTGGCTGGGAGTCTGCATGCGAGTTTGTACCTCTGTGGGTGATGGCGAGCCCGCCTCCATCTCTAAGCCCCTGGATGGGGCTGCGATCTCTGAGCGTGCGGGAGTCTCTCTCCTGCTGTGCGGAAGTGAACGCCCCATCCCACCCTCCTCCCACTGCGAGTGGGGTGGGAGCCTCCAGGCTAGCTTTGAAGTCCCAGCCAGCCCCTGGCCTTTCCGGGAATTCTGTGCTCCCTGTGGGGGGCGGGCAGGTGGGTGGAGGGGCCGGGACAGAGGCCTCTTGTCCACCTGGGCCTCAAACAGCCCAGTTGAGTTGGGCCTGGACCCCATGTCCACCCCGCCTGACTTCCTGCAGGAGACGCAGACATGCCTGTCACATGCCCGAATGGAGTCAACTGACAGACCCCTATTTAAGAGAGACAGGCAGACAGACAGTGGGGCTCCTCCGTTAGGGTGTGGACAGGCTCCACCCAGTGCCTAGGCTGGGGTCCAGGACTTCAGGGTGTGCCTAGTTTGCAGACAGTGTGTATCCACACTCCCCGCCCAACTACAAGTGCCCTCCCTGCCTCCCTCTGGGGACCCCCCCCCAAGATCTAGGGTCCTCTCTCGGCTGGGCTGTCTGTCTGAGGTCAGCCTCTGGTGGCCTGGCCGTGCCTCTCCCTGCACCTGTCCCACTGCTGTCCCCAGGTCTGTCTGCTCCTCTGCCTGAATCTGACTTTCTCTGCCTGTTGCCACCTGCCCCTCCGTGTGTCTCTCTGCCTCAGCCACTTGCTCTGTCCCTTTGAACCAGTGTGTCTGTTCCTAACCTCTGTTTGGGGATGTGTCTGGCGGTGTCCACCTGTCCATCTGCATTCATCCAGGAGCTTGCGAGAGTCTCTCCTTGCCCACCGTTTCTGAGTCTCTTTCTTCGCTGACTGCCCCTCTGCCTGTCTACCACTCCCTCACACTCTGTCTTTCTGTCCCCTCCTGTTGTCTGTCCTTGTGCTGTTTCTTCTGCCTGCCTGTCTCTATTTGGGATTGTTTCTCTTCCTATCTCTGTCTCTCCTCCTGCCATCCATCCCATCCCACTGTATGTCTGACCCCTGAGTCAGTTCTGTCTGTCTGTCCCTCTCTCTAGGAGTGGATCTACTCCCTTGATCTTTCAGCCCATCTCCCTCACCTCCCCCGAAACCTCTGTTTCCCTCCATGTGGGTTCAGATGAAGGGAGGCACACCCCCGCCACGACTTCCCCCTGCCCAGAACCAGAAGAGGGAAACTGAATTAAAGTTAAAACTTTACAGGAAAAAAAATCCGCCTGCCAGATGGGGCCCGGGCAGTGCTGATTAGCCGCCGAGCAAGCCCGGCGGAGTTGATTGGTCAGAGGGCAGGCGAAGGCAGGGTCTGGCTGAGCGGGAGCCCTGCCGCCCGGCGGGGTCCCAGAGCCCTAGTTCTGAGTTGCTGCCGCTTCAAGAGCTGAGAGGAGCAGGGAGGTGAGGAGGGGGTGCTGGCCATCGAGGGGGGCTCCTGAGTCCCCGAGGCACGAATGGGGGTCCTGGGAGAGGGCTCAGGGGTTCCCTGGAGGCATTTTTAGCACTAGTACAGAATTGAATGGGAGGGGGAATCCTTTTGGTACCCTGATCCCAGGAAATGAATTCAGGAGTGGGTGGGAGGCTCCAGAGGGTGCTCATGGCTGACGATGGGGCTCCTTGAGAGCCTTCCCTGACCCAGGAAGGGGATTCAGGGCTTGGGTAGGGGGTTTCCTGGAGGGAGTTTTAGTCATGATGGGGACCTTGAATGGGGGTTTCTGAGATACGGCATTCCCAGGAAGTGAGTTCAGGGCTGGGGGCTTCTTCAGAGACACTCCATCCAGAAGAGGGAGGCTCCAGGCTTGCGTGGGGATTGCAGAGACACCCCACCCCAGGAAACACATCAGGCCCTGGGAGGGGGCTTTTGATGATTGTCTCAGAGACAGCTTCTCTTCAGGAGGGGAAATTAGGGCTTGGCCATGTTCCTGAGACACCCCAAGCCCAGAAAGGATCTCAAGTCTGGAAGTGTCTCTAAAGTGACTTCTACTGGAATAGGAGTGTTTAAGACTTGACAAGGGTCCCAGAAAATACCTCTCTAGTCCCTAGAAGGGGGATTAAATGAGGGTCCCTGGGTCACTTCTATCCCTGGAGGGGGGTTCAGTTTGGAGAATTGCTTTTGGCCTCTAGTGAGAATATTCAGAGTTGTGGCAGAGAGCAGTTTGCCGCGTCCAGGGGGTGGGGGGCTGGGGTCGCTGAGCCCGCCTCCCATCCTCAGCCCCTCCAACAGGTTGCATCAGCTCTGGGCTCAGGCTGGCGGCCCAGGCGGGGAGGAGGGGGGTAGGGGGCGTTAGGAGGGGTGGGGCAGTCAGGCGGACACGTGTCCCTGTAAGGAGTGAGAGGCATGACCACGCGGTGAGGGTGGAGGGAAGAGGGGGGTGCGCGGGGGACCGGGGAAGGGAAGAGACAGACAGCAAGAGAGAGTGAGTCTGGGGTCTGGGAGGAGAGGCTATCCCAGCTCCAAATGGCCATCTCATCTGCTGAGGGGTCGGTATCTCTCTCTTTCTGTCTCTGTCTCTACCCCTCTATCTCTTGCTGCCCTCTTTTTCTCCATGTCTCAGTGAGTAACTGTTGGCGTCTCTCCCCTGAGTCCCTCTCTCTCTCTCTCTCATCTCTTTCTTTGTCGGCCTCTCCCTCTTGTCTCCAATTATCTCCACTTATCTCCCTGTCTCTCTAATCCCTCTGTTCCTGTTCCCCTCACCTCATCTTTGTGTCTCTGTTTCTATATCTGTCTGTCCGTCGCTATCGGACCCCCCCGACCCCCTTCATCTAGTTCTCCCCACTTTGTAAGTCCCCCTGCTCCATCTCTGAGCCCCCCACCCCATTTCTCTGCCCACAGGATGGAACTGCAGGATCCAAAGATGAACGGAGCCCTCCCTGGGGGTGCTGTGGAGTGAGTCGGGGACCCAAGGGGTTGAGGTCAGGGATCAGAATTACCTTCTCATCAGCCTCAATTTCCCTGCCTATTCTAGCTACAGGCAGGAGCACGAGGGCTTCCTGCCCAGCCATAGTCCTTCTCCTGGGAGGAAGCCAGCCCAGTTCATGGATGTGAGTGACCCCACAGGATCTGTCCCAGCTGCACCTTGCCCAGCTCAGCCCCTCCCCTACTGCTCCCTCTTCCCGGTTATTCCCTTCAGCTGTTTTGCCTCTGGTCGCTGCCCCACCCTTCCCTGTTCCTCTCCACTTCCAGCTGCTCCCCTCTAAAATCTCACCTAGCCTTTCCCTTCCCAGCTCTCCTCGTCTTCAAATCTTTTTCCTTCCTCTGATGGCCCTTCCTGGGCTTCTCCTCTGCCCCAGTCACTTCTTCCCTAGTCTTTCCCAGGCCCCGGCACTGGTCTCCTTCCCTGGTCCCCCTCCCCATGTGTGCCCGGGCCTTGCCCCTTACCCGCAGTTCGAGGGGAAGACATCGTTTGGAATGTCAGTGTTCAACCTCAGCAACGCCATCATGGGCAGCGGCATCCTGGGGCTGGCCTATGCCATGGCCCACACAGGGGTCCTCTTCTTCTTGTGAGTCCTAGGCAGTCTGGGGTGGGGGAGGGGTGTGGTGGGCAGGCGGGAGGCCTGGGGGCCAAGTCCAAGCAGTGCCATCTGCCACAGGGCCCTGCTGCTCTGCATCGCTCTTCTGTCTTCGTACTCCATCCATCTCCTGCTGACCTGTGCTGGTGTTGTAGGTGAGACCCAGAGCTCAGCCTAGACCTTGGACCCCAGATCCTGGATCCAGGACCCCAGACACCACGCTCAGCTCTCTGGGCTCCAGACCTCAGAGGGCACCCTGGCCCTCAGACCTCATCTGGGCTCCCAGATTCCCAGCTCCCAATCCGCAACCCTCAGCCCTCAGTCTGGCCATCAAACCAGACCCCCTACCCCAGACCACTCCACTCCACTTCTAGCCCCCACCCCTCAGTCTCCAGCACACGTATCCATGGAAGCCAGCCCCGCAACCCTGAGACTGCCGGTCCTCAGCCCCCAGCTCTCAGACTTCACTCCTGCCATGCCTCAGTCCATATCCTGCCCCAAGACCCCAACTACCCACATCCGGCCCCCAACCTTCTCCCTGGTCACAGATCCACCTACCAGAGTCCAACCCCAACTGCTTAGCCCTCACCTCCAGCTCCCAGCAATGAGGCCCAATTAGCCCAAGCCCCAGCTCCCCAGCTCCCAGACTCTCTGGCCTCCAACTCACCCCTGGCCTGGCCTCCTCGACCCACAACCTGTTCCTTTCTGGTCCCCTCCCCTCCAGGCATCCGAGCCTATGAACAGCTGGGACAGAGGGCGCTGGGGCCTGTGGGGAAGGTAGTGGTGGCCGCGGTCATCTGTCTGCACAATGTTGGGGGTGAGGACTCTGGGAGGTGGGGGTCAGCTTGTGGGAAGAGGGTGGGCTGAGGTGGGCTTCCCCAGGCTGGGGTGGGAGGGAGATGAGAGGGATCCTTCTGCTTACACCTCCCCCCACCTGCACCAGCCATGTCCAGTTACCTGTTCATCATCAAATCCGAACTCCCCCTGGTTATCGGCACTTTCCTGGACATGGACCCTGAGGGGTGAGTGTGCAACACCCCTTGGCTCTGGCCCACAGACCACTGATTCTGCCCGTGAGGTCTGGCTACTAGCTTCAACTGTGTGTCCAGCTGACCCCCAGGTCTTCCATTTTGAGACATTTGGGCAGGCCAGTTTGTTCAGACTGCGATTCCTGTGTGTTGTGATGCCAGTAGTATGTGTGACTCTTGCTCTGGCTGTAGGAGTCCAATAAGACCATGTGTTGATTTTTGTGACTGTTCTGGCTGACTCTGTGTGTGCAGTGTACTCTGATGTTGACCGTGTGGCTGTACCTATCCAGTTGACCTAAACTCTGTCCGTGGGTTTGATTCTGTGACTCTTATACTGGCAGGTTCTCTGGCCATCTGTATGCTAGCTGACTACAGCTGTGTCCTGTATACTGTGGCTCCAACCATGTGTGTTTGACATTTGCTTACTCTGACTTTCTCTGTCCAGTGGATTCTGTTTGATTCTGGGTCCATTAGGCTGACTGAATCTGTCTAGCTATAAGTGTATGGTCACTGACTCCAAGAGAGTATGTGCACGTGTGTGTGCAGTGTACCGTGGTGCCAGCTAAGTATATGTGATTTGTGTTTAACTTTCTGTGTTTAACTTGGTGACCATCGTTCTGGCAAATTCTTTCTGGCTGTTTGTGTGTGATCCTCAACTACAACTGTATATGCCTTCTGTATTATGGTTCTAGCCATGTATGTTTGCCTGTTGTTCTGAGTATGTATCCAGCTGACTGTGTGTTTAATTCTGTATCCATCTGCTGGCTGAATCTTTTCAATTGTTTGTATATGATAGCTGATTCTGTGTATCCTGTTAGATCTTTGGTTTGATCCTGAAACCATCCAGGTAGCTGACAGTCTACGTGACTAGGTGTGTCTAACTATTATAATTAGCTCCCACTGTATATATGACCAATGGTGCTTTGTTAGTTTAGGTCTGTGTAACTGTGTGTCTAAGGTAGAAAGAGAATGTGTGAATACCTGGAGCATAGTAAGCACTTAATAAAATTCTTTTGAATAAATGAGCAGTTGTTCAGCCAATTCTGTATTAACAGACTATCTTGCCTGGGCACCTCCCTCCAATCTCTGTACAGATCCTGCTCTTTCTTTGAGCTTGGTTCCAATTGAGTGGTCAGCTGGCTGATTCTGTCTCTATTTCCATCTTTGACTGTGTGGCCAAATCGGCCCAGCCACTTTCAGGTGCTCAACAAACCTTGAGTTGTTCAAACAACCACACATGTGTGTTTCTGACTTTTTGTCTGACTCTGCATTGTTGCCTGCCTACCAGATCATCAGACTGGTGTTCTACCTATCAGACATACCAGGGTCATGACTCTCTCTGTGTCTGGTACCTTGTGTTGGACTATGTGAGTCTGGCTGATGTGGGGTATTGTTTGCTCATCTGCTTGTATGTCCATCTGAGGTCTGATGGCACACTTTTGTCCAGCTGTGTGTGTGTTTCCAGCTATATCCCTCTGACTGTGTGTGACTGACAGTCCGATAATCCGTCTGGCTGTTTCCGTCAATCATTTTGTGCCATTTGTCTCTGTAACCACCTGGATGACTTCTCATAGCTGAAGGGTCAGCCCATCTCTCCTGACTGCATGCAGAAACCTCTCTGTCCAGCTGTCTTTTATGAGCGTCTGCCTGACAGTTTTCTTTGATAGGCAGCTAGTCACTATGTTTACCTGTCTCCTTAGGGACTGGTTCTTGAAGGGAAACCTCCTCATCATCATTGTCAGTGTGTTAATCATCCTGCCACTGGCCCTCATGAGACACTTGGGTAAGAGGCTTCCTGCGTTGGTCATTGGATGGTGGAATTAGAGAAGGGGAGCCAGATTCAAAGAATCTCCACTTTCAAGGGCTATGGAATACCAGAGGAGAGCTTGTTTGGTGTGGGGTTTTAACAGATGAATAAGAGTTTGCTAAGTGTGTGTGTGTCGGGGGGGGGAGTGGTCCAGGTAGAAGTAGAAGTTTGTGCAAAGTGTGGCAAAATTGGGGTGAGGGGGCCTTGAAGGCCAGCCTGGGGGGTTGATATTTGCTCTGGGGGAATCCCTTGATTTCTGAGGCTCCGTATATTGCCCCTTGCAGGCTACCTGGGGTATACCAGTGGTCTCTCTCTGACCTGTATGCTATTTTTCCTCATTTCGGTGAGTCTGAGGGAGAAGGACATGAAAAAGTGTGGAGGGAGTTTGGGGCATTGGGACATAGCCTTCCCCATGACCTCACTTCCACACCCTCCCTCCCCCAGGTCGTCTATAAGAAGTTCCAGCTTGGCTGTGCTATAGGCCACAATGAGACAGCAGTGGAGAGGAAGAGCCCCCCAAGCCTCAACACAAGCTGTGAGGCCCAGATGTTCACAGCTGACTCACAGGTTGGTGTGCAGGCATATGTCTATGCCTTGCACCGCACTCAGGTCCTCTGGTTCTGTCACACAGTGCACTCTGCTCAGAGTGGAGCCAGGTATCAGACACTGGGGGCTTCCATGTGTCTGATATGGAGGGCAGTGGTGGGGCTGGGGGGATGGGGAGGAGAGGATTGAACCCTGCAGGCTCTAATCTCTTGTACTTGGGCCACTCCCCCAGATGTTCTACACAGTGCCCATTATGGCTTTTGCTTTTGTCTGCCACCCTGAGGTGCTGCCCATCTACACAGAACTCTGCCGGTGAGTGGGCAGGCAAGTGGGCATGCGTGATGGGGCAGCAGGTGGGGTGATAGTCATAATGTCTGATAAGCCCTACAACAGTCCTTGTGCTGTAGCTTGATTGTGGCTAGATTGTGCCAAGGGAGGTGTTTGAGGTGGCCAGGAGGCCTTGGGAAACGCAGGGCAGTGACTGTTTACTAATTGGGACTTTTAAGTATTCTACTCTTTTAACATCCAGTACAAGTATGAATGGACAAGTGGGGAGGCTGAGAAGATGAGATGGAGGGGTGGCATACGTGGATGGGATGCGGAGATGGGGATGGTCAGATGGAGAGGGATATGGATGGACAAAGGGAGGGCAGGGATGATATGATAGGGGGATGTATGGATGATCAGTCAGAGGGACAGCATGGATGATCAGAATGGAGAGGCTGTGACAGTCTAATGGAAGAGAGAGGCAGAGATGGGCGGAGAGATAGGCCAAGATGGTCATATGGGGTAAGATGGATGGACAGAGAAGGGAGGCGTGGCTAGTACAAGGGAGGCAGAGATGGGCATCCCAGTGTGTACTAGCTGAACATCAGCTCTGGGAGGAGGGGACTCTGGAGGATGGGGGCTGGTTTTGAGGGGCCTGGACCAAGTCCAGGGGTCTGGGCATGACAGTTCTATGACCTCTATACCTCAGGCCCTCCAAGCGCAGAATGCAGGCCGTGGCCAATGTGTCCATTGGGGCCATGTTCTGCATGTATGCACTCACAGCGACCTTTGGCTACCTGACCTTCTACAGTGAGTGGGGCTGGGGCCAGGGTTGGGTAGGGAGCTGGGGTGGGGACTGGGCAGACTGCTGGGCAGGAACCTGAGCACTTTCCCTCCATGCCCTCAGACCTATCAGTTTCAAAAGGGACTTTACGCATCACACATGGAGATTTTGTCACCGTCTGTGTGTGTGTGTGTGTGTGTGTGTGTGTGTGTGTGTGTGTGCGTGTGCACACGTATATGTTTCTGGGACACTGGTCCTGGTGCTCCAGTCACATCCCGTATCCCATGTTCCATGTCCCAGGCAGCGTGGAGGCTGAGATGCTGCACATGTACAGCCAGCAGGATCTGCTCATCCTCTGTGTGCGCCTAGCCGTGCTGCTTGCGGTGACTCTCACTGTGCCAGTTGTGCTGTTCCCTGTGCGTTGGGGGCGAGGGTGGGCCCATGGAGCAGAGGGACATGGATGGATGGGTAGGGGGCATAGACAGGAATGTTTGGATGGACAGTAGAGATGGGAGTGGATGGATGGATGGATAGAGGAGGTTGGGACGGACAGACAGGGAAGGCAGAGTTGTCAAATGGACAGAGAGGGCAAAAATAGACGGTCAGACACAAGGTGGACATAGATGGCAGAGCAGAAAGAATCAGGAGGACAGGGGCAGTCAGTTGGAGGGAGGAGGCACAGATGTCTGGCTAGACAGAAGAGGGAGGCAGGAATGGTCAGACAGGGAAGAGGCACAGATAGACATTCAGGATGGAGAAATAGGGACGGCCAGAAAAAGGGTGGAGGCAGGAGTAGTGAGGTGTAGGAGGGACAAGGCTCTCAGACGGAGAGGTGGGATGACTAGACAGAGGGGGGAGATATGGAGGTTGTCAGATGGAGAGAGAGGGACAGGGATCTCAGGGTGAAAGCACAAGTGGGTGGTCAGACAGGAGGAGGCAGAGATAGTTGGATAGAGGAGGAGGACAAGATTTCAGACAGTGAGTGGAGGAATAGATGGATGATCAGACAGAAGGAAGAGTCATGGGTTGTCAGACAGAAGGGAGGCAGGATGCTCATTCAGAAGGTGGAAACATAGAAGGATGGTCAGACAGGGTGGAGAGACAGTCAGGTGGAGGGGAAATCAGGGATCTCAGACTGAGGGCGGTGTTAAAGACAGATGACTACATGGAAGGGGAGGTAGTGCTTGAGCCCTGACCTGTGTCCTACCCTACTCTGGTCACAGATCCGCCGGGCTCTGCAGCAGCTGCTCTTCCCAAGCAAGGCCTTCAGCTGGCCACGCCATGTGGCCATAGCCCTGATCCTCCTTGTCTTGGTCAATGTCCTTGTCATCTGCGTGCCAACTATCCGGGATATCTTTGGGGTTATCGGTCAGTACCCCCAACCCCAGTCCCAGACCCCACCTAATATGGGCCTTGTACCCCAAACTTACATTGATTCTGTCCCTCCTGCTTGTCCTTCAGGGTCCACCTCAGCCCCCAGCCTCATTTTCATCCTTCCCAGCGTCTTCTACCTCCGCATTGTACCCTCTGAGGTGGAGCCCCTCTACTCCTGGCCCAAGATCCAGGTGAGCATTCCAGGGGAGGGCTGGGGAAAGAGGGAGCATTCTGAGGAGGGAGCACTCCAGGATGGCTAGAAGTTGAAGGAACATTTTCAAGAGGAGGCTTGGCGGGGAGGGGGGCAGATGGTCTGGAAGAATGAAGGAGACTGTCATAGGAAGGGCCTGAGCAGACAGAGCACAAGAAGGGTCTAAGAAGACAGGAAGCACTCAAAAGGGGGCTGGCTTAGAGGAAGCATTCTTCAGACAGATGGAAGGAGCACTCTCAGAAGAGGGTTGGAACGTTTTCAAGGAGGATGTGGGAGAGTACTCCCTGAAGGGTTCTAGGAAGATGGAAGGAGGATTCACAGGAAGGCACTGGTTTTAAGGAAGGAGAGGGAGCAGGAAAGGAGGGTCATGAATGAACGGGGCACTCTCTGGAGGGGGTGGAGGGCTTGAGGAACATCCTTTGGAGGAGCTTGGGTGTAGGTACCCAACCAGCTCCATCTTTTCTCCCTCACATCCACAGGCTCTGTGTTTTGGTATCCTGGGGGTCCTCTTCATGGCGATCAGTCTAGGTTTCATGTTTGCCAACTGGGCCACAGGCCAGAGCCATGTATCTGGACACTGACCAAGCCCTGCTCCACCTGGGCCCCCGTGTGCATGTGCCTGTGCACGTGGAGTAAGATGGGGCTGCTCTCCCGGGTCCCTCCTGCCTGGAGTGTGGAGGTGGCTGGTTCCCATCAACGTGGCTGTTTCCCATCAACATGGCTGTTGGAGGTAGGGGGCTACAGAGGCTGAAGAGTGGTCCTCTCCCTTCCTCCCCAGGGGATGCCGAGCTTGGATCATGGCCCTAACCCCAACTCCAGCCCCACGGGAGGAGGGGGAGGCCAGGTCCTTGGGGAGCCCCTGCCCAACCCAGTCTTTTCTGCCTCATCCTGGCAGAAGCTGTTTGTCAGGATCACCCTCGAGCTAAAGGGGAAGAATAAAGATGCTGAATTGCAACTCTGGCTTCAGTTTTTTGATCTCTTTCTAGGACTTCTTGGGGGACCTTTCCTAGGTTCACACAGGGGTAAATTGAGGCCCCAAGAGTAGGACTGCCAGCTCTCATCTGTTCACCCATATCTCCACAGTTCAGTAGCTCGCTACCCAACTCATAGATCTGTTCACTTGCTCACTCAGGAAATACCTCTTGAGAGCCTACTGGCTGCCAGGCACTGCTCTAGGTGCTGGGGATATAGCAATGTATCAAGCAGACAATAACCCCTGAAGGTGATGTTCTAACACAAGAAAGGGCAAACTATTGCCTGCAGGCAAAATTCAGCCCACTGCCTTCTTGTATGTCCCCCAAGCTAAGAATGGTTTGCACATTTCTAAATGATTGAAAAAAAATAAAAAGAAGAATAATTTGTGACCCTTGAAAATTAATATGAAATTAAATTTCAGTGTCTGCAAATAAAGTTTTATTAAAACACAGTCACGCTCATTCATTTACACATTGTTGATGGTTCTTTAGTGCTACAGCAGCAGAACTGAGGAGTTGCAACAGAGACCATAGGGCTCACAAAGCCCAACCTATTTATTATCTGGCCCTTTTCAGGAAAAAATTGCTGATCTCTGATCTAGTAGGAGAGAGGAAAACAGATAATCATTCCTGATAAAGATAAGCACTATGAGGAAAATGGGTGATGACTGTGATGCCGGGGGCGGTGGCGGGGGGTGGGGGCAGTCAGGGAGACCTCACTGAGGAAAGGACAAGAAGCTGGGTCCTCGATTGGCTAGAAGGAGCAAGTCCCATGGTTATTTAGACAAAGTTCCAGACAGAGGCAGCAGCAAGTGCAGAGGGCCTGAGGTAGGAGCAAGCATAACAGGTCCAAGGAGGAGCCAGGGTGGCCATTTTGCTCTCCCATCAGCCAATTATACCACAGCCTTGCCAACAGCCTAAGTTATGAAACATGGAATTTTGCCCCCCAATAGGTGAAAATGGTATTGCTGTTCAAATTCACATGTGTTTCTTTATGAAAGAAGTTTTCAAGTGTTTAAGAGACATTCATTTGTCTTCTCAGATAATTTTTATGCATATATAAGCCACTACAGTTATATAATCTTTTTTCTCCTCTCCATATTTAGAAATGGGGCAGTTGGCTAGAGTTGATTACTTCTGTATACTCCTTGTTTCACTGTTCCTTCCTTACTGCCACTAAAGTTAAGCACAACAAGCTTGCTTTTTTAAAAAAAAATTTATTTATTTTTAAAATTTATTTATTTTTTGACTGCATTGGGTCTTCATTGCTGTGCACGGGCTTTCTCTAGTTGTGGCGAGCGGGGGCTACTCTTTGTTGCGGTGCGTGGGCTTCTCACTGCGGTGGCTTCTCGTTGTGGAGCATGGGCTCTAGGTGCGGGGACTCAGTAGTTGTGGCTCGCGGGCTCTAGGGCGCAGGCTCAGCAGTTGTGGTTCATGGGCTTAGTTGCTCTGCAGCATGTGGGATCTTCCCGGACCAGGGCTTGAACCCGTGTCCCCTGCATTGGCAGGTGGATTCTTAGCCACTGTGCCACAAGGGAAGCCCAACAAGCTTGCTTTTTAATAATAAATGCTAACTTGAAATTCAGTGCCTGGCCTTAAAAATGTAAATCTTCATATTGAACACCACCCAAAGAGATCATCCTCTCAACAGGGTCTCTTGCAGAGTGAAACTTAAATTTTGATGAAGTCTAATTTATCTTTTTTTTTTTAATGGGTTGTGCTTTTTGTGTCATGTTTAAGAACTCTTCATCATACTTGTTTTAAATTTTTATGTTTTACATTTAAATCTATGATCCATTTGAATTAACTTTTATATTAGGTATGAGGTTTAGGTCAATGTTCTTTTTGGAGAGCCTATGGATATCCAGTTGCTCCAGCACCATTTAAGAAGATAATCCTTCTTCCACTGAATTACTTTTGTAATCTTGTAAAAAAATCAGTGTGCAACTATTTCTGGGTTTTCTATTTTGTTCCATTGATCTATGTGTATATTTTCTCCCCAACATCACAGTTCTGATTCCTTGAAATTTGGTAGGGTGATTCCTTCCACTTTATTCTTTTTCAAAATTGTTTTTAGTTATTCTAGTTCCTTTGCCTTTCCATATAAACTTTAGAATAATCTTGTCTATAGCTACTATATTGCTGGAATTTTGATAAGAATTGCATTAAGTCTGTATATCAAAGTGTGGAAAACTGACACCTTTGCTATGTTGAGTCTTCTCTGGTTCTTTTCCTCAATGTTTTGTAGTTTTCAGCATACAAGTTCTATACATGTTTTATTAGATTTATACCTAAGTATTTCATTTTCTTTGCAGCAATTGTAAATGGTATTATGTTTTAAATCTCAGTCCTCATGTGTTCATTGCCCACTATTCCCACT
Source organism: Balaenoptera borealis (assembly GCF_965194805.1). Classification (NCBI taxonomy): domain Eukaryota; kingdom Metazoa; phylum Chordata; class Mammalia; order Artiodactyla; family Balaenopteridae; genus Balaenoptera; species Balaenoptera borealis. The sequence continues at coordinate 42,772,183 of NC_138881.1, read as the reverse complement.
ATTAATAAATATTCGTCAATATTGATCTGGACATGATGCCCAGTGCAATAAGAGGGGTAAGTATTTTGAAATGATGGTAAATATAATATTTTTTTCAGATGATGAGATTATCTACTTAGGAGGTCCAAGAAAATCAACAGAAGTATTAGAATTAGAAAAAGAATTCAGTAAGTTGGCATGGACACAAAATAAATATCCAAAAATCAACTTGTATTCCTACCTCTTGGCAATAATCAGATAGAAATTATAATGGGGGAAAATATTCCATTTACAACAACAATAAAATGGTAAAAAAAAACTCACTAAGAATAAACTGAATCAGAAATATGCATGACTGTAGTAAAAACACTATAAAACTGAACTCAAGAATAGAAAAGAAAATAGGAATAAATTTGCAGAAATATTCTATTCCTGGATGAGGAGATTCAATATTGTACAGATATCATTTCTTTTTTTTTTTTAGTTAATTAATTAATTAATTTATTTTTGGCTGCATTGGGTCTTCGTTGATGTGCGGGCTTTCTCTAGTTGCGGTGAGTGGGGGTTACTCTTCGTTGCGGTGTGTGGGCTTCTCATTGCAGTGGCTTCTCTTGTTGCAGAGCACGGGCTCTAGGCATGCGGGCTTCAGTAGTTGTGGCACATGGGCTCAGTAGTTGTGGCTTGCGGGCTCTAGAGCTCAGGCTCAGTAGTTATGATGCACGAGCTTAGTTACTCCACTGCATGTGGGATCCTCCCGGACTAGGGCTCGAACCCGTGTCCCCAGCATTGGCAGGCAGATTCTTAACCACTGCGCCACCAGGGAAGTCCCCAGATGTCATTTCTGATATCTATTTTATACAATTTCTATGTACTGCAATTTTCTACTTAATGCAATTTCTAAACAAAATCCAGGTGGGATTTTCTTTGGATTATGACTGGGTTTTTTTGGATTATACCATATTGATTCTAAAGTTTGCCAGTGGAAAACCAAGTGGCAGAAGAATAAATATATGGGAACAACCAAGAATTATTTTTAGTTTTTATGAATTATTTGAAGTTTAGACAATTATGAAACATTTTTATTTATTCTTTTGAGAAAATACTCAGATGTACAAGCCTGAATTTTTTTTTAATTGTGATATAATTGACATATAACATTATATTAGTTTCAGGTGTACAACATAATGATTCAATGTTGGTATATACTGTGAAATGATCACCACAGTAAGTCAAGTTAACATCCATTACCACACATAGTTACACATTTTTTTTCTTGTGATGAGAACTTTTAAGATCAGTTCTCTTAAGCCCCACGTGCAGCAATAAAGACCCAACACAGCCAAAAATAAATAAACAAATAAAATTTATTTAAAAAAAAAGATCAATTCTCTTAGCAACTTTCAAATATACAATATAGTATTATTAACTATAGTCACCATGCTGTACATTACATCACCAGGATTTATTTAGTTTATAACTAAGATTTTTTTGCAAAAGAATAGTAGGGTTCTTGCCTTAACAAATGGTGAGATGTACTTAAAAATCAGTAAGGGGCCTGGAATAGTACCTCTTCCTACAGAGGTGTCCATATCCTTATCCCCAGAACCTGTGAATATGTTGTTATATGTAAAGGGGAATTAAAATTGCAGGGGGAATTAAGGTTGCTAAACTTTTAAAATAGATTATCCTGGATTATCTGGGTGGGTCTAAGGTAATCACAAGGGACTTTATAAGTGGAAGATGGAAGCAGGAGTCAGAGAAAGAGATGTGATGACAGAAGCAGGGTCAGAGAGATGTTATGTGTTGGCTTCATGGGTGGTGGAAAGGGGGCCATGAGTCAAGGAATGTGAGCAGCCTCTAGAAGCTGGAAAAAGCCAGAAAATGGTTTCTTTTCTGGAGCCTCCAGAAAGGAACACAGCCCTGGGAACACCTTGATTTTAGCCCAGTGAGACTCATTTTGAATTTCTGACCTACAGAGGTATAAGATAATAAATTTGTGTTGTTTTAAGCCACTAAGTATGTGGTAATTTGTTATAACAGCAAGAGAAAACTTAATACACAGAGAAACAATTAGTGAAACAAAATAGAAAGATGATAAAATAAGCTGACCTATATACAAAACTTTAACATGCATTTCCAAACAGTGGGCAAAAGACAGATTGTATAGTAAATGATAGTTTGACAAATGTCCATCCATTTGGAAAAAATAAAGATTAAATTCTTACCTTTACCACATAAAATAATAAATTCAAGAAAAATTAGAGATTTAAATGTGAAAATTTGAAGTCATAAAGAACTAGAAGAAAATTTAGGAAAATATGATAAATCTTGAGGTGGCATGGCATTTCTTGTCATTACACCAAGGGTAAGAGCAACAAATCTGACATATTTAAGATGTAAAAATTAAAGTGTTACCTAAGTCAAAAGACACCATAGACAACCATCTGAAAAGCAAATCTGCAGGAACATGTTGAAACGTTGTAGGGGAGGAAAAAGATCTTTTCCTTCTACCATTCTAGGTTCTTAGTTGGGGCTCTGTAACAAAAGACATTAATAAGATAAAAACAAGTGGAAGTTTATTAATATGTGTAAATCGTATACAGATGGGAGAGACTCAGGGATGAGTAACTCAAAGCGATGGCTAGAGCTTGGATTCACATAGCAACTTGGCTTAAAACAAAGGAAAAAGGGGTTTGGGGCTTCCGGTTGAGAGGCAAGGTATGGGAAAATGACCAGGTCAAGTATGGTAAACAAGGATAAGATTTGTTATGCAGATTTAAGTCAGTGCTTTCTTCATGGATAAGAGTTTCTTGTGATTACAGTCATCCTTCTCTTCCTAGCACAGAGAAGGTGACAGTCTTACAAATGGAGATTTCCTTTATAAATGTAAATTTCCCTTACAAAAGAGTAACTTCTCTCCTTCTAGAACTTCTCCAGTGTCCGCTGTTTCTCAAAATAATCAGCTTAAAGTAATCTTTATGCCAGAGAGGCATATTTTAGGGTGGCATATTCTATTCTCCTACAATATGCAACAAATTAAAAGCAACTATCGTTAATATATAACAAAGCTTTTACAAATCAGTAAGAGAAATTGGAGCAAACCAATGAAAAAAATGTGTTCGGGTAATGGCATTACTTCACAGTATAGCACAAATGGATTAAGAAGTAGAATGTATGAAAGGAAAAAAAATAAGGGAAATGGAGAATAGATGCCAGAAGTTTCAACATTCATCTAATAGGAGTTCCAGACATAGAGAATAGAAAGACTGGAGAGAAGGCAATACATGAAGAAATAATGTTCTAGAATTTTCTAAGCTGAAGAGAGAAATGAATCTTCAAACTGAAAAGAGACACTAAATTCTGAGCATGACTCAAACACACACACACATACACATACACACACGAAATAAAATTTTTAGGTTAAAGATAAAAACCCAGAAGATAAAGGGAAAATCCTGAAAGTTTCCAGGGAGAAAAGGGAGAGAATATAATGGAAAAGTTCTTCAAAGAGCTGATGAGAAATAACTTTGAACCTAGATTTCTAGATTCAGCCAAAATAATCCAGACGAGAGCAAAAATATTTCAGAAAGTTCATCATACACATACCCTTTCTGAAAGTATGATTAAGGTATGTGATCCAGCAAGAAGAAAAAAAATGGATTTAGGAGGAAGGAGGGGGTTCCAGTAAAGCAATGCTGACGGGGAAAACAATAAAATTTATTGAAAAATCTAAATAAGTTTGATTGTAAATTTTAAAAATTACTATCTTGGGACTTCCCTGGTGGCGCAGTGGTTAAGAATCCACCTGCCAGTGCAGAGGACACGGCTTTGATCCCTGGTCCAGGAAGATCCCACATGCCTCGGAGTAACTAAGCCCGTGTGCCACAACTACTGAAGCCCACACGCCTAGAGTCCGTGCTCTGCAACAAGAGAAGCCACGGCAATGAGAAGCCCGTGCACGGCAACGAAGAGTAGCCCCCACTCGCCGCAACTAGAGAAAGCCCGCGTGCAGCAATGAAGACCCAACGCAGCCAAAAAATAACAAATAAAAAAAAAATAAAAATAAGAAAAGTAAAAAATTACAATCTTGAACTACAATTTCAGGTAATATAAGCATGGAAGATGAGGGGAGGGACAAGAAAGAAAAGAGAAGTTCTTGTGTTGTTTAAGGGATGGATAGAGATGCTAATTAATGGTTGAATTATAGAATAATTAAGAGCATTAGCCTTTTAGAGTGCAAACTCTGAAGCCAGAACTTATGGGTTCAAATTCTGGCTTCGCACGCAACTTACCAGCTGTGTGACCTTGAAGAGGTGAGAAGGTGGTTGGATTTCAGAACAGCTCCCAGCAGCAAAACTCTTGATGGTTTGTGGGAAAAGGCCAGAGGCCACAGACGGAGGATAAGCTGAGATGGAGCTTTCTAATTGCATCCCTTTTTCTCCTCATATTTTCTAGAAGGCTCATTACCTGTCCTTTAAACACCACAGAGCAGAAAAGTGGCTGGGCTGGTCCAGTGCCAGTCCAAAGTGGCATGGTCACATCAAGGCATAGTGGGGTTGGAAAGCTCATAGAATAAGTGCAGTCAGGCTGACTGGTAACTAACCATTCCTTCCCTAGCACTCCCTCCACCCACTGGGCTAGGCACTTATAACAAATAACAGCCCCACCCCTATCCCCCCTCTACATACCCCTAGACACAGTGAAATGTAAAATTATGAAAGATAAGCAAAAATTGTTTTTAAAACTTTCAGAGAGAAAGAGTAGCTTACTTACAAAGGAAGAATAATTAAACTGACATCAGATCTCTCAGACACCACCGTGGAGGCAAGGAGACAGTGGTGTAGTAACTCCAAAGTGTTGAAAGAAAGGAACTTTTATATTGGGCGGAATAAAAACAGTCTCAGGCACGCAGAGTCTCGGAAGGTTTAAGACAGAGAAAGCACAAGCATTAAAGACAGCACAGCAGTACAATTAATGTATGATGAAGGAGAATTTTTGCGCATTTGCTCAATAAAGAATCTGCATTAACCATTCATCATTTGTATGACATATTTAAGGTTTTTTTTTCTCCAAAGGTGAGTATTATCTTAAACTTTAAAATTCATTCTATTGTATTTCTGATGATTGCTTTACTTTGTGTCTTGCTGTGGACTTACTGGATATTTAGGCACTGTAAACTATCCAGAGAAAGGCAGAAATGGCAATGGAGATAATTAAAGAATACTAGTGTAACTATAAGAGAATAACCAAAGGGGGAAATTGTTAGGGTAAATAAACACAAAATTGAATTTTCCCTGTTGTCAAAAGGGAAAGACACTTCCCCTTCATTTTTCATCAAGCATTTCCTTGAGAAACCTAGTATTTGTGAATACTTCCTCTTCCCCTTTGATATGTATGTACATATTTTTAAAAGCTAAATAAGCCTCTTGCCAGCCCATAAGCCAGGAATGTTTTTCTTAAAAGCCTTGGAGCCATCTCTTTGAAATGTGGATGTTGAGGGAGATAAGCGCCCTGGCTCCCAGTCGCCTGAGAGTTTAGCCTAGGCGCCCGGCTCCAGGCTGTAAGCACCTGCTAGTCTTAGAGACAGGAGTTTTAATCTTTCCTTCGGATACAGGCAATTAGCTAGCACAGATGGCTTACTCCAACTGCCAGGTGAATTTAGGACTTGCCTGGGAGTATTTAGCTCTCACCCTTAAATGCCATTGTAAAGCCAAGCAAATGAGCAGCACGCCTGGACTTTCTGGCCCCTCCCACCACTTTTGGCTCCTCCCACCACTTTTGGATTGTATGAAACACTACACCTCAAAGTGTGAGATCTGGCTTCCCAAACAGCTGCCCAAGTGGCCAGATGATGCAAGTGTGGGGGAGTTAATGGCTATGGGGTACATTTTGATCTATAAGAAAAGAAACTGGGAGTGAGCCAGGCAGTTAAATTCTCCTTTCTTCCTCCCTCTCACACACTGTTCCAAGCAGGGTTTCTATGTATAGTCTGTCTGGAGATGTCCTATATGGCCCAAAGGCTGTTTCCTTGGGAACCTGAGCTAAAACAAGAGCATTTAAGACAGTGTTAAGTGTTGAGTGTGGAGGACCCAGGTCTGGAGAGAGTAAAATTGTCCCAATAAGAAAATGGACATTTTGAGGATTGGGGATAGAGGAAAGCAATAGAAGAACCCAGTTGTAGAATAACTAAGGGTGATATTTTTGGACAAAAAGGAAGTTCAGGTGATTTTTGCAGTGAACTGCTTAGCTTTGTAAAATATATACTTCCTTCACTTCTACCAGTCTTCCCTATGAAATCTTCAATAAAGTATCCTTCTGTAACCATTGCCTTGTGAAATGAATTTTTTTTGGAGAATAAAACAGATTGAGTCCTGCACCAAACTTGGTGCAAGGGAACCTGCAGAGCAGAGCCTGGGGAAGCAGCAGGTCTCAGAGGACCTAAGCCTGCTACGTGAAGAAGCCCAGGCTGGCCTGTTGGAGGATAAGACCACAAGAAGCAAGGACTCATCCTAGCTGAGGCCTCAACCCACCTGCCAGCTGACTGTAGTTATATCAGTGATCCCAGGCAAGACCAGCAGAAAAACCACCTGGCCCAGCCCAAATAGCTGACCCACAGGATCCTGAGCAAATCAAATGTTTCTTGTTATAGGTAATAATAATGATAATAATAATAACCATTTAGAAAATAAAATGGAGAAAAATTACATTCATATAGTGACAAAACACACCTAAAAAGAGACAATTGGAGCAAGGTGACAGACACAGCTCATATGCCCACCTTACATCCCATCCAACATCCCATTGATTTGGGAGGAAAAGTGTTTTTAAGGATAAATTCTTAACAGTCCAGGAAAACAGGAAACGGTGCTTGTGGGCACCAGAAATACTGAGGCACTCCTGGAAGATAGAAAGAAGGTGGGATCAGACTTGTAGAGAAATCTGAGGAGATGATATCGCAACTCAAATCACCAGAGGCAAGAGCTGTGCTTTGTAACCAAGCCTCTGAAAAACTCCAAACTTAGAATCAAAAGGGAGAAACAGCAGGAGTGGGCCTTAGAATAATCAGGTTAAGTTAATTTAAAGGTTCATTTGTAGACTCCCCTCCCACACCTCACAGATTGGCTGGTATCAATCACTTTCGTCTCTAAGATGAAACTCCAAGAATTGCTCATTAAAGAAAGTGAAAAATCTGCCCAACCTTCTGTATAATACACATAATAGGCCATAAATACAATCTTGATAAATTCCACCACCACCAGCACCACTCCTGGCAAAATGTAGAAGAATACAAGGGACATTCTCTGAACACAATGTAATAAAACGAAACCCACTTTTGCTCTAGGAACTTTAAAAAACACCCTTAAAGACTATCTGAAGATGGCTGTTCAAGCAAACTTGTCTACCTCCCCACTGCTCCACTGAAATGATGGAAAAATTTCTTAAAGTACTGGAAAAGAAGAAAGGTGCCATCCAGGAACCAGAAATTGTGAAGAATTCCTAAAAAGAGAAAGCAGTTCAGATAAGATTTACAAGGGTGAAGAGAACCAGAAGCCAAAAGGAGCGGGCAGAAACAACTAAGAAGGTTAAGAGTATATCCAGAGAAACTGTAGGTGGAGGGTAAACGAATAGAAAGAGCAAGAACTACCCCCAGAACTACAGGGCTAGTTGGGTCCTCGACACCCTTACACGGGGTGGACGGCACTTTAATGACTTCTAATGACAGTGAAATCCCTACCTGCTACCTGGGAAGGGCCCCGAGGATAGGTGTGGGGAATGCTGAGAAAGAAGCAAATTAGAGCCTGAGGTACCTTCAGCCTCCACAGTAATAATGAAAGAGAGAAACACATTTGTAGAGAGGGGACCGCTTCCAGCCTGTTTGTTCCATGGCTAATCACCCCAAAGCCAACAGGATACTCAGATGTCCCACCCACTTATGAAGAGTCTGAACGGGTGATACCTTGATCCATGCATTTTATGAATATAATATTCAGGTAAAACTGTAAAACACATAAAATGTTGTCCAAAGCATCATTGGCCTATGTCATGGGCTCAAAAACTGTGTTCCTACAAGACCAAGTGTCTCCCTAAGGGAGAATAAATCTTAATTTATTAAGTCAACAAAATAAAGTGAACTGGACTAAATCCAAAGTAATATTATGAAGCCAGTGTAGTTTTCTCATTGTCTCTCAGTCTCCTTTCTGCCTCTGTCCCCCACCCAGTACCTTCCAGATTTCTAAAGTCTAGTGTTGCATTGAAAGTAGAAATATGATTACTGTGGTTCCCATAGAATTTCTTCTACAGTGTGGTTGGTCGGCTGACTTTCAGTGCAAATGGCATCTGCCCCCAGCAGCGCACCCCAAGCCCTCTGTCTCTAATGGAAGAATAAATCTGTCCTCTTTTACAGTTCCTTCAGTTGTGAACTGGAGAGTGGGGTCTGGCCACTTCTCTGAATAGAGACAATAACAGAAAATAAATCTAACAAAAAATGTGCGAACTGTGGATGCAATAAATTATAAAACTTTATGGAAGACTTAAGAAAGTTCTTAAAAATGGAGACAAAACCCAGGTTCTTAGGTAGGAAGACTCAACAGCATAAAGATGTCATTAACCCCCAAGTTGATCGACAAATTCAATGAAATTCCAGTCAGAATCCCAACAGGGACCCTTTTTTTCAATCCTGGAACTTGACCGGCAGATTCTAAAATGTACCTGTACGTGCAAAGGACCTAAAGAAGGACAAAGAGGAAGGACTTGCCTTCTGAACAGCCAGTAATATCGTGGGGCTACGGTCCCTGACATAGGGCGGTGCTGGCACAGGGATCAACAGATTGACTGCGGGACAGAAAAGAGAGCTGAGAAACAGATCCATAAGCAGACACCCTTGACATTAAGCTGAGATGGCCCTCAGAGCAGTGGGAACAAGAGGACACATTCACCATCAACTTTCTCCCTTAAGATGACGACAGGAACCCGTCTCTTACCTTGTCAGCCTTTCCCACAGAGTTCTGTACACAGTCAAGGCCTAATAAGTGCCTTGTGATAAATTGACTGACTGAGAAAAACTGTACCATTCTCGTTCTTGCCTACCCTCGCTGAGAGATTGCCTCTGTCTAATGCCTGAAATCTTTCCATTTAAATAACATTCCTTTAGCCAGGGGTTTCAACCTTGGCACCATTGACATTTGGGGCTGGATAATTTTTCTTGGGGTGGGGGACGACACTGTCCTCTGCATTGTAAGATGTTTAGCAGCATCCTTGACCTCTACCCACTAGATGCCAGTAACCTTCCCCCCATCAAGTTATGACAACCAAAACTGTTTCCAGACGTTGTCGAATGTCCCCTAGGGGACAAGATCCACACCCGCTCTCCCCCATTGAGAACCACTGGGTTAGGCAGTTCTCCCACACCACACTCTTTTATGATGTCACACCCTCCTTGTGGCTGACTTTAGAATGTTCACAAATATCCTAGCTCTCTCTGCTCCCAGAGGACCGCACTCTCTCACCCCTTCGAGGGTCAGACTTGACCATTTGATGAGACAGTTCATGCTTAGCCACTCTCTTGTCTCTGCCGGGCCACCCACGTGGCTTCTCTGTGTCCCTGGGACCTAGCATGAGGGTGTTGATAATGTGGAGAAGAGCCCCAGTCTACCTGTGGTGGGCAGGCAGCATGAGTGAGAAATAAACTCTGATTGTCTGTCATTTCTTTTTTTTTTTTTTTTAAGTTTTATTTATTTATTTATTTTTGGTTGTGTTGGGTCTCCGTTTCTGTGCGAGGGCTTTCTCTAGTTGCGGCAAGCGGGGGCCACTCTTCATCGCGGTGCGCGGGCCTCTCACTATCGCGGCCTCTCTTGTTGCGGAGCACAGGCTCCAGATGCGCAGGCTCAGTAATTGTGGCTCGCGGGCCCAGTTGCTCCGCGGCATGTGGGATCTTCCCGGACCAGGGCTCGAACCCGTATCCCCTACATTGGCAGGCAGATTCTCAACCACTGCGCCAACAGGGAAGCCCTGTCATTTCTTTATAACCCAATCTACTCTGAGCTGGTATCCCTCCCCACCAAAAGGACGATGCCTGCTTTGAAATAACAGAAAAAATATATATTGGTCTCTGCCCCTGGTTCCTGGCACAGAGCCCCTAAAACCCACATAATTTCCTATATGATAAGAGCACTAGCGGCACCTTTTGTCCTCATGAGGCGACTCTGGGTGGGCTCCTGGTCACCAGAAAGACCAAGCTGTGATTTCAAGCTTGGAATTTTCAGCCCCAGGCCCCCATCCTCCAGAGAAGGGAAAGGGCTGGAAATGGAGTTAATAATTGATCATGCCTATGTGAGGAAGCCTCCATAAAATCCCAATAGCATGGAGTTCCAGGAGCTTCCAGGTTGGTGAACACATCCATGCTGGGAGACTGGGCACCCCAATGCCACAGGGACAGAAGCTGTTGTGCCCCGAACCCTTCCGGACCTCGCCCCAGGTATTTCTTCACTTGGCTGTTCATCTGTATCCTTTATCATGTCCTTTATTATATAATAAACCAGTAAATGTAAGTAAGTGTTTCCCTGAGTTCTGTGAGCTATTCTAGCAAATGACTGAATTCGAGAAGGGGGTCATGGGAACCTCTGATGTGTAGCTGGTTGGTCAGAAGTACAGGTGACAACCTGGGACTATCAGTTGGCATCTGAGCTGGAAGGGGCAGTCTTGTGGGACTGAGCTCTTAACCTGTTGGGTCTGTGCTAACTCCCATTAGTGTCAGGATTGAATTGAATTGTAGGACACCCAGCTGATGACACAGAGAATTGCTTTGGTATGGGGAAAACCCCCACACGTCCCAGAAGTGTTGTGGGTGTGGTAGTACTGTGAGAGTAAAAAAGAGACATAGGAGTGTTTTTCCCAGACATCTGGGATGGCCTACCCCTCCATACACCCCTCCCCCGGTCAGGCCTGTGCCAGGGGAGCAGGAAGCCTCCAGGTCAGCACCTTTCAGGGGACCCTGGATTAGAGGGACATCATGAGGCTTCCTTGAACCTTCCCTGCAGGACCCGGAGCAGCAAGTCACCTGGTGGACACACACTGGGACCCTGGAGAAAGACTTTCCAAAGGTTGTGGCTCATGGTCAAGAAAATATTTTATGGATCCTGAATAGAATTGCACATTTTATTTACTTATTTATTTATTTTTGGCTGTGTTGGGTCTTCGTTGCTGTGCACAGGCTTTCTCTAGTTGCGGCGAGCAGGGGCTACTCTTCATTGTGGTGCGCGGGCTTCTCATTGTGGTGGCTTCTCTTGTTGCAGAGCACGGGCTCTAGTTGCACAGGCTTCAGTAGTTGTGGTGCGCAGGCTCAGTAGTTTGGCTTGCGGGCTCTAGAGCGCAGGCTCAGTAGTTGTGGTGCACGGGCTTAGTTGCTCCGAGGCATGTGGGATCTTCCCGGACCAGGGCTCGAACCCGTGTCCCCTGCATTGGCAGGCGGATTCTTAACCACTGCGCCACCAAGGAAGCCCAGAATTGCACATTTTAAATGAATTAGAATGAAATAACATAGCACATCATAAAACAGAATAGAAAATATTGGAGAGTATCACATATTAAGGGTCAGTATTGTTCTGTGAAGCATTTGTTTTAGAGTCACTTGTAAAATGTGTTCTTTACTGTGGGTCTTGGTGAATAAAGCTCAGAACTGTTTTCTTGTGATGGATGTACTGTTCTCTCTCACATGTCCTTGCATTTTCCCAGTTCTCTACTATGAATAGGATTTTTTGTTTGGCTGCGCTGTGCGGCTTGTGGGATCTTAGTTCCCCAACCAGGGATTGAACCTGGGCCCTCAGCAGTGAAAGCGCAGAGTCCTAACCACTGGACCGTCAGGGAATTCCCAGGATTTTGCTTTAGAACCAGTTTTAAAAATTATTGAAAGAGAAACAAAACAGAGACTGGAAATTTAATTAAAAAAGTCATTTTGGACCCTCATCATAAGAGCACGTGTGTCCACACTGGGCCCCAGGCTTGATGTGGGGAGGAGGCTGATTGGGGGTGTACTTGGGGGCCACATACAGGCTGACTTCTAGGGTTGGGCAAAACCATAGTCTCCCTGCATCTCAAAATTTGGATCTGTCACATGGAGGAGGAGGAGGAGGAGGGGGAGGAGGAGGGGGAGGAGGAGGGGGGGAGGAGGAGAGGAAGGGAAAAGGGGAGGGAGGAAGGAAGGGAGGGAGGAAGGAAGGGAGGAAGGAAGGAGCTGTATCTACCTAGGGAACCTAAGGGAAAATGCTCCCTGTCATGACCCCAGAGTGTTTTCAAGCCATCCTTCCCTGTACCCGTCTCCTGTGCTGAGGAATCCAGCTCGTGGATCCCATCTTCCTTGGGAGAAAGAAAAATCAAATCCTTCTGTATCTCTTTTGGATGTCCTCTTCCGTATTTGCACAGAGAATAAGGTATGCAATGTCTATTAGCAGAATATTAAATTTGAGTAAAGAAGAACAGTACTGGGGTAAAATAGAATTTGTTTCCTCTGAGGCACAGGTAGAGTGACCTCACTGACCTGGGCAGCACCCACCTCTCCCTGCAGCACCAGGCAGGGTGTCCTCACAGTTCTGGGGAACCTCTGACCCCAGCCAGCTGACCCCTCATGCCCTCCTTCCTGGCACCCTCTCCCGCCGAAGGCTGTGATAACCCACACTTGGCCCTGGGTCTCCCTTGCCTCTCTGCCAGCCCCTCTTCCACCCACCCTGTGTATCTCTGTCCTCCCCTGCCCTCACTACCACCAAACCTGCCTCTCCCTCTGGACACGCTCCACCTCTAGGGTTCCTTGTCTTGGAAAAATGACTCCACATTCTTCACCCTGAGATTTGGGGCAGAACTCAGAGCTCATTCAAGCCTCTCCACCCCCCAAATACATACCTATCTTCCTTAGTGTCTCTGAAGTCACGGTGAGTTCCAAACTCAGCTCTTCCTGCACATGCCAGCTGTAGGAACTCTGGCAAGAAGCTGGACGTCTGTCTGTGTCTCCATCTCTCATTACAATCTCTCTCTCTAGCTATATGTAACATCTATAGTATCATAATGATGATAGTGTCTGTGCTCAGAGGTTGGTTGTGGAGATAAACAGGAGAATCCATACGAGATGCTTAGCATCAGCCCAGGCACTTTGCAAACATAAGATGATTATTAATTGTACTTTCTATGGTTATTATGGAAGGTGGGCTGAGAGGGGGAGACCCCAGTGGACCACACCTCCCTCATTCCTGCAGATGTTGTTCCTGGCCTGGGATGCAGACTCCTGGGCCTGGGACCCATCTTATGCAAAGGTATGATCCTGAGTGGCAAGACATTATTATTCTTGGAGGAGTAGGTGGGGACTCAGGTAAACTGGAATGCCCTCACCATGCAGCCCCCAGGAGCTGGCTCTGCGGGGAGGGTCACCCCTGTGAGGAAGGCTGTGCCTCAGAACATGGTGGTCAGGGAGAGTTTATGCGGGTGTCCACATCTGTCCATACCCCTGGCCACGCCTCCTTTCCCACCTGTCTGTCACAGTCGATGCCAACTCCCAGGTCTAGAGCTCCACAGAGTGGTGATTCTCTGAGGATCTTCTCAGTCTCCCAGAGCAAGGTCCTCTCGGGCAGGGTCCCCCATCCCTGAGGTCTTTAGGAGACCCAGACCCAGGCCCGGCCCCAGGGCTGCTGTGTGGACAGCAACCTGTGACCCTGCAGCTATCATAGAGTGTTTGTGGGAGGGGGTAGACCCAATTCTGGCCCAGCAACCATGGCTCCAACCTGAGTCACAGTGACCAGAGTCCAAGGAGAGACTTGATTCTTGCCCTTCTCCAGGAGCCCATTATCTGCTGGCTTACGGTTCCTCCCGCCTTTGATTCAAATCTGTTGGGGTGAGGGGATGGGTCCAGTGGTGGGATGAAGGCGGAGGTAGGGGAGACGGAGGCCTCAGCAGGAGAGTGGAGACCTTCCAAGGCTGGATGAGAGCCAGGAGGCTGAGGTGATGGGCAGTGGATGGTCAAAATGGTGCAACACTGCCTCCATCTGGGGCTGGTGTTTGATGTCCCATGTAAGTCACCTTGGATCTCCGTTGGTAGCCTTAATGTCCCCCAACACACACAATGGTTTGTTCTAAAATAGACTCCTCTCTTCCCTTCCCCAGAGCCGACTGTTCCAGCTCTGTGGCCTGCAACGGTTCGTTTGGGACAGGACTATCCCATTCTCAGCACTTGACCCCTATCCCAGCTCCCAAGCCCTTGGTTGTGAGATGGGCAATTTCATGCCTTTGTCCAGTGGACTTTTCCATCTGTTGCTCCCCTGAATCATGACTAAGTGGACTCTTCCATTCCTGTCCACCATGGTCCTCACAATGGACCTCTCCTTCCCTATTCCTCCATGTTCCCCAGTTGACAGTTTCATCTCTGTCTCCTCCCACATACTCCCAAATGGATCGTCCCAGCCCCATGACCCTGAAGATCTTAGAAAGAGCAAAGGCCAAGGTGTCCAACCACCTGCAGAATCCTGCCCCAGGACTGGGGTGTACAGCATCCATCAGAATAAAAACTAGCAACATCCCCCACTAGACTGTCACCTCCACATGGGCAGGGACAGTTGTTTATCTTGTTCCCAGACAGCTCTCCAGCACCTAGAATGGCCCTTAGTACACAGTGCAAACCCATTAGGTGTTGGATGAATGAACCCTTTGACACAGCAATTCCACTTCTAAGAACGTGTCCTAAAGAAACACTCACACAGGTGCACAGGGTTGTGTGCACAAGAACGGGAGGAGCAAACAACTGGGAAAAACTTGTAAATGTTTATTAATTGTCAGTGATTGATGCAGGGTAAATGAATAATGGAGGTTTGTAGCATGGAGCACATACTGAACAGGAAACAGAGTGAGACAGACTTGTCCAGGACACGCTGCTAGTGGGGAAAAGCAGGTCAGAGATGCTCATAGTGGTACCCTGTGTGTGTGTGTGTGTGTGTGTTTGTGTGTAAATGCAGAGAAAAACATCTGGAATCAAACACTCAGAACTGCTCTCAGTAGTTGCATCTGGACAGAGGGAGGTTAGTGTCGTTTTGTACAAAGAATACTTGACAATACTTGTTTTTTTAAGGTAGATGCATGGATACACAGAGAGAAATACACATTAGGTATATGTCTTGCTCATCAACGCAACTCTAATATCTAGCAACGTTTGGCACATAGTAAGAAAAATCATGTTTAACTTTTCACTGTTGTGAACCCTTTCTTTCACTTGCTATACAGCTGATGGCTAGGAGTTCACAGCCATGCCCATGTTCCTGAAAGGCCACCAGGTTCTGCTTCTTATCATGGGCACTTGTCACATCCCCGAGGCTGAGGCACGGAAAGGGAAGGCAAGTAAGTGGCGGTGAGCTCCCATTGACTGAAAAATCACTACTTAACTCTGACCTACATAGCCCTGTGCACTCCGATTCCACCTTGCCTTGTGGTCTATGCGCTTCTCCCGCTGCTCCTAAAGACCAAACTTCTGCACAGGCTACAGCGACTCCCTCATCTGTCCTATGAGTTTCTAGGCTAGAGGAAGGTGTGGCCTACACGCCAGTAGCTGACCTGGGGTTTGGGAGCCCACAGCATCCTGGGGAGGGAAGATCTCTGGATATACAGAGCAGGGAGTAGAAAAAGCAAGGGAAACCTCCTCATTTAGCCTCAGAGCTGCACCCCAAGGGACAGGGAGAAAGGAATGATTTGGGAACAAGCAACAAGATGGGATACAAGTACCATAAGAGAACAGTGCATTTTGCGGGGATGTGGGGATGGACTGAAAGGTCACTTACAGAGTTAGTCGTCTTCCTCGGGGTCACTGATCTCTTCATAGATCACCACGTTCTTTCTTTCCTGCAGTCTGTGGGTCCAGACATTAATCTTCCTTCCCTTGGGTCCTGTGGTGGAGAAGAGTTGGTAAATGGGGGTTGGGTGGGTTAGGGAGTGTTGGGCCCTGTTTTGTCAGATAAGGAGATGCCTCCTCCCTCCCAAGTGACCACAGGCCTTTTACAGTCTTTTTTCCACACCTTCTGGCTCAGAGAGGCTGAGATACTAAACCCGCACCAATACACACCAAACGCCAGTTAGAGTTTTAGCTTCTGGCTCCTTCCATTGTCAGGTTTAGATTCCCAACCTCTTTACTCACCAGAACATTTATTCCGACCTTCTTTCATTCAGCATGTATTTGTTAAGGGCATATTGTGTGCCAGGCATTGAGCTGAAGGTGGGGATGAAACTCCAAGTAAGATATGTTCCCAGGTTATCACAGACGGAATAATGACCTGAGCACCTTTCATGGCGTCAGGGCTTGTAGACTGAATCGAACACTTCTTTTTTTGGTTGCTCTGTGCGTGGCATGCAGGATCTCCACCAGGGATGGAAACCGTGCCCCCTGCAGTGGAAGCGCGGAGTCTTAACCACTGGGCCGCCAGGGAAGTCCCTTGAATTGAACACCTTTGAATAACCTGTGAACTCTGATTCTTTATTTCCGTTTTATGGACTAGGAACTGGAGCTCAGAGAATTTGGAAGGCTTGCCCCAAGTTACACAGCTTTCATATCGATGAAACTCAAGTCTGTGACGCTGGAAGTCAGTTTTTTTTTTGTCTTGTTTTGTTTTTTTTAAATTTTTGGCTGTGCCATGCGGCTTGTGGGATCTTAGTTCCCCGACCAGGGATCGAACCTGGGTCCCGGCAGTGAAAGCGCCAAGTCCTAACCACTGAACCACCAGGAAATTCCCTGGAAGTCAGTTCTAATGTTTCAGCTGGAGCTGGGTGAGCTCCTCAGCCCAGCCTGGCCCCAGGCCTGTCCAGGATCCATCTCCCACACCTAGCCCATGCACTTGAACATGGCCAGGGAAGCCAGAGGAGTTGTTCCCAAAGAGTTTCCTCTTACCTGATGTTTTCTTACTCTGCTGACCAGAGGTATCTGCTTTTTCCGGGGAGCGCAGCTGTTTCTGAGCCTGCTCTGAGCCTGATGTTGCTGGTACTAACTTCGAAGGATTTTTTTTCTTTTCGGGCTTCTTGGGCATCACCTTTTTAATGTGAAGGTCACATACAAAGAGTATCAATGGCATTTCTCGAGTGCTTTAGAGCTTACAAAGTGTCTTTGTGCGCAGTACCTTAATTAAAGTTCTCAACAAGTCTGGGAGATCATTATATTACCTGTACCTAAACTACGAGGAACCTGGGAAGTTAGAAGGAAAAGGAATGGTCTACATGAAGGGTGTTTCCAGGACTAGAACGCTTGTCTTCACACTCTTTCCAGACTGACACTCTCGCCAAGAGAAGTCTCCATGTGAGCAGGAGTGTGGTACACGGAAGATTTGGGGAAGCAGAGCACACTAACAATTCACGAGGTCTGTGAAAGTGAGGAGGGGCTTCTATAAAATATAAGGGATCGAATATAAGCTAGTAGACAGCTGCTGGGAGAGTAAATGGAACAATGTACAGAAGGGACAAAACACTGCTGGCAAATGGTGTGGGGGGATGAATATAGGGAAGGGAGAAGAAAGGAGTGGTTCGTGGAAATTCATGTAGGCAGCCAAGAAGGTGGTGCCAGATGTGACATCCTGTCCTACCCTGGCAAGAACATTTCAGGTGGAATTAAGCGAGGTGGTTCCTCTACCAATTCTACTGGTGTCAGGGTGTGTCACTGACCAACAACCTTAAGCTAACCTTCATTCAGCTCCTTTGTTTATGAAACAGTGAGCAATAACAGTGTAACCAGCTCCCTCATTTATGAATCAGTGAACAATGACTGTAAAACAAGCTAAGTGAAAGAACTTTCTGAGCTTACAAATGCTGTTTAAACGTGGTAATAATGAAAATGAATACTTTCTTTTATGATCCTTCTTTGAGTTCTCTCCTCAACCGTGTCCACACTGGCAACCCACCCGCCAGATCCCTTTACCCTCTAAACTAGAGTTTAATCTGCAATTGTGGAAGAACTTATTCAAGAACCCTCTAAGGGTCCCCCTGGGCTGGGACTGAGGCTTCAGAGATGCCTCAGGTGCAGACAAGTCCCCGAAGGAGCTCACAGAAGGGAGGGGCCAACAGTCCAGGCGATTCCCAAGCAATGTGAAAGGGGCCCTTTGACTGAGCAGAGGGGAGCTGGTACTTCCTGTTGTGAGAGTGGGCATCTAAACAGAAGCATCAGCAGCATCTGCGAGTTTAGCCCTAGGGGAAACGCCTGAGCTTCAGAAACATATGAAAAATTCACGAATTTGGAAATGGTTTGGGGCTTTGGGTTAGACTACTGCCACTGCCACTGTGGTCTCCAGCAAATTATTTAACATCTCTGTACCACAATATCCGCATGTTTATTATTATTATTTAGTAATAATAATATCCTCATTATTATTTGGGGATAATAATAGTAGCAATGTCATAGAGGTTTTCTTAGGGACTAAATAAATTAATCCATGTGAATTGCCTAAAATAAATCTGGCATCACTATGAAAACAAAAGAAGTATCAGCTACCACAATTGTTGTTAATTACTATTAAGCTCTCAATACTACATCAGGCATTGTGATAAAGAGATCAGGAAAGGGAGGCAGTGAGGGCCAGGCCATTTTTTTTTTCACACACACACACACACACACACACACACACACACTGTATTTTATTTTTACAAGAGATAAATAGACTGACACCAAGCATTGTAAGTGGATGACCACAACAAAAGCAACAATGATTACAATTACCAAACATGAAACACACTCATACTATGTCATAATATTGACATTCAGTCCAGTAATCCTCCACTGTAACAGCTCCTTTACTTTGCAGTGAAAACTGATTTGTATATTCTTTGCCTCTGAGTCCTTGTGGGATTTTTTTTTAATAATTCAAACAGAAAGTCACAAAAATTATAATCATCCTCATCAGTTCACTCAGTCCCATGTAATTAATTTTTTTTCATCTTGATCTTTTGTTAGCACAGGCCATTTTCAATATTTTCCCACTTTTACCAATATTCACATCCATGGAGAGATAAACGGTCTCTGGTCCTCTGGATTTGGGAGGCACTCACCTTCAGGTGTTTTCTCTCTTGCATGTTGGAAGCCTCCTGAGCAGGTTCGTCTAAAAGAAGGCGACAAATCAGAATTTTTCTTTGTTGGTAAATATTCCCAAACTGCAGAGAGACTCCTGTAGTATTGGTATTCTGCAGCAGAGGTTTATGAGTCCACTCACTGTCAAGGAGTTACTTTGAGACAAGCCTCTGAATTATAACAGTTTATGCATTTATTTGCAGCATCAATTCATAATTTTCCTTCTGATGGTTTATAAAAAGTGAACTAAACCCCATCACTGCCTAATCCTATTCATTACATATTTCTTATTTGTTTCCCCAAAGAATTAAATTGACTGGTCTTTAACCAAAAATCACTGTATACTTAAAATGGTGAATTTTATAGTATGCCTCAATGAAACTGTTAAGTGTATGATGAACCATGGATGATTTAATCCAGCTGTTCTGGAATGTTTCCAGTATAAGAACACCTCTTTAATGTCAAAAACTTTGTAGATACTCAAGCACTGGGTTTTCAGTCCTCTCGCAGTAATTTTGGGAGCTTGTGGAATCTGCCCTGTTTAGCCGGAGAGTCAAAGGTCTATTGGAGACACTTTGAAAATTCTGACCCTGTCTTCTTAAAACTGTGCTGTCAGAGCAAAAGAGCAAGTGAACGCATCCTATCCCCTTTTTAAGTGAGTACATACACTGCTGAAATTCACAAAGATATCTAGAATCTGTCACTTTTTTAACCCTACGTTGCCTCTGCTCACTGACAAGTAGGAAAGGTCAATGTGTGGAGGACTGCTCTCTCAAACTCTCTCCCAAACTCAACACATAGAATCAGGTTCAATTAGGAGTGAGACAACTATTTGGTTTTGGTAAAACACAGAGAAATAGCCATATGTCATTACATAATGTGTTAATCACTTTCTCTCTTAAGATAGTTATCCAATACCTATGCTCTATTATTTTAGAAGTTTGGGGTAGATTTACACTTTAAATTTTTCTTAATCATCCTGTGATTCATTAATGGTATTTAGCAAGAACTAGCTCCTTTAAAAAAGAAATGTTTCAAGCATACAGAAAATTATGGAGAATAATATTTGAAATGTGTGCATCTACTACCGAGTCTAGCTGCATTTCAACATTACCTCACAACTACTTCAGATCACTCTGAGCTCTTTATTAAAAATATAACAAGGCATTATGAACAAGTCACAGCTGAAGCCATCTGTGCGGCCCTCACTGATCCTTGCCCTCCCTCCTTCTCCAGTTCTTCACTCCAGAATTTGATGGGTTTTATTCTCATTCAGGTTTTTATACGTTTACCATGTACTTACTATCCTTACAATATATATATTCTTGTTTTGCATGTTTTAGGATTTTATATGAATGGCCTCTGACTGTGCTTAACCTTCTGCATCCAACTTTTTTCACTCAACCATGATGCTTTTGAGGGAACAAACTCCTGAGAATCTTTCCCCATCCAGACCCCAAAGTAGACAGGCTTCAGGAGACCCTTTCCTGTCACTTACGCTGATTCCCGGGGTTCCGACCTTTAGAATCATGCCCGTTGGATTTTGTGGCTCGTTTTTTTTTTTTTTTTTTTAGAAATTCACGTTCTTTTATTTATTTATTTATTTATTTATGACTGTGTTGAGTCTTCGTTTCTGTGCGAGGGCTTTCTCTAGTTGCGGCAAGTGGGGACCACTCTTCATCGCGGTGCGCGGGCCTCTCACCATCGCGGCCTCTCTTGTTGCGGAGCACAGGCTCCAGACGCGCAGGCTCAGTAATTGTGGCTCACGGGCCCAGTTGCTCCGTGGCATGTGGGATCTTCCCAGACCAGGGCTCGAACCCGTGTCCCCTGCATTGGCAGGCAGATTCTCAACCACTGCGCCACCAGGGAAGCCCTGTGGCTCGTTTTTTAGGACGCATGAAAGTTGGTAGGGTAGCCTTGAGACCTAGAATGATGCAAAATATTTGTTTCTTAACAGGCAACCTGAGAGGAGGGTAGAATGCTGGGACACAGCACCAGTAAAGCTAATCAGCTGGGGGAGGGGGGTTCTGAACCAGGGCCAGTGGGAGAGAAATGCACAGGATCCAGGACAGAGTATCTCTGTGGCCACTCCCAGTCCACAGCCTTGCACAGGACATATCAGTAAAAGAGCAGAATGCCTGCAAGCTTCCCTGGGATTTCTTCCCACACAAAAGGACAAATGTGGGACAACTGCCACAGCCTAAGAAGAAGCCATGGCATGTAAAGAGGGATGGTCATTTGTTCCCAGCCTTGTCTGGACCCAGAACTTCCTGTTACCTAGATCAGTCATGATGTCATAGTTTCTCTTCATATACACATAGGTGATTTTCTCTGAGTAACCCAGATCTGCCCACTCTTTCTTAGGGAATTATTTGGAAATATCCTTGAAAGCCTAGAAAAGAAAGAAGAATAAATCCTAGCAATGACTCAGCTAAACATGTCTGACATTCAGCCAGGAACTCTTCCTTGGCTGCAGGACCTCCAAGTTAGATCTGTAAACTGGAGATAATAATCCTTCCTGGTTGATGTCATGGCTAACTGACAGAACATGGGTAACATTGCCTAGGTTCTCACCTGGCATGCAGTAGGTGCTTAAGGCTGGTGGCATCCTCTCCTCTCACCTTCTGGAATTGACTGAGAGTCAACCAATCCAGTAAAGGTCACTGATCTTGTACCCAGGGATGCTAGGCAAGGACAGAGTGAGGGTGGGAAGCTCTGGATGTCCTCGTGACATGCTGCTCCTTGTTCCCAGTGCCTCTGACCTCCCCTCCTCAGAAATCTAGCCACCCTACACTGTCCCCTGGTCCACTGCTCTGCCCCCTCCAGATCACCCCACCTTGGAGTTCTCTGATTTGTGGCTACATTCCCTGGGGCTTTTTGCAAAGGAGCTGCCTCTGTTCATGGTGCTGGGACTGGTCTGATCTAGAAGGAACACACCCTGGATCTGTCCAGCCACAAGGCCAAAAGTTCTGTTGGGAGAGAAAGTGCTGAGGGAAGGCCACACTCAGTTAGTCACCTGTAATTAAGGTTCTACTTTTCTCCATCCTTGGCTTATCTGTCCCTGAGTAAGGACGTGGGGGTGGGGAAATAAGATGAGAATAGGGGGCTGGAGGTCTTTGGGAGAAGGACTGATTAGGGATGACATGTTTTCTGTGGGCATGATCAAAGCAGCATTGAGTCTTTGAGGGGGGTTACTGTTGTTAGTCGTTTTCCTGGAGTTTGGCTTATCCTGAAGGAAAGATATGAAGACCCTTGTTGGGGAAGCAGTGAAGTGAATGTATAGTTTTATTGAGGGGGGATGCTTTGAGGCAAAGCAGGGGAGGTAAGTCCCAGAGACCATATGGTGTCTCTGACTGAAGGGTTTCAGTTTTTAGGCAGAGGGATGTGGGGTTTTGCTCTGTTGAAAAGAAATGAAGATCACTAATATGAGTGAATTTAAAGGCTATTACTAGGCCCAAATCAATAAAGTCAGAAATGAAAAAGGAGAAGTTACAACCAACACCACAGAAATACAAAGGATCATAAGAGATTACTATAAAAACTATACACCAATAAAATGGACAACCTAGAAGAAATAGACAAATTCCTAGAAATGTACAATCTCCCAAGGTGGAACCAGGAAGAAATAGAAAATATGAACAGACCAAATACCAGTAATGAAATTGAATCAGTAATTAAAAACTCCCAACAGACAAAAGTCCAGGGCCAGATGGCTTCACACATGAATTCCACCAAACATTTAGAGAAGAATTAACATCTATCCTTCTCAAACTATTCCAAAAAATTGTAGAGGAAGGAACACTTCTGAACTCATCCTATGAGGCCAGCATCACGGTGATACCAAAACTAGAGAAAGATATCACAAAAAAAGAAAATTAGAGGCCAATATCAGTGATTACTATAGATGCAAAAATGCTCAACAAAATATTAGCAAACCGAATCCAACAATACATTAAAAGGATCATACATCATAACCAAGTGGGATTTATCCCAGGGATGCAAGAATGGTTCAATATCTGAAAATCAATCCATGTGATACACCACATTAACAAATTGAAAAATAAAAATCATAAGATCATCTCAATAGATTGATGCAGAAAAAGCTTTTAACAAAATTCAACATCCAATTATTATAAAAACTCTCCACGAAGTGGGTATAGAGGGAACATACCTCAACATAATAAAGACCATATATAATAAGCCCATAGCTAACATCATACTCAACAGTGAAAAGCTAGACATTTCTCCAAAGAAGACATACAGATGGCCAAAAAGCACATGAAAAGATGCTCAACATCATTAATTATTAGAGAAATGCAAATCAAAACCACAATGAGGTATCACCTCACACAGGTCAGAATGGCCATCATCAAAAAATCTACAAACAATAAATGCTGGAGAGGGTGTGGAGAAAAGGGAATGTTGGTGGGAATGTAAATTGGTACAGCTACTATGGAGAACAGTATGGAGGCTCCTTAAAAACCTAAAAATAGAGTTGCCATATGATCCAGCAATCCCACTCCTGAGCATATACCTGGAGAAAACCATAGTTCGAAAAGATACATGCACCCCGATGTTCATAGCAGCACTATTTACAATAGCCAAGACATGGAAGCAACCTAAATGTCCATCGACAGAGGAATGGATAAAGAAGATGTGGTACATATATACAATGGAATATTACTCAGCCATAAAAAAGAACAAAATATGACATTTGCAGCAACATGGATGGAACTAGAGACTGTCATACTGAGTGAAGTAAGTCAGACAGAGAAGGACAAATATTGTATGATATCGCTTATATGTGGAATCTAAAAAAATGGTACAAAGGGATTTATATACAAAACAGAAATAGTCACAGATGTAAAAAACAATTTTATGGTTACCAGGGAGAAAGTGGGGAGGGATAAATTGGGAGACTGAGATTGACATAAACACACTACTCTATGTAAAATAGATAACTAATAAAGACCTACTGTATAGCACAGGGAACTCTACTCAATACTCTGTAATGATCTATATGGGAAAACACTCTAAAAACAGAGTTGATATATGTATATGTATATACACATACACTTCGATGTACAGCAGAAAGTAACACAACATTGTAAATCAACTATACTCAAGAAAAATTTTAAAAAACAGTGAAAAGCTGAAAGCATTTCCTCTAAGATCAGGAATGTGACAAGGATGCCCACTCTTGCTACTTTTATTCAACACGGTATTTGAAGTCCTAGCCACAGCAATAAGATAAGAAAAAGAAATAAAAGTAATCCAAATCAGAAAGAAATAAGTAAAACTGTCACTATTTGCAGATGACATGATACTACACATAGAAAATCCTAAAGATGCCACCAAACAAACTACTAGAGCTCATCAATGAATTCATTAAGTTGAAGGCCACAAAATCAATATACAGAAATTTGTTGCATTTCTATACAATAACAATGAACTATCAGTGGGGACTTCCCTGGTGGTCCTGTGGTTAAGTGTCCACCTTCCAATGCAGGGGGTGTGGGTTTGATCCCTGGTCAGGGAACTAAGATCCCACATACCGCAGGGCAACTAAACCCGTGTGCCACAACTACTGAGCCTGCGTGCCACAACAAGAGAGCCTTGTGCTGCAACTACAGAGCCCACATGCTCTGGAGTCTGCGCTCCACAACTACAGAGCCCATGGGCTCACAACTAGAGAGCCCGCACATTGCAACTACTGAGCCCGTGTGCCCTGGAGCCTGCATGCCACAACTAGAGAATCCCGTGCGCCACAACTACTGAGCCCATGTGCCCCAACTAGAGAGCTGGCACACTGCAACTACTGCGCCCACATGCTCTGGAGCCTGCACACCACAACTAGGGAGAAGCATGTGCGCCGCAACAAAGAGCCCACGTGCCACAACGAAAAATCCCATGTGCCGCAACTAAGACCCAACACAGCCAAAAATAAATAAATAAATAAAAATAAAAAAAAAACAATGAAAGAAAGAGAAATTAAGGAAATAATACCATTTACCTTTGCATCAGAAAGGATAAAATACCTAGGAACAAATCTAACTAAACAGGTAGAATACTTGTACTTGGAAAACTATAAGACACTGATGAAAGAAACTGAAGACTTCATAAACAGATGGAAAGAATCTCGTATTGGAAGAATTAATATTGTTAAAATGACCATACTACCAAAGGCAATCTACGGATTTGATGCAATTCCTATCAAAATACCAATGGCATTTTTCAAAGAACTCGAACAAATTAATTAATTAATCATTTATTTATTTATTTTTGCTGCACCACACGACATGCAGGATCTCAGTTCCCTGACCAGGGATTGAGCCTACACCCCCTGCAGTGAAAGCACAAAATCTTAACCACTGGACCACCAGGGAAGTCCTTAGAACAAATAATTTAAAATTTTGTATGGAAACCCAAAAGACCCCAAATAGCCAAAACATTCTTGAGAAAGAAGAACAAAGCTGGAGGTGTCACACTCCCAAACTAGTAGCTGGAGGTATCTTCAGACTATACTACAAAGTTAAAGTAATCAAAACAGTATGGTACTGGCACAAAAACAGACACATAGATCAATGGAACAGAATAGAAAGCCCATAAATAAACCCACGCACATATGGTCAATTAATCTATGACAAAGGAGATAAAAATATACAAGGGGGAAAGACAGTCTCTTCAATAAGTGGTGCTAGGAAAATTGGAAAGCTACATGTAAAAGAATGAAATTAGAACATTTTCTCACACCATATAAAAAAATAAACTCAAAATGGATTAAAGACCTAAATGTAAGACCAGAAACCATAAAACTCATAGAAGAAAACACTATGACATAAATTGTAGCAATATTTATTTGGACCTGTCTCCTACAGCAAAGGAAACAAAAACAAAAATTAAAAAATGGGACCTAGGACTTCCCTGATGGCGCAGTGGTTAAGAATCCGCCTGCCAATGCAGGGGACATGGGTTCGAGCCCTGGTCCAGGAAGATCCCACATGCCGTGGAGTAACTAAGCCTGTGTGCCACAGCTACTGAGCCCATGCTCTAGAGTCCGCGACCACAACTACTGAGCCTGCGTGCCACAACTACTGAAGCCTGCTCACCTACAGCCCGTGGCCCACAACAAAGAGAAGCCAACGCAATGAAAAGCCCCTGCTCGCCTCAACTAGAGAAAGCCCACATGCAGCAACGAAGACCCAAAGCAGCCAAAAATTAAAAAAAATTAAAAAAAAAACTAAATAAATTTATTTTAAAAAATGGGACCTAGTTAAACTTAAAAGCTTTTGAGCAGCAAAGGAAACCACTGACAAAACAAAAAGGCAACCTACTGAAAGAGAGAAAATATTTGCAAATGATATGACTGATAATGGGTTAATATCCAAATTATATAAAGAGCTTATACAACTCAATATATTAAAAAAACCCAAACAATCCTATTTAAAAATGGGCAGAAGAACTGAATAGACATTTTTCTGAAGAAGACATACAGATGGCCAACAAGCCCATGAAAAGATGCTCAATATCGCTAATCATCGGAGAAATACAAATCAAAACCACAAAGAGATATCGCCTCACACCTGCCAGAATGACTATCATCAAAAAGACCACAAACAGGGGCTTCCCTGGTGGCGCAGTGGTCGAGAGTCTGCCTGCCAATGCAGGGGACACAGGTTCGAGCCCTGGCCTGGGAAGATCCCACATGCCGCGGGGCAACTGGGCCCGTGAGCCACAACTACTGAGCCTGCGCGTCTGGAGCCTGTGCTCCGCAGCAGGAGAGGCCGCGATAGTGAGAGGCCCGTGCACCGCGATGAGGAGTGGTCCCTGCTTGCCACAACTAGAGAAAGCCCTCGCACAGAAACGAAGACCCAACACAGCCAAAAATAAATAAATAAATAAATAAAAATTAAAAAAAAAAAAAAAAGACCACAAACAATAAACATTGGGGAGCATGTGGAGAAAAGGGTACCCTTGTACATGGGTGGTGGGAATGTAAATTGGTACAGCCACTGTGGGAAACAGTATGGAGGTACATCAAAAAACTAAAAATAGGACTACAATATGACCCAGCAATTCCACTCCTGGGCATATATCCAAAAAAAAAACCCCAAAAACTTTAATTTGAAAAGACACATGCACCCCAATATGCATAGCAGCATTATTTACACTAGCCAAGATATGGAAAGCAATCTAAGTGTCCATCAACAGAAAATGGATAAAGCTGTGGTATATATATACAATGGAATACTACTCAGCCATAAAAAAGAATAAAATTTTGTCATTTGCAACAACATGTATGGACCTGGAGTGTACTATACTTAGTGAAATAAGTCAGACAGATGAAGACAAACACTGTATGTTATCACTTATATGCAGAATTAAAAGAAATAAAACAAATGAATATAACAAAAAAGAAACAGACTCACAGATATAGAGAACAAACTAGTGGTTACCAGTGAGGAGAGGGAAGAGGGGAGGGGAAAAACAGGGGTAGGAGATTAAGAGATAAAAACTGCTATGTATAAAATAAATAAGCAATAAGGATATATTGTACAACACAGGGAATATAGTCAATATTTTGTAACAACTTTAAATGGAGTATAATCAATTAAAATATTGAATCATTATGTTATATGCCTGAAATTAATATAATATTGTAAATCAACTATACCTTGATTTTTTTTTTTAATCTGTTCTGCAAATCCATATATTTTTTTTAATTTTAAATTTTATTTATTTATTTATTTATGGCTGTGTTGGGTCTTCGTTTCTGTGCGAGGGCTTCCTCTAGTTGCGGCAAGCGGGGGCCACTCTTCATCGCGGTGCGCGGGCCTCTCATTATCGCGGCCTCTCTTGTTGCGGAGCGCAGGCTCAGTAATTGTGGCTCACGGGCCTATTTGCTCTGCGGCATGTGGGATCCTCCCAGACCAGGGCTCGAACCCGTGTCCCCTGCATTGGCAGGCAGATTCTCAACCACTGCGCCACCAGGGAAGCCCTATACCTTGATTTTAAAACGGCTATTACTACGTTATTTGAAAATTATTAGAGTGAAGAGAGCTGGAATCTCTGAGATTGTAGGACCACGTATTACTCAGGCTGAGAAGGTAGGAAGTTTCGATGAAGCAATCTGGCGCACCCCAAACTGATGGCATTGGGAGTCTCTCGGGGGGGGGGGGAGGGTCTTAGGCTAAGAACATTGCTTCTTTATCCCAGAGGAGGCGATAAAAGAGTCCCTTAGGCAAAGGCTATTATCTCTGGTTGAGGAAATGTAGGGGCATCTGGCTGATTTGGGGGTTTCTGGGGCTGAGGGGTGTTTTGCTTCCCTCAGGAAGAGCAATTAGGGAGTCTCACAGACTGAAGATAGTTTTAGTTTTATGTCTGCCTGACGGGGATCACCCCAAAAGGCTTTAAGTCGTCTCTCAGTCCTAACGATCTTGAGGATGTTGGCAGGTACAGAAAATACCCAACCACTTTAATTACCAGCAGGAGCTCTTGGTTTTTCTACTTGCTCCCCCCCTTACCCTGTCTAGGGTGGCCCTCAGAGAGAACTTACCTCAGAGGTGAAGCGGCAGTGAAGCATTGCTCGACAATGAGATGAAATCCCAGAATTCAACTGCCCAAGAACAATCAACTAATCAGAACAGTTAATTAACTTGATCTGGCCAATCGGAGGTCAGGAGAGTAGGTGGGGCAAGTGAGGCAGTAGTGGGATTTGTCAGTCCAGAGTCCGCGCCTTTTTGAAGTCAGCGGAGATTTCGAGTTTCCCGCTTGAAGCAAGATTGCTTCCCACCAGAATTGGCCACTCCAGCTTCCGTAGGCCCATTAGCATGCATGCTCAGATGTTACCTTTGCCTTCAGCTTACATTTTTCTACCCTCTGCTGTGTGTTTTTGCTGTTTAATTTTAATAAATGGTATATCTGAGGCAGGTCGCCATCTCAAATCCTTCCCGTCAGTCTCCGATTTCCTCAGATGTGGGGTCTTTCCTAGGGCCTCCTAGGACCTCTCTAATAACTTAAAAATTTTAAACTTAAAGAAAAAAAACCTGTTTTCGATATGTGCGTTTTCGATATGTGCTTTTTCTGGAAGACCCGATAACCAGAAACATGCTTTATCCCTTAATACTATTATTTACAATAATAGTATTAAAAAGAATACCCATGTAATTGGGGCTTGCTGTGTCCCTCAGGGGGCCCAGAAGTCACTTTTTTCTAGGAAGTCTTTCCTATACCCACCCCCAATAGGTCCCCAGTAGTGCCCCCAAGAGGTCCCCAATACCCCCTGGGCTTTCCATCGCAGCCCTGATCTAAGTTCCTCCTCCTTCTTAGGGCAAGGAGGACAGGGCAATGACCCATGTGCCAAGCACAAAGCCATTTATGTGCATCATCCCATTTAATTTTCACAACTGCTCCTTAAGTTAAGTACTGTTATCATCCCCTGTGTGCAGATGCTGAGACTGAGGTGCTGAGACTTAAGCAACCTGGTCAATCAAGGTCACAGGATCAGTAGGTAGCAGAACTGGAGTTCACCCCCAAGTTGAATTGAGTCCAAAGTCTGTGCTTTTACTTACTCTTCTATATTGCCTCAAATATTTGTTGGTTGGTTGAATGAATGAATGAGTGAATGAATCTTGAAATTACAAAGGACCTTTAACATAATTTACTTAATCTTCTATAATCACACATAATTTTATGTGGCTGCTGTAACAAATTATCAGAAACCTTGTGGCATAAAACAATAGAAATGTATGTATGTATTTTTTTTTGGTTTTTTTAAACATCTTTATCGGAGTATAATTGCTTTACAATGTTGTGCTAATTTCTGCTGTATAACAAAGTGAATTAGCTATATGTATGCATATATCCCCATATTCCCTCCCTCTTGAGTCTCCCTCCCACCCTCCCTATCCCACCCCTCTAGGTGGTCACAAAGCACCGAGCTGATCTCCCTGTGCTATGCGGCTGCTTCCCACTAGCTATCTATTTTACATTTGGTAATATATGTAAATCCATGCCACTCTCTCACTTTGTCCCAGCTTACCCTTCCCCCTCCCCGTGTCCTCAAGTCCATTCTCTAGTAGGTCTGTGTCTTTATTCCCTTCCTGCCCCTAGGTTCTTCATGACCATTTTTTTTTATTTTTTAGATTCCATATATATCTGTTAGCATACGGTATTTGTTTTTCTCTTTCTGACTTACTTCGCTCTGTATGACAGGCTCTAGGTCCATCCACCTCACTACAGATAACTCAATTTCGTTTCTTTTTATGGCTGAGTAATATTCCATTGTATATATGTGCCACATCTTCTTTATCCATTCATCTGTTGATGGACACTTAGGTTGCTTCCATGTATGTATGTTTTTGAATGTTTCAGTGAAATATTCTGACCTTTATTTCTCACAGTTCTGGAGGCCAGAAGTCTGAAATTAGTTCCTCTGGGCTGAAATCAAGGAGTCAGCAGGGCTGCACTCCTTTCAGAGGCTCTAGGAAAGAATCTTCTTGTTGCCTCTTCCAGCTTCTGGTGGCTGCCAGCATTCTTTGGCTTGTGGCTGCATCATTCTAATCTCTGCCTCCATGGTTATATTGCCTTCTTCCCTCGGTCTGTGCCAAATCTCCCTCTGCTTTCCCCTGATAAGGACACTTATGATACATTTAGGGCCCACCCAGATAATCCAGGATAATCTCCCTATCTCAAGATCGTTAATCACATCTGCAAAGTCTTTTCTATTGTTGTTGAAAGGTAATACTCATAGGTTCCAGGAATTAGGATGTGGCTATCTTTGGGGGGGGGCTGTTATTAAGTCTCCTCTCTGGTCCCCAAGGATTCATGTCCATCCCACATGCAAAATACATGCACTCCATCCCCAAGTCCCCAAATTCTCAATCCATCACAGTATCAGCTCAAGTCTAAAATCTCATCTAAATATCATCAGCTCAAGAGTACCAAATCTCATCTTCTAAAATAGGTATGGGTGGTACTCTGGGTATGATCCATCCTGGGGCAAAATTCCTCTTTGGACTTGAACACCAGAAAACAAATTAACTGTTCCTAAAATACAGTGGTGGGACAGGCATAGAATAGTAGCTATAGACATTATCATTTCAAATAGGAGAAAATGGAAGAAAGAAGGAGTCATTGGCCCTAAGCAATTTTTAAATCTAGCAGGGAAAATTCCATTGGGTTTCAAGGTCTGGGAATAATCCTCTGTGACTTGAGGCTCTGTCCTATGGGCCTACAGCTCTGCCCTCAGAGTCATTCTTCCTTTCTCTTGAAGTGTGGCATATGTTTGTAATTGAGTAGTTTTATCAGCCTTTTTGATGCCTGTAGAATTTTGGGAGTCTGGCAGTCTTTCCTTCATTTTTTCTTGCATCTGTTTCGTTCAGTTCAATCTGTCCATGTTTCTGAAGATATAACATCAAAAATTGTGTGGGTCTCCCACGTATGTCCAGAGATTCACACCATTAGACCAGATGGTCCTCCACATATCTTTCCTAGATTATCCTAGCTCTATTCCTGGGTATGGCTGAGATGGTTGAAGAGATTCACGAGTCACACATCTAATCTCTGCAGTACTAGCAAACACAGCCACACTCTTGACTTTCTCTCCAGAGCACACCTTTCTGAGAATGAATCTCTTAATTTAATGTCTTTTGCAATCTCGA
The DNA here is from genome assembly GCF_965194805.1 of Balaenoptera borealis. Lineage (NCBI taxonomy): Eukaryota > Metazoa > Chordata > Mammalia > Artiodactyla > Balaenopteridae > Balaenoptera > Balaenoptera borealis. The sequence goes on along the minus strand of NC_138881.1, from coordinate 42,740,479 downwards.
TAGACTGAGAATTCCCCAAATTATCAAATCCTAGATCCCTTTTGCTTAACCATTTTCCCCTCAATTTACCTAATTCCTTTGACATTTTACTATATGCAGCAAGAATAAATCAGACCACACCTTCAACACTTTGCTTGGAAATCTCCTCAGCTAAATATCCAAGTTCATTGCTTACAAGCTCTGATTCCCACACAACTGTAGGACACAATTCACTAAGTTTTCTGCCAGTGTAACAAGGATTGTCTTTCCTTAAGTTTCCAATAACATGTTCCTCATTTGCTTCTGAGCCCTTATCAACAGCACCTTTAATGTTCATATTTCTACGATTTTGCTTATGACAATATATGTATTCTCTAAGATGATGTAGGTTTTCTCTTCCATGCTCCTCACTTCCTTCTGAGATCTCACCAGAATCACCTTCAAAGTTGTTATTTCTACTGACAGTCTTTTCAATTCAATCTAGGACATTTCTATCAAGCTTCTCAGCATTCTTCTAGCTTCTACCCATTAGCCAATTCCAAAGCCACTTTCATATCTTTAGGTATTTGTTACAGCAGCATTCCACTTTTAGGTAGCAAAATCAGGTATTAGTTTCTTGTGGCTGCTGTAACAAGTGACCACAAACTTGGTGACATAAAACAATAGAGCTTTATTTTCTCACAGTCTGGAGGTCATAAACCTGAAATCAGCATCACTGGCCTAAATTAAGGGTGTCAGAAGGGCTGTACTCTATCTACAGGTTCTAGGGAGAATCCATTTTTTGCCTCTTTCAGCTTCTGATTGCTCACATCATTCCTTGGCTTCAGGCGGCATTACTCCAATCTTGAAGGCCAGCATCCTCAGATCTCTCTCTATTCCATCTTCACATTGCCTTCTCCTCTGTGTATCTCTTCAAATCTCTCTCTACCTTTCTTCCTTCCTTCCTTCCCTTCCTTCCTTCCTCCCTCCCTTCCTCCCTCCCTCCCTTCTTTCCTTCCATGTTCAGTTTTTATTTTCTCTAAAAACTGAGGTAAAGGGAACTCTTTAGAAAAAGAAACAATCTGCATGATTGAAAATGGAGGTCCTAACTTACACAGTGTTATATGTCAATTATATCTCAATAAGGCTGGCAATTTTTTTTAACCTTAAAAAAATAACTGGAAAAAGAAAATGGGAAGGTCCAGCTTCATACAGTGGCTTCAGGATGCTCAGAGGAAGGAACTAAAGTTGGCCAAAGTTAGCCAAGATTTTCCTGAGTTGTCTAGACTCAAGAGATGCGACTAGTATTCCAAAGAGAAAAGAGATCAGTCAAAAGTTTGAGTCTTACAGTCCCTGGAAATATGTAACCCTGATGCTCCTGTCGCCTCAGCTGAAAATGTTGGCTGGCATTTCTGGTATTGATGAAGAAACTGCCCCCAGTTTCCCAGGCTCTTCTGCCTTCCCCATGCCCACCTGGGATCTGCCCAGTCCTCCTGCCCCAAGAGAGCACTCTATTCATGAAATTCTTGGAGAAGAATCCTCTGCAGTTGTGAGCATCTCATGCTGTGAGCCAGCTTCACAAGAGCGTTGGGTGTGCCAAGGTTTCCGTAAGGGTCAGGAGAATCAGAACAGGGCAGGCTTTGCAACAGCAGTAAACCAGAAGGAAAATCCTTCAGGATGGTCCTTCTCCTTGGTCCCCTTTCATTATGGCGTGGACTTGGCCTGATAAGGCTGTGGCTCTTCTACCAGCTCTACTCCCACTGGATTTCTAGAAGCTCACAGCTGACGTTCCACAGGCACTCAGCCATTTTGTTACTTCAGGCCCTTGGAGATACCCAGGTCCTCTTGCGGTCATTGAAGTACTTGGCACTCAGGGGCTCCAGGCCCTCAGTTATGGCACAGTGCAGTCTGGTCTGTGCTCCCTTCTCCCACACCAATTTGACAAAGAGGGAGAAGAGCTACCAGAGCAGGCACAGCAGGAATGAGTATTGAACAAGCTCAGAGTGGACCATGCCTGGGTGCCCTGCACAGAGGGTGGCCCCCATCCGTTGGAGCCTCTTGGCCAGCTCCCAAGTAAAAAGTATGTTGGCCATCTTGCTGTGGCAATATGCAAAACCCCAGCTATAGCGCTTCTCACTCTCAAGGTCCTGGAAGCGAATCTTGCCAGCATGGTGAGCCACCGATGACAGGTTCACCATCTGTGCAGGAGCAGACTCCCTCAGCTGCTCCAGGAGAGAGCAAGTGAGAAGGAAGTGGCCCAGGCAGTTGATTCCCAGGTGGGTTTCAAAGCTGTAAGCTGTCTTGGAATATGGACACATCATCATTCCTGTAGTGTTGATCAGAATATGGAGCTGCTTTTGCACTGCCAGAAGGCTTTCAGCAAAAGCTCAGATGGATTTGGTATTGGATAGGTCCAGTTTCCACACCAGCACCTGGGAGTTCTTTGTATTAGCTCAGATTTCACTAGCAGCAGATTCCCACTTCCGTACATCTCAGCAGGCAATGCATACTCCTCTGCTAGCGAGCTCTCTGGCCGTCTCCTTACTGATGCCCATGTTGGCTCCGGTGATCACCACTATCTTCCTGGGAAGCTGCACATTTGTTCTCCAAATCCCACCAGCAAAGAACTTCCTAATGGACAGAGCTATCACATACAGGAAAGAAAGGAGGGAGGTGAGTAGTCCTAAGATAACCAGCATCTTTTCAACTTCTTTAGTTGCTGCTGCTTTAGCAAAAGCAGCTTCGACTCCAATTCTGGCTCCAGCCCCTGGTCTGGCTCCAATTCTTGGCTGCTTCTCTCTGCTTCTCCCTCCCACTCCTTTACCTCCTCTCTCTCCTGGACTCTGGGCATCTCTTATGCATCTCTTATGAGGATACACGTAATTGCATTTAGGACCCACCCAGATAATCCAGGATAATCTCCACATCTCAACAGCCTTAACTTAATCATATTTACAAAGAACCATTTTCCAAGTAAGGTAATATTTACAGTGTCCAGGGACTATGACCTAATATCTTTGGGGGCCATTATTCTGCCTACTGCAAGGAGTAAGTCAGATACCTTGTTCTGAAGTTCTGGGGTCACTGGGTTTGGAAAGGAGTGACTGGAGCTCTTTGAGGCCAAATGGGGTGGAAGACAGTGCAGCCTGGTGGGAGGGATGTGAGCTCTGTAGGCAGACAGACCTGAGTTCACTTCCCTGCCCCAACACCTGATGACTGAGTGACCTTGGGCAAGTCACTCAACCTCCCTGACTTTCCATTTCCTCCTCTGTGAAATGAGGTAATAACTGCACCTCCCTCACAGGGCTGTTGTAACTTGTGCTTGTAAAGCACTTAGCATAGGGCTAGGCACATAGTGAGTAATCTACGAACATTAACTGTTGTTATTATTAACTGATGAACATGGTGATAATAATACCATGCATGTATTCTGTGCTTACTCTGTTTTGGGTTCACAAGAAACCCAAACGCTCCCAGGAGCATGTGATATAGATGTCACAGATGTAGATTCAAGAGGCCAGAATTTGCCTAAGGTCAGACAGTCAACAAATAGTAGAGGGAGGAATGAAGACCATGTTTGGCTAATCCTTCACCACAATGCTAGTCTCCACCCCATGAGGAGATTGTAAACCCCAGCACCTGCAGAGAGCACGTGTAAATGATGAATACATCTACAAGCAGGAAAGCCTGTGGCCAGTTGTGTGGAGGGACTTGCCGACTGTCAGGGCTACAGACTATAGTGTGAGAAACCAGGATGGTGGAAGTCTCTGTGCTCAGCACTTTTCCACCAAGGGAACAGGAGAGACTCTCTGTGCTGGTGGTGGTGACAGACCCCTGTATGAGGGCAAGGCCTGCACCAGGACCCAGGATGCTGTGGACCTTCTGACTCCAGGATGGATGAATGAAAAGGCCAGCATTATGTGGCTGTGGGAGTTTCCCATATTGTCTAGAATATTGTTCATTGAGCTGAAGATTCTTTTGCTCTATAGTATATTTCCACTTCTCTTTTAAAAGAGTAAACTTTATATTGAAGTATAACATAAAGATGGAATTTTGCACAAACCATAACTATATCACTTGAGAGAAGCAGGGGAACTCAGAATCTGAGAGTTGGTGTTAAAGATAAATCATTGCTGCTGGGTATGAGATCAGAAAAATATATCTGCCAGTTTTATATCTCAACATCTTAGACTTTCTTGCATGTATTTCTGGCATGACTGATCATACAGATTGTTGCCATCTATGATGTTTTTTTTTAATAAAGTAAGGAGATGAACATTTTAAAGATTTTTTAATTGATTGATTGATTGATTGATTGCTATGTTGGGTCTTCGTTTCTGTGCTAGGGCTTTCTCTAGTTGCGGCAAGCGGGGGCCACTCTTCATCGCGGTGCGCGGGCCTCTCACCATCGTGGCCTCTCCTGCTGTGGAGCACAGGCTCCAGACGCGCAGGCTCAGTAGTTGTGGCTCACGGGCCCAGTCGCTCCGCGGCATGTGGGATCCTCCCAGACCAGGGCTCGAACCTGTGTCCCCTGCATTAGCAGGCAGATTCCCAACCACTGCGCCACCAGGGAAGCCCTTATGATGTTTTTTAAAAACAGCTTAATTGAGGTATAATTGGCACACAGTAAATTGTACATATTAAAAATACACAATTTGATAAGTTTATATTATATATAAATATATTCACCATAATCAAGTTAGTAAACACATTCATCACTCTCTCATCCCCACTTGCATACACCTAAGCAAGCACTGATTTGCTCTCTGTCACTGAAGATTAATTTGCATTTTGTAAGGTTTCATGTAAATAGAAACATACTCTACGTACCCCGGTTGTCTGGCTTCCTTCACTCAGTATAATTATTTTGAGATTTATCCATGTTGTGTTATATGGACTCCAATTTGTTTATTCAGTCACCTGTTTTTTAAAACATTTATTTATTTGGTTGTGCTGGGTCTTAGTTGCGGCAGGTGGGCTCCTTTGTCGTGGCTCGCCGGCTCCTTAGTTGTGGCATGCGAACAGCATGCATGTGGGATCTGGTTCCCTGACCAGGGATCAAACCCAGGCCCCCTGCATTGGGAGCGCAGAGTCTTATCCACTCACCACCAGGGAAGTCCCTCATTCACCTGTTGATGGACATTAAATTGTTTTCCGTTTTTGACTATTACAAATAAAATTGCCATGCAAATCTTGTACAAGTCTTCATAGGGACATATATTTTCTTTTCTCCTGGGTGAAAACCTAGCAGTGGAATAGCTGTTAAACCCTCCAACTTTGTTTTTATGGTAGGTGCATTGTTAGATTTTAAAGAAACTACCAAACTGTTTTCCAAATTGGTTGTACCATTTTACATTCCCATCAGCAGTGTATGGGCAGTCCAGCTCTTCCACATCTATGCCAACACCTGCTATGGGCAGTCATTTTAATTTTAGCCATTTTAGTAAGTGTGTAGTGGTATGTCTTTATGCTTTAAATTTGTATTCCCCTAATGACAATGGTGCTGAGCACCTTTGCATGTATTTGTCGTTTGTATATCTTCTGCTCAAATCTTTTGCCCATTTTTTACTGGGCTATTTTCACATTGATGAGTTTTGTGAGTCTTTTTTATACTTAGATACATGTTTTTGCAAAGACTTTCCCTAGACTGTGGCTTGTTTTTTGTTTTTTGTTTTGCTTTAACTATAACAATTTCTTGAGTACTTTATTTAATTAATTAATTTATTTTTGGCTGCATCGGGTCGTCATTGCTGTGCACGGGCTTTCTCTAGTTGCAGTAAGCGGGGGGGGGGGGCTACTCTTCATTGTGGTGTGGGCTTCTCATTGCGGTGGCTTCTCTTGTCGCGGAGCATGGGCTCCAGGCGCTCGGGCTTCAGTAGTTGTGGCACTCAGGCTCAGTAGTTGTGGCTCACAGGCTCTAGAGCGCAGGCTCAGTAGTTGTGGCACATGGGCTTAGTTGCTTCGCGGCATGTGGGATCCTCCCGGACCAGGGCTTGAACCCGTGTCCCCTGCACTGGCAGGCGGATTCTTAACCACTGCACCACCAGGGAAGCCCTGTGGCTTGTTTTTTAATGATCTTAACTGTGTCCTTTAAAGAATGGATTTTTCAGCTTTGGTGAAATCTAATTTATCAGTTTGTTCTTTAATGAATCGTGCTTTTGCTGTCAAAACAAAGAAATATTTGCCTAACAATGTCAAAATCTTTTCCTGTGATTTCTTCTAGAAGTTGTATACTTTTAGGTTATACATGTAGGTCTATGATCCATTTTGAGTTAATTTTTGCATATATTGCAAGGTATGGATCCAAGTACATTCTTTTGCAATGAATATCCAATTGCTCCAGCACCATTTGTTGAAAAGGCTATCCTTTCTCCACCACAATGCCTCTGTACCTTAAAAAAATCAGTTGTCTATATACATGTGTGGGTTTTTGTCTGGAGTATCTACTGTGCCCTGTGGACTGGTATACACTGGTACGACCAATCTGGAAAACAGTTTGGTAGTTTCTTTAAAATCTAACAATGCACTTACCATAAAAACAAAGTTGGAGGGTTTAACAGCTATTCCACTTCTAGATTTTCACCCAGGAGAAAAGAAAATATATGTCGCTATGAAGACTTGCACGAGATTTGCATGGCAATTTTATTTCACTGCTTCTCAGCAGTGAAACAGATGTGTTAATGGGGCTGTGTAACCTTGGTCCCTACAACAGCAGCCCAAGCCAGCTGGATCACCAAACCCAGTACCCTTGAAGGGTTGCGGTGATGCCCAGGCTCAGCATCCCTTCCAGGTGGATGTTGAGATTCACACTGCCTCTGGGTAGCAAAATCCAGATGCTGGTCATCAAATCCTGAATAATTCACCAGGTGTTCTTCCTCTGTCCCAGAAGTTCCCATGGCCCCATTGGCCCTTGTACCCTCATTCTTTTCAATCTGCAGAGCTGCAAAGCAAAGCAGCTTAGGCCATCTGCCAAGAAACCTGGGACACACAGTTCTCCCCTTAGGCTTTTGAATCTGCTGGTGCGGCTGGTGTGTCCTGGTACCTGGCTACCGGGAGGCAGGGGTTTGGACAAAATCACCTACTGGGGCATAGACAGCACAGAGAGGAGACACCTTCTGTAACCCGGTTCCAAGGGTGTCAGATGTGGGTCCCTCACTCCTGCCCTGAGGATACCCCAGCTGCTCCTGGGCAGAGAGACAGTTTTTCTGCTTCCCTTAGTCCCTCCCAACCCCCTCCCCAGGCCTGTCCAGTGGGAGGAAGGCATCAGCCCACAGTCTGATCCTTTTCCTTGGGAGTGTTCTCCGTAGGTTTCGCTGGACATGTGAATTTATTCTGGAGGGGCAATAGTAGGGACTCAGTGGGACAGATGAAAGGGCAAGGGCTTCTTCAGGGTAGAGGCCAGGCCAATCCCTGACTTAGATTCTCATAGATTCCCCTCCAGTTTTGCCTGTGAGTTGAGTGCACATTCCTTGGGCAGAAGACCCTCCTCCATCCCTACCTCACCAAGTTGCACACTCTGTCTTTTATCTGCTTATCTCTTTCTGACTCTTTCTCTCTCACAGCCTCTCAGATTCCTCTCTCCCTCCCTCACACTCTCCCTCTTCTTCTGTTTCTCTCTCCTCTTTACCTCTTGTCTAAAGGTGTTTGTGGCAGCATCTATAGCCAATGTCCAAACCCTAATACAATCACAAACCAGGGCAGTGACGTAGCCTTTTAGTTGTTGTCATATCTTGGGACCCCAGCAGGACCTGGACGCCCTGCTGAGGTCACCAGTGTGTCATCTACTTCCAGCCTCGAATGAAACAACTCACTGCAAACCACCCCTGGAGATGTGACATCAACCACCTGGGAGGCAGCGAGGGATGAAGAACTCTCAGCATCATCTTTCCACTTTGGACCAGGCTCCTGAACTGGAAAGGGCCCATCTGCTCAGCCCTCCCCACTCCCCACGCTGCAGGGTTTTGCAATGAAGTTTTTTTCTTTCCTGATATTGATAACCTTTCTGCTTTTGCAAAACCAAAAATTTTAAGTTAATTTTGCATAATTAACTAGATTTTATTTAGAGGAGAATTTTAATTCATGTTTCTTAGAAAAATAATTTTCTGTAGCCTTTTATTTCCTATTATTGTAGCAAGTACTCTAGAGATAATAACTAAATATTGGCCACACTGGCATACAGGACAAATTTTACCTTTCATTAAACCTAAGTTAAATAAAATAGTGAAACTCCTCAGTCCTTAGGCTGAATAAGCCCATAACTAAGAGCTCAGATGAATCCTCTCAACCTTCAACACACCATATCCAGGGAATCAAGTAGGCAGGGATATTTGCAATCAGGCCTCTAGAGACATTTACTGCAGAAAGGAACTGGAGCATAGACTCACAGGGAACCCCTCTCCCAGGGCCCAACACTTCACTCTGAGCCTGCACATGAGGTAATGAAGGAAATTTGTAATCCAAAGGGAGTGGGGTGGGAACGTGGTGGAAAGAAGGAGGGGATGGGGACTAGGATGGAGCAGGAAGCAATATTTCTCTGAGTATACCTTTTTGCAGAGCTTTGAGTCTTAGAACAATAGTCACGTTTCACAGACTCCAGAAAAAAAATAAGGAAATTAAGAAAGTGGTTGCAAAATAAATAAATTAAAATAAACTAGGATGAGAGGGGAACCCCAAATGGGATGTAAACAGAAATAATGGAACCTAACTGTATTAAAAATGAATAATATAACCACACTGAAGGGCATGGGGGAGAAAATAACTAACCTAAGTAGCTTTGGGAAACAATAGTTATTTTGACCAGATACTATAGGCTGAAAGCAAAAAGAACTGTACACAAATGTTGTACTTTAGTTAGTAAATTTGTTTTTAAACAGGGGTATGTTTAAGAATTCTGAAACTACCTTATATGAAGATCTGAGCAAACAAATATATCACAGATAACAAGAGTCATGTTTTCCATTGTCAGAGAAAAGCATTTCAAATATGGGAAAGGGATAAGGTTACAATAAACCTGAGGTCTTGGATTGGAATCAGAGATATAAGAATGAATCCAAGGGACAGTCTACAAAACAACCTGCCTATGTTCGACAAAAATGTCTATATCATAAAAGATGAAGAAAGGCTAGATATCAAAAAGACTGAAAAAAAAATGACTGAAAGATATGACAAGTAAATGCAACACACTATCCTGGACTGGATCTGGGAACAGAAAAAAATGTTTTCTTTTGCTAGTAAGGGCATTATTGGGACTATTGGCACATTTTGAAAAAGATTTGCAGATTAGATAATAGTGTTGAAATGATGTTAACTTCCTGGCTTTGTTTTTATACTGTAGTTATACAAAATAATGTCTAGCTTTTTAGGAAAAATACACTAGTATTTAGGGACATTTACTTTCAAATGTTTCAGGAAAAATATAATTACTATTCTTGCAACATTTTCTGTAAGCCTGAAATCATTTCCAAATAAAAAGTTAAAATAAATGCAGATTATTGGACCTCAACCTTACCGACTGGATCAGAAAATCTGGGTCTAGGGCCCAGGAATATGCATGAAGGGTATTACTCACTGTGTCAAAAAATTCTTGAGAAGAGCTTCGATTTTTTTTAACATCTTTATTGGAGTATAATTGTGTTACAAAGGTGTGTTAGTTTCTGCTTTATAACAAAGTGAATCAGTTATACATATACATATGTCCCCATATATCTTCCCTCTTGCATCTCCCTCCCTCCCACCCTCCCTATCCCACCCCTCTAGGTGGTCACAAAGCACCGAGCTGATCTCCCTGTGCTATGCGGCTGCTTCCCACTAGCTATCTATTTTACATTTGGTAGTGTATATATGTCCATGCCACTCTCTCACTTCGTCCCAGCTTACCCTTTCCCCTCCCCGTCTCCTCAAGTCCATTCTCTATGTTTGCGTCTTTATTCCTGTCCTGCCCCTAGGTTCTTCAGAACCGTTTTTTTTTTAAGATTACATATATATATGTGTTAGCATATGGTAATCGTTTTTCCCTTTCTGACTTACTTCACTCTGTATGACAGACTCTAGGTCCATCCACCTCACTACAAATAGTTCAATTTCGTTTCTTTTTATGGCTGAGTAATATTCCATTGTATATATGTGCCACATCTTCTTTATCCATTCAACTGTCAGTGGACACTTAGGTTCTTCCATGTCCTGGCTACTGTAAATAGAACTGCAATGAACACTGTGGTACATGACTCTTTTGGAATTATGGTTTTCTCAGGGTATATGCTCAGTAGTGGGATTGCTGGGTAATATGGTAGTTCTATTTTTAGTTTTTTAAGGAACCTCCATGCTGTTCTCCATAGTGGCTGTATCAATTTACATTCCCACCAACAGTGCAAGAGGGTCCCCTTTTCTCCACACCCTCTCCAGCATTTATTGTTTCTAGATTTTTTGATGATGGCCATTCTGACCAGTGTGAGATGATACCTCATTGTAGTTTTGATTTGCATTTCTCTAATGATTAGTGATGTTGAGCATCCTTTCCTGTGTTTGTTGGCAGTCTGTATATCTTCTTTGGAGAAATGTCTATTTAGGTCTTCTGCCCATTTTTGGATTGGGTTGTTTGTTTTTTTGATATTGAGCTGCATGAGCTGCTTGTAAATTTTGGAGATTAATCCTTTGTCAGTTGCTTCATTTGCAAATATTTTTTCCCATTCTGAGGGTTGCCTTTTCGTATTGTTTATGATTACCTTTGCTGTGCAAAAGCTTTTAAGTTTCATTAGTTTCCATTTGTTTATTTTTGTTTTTATTTCCATTCCTCTAGGAGGTGGGTCAAAAAGGATCTTGCTGTGATTTATGTCATAGAGTGTTCTGCCTATGTTTTCCTCTAAGAGTTTATCGTGTCTGGCCTTATATTTAGGTCTTTAAACCATTTTGAGTTTATTTTTGTGTATGGTGTTAGGGAGTGTTCTAATTTCATTCTTTTCCATGTAGCTGTCCAGTTTTCCCAGCACCACTTATTGAAGAGGCTCTCTTTTCTCCATTGTATATTCTTGCCTCCTTTATCAAATATAAGGTGACCATAGGTGCGAGGGTTTATCTCTGAGCTTTCAGTCCTGTTCCATTGATCTATATTTCTTTTTTTGAGCCAGTACCATACTGTCTTGATTACTGTAGCCTTGTAGTATAGTCTGAAGTCCGGGAGTCTGATTCCTCCAGCTCTGTTTTTCTTTCTCAAGATTGCTTTGGCTATTCAGGGTCTTTTGTGTTTCCATACGAATTGTGAAATTTTTTGTTCTAGTTCTGTGAAAAATGCCATTGGTAGTTTGATAGGGATTGCATTGAATCTGTAGATTGCTCTGGGTAGTATAGTCATTTTTACAATGTTGATTCTTCCAATCCAAGAACATGGTATATCTCTCCATCTGTTTGTATCATCTTTAATTTCTTTCATCAGTGTCTTATAGTTTTCTGCATAGAGGTCTTTTGTCTCCTTAGGTAGGTTTATTCCTAGGTATTTTATTCTTTTTGTTGCAATGGTAAATGGGAGTGTTTCCTTAATTTCTCTTTCAGATTTTTCATCATTAGTGTATAGGAATGTTAGATTTCTGTGCATTAATTTTGTATCCTGTTACTTTACCAAATTCATTGATTAGCTCTAGTAGTTTTCTGGTAGCATCTTTAGGATTCTCTATGTATAGTATCATGCCATCTGCAAACAGTGACAGCTTTCCTTCTTCTTTCTGATTTGGATTTCTTTTCTTTTTCTTCTCTGACTGCTGTGGCTAAAACTTCCAAAACTATGTTGAATAATAGTGGTGAGTGTGGACAACCTTGTCTTGTTCCTGATTTAGAGGAAATGGTTTCAATTTTTCACAATTGAAAACGATGTTGGCTGTGGGTTTGTCATATATGGCCTTTATTATGTTGAGGCAAGTTTCCTCTATGCCTACTTTCTGAGGAGTTTTTATCATAAATGGGTGTTGAATTTTGTCGAAAGGTTTTTCTACATCTATTGAGATGATCATATGGTTTTTCTCCTTCAATTTGTTAATATGGTTTATCACATTGATTGATTTGCATATATTGAAGAATCCTTGCATTCCTGGGATAAACCCCACTTGATCATGGTGTATGATCCTTTTAATGTGCTGTTGGATTCTGTTTGCTAGTATTTTGTTGAGGATTTTTGCATCTATGTTCATCAGTGATATTGGCCTATAGTTTTCTTTCTTTGTGACATCTTTGTCTGGTTTTGGTATCAGGGTGATTGTGGCCTTGTAGAATGAGTTTGGGAGTGTTCCTCCCTCTGCTATATTTTGGAAGAGCTTGAGAAGGATAGGTGTTAGGTCTTCTCTAAATGTTTGATAGAATTCGCCTTTGAAGCCATCTGGTCCTGGGCTTTTGTTTGTTGGAAGATTTTTAATCGCAGTCTCAATTTCAGTGCTGGTGATTGATTTGTTTATATTTTCTATTTCTTCCTGGTTCAGTCTTGGAAGGTTGTGCTTTTCTAAGAATTTGTCCATTTCTTCCAGGTTGTCCATTTTATTGGCATATAGATGCTTGTAGTAATCTCTCATGATCCTTTGTATTTCTGCAGTGTCAGTTGTTACTTCTTCTTTTTCATTTCTAATTCTATTGATTTGAGTCTTCTCCCTTTTTTTCTTGATGAGTCTGGCTAATGGTTTATCAGTTTTCTTTATCTTCTCAAAGAACCAGCGTTTGGTTTTATTTGATTTTTGCTATTGTTTCCTTCACTTCTTTTTCATTTATTTCTGATCTGATCTTTATGATTTCTTTCCTTCTGGGGTTTTTTTGGTTTTTTTTTTTTTTGCTAACTTTGGGGTTTTTTTGTTCTTCTTTCTCTAATTGCTTTAGATGTAAGGTTAGGTTGTTTATTTGAGATGTTTCTTGTTTCTTGAGGTAGGATTGTATTGCTATAAACTTCCCTCTTAGAACTGCTTTTGCTGCATCCCATAGGTTTTGGGTCATCATTGTGTTCATTGTCATTTGTTTCTGGGTATTTTTTTTTTTTTAAAAGACCTTTCTTTTTTTTTAAATTTTTATTTATTTGTTTATTTATTTATGGCTTGTGTTGGGTCTTCGTTTCTGTGCGAGGGCTTTCTCTAGTTGCAGCAAGTGGGGGCCACTCTTCATCGCGGTGTGCGGGCCTCTCACTATCGTGGCCTCTCTTGTTGCGGAGCACAGGCTCCAGACGCGCAGGCTCAGTAATTGTGGCTCACGGGCCTAGTTGCTCCGTGGCATGTGGGATCTTCCCAGACCAGGGCTCGAACCCGTGTCCCCTGAATTGGCAGGCAGATTCTCAACCACTGCGCCACCAGGGAAGCCCCTCTGGGTATTTTTTGATTTCCTCTTTGATTTCTTCAGTGATTTCTTGGTTATTAAGTAGTGTATTGTTTAGCTTCCATGTGTTTGTATTTTTTACAGATTTTTTCCTGTAATTGATATCTAGTCTCATAGCGTTGCAGTTGGAAAAGATACTTGATATGATTTCAATTTTCTTAAATTTACCAATGCTTGATTTCTGACCCAAGGTATGATCTATCCCAGAGAATGTTCCATGAGCACTTGAGAAGAAAGTGTATTCTGTTGTTTTTGGATGAAATGTCCTATAAATATCAATTAAGTCCATCTTGTGTAATGTGTCATTTAAAGCTTGTGTTTCTTTATTTATTTTCATTTTGGATGATCTGTCCATTGGTGAAAGTGGGGTGTTAAAGTCCCCTACTATGATTGTGTTACTATTGATTTCCCCTTTTATGGCTGTTAGCATTTGCCTTGTGTATTGAGGTGCTCCTATGTTGGGTGCATAAATACTTACAATTGTTTTATCTTCTTCTTGGATTGATCCCTTGATCATTATGTAGTGTCCTTCTTTGTCTCTTGTAATAGTCTTTATTTTAAAGTCTATTTTGTCTGATATGAGAATTACTACTCCAGCTTTCTTTTGATTTCCATTTGCATGGAATATCTTTTTCCATCCCCTCACTTTCAGTCTGTATGTGTCCCTAGGTCTGAAGTGGGTCTCTTGTACACAGCATATATATGGTTCTTGTTTTGTATCCATTCAGCCAGTCTATGTCTTTTGGTTGGAGCATTTAATCCATTTACATTTAAGGTAGTTATTGATATGTGTGTTCCTATTACCATTTTCTTAATTGTTTTGGGTTTGTTATTGTAGGTCTTTTCCTTCTCTTGTTTTTCTTGCCTAGAGAAGTTCCTTTAGCATTTGTTGTAAAGCTGGTTTGGTGGTGCTGAATTCTCTTAGCTTTTGTTTGTCTGTAAAGGTTTTAATTTCTCTGTCGAATCTGAATGAGATCCTTGCTGGGTAGAGTAATCTTGGCTGTAGGTTCTTCCTTTTCATCACGTTAAATATGTCTTGCCACTCTCTTCTGGCTTGCAGAGTTTCTGCTGAACGATCAGCTGTTAACCTTATGGGGATTCCCTTGTATGTTATTTGTTGTTTTTCCCTTGCTGCTTTTAATATTTTTTCTTTGTATTTAATTTTTGACAGTTTGATTAATATGTGTCAGCATGTTTCTCCTTGGATTTATCCTGTATGGGACTCTCTGTGCTTCCTGGGCTTGATCGACTATTTCCTTTCCCATATTAGGGAAGTTTTCAACTATAATCTCTTCAAATATTTTCTCAGTCCCTTTCTTTTTCTCTTCTTCTTCTGGGACCCCTATAATTCGAATGTTGGTGCGTTTAATGTTGTCCCAGAGGTCTCTGAGACTGTCCTCAGTTCTTTTCATTCTTTTTTCTTTATTCTGCTGTTTGGTAGTTATTTCCACTCTTTTATCTTCCAGGTCACTTATCTGTTCTTCTGCCTCAGTTATTCTGCTATGGATTCCTTCTAGAGAAGTTTTAATTTCATTTACTGTGTTGTTCATCATTGCTTGTTTGCTCTTTAGTTCTTCTAGGTCCTTGTTAAACGTTTCTTGTATTTTCTCCATTCTATTTCCAAGATTTTGGATCATCTTTACTATCATTACTCTGAATTCTTTTTCAGGTAGACTGCTTATTTCCTCGTCATTTGTTTGGTCTGTTGGGTTTTTACCTTGCTCCTTCATCTGCTGTGTGTTTCTCTGTTTTCTCATTTTGCTTAACTTACTGTTTTTGGGGTCTCCTTTTCACAGGCTGCAGGTTCGTAGTTCCCGTTGTTTTTGGTGTCTGCCCCCAGTGGCTAAGGTTGGTTCAATGGGTTGTGCAGGCTTCCTGGTGGAGGGGACTGGTGCCTGTGTTCTGGTGGATGAGGCTGGATCTTGTCTTTCTGGTGGGCAGGACCGTGTCCAGTGTTGTGTTTTGGGGTAACTGTGACCTTATTATGATTTTAGGCAGGCTCTCTGCTAATGGGTGGGGTTGTGTTCCTATCTTGCTAGTTGTTTGGATGGGGTGTCCAGCACTGTAGCTTGCTGGTCGTTGAGTGGAGCTGGGTCTTAGCATTGAGATGGTGATCTCTGGGAGAGCTATCGCCGTTTGATATTATGTGGAGCCGGGAAGTCTCTGGTGAACCAATACCCTGAACTCGGCTCTCCCACCTCAGAGGCACAGACCTGACACCCAGCCGGAGCACCAAGACCCTGTCAGCCACGTGGCTCAGAAGAAAAGGGAGAAATAAATAAAGAAAAAAATAATAAAATAAAATAAAGTTATTAAAATTAAAAAAATTATTAAAAATAAAAAACATTAAAAAGTCATTAAAAAAAAGAAAGAAAGAAGGGAGCAACCAAACCAATAAACAGATCCACCAATAATAACAAGCGCTAAAAACTATACTGAAAACAAAACAAGACAAAAAAACATTCAGAGAGAACCCTAGGACAAATGGTAAAAGCAAAGCTATACAGACAAAATCACACAAAGAAGGATACACATACACATTCAGAAAAAGAGAAAAAGGAATTAAAAAAATCTATATATATATTAAAAAAAGGAGGAGAGCAACCAAATTAATAAATAGATCTACCAATGATAATAAACGCTAAATACTAAACTAAGATAAGATAAACATAAAACCAGAAACAAATTAGATGCAGAAAGCAAACCCCAAGTCTACAGTTGCTCCCGAAGTCCACGGCCTCAATTTTGGGATGATTCGTTGTCTATTTAGGTATTCCACAGATGCAGGGTACATCAAGTTGATTGTGGAGATTTAATCCTCTGCTCCTGAGGCTGCTGGGAGAAATTTCCCTTTCTCTTCTTTGTTCGCACAGCCCCTGGGGTTCAGCTTTGGGCCTCTGCGTGTAGGTCGCCTGAGGGCATCTGTAATTTGCTCAGACAGGATGGGGTTAAAGGAGCAGCTGATTCGGGGGCTCTGGCTCACTCAGGCCAGGGGAGGGAGGGGTATGAATGCGGGGCGAGCCTGCGGTGGCAGAGGCTGGCGTGACATTGCAGCAGCCTGAGGTGCGCCGTGCGTTCTCCCGGGGAAGTTGTCCCTGGATCACGGGACCCTGGCAGTGGCGGGCTGCACAGGCTCCCGGGAGGGGCGGTGTGGAGAGTGACCTGCGCTCGCACACAGGCTTCTTGGTGGCAGCGGCAGCAGCCTTAGCGTCTCATGCCCGTCTCTGGGGTCCGCGCTGATAACCGCGGCTCGCACTCCTCTCTGGGGTCCACACTGATAACCGCGGCTCGCACTCCTCTCTGGGGTCCGCACTGATAGCCGCGGCTTGCTCTCGTCTCTGGAGCTCGTTTAGGCGACGCTCTGAATCCCCTCTCCTCGCGCACCAGGAAACAAAGAGGGAAGAAAAAGTCTCTTGCCTCTTTGGCAGTTCCAGACCTTTTCCCGGACTCCCTCCCGGCTAACTGTGGTGCACTAACCCCTTCAGGCTGTGTTCACGCCACCAACCCCAATTCTCTTCCTGGGACCCGACCTCTGAAGCCCGAGCCTCAGCTCCCAGCCCCCGCCCGCCCCAGCGGGTGAGCAGACAAGCCTCTCAGGCTGGTGAGTGCTGCTCGGCGCCGAGCCTCTGTGCAGGAATCTCTCCGCTTTGCCCTCCGCACCCCTGTGGCTGCGCTCTCCTCTGTGGCTCCAAAGCTCCCCCCTCCGCCACCTGCAGTCTCTGCCCGTGAAGGGGCTTCCTAGTGTGTGGAAACCTTTCCTCCTTCACAGCTCCCTCCCACTGATGCAGGTCCCGTCCCTATTCTTTTGTCCCTGTTTCTTCTTTTTTCTTTTGCCCTACCAGGTACTTGGGGAGTTTCTTGCCTTTTGGGAGGTCTGAGGTCTTCTGCCAGCATTCAGTAGGTGTTCTGTAGGAGTTGTTCCACATGTAGATGCATTTCTGATGTATTTGTGGGGAGGAAGGCGATCTCCACATCTTACTCCTCCACCATCTTGAAGGTCTCCCCCAGAGCTTTGATCTTAACTTCATGAAAATTCTTAATTTCCAGGGGTCCTGTCATACCTAGTTTCCCACATAATTGAGACAACTCTTAAACATGTACATAGCTTTGTATTATTCTGCTTGGGCTGTCATAACAAAATACCATAGAGTGGGTGGCTCAAACAACAGAAGTTTGTTTTTTCACAATTCTGGAGGCCAGAAAGTCCAAGATCAAGGTTCTGGCAGGATTTGGCTTCTGGTGAGAGCTCTCTTCCTGGCTTGCAGATGGCTATCTCCTCTCTGTGTCCTCACATGGTGTCTCACAGATGTCTCTGGTGACTCTGGCTCTTTTCTAAGGACACTAGTTCTATCAGATCGGGGCTCTACCCTCATAACCTCAGCCTTAATCACCTCCTTAAAGGCCCTATGTCCAATACAGTCACATGGGGATTAGGACGTCAACATGTTGGGGGGGGGCCTCAATTCAGTCCATAGCCACTACTGTATAACACTACTGAAGTCAAGACATGATTGTGGCTTTAGTCAGGACCACACAGAAGATTATGTGTCCCCTGTTGTCCACATTGAATCTGGGTCTTGGGTCAGACTTCTACCATCTATGTCCCTCAGATCTGAACCTTGATCCTGGTCCTCTGTTAACTCTTCCTCTCAGGTCTGACTTGCACCTGGTTCTCTGTTCAATTTTTTCTCTACACAGCCTTCTGTTAATACTTCTGCCACTAATGTGCCACTTGTCGGGACATCTAACTTAGGTCTCTGTTAAGTAACTATCTCATCATCAATTCAGTCTGGCAGGAAACCCAAACCTGAGTTCTATTTTTATTTCTTCCTTCATCAATGCCTCTTCTGATCTGTCAATCAAATCCAAGTTTCTTAACACCATTAGTTCCCCTCTCTGATCTGTATATTAAACCCAGATCACAGTTGTAGATTTTACTACCAATGCCCCTCTTTTCTGACCATGAATCTATCTGTTAAATCTTTAATCATCAGTGACCTTCAGTTTTAATCTCAAACCCAGGGCTCTGCTAAGTATTCCACCATCAGTGTGCCTATGTTTTAGATCTTAAACCTAGGCCTCTGTTAATGTGTCCACCATCAGTGCTTCTGTGACCTTGGTCCAGAGTCTCTATTGAGGTTTCTATCAATTTCCTTTGTTCTGATCTTGAACCTGGGCCTTTGAAACAATTCTGACATAAGAGCTCAAGCCCCTCATTGATGCCCATCTGGTTTGAATTCAAACCTGATCTACCATCAATTGTCTTCCCCTATTAATACACTGTGTCTCAATCAGATTTTCCACCACCATTGAGCCTCTGGTTTGACCTCAAAATTGGGCATTATGGTAGACAGAATAATGGTCTCCCAAATATATCCACGTCCCAATCCTTGGAATCTGTAAATCTGTTTCTTACATGGCAATAGGGACATGGTAGATGTGATTAACTTAAGAATTTTGGGACTTCCCTGGTGGTCCAGTGGTTAAGTCTCCTGGCTTCCACTGCCAGGGGCACGGTTGCGAAACTGAGATCCCTCATGCTGTGCGGTGCAGCCAAAAAGAAAAAGAAAAAGAAAAAGAATCTTGAGATGGGAAGATTATTGTGGATTATCCAGATGGGTCTAATGTAATCACAAGGCTCCTCATAAGAGAGAGGGAGGGAGGGAGGAGGGTCAGAGTCTGAGAAGGAGATGTGATGGTGGAAACAGAAGGTCACAGTCAAAGAGAGAGTTGAAGATGCTACATTGTTTGCTTTGAAGATGGAAGAAGGGGTCATTAGCCAAGGAAGCTGGAAAAGGCAAGGAAATGAATTCTCCCTAGAACCTCCAGAGGGAGTACAGCCTTGCCAACCCCTTGACTTCAGCCCAGTGAAACCCATTTTGGACTTCTGACTTCCAGAACTGTAAAGTAATAAACTTGTGTTGGTTTAAGCCAACGCAAGTTTGTGGTCATTTGTTAGAGCAGCAAACAAATACAGGTGTCTTTGAAATATTCCACCATTGATGCCCATCTGGTCAATATTCAAACTATGTCCTTGTTAACTCTTCCACCATCCATGCCCTCTGTGTGATCTCAAATCCCAGCCACTGTTAGTCATTCCACCATAAGAATCCCTTATCTATGTCCTCCCAACCTGGGCCTCTGTTAACTTTTCCAACCTAAATCAATCTCTGATTTTACCTTGAACTCAGGCAACTGTTATCTATTCCACCATTAATGGGTTCTTATCTAGATATAGAATCTAGGCTTTTGAGGGTAGATAGTTAACAGTCCCTTGTGTCTGTGTATTGCACTTGGAGGTCTGTTCACTTTTTCACTATCAGGGCAATTTATGCGTGAATCTTTTCTCAAGCCTGTTAACTCTTTCCCTATTGTTGCTCCCCAGGGTCTGTACATTGACTACAGGTCTCAGTTAAATCCTCCCCATCTATGCTCCTTTGGTGTGTATGGAAAATCAAACATCTGCTAACTCTTCCATTGTTAGTGCCTCTTCTCCTATGTGCATCAACCCCAGCCCTCAGTTAATGCTTGTATCATGAGTGCCCATTACGTGTGACCTTGAAGTCAGGTCTTTGTTAACTCTTCCACCATCATTGCCCCTTTGGTATAGGTTGTGAGTTGTGGGCCATTGTTAATTATACCACTATTAATGCTTCTCTGGTCTATTTCAGATTTGGGTCTAAGTTAACATTTCCATTTTCAAAGCCTCTCTGAATGACTTTGGAACTGGGCCACCATTCCACTATCAGGGCCCTCCTAATTTGACCTTGAAAGCAAGGTTTTTGTTAAGTTTTCTCCATCCATACACCTTGGTAGAGATCTTGAATCCTAGGACATTCTTAAATACTGCACCATCAGAGATCCTCTATTTTGTAGATATAGAACCTACGCCTTTGTTAACTATTTAATCCCGTTCTGGGCTGACTGCAATCTAGCCCTTTGTTAAGTTTTCTAAAACCAGTGCCCCTTAGGTTTTACCTTGAACCTCTGACTCAACTCTCTGAGCTTTGATATGGGCTGCAAAAGGTCGCTTCTGCCCAATTTAAATGACGCGGGTAGAAAGTCCAGGCTGTGAGTGACAGGAGGGGGCGGGCCCTGACCTGAGGAAGGAGCAATAGGAGGGCAGGAGGGCGGTGATGCTAGGCTCGGAGGAGTGCGCGGGGAGTGTGGTCTGAGCCCCCAAGTGAATACAAACATTATGTCAAGGTACTCTTCACTTTCTCCAGACGCTTTAGAAATGAGGCTTCCACAGAACAGTCTTTCAGGTGGTGCTTCCACTCCCCGCCTCGCCCCCCTGTTCCCACCGAACACCCCAACCAGTCGCATCGCCACGCCTTTGCTCAGGCGGTGCCTCTGCTCAGGGCCTGGAATCTCCCCCCCGGGCCTGGAATCTCCCCCACCCCGGGACAGTCGCGGCGCTTCCGAGCTTCACACTGCTTTCGAGTACCCTGCCTCGGAAATATCACGGGGACTCCCCGAGCTCCAAAACGCATATATCTTCTGGCTGGAATGGCAGCACCCAGAAGCCGTGGGAGGCACTAGCCATTTCCCGGCCGGCGACCGAGTTGCTGGCGCAGACCGAATGACGCCATTTTTGTTACTGGCAGAGCTGGGCTCGGTGGCTGGTTCTGATCGGGCGAAAGATAAGCTAATGCGCCATCCAGACCCACCGAGGAGGGCTGGAAGGGGAAGGGATTTTCGAGGGACGTTGAGCCCATTTGTGCAAGCGGGGAGCCAAGCCTGGCTTGAGAAGGAGCTTTTGGGTCCTGAGAGCAGAGCCAGGGTGAGGGGCCTGGCTGAGTGATGGGAGTCTGTCTGGTCAGTGATGGGGACATGTGGAAGCTCTAATGAGGGGTCCTTTGGACTGAATGATGTGAACAACAGTGATAGGGGAGTCTGGAGGATCAGGTGTGTGGGATATGCGATGGGGAGTTTATGGGGGTGAGCGATGGGGGATCTGTGAGGTGAGCAATGCTGCCTGTAGGGTGAATGATGGGATTTCAAGGGGGTGAGTAAAGGGGGTCTATAGAGTGAGTGAAGGGGGTCTGGGGTGAGTGATGGAGGGTCTGTTGGGTGAGTGATGGGGGATCTGTGAAGTGGACAATAGGAGGTCTATAGGATGAGTGACAAGGGTCCATGGAGACAGGAATGGGAATGTGAAGGGTCATGTTGGGATTCTTTGGGGTCCATGATTGGTGGCTCTTTGAGATCAACAATACATCCATGAATAAACAAAAATCCCAGCCCTTGTGGTTTCAACATTCTAATGGAGGATTCAGACATTGAGGTTTTGATTTATATTCCCTGATGACTACCTTTTCATATATGTATTGATCACTTGGAGATCCTGTTTTGTGAGGTGCCTGTTCAGATCTTTTGCTCATTTTTATGTTGCATTGTCTGCCTTTTCCTTACTGATTTGTAGGAATTGTTTTCATATATTCGGATACCACTCTTTTATTGGTGATATGTGTTTTGCAACTATCTCCTTAATTTTTGGTTTCTCTTTTCCTTATTGTGGCTTTGAATATTAAGATTTTAAGTTAAACTGTAAAGCACAATGTAAATTTAACATTTTGTTATTCTTGAGTTAAAAACCAAACAACGTTCTCTGTGGTTTAGAAGGAGAATTAATTTTTTAGGGCATCCAGAAGCAGACTGAGGGTTGCATCTCTGAAAACCGTGGTGCCACAACAGCTAGGGAAGAGTTCTCTGCTTTTCATTTTCTCACCACCTCACCCTCTAATCACTGGTTGTGTGATCTCAGACAAGTCACTTTTCCTGTCTAGGCCTCAGTATCCTCTCTAGGAAATGAGGATGATAGCAGGGCCTATCCTGTGAGGCTTGGGATGATAATTAAGTGAGTTAATACATGATTATTATCCATTCCCCATGGTTTTGTAGCACCGATCATGTATATATTTAATGGATCTTCCATGAACTCTATGTCAGAGCTGCTCCTGTGATACCCAAGAAAATCCAGTTAAAGAAATTAAATACCAAGGAATAAGATTGTGTCAGGTAGAGTTGAGCCTTGGAGGGCCGCAAACTATTGTAATATCTTGGGGGACAGATGTTTGTTTGTTATTAAACAATTGGGAGCATGATCTTGTGGCCTGCCTCTTCTTCACTTCACAGCTATCCTTCCATGCCATTAACTTTATTTCCATAGTAGTTTATTTCCAAACTTAGTTTATTTCTGTGGAAGTTTTCAAACATTGAGAACTGTATAATGAAACCCCATTATGCACATCACCCAGTCTCATCAATCATCAACTCTTGGCCAGTCTTATTTCATCTAGACCAGGAGATGGAAAACTGCAGGCAGTGGGCCAAATCTGGCATGCTTTTATACAGCCATAAGCTTAAGAATGGTTTTCACATTTTTTTAATGGTTGGAAAAAAAGTCAAAAGAAGAACAATATTTTGTGATATGTGAAAATGATACAAAATTCAAATCATAGTGCCCATAAATGAAATATTATTGGAACACAGTCAAGGAGCATAATTGTTTTGTGTATTGTCTGTGCCTGCTCTCAACCTGCAATGGCAAAGCTGAGTAGTTGCTGCAGAAACCATAGGCTTCACAATTCTGAAATATTTGCTATCTGGCTCTTTACAGAAAAAGTTTGCCAACCCCTAACCTAGACTACCCATTCATTTCTTCCTCCCAGATTGTTTTTTAATTTGTTTTTAATTGAGGTATAAAATAAAATGCACAAATATTAAGTGTACAGCTCAATAAATTTTTACATGTCTGTTATTATTTGAAACAAGTCCCAGACATATTGTTTTATCCATAAATACTCCATTATGTATCTGTAAACGATAAGGACTTAAAGGTCCATACCATTATTCAAGGTAAAATAATTAACAATAAGATCTTCAGATCATTAGTGGTTAAATTCCTTAATATCAAATATCTAGTCGGGGCTCAAACTTTAATGATTATCTCCAAGATTTTTTGTCTGTTCAAATTAAGATTCCAGACAAGGTTCATACTTCAAATTTGGTTGCTGTGTCTCTTTAGCCTCTTAATCGTCTATAGTGTTACTTTTAATGGTTGCCTGCCTTTCCATCCTTTGGAGGTTCCATAACTTATTCTCTCAGTTCTCAGTGATTGGGCATTTAGGTTATTTTCAATATTATGGTTTTAAAGGCAAAGCTGTGATGAAGGTTCCTGCAGTTAAATCTCTGCACACATCCATGATTCTTACCTTAGGACAAAGTTATAGAAATGGAATTGCTGGTCAGATGAGAAACACGTTATCAATGAATGAACAAACAACACATTTCACATCCAGCCATTGCAGAGTGGCTAACCCAATTTGGTCTCTGAAGACTCTTCTGTACCCACCCCACCCCCAGTAGCTTTCCAAAGAGGAAAAGAAAATGATTGAGTCTCAGATAGGTTGTTTGTTTCCCACTTGGTTTTCCCACAGCAAAATGGGAAAGGGCAATTAGTTGAAAATAAGAATTAGAGAAATTTAGAGGGAATAGAAGATCAAGAAGCAGGTAAAGTTGCTGTGAAGAGACACAGATCATCTGGCCTTAGTTCAGATAAACTGAGCTGAACATTTTAGCTGTGAGCTTCATGGCAGCCACAGTGAAAAGGGCAAACATGATCAGTTAGATGATTTGTGCTCTCCATCAAGAGAAATCAGTTCATCACTGCAGCTCCTAAGCAAGTCAAAATTTCTGGGCCTTTAGCCTAAGAAATTTTATTGTTGAGTTTTCCTAAGGGCCAGTCGTTTTCAGCTCTGTGTGGTATCATCAGTAGTTGTTCCAAAGAGGCTGTTTTTAGTTAAAAATTTCTGGCAGAGCCTTGGAGTGTGAGTGGTTTCCTGGTTTTCCATGGCTCCTTTGCTGTCATCTCAGTTTGTGGGGTCATGCTCTAACTCAAGGCCATCTCCTTTGCTCTTCCATTTTTAGTCTTTATTATTTTTTTCTCCTTGCAAGGGCAATGCAATGTGGGGCAAAGAATGTAAACAATATAGCAAAGTAAAAAAATTAGGAAGTGGAAATATCTCTGTAATCTAACTTCTGCCTTCTTCCCTGGCATAACTAGTATTATGTAGTTTGGGGATGATCCTTCCAGACTCTTTTCTTTATACATTTAACCTCATCCAGGTGTGTAGGTGTGTGTTATAAATATGTGTGAGTGATCTTATTATTTTCATGTATTTTCCTTTACCATACACAAAAAATACATGCAATATATCTTCTGTTCTGCACCTTTCAACAGGTGGAAGCTGCTTTTCCTCCATTTCTCCTATGCAAACCACTATATAACCTAGAAACTGGAGAGTTAGTTCTCTCAAGGCAACCAGAAAACTAATCTTGAGCCCTATTAAAAGGGCCCTTGCATCATCCTCTTTACATCACTAACACTGCTGCCAAACCCCGGGGGGTCAAACCCTGGATTGGTGTTTCTCAACTGAAAAGATATTGAAATCTGCTCTAAATGGAAGTCCATCCCAACTGCAGACTCTAAACTGAGGGTCTCCGAAAGCGGTGAGTAAGATGGAAGATGAGGAAGTCCCTGAGAGCTGGAAGGCGGCAGACAGCGGGGAAATCCAAATCTCCTCCCAAAGTGCCCATTGTGATTCAGGACGACAGCCTTCCCACGGGGCCCCTCCACAGAGCCGCATCCTCAAGAGGCCCACCAGCATTGGTGTGGTCAGCAGCCCCAACTCCACCAGCAGGCCAGCCCTTCCCGTCAAGTCCCTAGTGCAGCGCGAGGCAGAGTACGCGGAGGCCTGGAAGTGGATCCCGGGCAGCGCCAGCCCAGAGGAGGAGCAAGAGAAACCCATCCTCGACGGGCCAACCAGGATCTCCCAACCTGAAGACAGCAGGCAGCCCAACAATGTGATCAGACAGCTGTTGGGTCCTGATGGGTTACAAGGCTTCGAACAGCACAGATACATGCGGGCAGGAAAGGATGCCACCGCCACTGCCTCCGTCACCACTTCTTGGGTCGTCCGCTGTGGGTCGCACTGCCGTGGCAGACAGCTGGACTTGAGCAGAGGGAACAACCTGACTTACTTGCAATGTGATTCCCTTTGCTCCGCCCACTGTGACCTTGAACCCCATGCACTGTGACGTCCCTCCCCCCACTGTGATTGGCATGGCTAGAAGGGCTGTCCCAAGTCAATGGAAAGGGAAAGGGTGGGGGTTAGAGGAGGGTTGGGGGGGACCCACCAAGGACTCAGAGAGTCAGACAGTGCCACTTGGCCACTTGGGGTGAAGCCAGTGCCAGCAGTAACAGTTTATCATGCTCATTAATTTGGGATGTCAAAACACAAATGAGAACTCCCATCCACCCACCCTCAAGTGCATGTTTTCATCACTTAAAAGCAAGTTCCATCTGAAAATATCCTTTTTGTTTCTTTGCTTCCTATTTTTGTTTGTTTATACAATATTTGATTTGCAAAAGTAAAAGTGCATGGGAGGGGTTTTAGCAGTTTAATGAATTTTTAATTGAGAAAGAGTAGTTTGGTAGTCTACTTAAAAATGTTTCTGGGCAATTCACTAGAAACATTAACCAATAGGATTTTGGTGAGCTTAGCTTCTGTATTCCTACTGCAGCCCAGAAAAGGGGCAGGGCTCTGCAGCCCCCAGGACAGATGAGCACCCCATGCCTATACCTCCCTCCCCCCAGCTAAGTCCCAGAGCATCTGGGCACTACCTGAAGACTGGGCTAGCTCTATAGAATCAGAGAGCCTGGGGAGGGTGCCAACCCCTCACCTCTAGTGTATTTTGGGAGACAGGGAAAGTGAACAGACTTCCCCTTCCAAAACCTCTCAGGAGTGGTTCCCTACCAGCCAGGCTTACTACTTCTAGAAGTGGGCAGGGAGTGAGGCTGCACTTTGGGGCTTTAGGAGTAAGGGCTGCGAGGAACTTCCCTGGTGGTCCAGTGGTTAAGGCTCCGCACTTCCACTGCAGGGAGCGCGGGTTGGATCCCTGTTCGGGGAACTAAGATCCCACATGCCACGCAGTGCGGCCAAAAAGTAGAAAAAAAAAAAAAAGAGTAAGGGCTGCGAGCCTTGCTCAGTATTTTGCTGTCAGCACAAGGAAAGCCAGGAGAGAGTCTTGACTCCAGGACTCCGAGCCTTCTGCTGAGTGTGGTCAGAAGGTAGGTAGATCTTCCTGCTCCAGCAAGGCTTAGAACTCTCAAGGGTCTGTGGAGTGCCATCTCTGTTGATGGCATCAGCTCCGTAACTCTATCCAGCACATTTCTCTTGTGAAATCACTACCTTGGGAGCAGACCGTTCTCAATACACCTGGGAAGAGACAAGCTGTGCATTGCAAAGATTGGTAATGACAGACTGGTTCCCCATAGGCCTAGGCTATCCTCCACCCCTTCTTCCAGAGCAAGGGCCTGGAATGAAGGCAGTTTCCCCTCTGTCCTTGGAGCCTGGAGATTTGCTTTGGTTCTTTGAGGTGGAAGAGACTTAGGGGGCCCTGCCTAGAGCAGCTGTGTGTGTACAATCTGGCCCCTCTCGGGCTTTCTGATCTCTTCCATCGCATTGCATCTTATATCCCTCAGCCAGCCAGACGGCCTCCTCGCTCAGGAGTGGTTTGGTGTGGCATTTGTGCAAGTCTTGGCCCACTACATCTTCCCCTTAGGAGGAAAGTTCAGCTGTCAGTTGAGTCAGCAATTAGTCCACAGGCTTAAAACTACATGAAGGCAGGAAATTGTCCATGAGCAGAGCTGGAACAAAGCTTCAGTCAGTAAGAACCCGCAGGATGTTGAATGGTGTCCACAGGCTGCTCTGAGGGGAAATGACCTCCAGGAGTGAGGACGGGAGAAGGTTGCTGCTGTCTTTACAGTTCTACTGCCAAGACCAAGTTTCTGCATTCTAAATGGATAGTGTCCATCCCTCATGTAATAGTGGTTTCTGGCCCAAGATGAAACTATCCTTTTCAGTTGGAGAAGGTACAGAGGTGGGCCAGGTGGGAAGGCCAGAAGTGCTGATTGCTCAGCCGTCGGGACCACCTGTTCTTGCTCCCCTTCTCTAGTGGGAGCCAAGGGGAGGCTGGCTGATGGGTGTCTGTGGATCAAGGATGTAGTAGGGACTGATGCTCTCACCTCCCTCTGGCCAAAGATGGGGCTCTGCCTGCTGTGTGCCTGTCACCACCCCCCAGCAGTCATATCCTGGCTTCTCAGATGGAGAGGTGGCAGGCAAAATTTTAAAAAGAAAGAAATGAAAACAGGAAACTATGGTGTTGGGGGGAGGTGGGAGGGGAGATGGGAAAACAGTTTGGATTTTGTGTGTGTGTTTGTGGGTGTTTGCGGTTTTGTTGTTGTTTTTAGGCAGTTGTCTGTAACTTTCCTTAAGTGCTTTTTCTTTGTTTTTATTTTCACATTGTATTCAATACATATAGCAATACATATTAAAATATTTAACAATAAGGAGATTTTTAATTTTTTTCTTTTATAAATTGCTTTTCTTTTCTTTAAAAAAATTTTTTTTTAAAAAGTAAGCTGCAGGCTTTAGCTTGGAAAACCCCAGGGGAGTGGGGGGCAGAAACCTGAGGCTGCTGCCCCCTTATCTGCCTTCACGGTACTGTCCGCTTCCCCCAGCTCCTCCCTGACTCTGTGAGCCAGGCCTCAGACCTTCCAGCTAACCGCTTCCCATGAGCCACTACTGTGATGTCAGCCTATAACCAAAGGAGCTGGGGGTCTGGGCCTGGTGACCAACCCTTCGCCACCCACTCAGTCAGGGTGCTCCCCACCTGCAGGCAGGAGGCAACACCCTATCTGCTACCAGCAGCCCCTTCCACAGCCCACTGCCCCAGGCCTCCCTGTCTAGCCCAGCCATATGCAGCTCTGCCCCATCTGGGGATGCTCTGCTCAGAGATGGGCCGGCAGGGCCGGCCCCAGCCTCCCTGGTAGGCAAAGACTCTGGAAACCTCTGGGGTCCTGTGTTCGGCCATGTGATCCCAGGGGTGCACATGGGCCCCTTGGGTATCTGAACAGAAGGGCATGGGAGGGAGGGCCGCACCCCTGCAGTCCTGCTCTGCTGGTCTAATGGGCAGCTGCCCACCCTACCCAACCCCGCACTGTGGGCTCCTGAGTCAGCAGATTAAGCATTTTATAAATTGAATTTTAAATACATGTTTTAAACTTGAAAAAAAATAAACTGAGGGTCTCTCGAGAGCCCCCAGAAGCAGATGTTACCACAAGGTAGACTGCTTTCCTAAGAACTTCGGACCAAGTAGATGACATCATGAGGTGATCAGCTTCTACCCAAGATGCCAAACAAGACCCTGTAGGCTTCTTTTACATACTTCCTAATCTCACCGTTTTTACTGTTCTTCTTGCAGTATCATCCTTTTTCTCTATCCCCGCCAGCATCATCTTTGCTATCCACATAACTCCCCCCATTACAACTGCAGCTTTCCGTAATGAGCCTTCATTTGTATTATCTCCTCTTCCCCTTCACCCAAGCTGTTCTCCCCTTTAACAATTCTGCCATCCCTGCAAGGACCCCAGAATCTATAGCATTCCTTCACTCAACTCATAGTACAGTCTCACAACCTTACTTTAGAATGCTGGTTATGTTCTCCCTCTTCTTCGGAAGCCTCCAGCTTCCCTTAAATTCCTATGCCATCTCATATTTAAGGGCATCCTTTGTGCTATCACTCAGGGTCCCTTTAGCTTTTCCCCCCTAGACTTCAAAAGGAATCTCCTTCAACCTCAATACTCTTCAAAAAGGGCCATCTATGCTTAACCAGATTGCCTTTTTTTCTCACCTTAACTACTCTATTACCTCTGATTTAAGTTTTCCAGACACTAGATGAGGCAAGAGGTCTACAAAACATGTTACAACTACAAGCTTAGGCAGAATCCAAGCCCCAGAAGGAGGCTGTGCTTCTTGTCTCATCAGGTTTTTAAGAAGCCTTAGAACAAGAGGCTAAGAGACTGGGAGTAAATCTAAAAAACTTGCTGCAACAAGTCAACTATGGGCAACCTGCATGCCTAGAGCTGCTGCAGTGTGGGCCACTTAGAAGTTCACCCAACCACCTGCATCTTCTATGCTCTGCTACAGAAAATAACCATGATTGTGGATCTTACCACTAACATCTAAAACCACTAACATCATTGCCAGAGAACTACAGGAACTCCAATGAGTGGATCTTCATAATTGTCTGGCATTGGACACCATCCTGGCCCTTCAAGGGGGGCGCTTTTGTAATGATCGGAAGCCATTGCTGTGCATGTGTTCCCTGAAAGCTCTCTGATGGATATGCCATCACCAAAAACATCCAGACATTCCAGAAAATTCTTCAGATTTCCATTGTCATCTTCACTCCACTATCTGAATACCCTTCAGGCCCAATGTCTAGGAATCTTCTCGACTTGCTCTCTCTGACCCTCAAATCTTATTCAACCTTTAATAACTATTATTTTATTTTATTCCTGAGTATTTCTCTTGTTAAATGCCTAATCGCTAAGGCCTTCCAACAGCTGTCAGCCTAACAGCACAATCAACAGATGATACAGTAGTCAGTTCTTCAGGAACAAGAGGAACGTGAAGGCCAGCACCCCCTTGAAAACTATTTGGACCTAACTCAGCTTCCCAATGACTCATTCCATCCCTAATAGTGCTCAAGGACAGATTTTGTCTGACTTCAACAACAAGGGGGGACCGACTAAGTGTTCACAATTACCTGTTGCTTACCCTCTGCTTTGTCTTGACCAAACTTTAGTCAGGCTTCTCCCTTCTTACAGGTTCCTGGACTCTGCTTGCCCCCAAGCCTGAGCAAACACAAAAAAGTGAAATTTGCCTCCCTTCTCAGCTTCTCCTGAGAATTGACTGACAACAGCAAGATACTTTCCTGTCAGACCCCACTGGCCATTTCCCCTTGCTTGTCCAACTTCCCTCGAAAGATTCTGCTTTTCTCTGCTTGCCTCCTCCTTACCCTGTGAAAGAAAAGCCTTTCTCTGCTTGACTTTGAGACCCTTGTAGACCTTCAGGTCATAGCATTCTCCCTATTGCAACCAGCCCTCCCCATTACAATAGTCCCTTTCCCTCCCTTCCAATAATCCTTCTGAAAAAAAGTTTCTCCTTACTAAGTCCTGATTTGTTTTTCTTTGACAACCAACATGCAACAAGACGTGTTAATAAGGGCCCAGAAATAGGTAATCTAGAGCTATGCTGTTATCTAACACCATGGCTGCTAAAGTGTGGTGAGATTCAGCCAAGAGTTCCAGTCCTTGGGCAATTTATTTAATTTGTGTGGATAACTCCTAGGACATGACTGGCTGTGTTTCTTTTCATTGTTGTGTGGCGTCCCGCACATATGCTGTTCCTACTGCCCATCCCCTCACCAATTAGTGATCCTAAAGTGGTTAGTATCAGGGGAATATTTGGAAAGATTGTGGCGTTGGAGAGTTGTGGCTAGTGTGGTTGGTGAGGGTAAGTCCTTGAGGGGTTCTGTTGCTGAGTAAAAATCTACTGCAATTTTGAGTCAAACCCAGTGTCCAGTGTTGGACAAGGGGAAACTTGTAATAGGGAAAGCCCTTTACCAGGGATTCCCTTACAGGCCCACCAAGGCTCCCATTGTTGCCTATATTCTGTGTTCCTGTGAAGGCAAGTTGTGCGGCTTAGTGCAATTCCAGGTGGTGTTAATAGGAGCTTATAATGTTTTAGCCAAGTAAATGTGCCTGTTATCCACCCCATACTCAGCACCTGAGTCAACTCAATTGGTTATGTGCTCAGCCCATGATTGGCCACATATTTGAAGCTAGAGTTGACCCACAGAATTAGAAGGCACCTGTGAGTCGCAAGCCATATCTTAGAGCCTGGCTTAGCCAGAATGGGTGTTGCTGGTAGCAGTAGAGATGGAAGGAGGAGGAGTGCTAGCCTCAGTGGTGGTGTCTGTGGTCATGTTAGTAGGACTGACCAAACTGAATGGCCAGCAGCGTGCTTCCCGTGGTCTCCATCCTGACCCATGTTGTGTGTCTCCCGTGTTGTGCATGTGGCATGTTATTTCCAGGCCTTGTCAACAGTAGGGTGTAGTTTGCCAGGGGAGGGTGATCCATCAATGGGTGTGTAGTCGACACTGGTGAAGGGAGGAACTTCTCAGGTATGGAAGGGGCACAGCAACAGAATAGGGGTGAAAGTCAGAGGTCATCTGTGGGCAGCAGTAGGAGTTCTGATTGTCCCTTGGGTATCGTCCAAATGGTGTTACCCAGTCCAGGGGTAATTAGTTCCACCTCCTGGGTATCGGGAGCTGGTCCAAGATTGATCTATGGTGATTTAGTGGAGTGTGTGGGCAGCAGATGAGGACGCCTCTCTCTCCAGATAGTGGTGAGTGGTCTCCTCAGCTTACACTGGATGAGGAGCAGAAGCATGCTGAATGTGGTCCCAGAGTTGGTGGTCCACAGCAGGTCACTGTTGGGCTCAAGGGAGAAGTGGCTGCTAGGCTCCGGAGTTTCTATGAGGGAGAAGGGAAAAAGGTGGAAGTACCAGGTGGATGTTCATTTGCTGTGGGCAGCATGCAAGGCTCCCATGTCCATGAAAACTGGTAATTGGGTTGTGTCCAGTGTGGATGTGTCCACCAGGAGAGGTCACAGCGTCTCTACAGGTGGTCATTTCATTTGTTGTGAATTTTAATACAGTGCAGTTATGTCTTAGGTCTGCACTTTTGAACTTGAGGGACCATCTTCCTCCAGGTTCTCTCAGGAGCCCTTGTTTTAAAATACCATTATGCCTTTCTGTGACATCTGCTGCTGTAGGACAACGGAGCAGGTGAAAACTCACACAATGTGATTTTGTAATGCCCGCTGTTGCGTTGCTTTGCAGTGGGAGCCTTGATCTGTTTGTATAACTGGCAGCACTCCCAAGGGCTGTGAGGCTGCAGTGTTAACACTTCAGTAACATTAACAGAGGTTGGGGCCCCACAAGAGCCATCAGTGGAAGGCCTGTGTGGGCACCCACCACTATTAACCATGTGTTAACATATATGTTCCTGCCGCTGCAGGGGGAGGCCCAATGAAATCAATTTGCCGTCTCTGATGTGGCCCTCCTCCTCTGTAAATTGTCCCTCCAGTGAGCTAGGCCCAATGTCTGGATTTCTGGCTTCTGGTACAGCCACTAATGTTTTGTCTCCCTGCTGAGCCCACTCCTCTACTAACAATCCATTTTCATAACCCTGTGATGCCCCAAAGCCCTGACCTCTCGTGTGCCCCCTGATAGAAGGGGAGGGTGGCTCTTCCCAAAGGTCTGGAGATCTCCTCCTCCTTCCAGAGCCCTAGCTGCTTTGGTGGTTCAGTTAGTTCATCAGGCTTTGAGTCGTAGAGCACTTCCTCTGTGTCTTGTTTGGTATGAGCCGAGGTATGGTGCACCCAGATGGGCAGAGCGGGAGCCAGTGTGGCAATCGGCCCCATACCTCTTTAGCCCAAATGTCTTGGCTTGTATTTTCCAGCCCTGATTTTGCCAAAGTCATGACCAAGTAGTTAGCTCATGAACACCAACCAGGAGTCAGTAAAATATGAACCTTGGGAAAATGTTTGTCAAAGGCATACTCTATTGCTAGGACTATTATATGTGGCTCAGCCCACTGGGCACTTTGGTCTGTGCCCCGTATGGATTTGGGGGTGACAGGCTGTGGCTCTCTATTGTCTGGTCCCTTACACCTTGTGCTCACTCCATTGGTAAAGGAAGACCGTTGCTTTGCTTGTTTTGAGGGTGCTGACCATCCTCCCTCCCGTCCCCGTTGAGCAAGGGGTAGAGGCATTTCTGGGGTTTGGGCGAATGAGCTTCAGTGGCAGGTATGTGGTTATTTCCTCATGGAGTTTGTGACACTCCAGTAGGGCTGGGTTTAGCTCAACCCTGTAGATAGCATTTCCATTTTAATAACGGGGCCTCTGAGGCCAGTCTGATTTTATGGGGAGTTTTTCTTCCATTACGTAGGGCATACGAGGAATCTCGGTCTGTGGGATAACTGGCTCTGCCCCAGAAAGGGCCTCAGTTTCCATAAGTGCCCTGTATGCTGCTAGAAATTGCCTCTCCGGTGGCAAATACATCTGGGCTGAGGCTAGGGGCCCCTTACAGCAAAAGCCCAGGTAGAGGTTTGCCTGTCCATTTGGTCCAGAGGCCCCAGGAAGCAAATTTTGGGGTGGGAGCAGAAACTTCTAAATGTAAGTCCTATCCTTGGGGCACTAGTGGGAGAGCTGAAGTGATAGCCTCCTTTAGTTTATCTAGTGCCTGTTGTTGCTCAGGTCCTCACTCAAAATGCAAGACTTGCAGGTGACTCAATACGTAGATAGGGTCTAGCAAATAGTAGATGTGAGGAACGTGTTGGCACCAGAATCCAAACTTTTCTACCAAATGTTGGGCCTCCTTGCTGATGTGGGAGGTTGGAGCACTAGGAGCTTTTATTTTATTGGATTAGGAAGAGTTTGCCCTTCTCAGTTCTGAATGTAACCCCCCAATTTAACAGACTGGTAGGGGCCTTGTACCTTATGGAGGGAGGCAGTTGCCCATCCGCTTTCAGTGAGGTGTTCACTCAGGGTTGTGACAGCCTGGCCCTCAGTGCCTTGTCATATCCTGTACTATGGCGTGTTTACCGCCTACACCAATAACGAAATGGTAACTGGTTCCCACTGGTTGGCGCCCACCAATAGAGTAAAAGCCTTGGGTTTGTTCCATGAAGTTAGCTGCTGACTGAGCCGGTCCAGTAATGGGAACAGGGATAGTCTCCAAGGGGACAACCAGGAAAGAAACATCTTTTAGCAAATCTGGGCCAATTTTAATAGTTAAGTGGGTAATTTTCCTTTTAATTAATTGTCCTCTGAAGTCAGTCACCTCCTTGGAGGGGGAGGAGTTCCCTTTAAAGCATGAATGCTCCCTGGGATTAGGAAGGTTTGAGCACCTGTGTCCAACAGAGCCAGCCAATGTGTTTGTGTTCTGGAGCCCAAACTACAGTTAATGTGATACAAGGGCGATTCTCTTCCAGGCGGGGCCCTATATCTGTGACTGCTGGATCCCTCTGTGACGGCTGTCCTGGCCACTGGTGGAGACCAGAGGCAAGTACTAAAGATGAGGCTGCCTCTGAAAGGGAAGCCTGCCGCAGCTCATAATCTAACCCTAGTAAGTAGTACTATTGCTGCACTGATTTATCAGAGAACCTCCAATTTGGGACCCTCTTGTCCCTTAACCTGTGATGGTTAAGTTTATGTGTCAACTTGACTGGGTCACAAGTGCCAAGACATTTGGTCAAACATTATTCTGGGCATGTCTGTGAGGTTCTGGATGAGATTAACATTTGAATTGGTGGGCTGAGTAAAGCAGATCGCCCTCCCCAGTGTTGGTGGGTCTCATCCAATCAGCTGAAGGTCTGAATAGAACAAAAAGGTGACCCTCTCATAAGTAAGAGGGAATTTCCTCCTGCCTGACTCCCTTGAGCTGGTACTTTTTTTTCCTGCTTTGGGACTCAAATTGAAACATTGTCTCCTCCTAGACCTCAAGCCAGCAAATCTTTGGACTGGAACTATACCATGGTCTCTCCTAGGGCTCCAGCTTGAGGACTGTAGATCTTGGGACTTGCCAGGATAACCCTGTGAGCCAATTCCTTATGAAAAAAAACCCTCTTTTTATATATACATCCTATTGGTTCTGCTTCACTGGAAAATTCTGACTAATGTATAACCTGTCTTGTTTTCTCAGAGTTCACGCTTAAGCAGAGGCCAAGCTGTAAGTTTGTTTGACTTAGGAGGGGGGAGGCTTCACTCTCGATAGTAATTTTGATTTAGGCCAGGTGGCCTAAACACTTGGATCTGAGTTTGTCTTTCAGGAGTTTCTATTAAATCCAAGGGCAGCTGTGACTTTTGAACTGTTTTCGTGTTAACCATCATTGCCAGTAAAGAGGACTTACCTTTGTCAGGAGCCCCTCTGAGAAGCAACGCTGTGGACTCAGGACTCTATTCACCCTCCTCCCACTTGCCCAGTCATCCTGCTGCACACCATCTGTTACCTGATAAGCCCACTCCAGCATCCCTAGCTGATGGAGGAGATCTTTGGCCTCAGCTGGTGTTTTCCGTTGACAGTCTGCCCAGGTGATTATGAGGCCTCATGTGGGGTGGGTGGCCCTCCAAGCCATAAAAAAAAATCCATATCAACAAGGTATATGTGAACTAGGGTCCAAAGCTGCCTCTGGGGGTCCTTCCTCCCTTCCTCACTAATTGTGCAAGATCCCTTACCAGGGGCCCATTTTTCCATCCCATTCTGTGGCCGCCAATTGTTTAATTCCAGACCCTGTTAGGTGGAATTCTCGCTCTCTGCCTGATACATTCTATACAGCCAGGCAGCCCCTTTTTCATTTGGTTCCTGGACTCTGTTCTTATGGAGGACTGGGCCTCAGGGAGAAGGGGGATGTGTCGCTTCCCCCAAGTGAGAACCTGTCCCTTTTTTTTGACCTTCCCCTCCTGTGTCTTCTGTCTGTTACTTTGTGGGTGGTCCTGGGTGGAGGGGTAGATTCTCCTCACCATGACCATGCTGGCATCGTGCTGCCTGGGCCTCTAGAGGGCACCAGTCCTCTTCTCCAGGGCCCTCCCCTCCATCTGGTCTTCCCGTGAGTGTAAGCTCCTACCTCCTCACCAGGCTGTGGCCTGGTGAGAAACCACCAAGAGGAAGTTCTGGCTTGCCTCTCTCATTCAGCAGGATGGCCCCCTGTTTAGGAGTCCTGGGAGAGGCAGGAAGATAACTTCCTTGTCTTTGTCACTTTAAGTAATGCTTTAGCCACCTCAGCCCAAGAGTTGGGGTCCAGATAGCCCTCCAGGGAAGGGCTAGAATGATGCCACCTGTAACAGCAGATCCAAGTGCGACAGCATCAGAGTCAGGCTAGCTGTTTGCAAAGGCGCCTCCCCCAACTGCACTTAGGGGACTAACCTTGGCCTGATGCCTCTGCCTTATAGGCTTGTTTAGCTGCCACAGTGGTCCCCAGCGACAAGGATGTCCTCTCGTCACAGAGTAACCCTGAATCGCTGGCCATTGTCAGGGAGCTCCTCCCATTATAGCCCATTATGGGGTCAGGGGTATCCACCCCTCAGTCCTGAGGTGTGCACCCCTCCCCCTTTTCTGTTCAGGCCCACAGGTCTTACAGTGTCCACCACCTGCCTAATGGATACCCAGGTGGGCAGGCTGACTTCCTACCGCATGCAGCTGGGCCCCTCTGGCCCCCCCCAAAATTAGTTCCAGTGGCATGTGTTCACTCAAATACTGATGCTATCACTTGGCCAGGCTATTGAAGCACAGGAGGATACCCCCCAAAATATAGAGTGTAATACAGTACAGAGCAGTGCCACGCCAAACCGAAGCAGTGGTATTCCAAATTTTGAATCCCACCCATTTGAGACCATCCAGGATTTTTGCTAATTGATTTTCCTGCTGACTGGGTGGCCTCCATATCTATTTCCTAATTATCTCCCGAAGTTCTCCCCTTATTTCCACTTACGGGGTTTGAGGTATTTGGGGGTTATCAAGAAAAAAATATGACCACGAGGTGGCAGGAGCACACACGAGTGTTACTGGGCTTGCAGGCTGGGGAAGTGCCTCACAGCAGGAGCCTGTACGAGGAGGAGGGCAAAGGAACTGCTGGGGGCTAAGGGGTTAAGAGAGGGAGCTTTTGTGTCTAGGTGATGTCATTCAGCAGCAAAGTGGGGAGTCTCTGGGTCAGAGAGCTCTGAAGGGCAGCAGCAACATGGGTCTTTTACAGCCCGGGCTTACCTTATCTATTGCCAGCAGATGTAGGGTGAGGTTTCGTTGGGTATGCAAAACAGGTAGGCTCTAAATGGTGAAAAATCTACTTGTTTGGGCTATTTATAAAATAATTGGATGTGTACAAATTTAAGTTGGCATCAGCAGGTTTTGAGCTATTGGGTCTCAGCCTGCAGTGAAGAAATAAACAACCTAAGGGCCAATACAGAAAGGCCATCTTTGACCTATCTATATAACAGGTGAAGGCACAACCCATCCCATTAGATCCTTAGGAATTCTGGTGGGATCTTAGTTCCCCGACCAGGGATCGAAACTGTGCTCCCTGCAGTGGAAGCACAGAGCCCTAACCACTGGACTGCCAGGGAGTTCCCAGAATTCTGGCATCAAGGTTTAAAGGTAGAGTTACAGTTTCTCATTTAGAGATCATCCCTGCTTCTGGCACCTGCAGTTGTAGCCCCTGTCCCAGGACCACTGCATCAGGTCAGAAAGAAGAAAGTTGAGGTGTTGTAGGGAAAGAATTGTGTAGTGGTAACAGCATCTTCCCTGCCCTCTCTGCCTCAGACCTCACAGAAAAATGGAGGAATCTATCTAGCAGGGACTCTCCCTTGGCCTGTATCATGTTAAATGTGACCATACATTCATGAAGGGGTGTAAGCCAGTTCTTCATGCCTTTATCTCCCCCACTTTAGGCATCTACCTGTTCCAATTCTCTATGAAATGAATACTCTGAGCTATATATGCAACATTATATATTCATTTAAGGCGCTATCTCCTTGCTCATTTTTGGACGCTATGAGCTGTAAAGTGTGTTCTATGGTTTGAAATAATGTAACTCAGTGGTCCCAATTGCTACAGTAGCTTCTATTCCAGTCCTTTTTTTTAAAAATGCACCTTTATTGGAGTATAATTGCTTTACAATGGTGTGTTAGTTTCTGCTTTATAACAAAGTGAATCAGTTATACATATACATACATCCCCATATCTCCTCCCTCTTGTGTCTCCCTCCCACCCTCCCTATCCCACCCCTCTAGGTCGTCACAAAGCACCGAGCTGATCTCCCTGTGCTATGCAGCTGCTTCCCACTAGCTATCTATTTTATGTTTGGTAGTGTGTATATGTCCATGCCACTCTCTCACTTCATCCGAGCTTACCCTTTCTACTCCCTGTGTCCTCAAGTCCATAATCTACATCTGTGTCTTTATTCCTGTCCTGCCCCTAGGTTCTTCAGAACCTTTTTTTTTTTTTAGATTCCATATATATATATATGTTAGCATACGGTATTTGTTTTTCTCTTTCTGACTTACTTCACTCTGTATGACAGACTCTAGGTCCATCCACCTCACTACAAATAACTCAATTTCGTTTCTTTTCATAGCTGAGTAATATTC
Organism: Balaenoptera borealis; assembly: GCF_965194805.1. Taxonomy (NCBI): domain Eukaryota; kingdom Metazoa; phylum Chordata; class Mammalia; order Artiodactyla; family Balaenopteridae; genus Balaenoptera; species Balaenoptera borealis. Next base: position 42,702,069 of record NC_138881.1, on the reverse strand, counting down.
CGTTGTATATATGTGCCACATCTTCTTTATCCATTCATCTGTCAATGGACACTTAGGTTGCTTCCATGTCCTGGCTACTGTAAATAGAGCTGCAATGAACATTGTGGTACATGACTCTTTTTTTTTTTAACATCTTTATTGGAGTATAATTGCTTTACAATGGTGTGTTAGTTTCTGCTTTATAACAAAGTGAATCCGTTATACATATACATATGTTCCCATATCTCTTCCCTCTTGCATCTCCCTCCCTCCCACCCTCCCTATCCCACCCCTCTAGTTGGTCACAAAGCACCGAGCTGATCTCCCTGTGCTATGCGGCTGCTTCCCACTAGCTATCTGTTTTACGTTTGGTAGTGTATATATGTCCATGCCACTCTCTCACTTTGTCGCAGCTTACCCTTCCCCCTCTCCATAGCCTCAAGTCCATTCTCTAGTAGGTCTGTGTCTTTATTCCCGTCTTGCCCGTAGGTTCTTCATGACCATTTTTTCCCCTTAGATTCCATATATATGTGTTAGCATACGGTATTTGTTTTTCTCTTTCTGACTTACTTCACTCTCTATGGCAGACTCTAGGTCCATACATCTCACTACAAATAACTCAATTTCGTTTCTGTTTATGGCTGAGTAATATTCCATTGTATGCATGTGCCACATCTTCTTTATCCATTCATCTGTTGATGGACACTTAGGTTGCTTCCATGTCCTGGCTATTGTAAATAGAGTAGCAATAAACATTTTGGTACATGACTCTTTTTGAATTATGGTTTTCTCAGGGTATATGCCCAGTAGTGGGATTGCTGGGTGATATGGTAGTTCTATTTTTAGATTTTTAAGGAACCTCCATACTGCTCTCCATAGTGGCTGTATGAATTTACATTCCCACCAACAGTGCAAGAGGGTTCCCTTTTCTCCACACCCTCTGCAGCATTTATTGTTCGTAGATTTTTTTTGATGATGGCCATTCTGACTGGTGTGAGGTGATACCTCATTGTAGTTTTGATTTGCATTTTTCTTATAATTAGTGATATTGAGCATCTTTTCATGTGCCTCTTGGCCATCTGTATGTCTTCTTTGGTGAAATGTCTATTTAGGTCTTCTGCCCATTTTTTAATTGGGTTGTTTTTTTTTCATATTGAGCTCCATGAGCTGTTTGTATATTTTGGAGATTAAACCTTTTTCCGCTGTTTCACTGGCAAATATTTTCTCCCATTCTGAGAGTTGTCTTTTTGTCTTGTTTATGGTTTCCTTTGCTGTGCAAAAGCTTTTAATTTTAATTAGGTCCCATTTGTTTATTTTTCTTTTTATTTTCATTACTCTAGGAGGTGGGTCAGAAAAGATCTTGCTGTGGCTTTTTTTTTTTTTAAAGAAGAGTACTTTTTCTTTTTTTAAAAATTTATTTTAATTTATTTATTTTTGGCTGCATTGGGTCTTCGTTACTGCGTGTGGGCTTTCTCTAGTTGCGGCGAGCGGGGGCTGATCTTTGTTGTGGTGCGTGGGCTTCTCATTGTGGTGGCTTCTCTTGTTGCGGAGCACAGGCTCTAGCTGAGTGGGCTTCAGTAGTTGTGGCATGTGAGCTCAGTAGTTGTGGCTCACGGGCTGTAGAGCGAAGGCTCAGTAGTTGTGGCACATGGGCTTAATTGCTCCACGGCATGTGGGATCTTCCCAGACCAGGGATCGAACCCGTGTCCCCTGCATTGGCAAGCAGATTCTTAACCACTGTGCCACCAGGGAAGTCCCTTGCTGAGGTTCATGTCAAAGAGTGTTTTTCCTATGTTTTCCTCTAAGAGTTTTATAGTGTCTGGTCTTACATTTAGGTCTTTAATTCATTTTGAGTTTATTTTTGTGTATGGTGTTAGGTAGTGTTCTAATTTCATTCTTTTCCATGTAGCTGTCCAGTTTTCCCAGCACCACTTATTGAAGAGGCTGTCGTTTCTCCATTGTATGTTCTTGCCTCCTTTGTCATAGATTAGTTGACCACAGGTGTGTGGGTTTATCTCTGGGCTTTCTATCCTGTTCCATTGATCTATATTTCTGTTTTTGTGCCAGTACCATATTGTCTTGATTACTGTAGCTTTGCAGTATAGTCTGAAGTCTGGGAGTCTGATTCCTCCAGCTCCATTTTTCTTTCTCAGGATTGCTTTGGCTATTCAGGGTCTTTTGTGTTTCCATACACATTGTGAATTTTTCTGTTCTAGTTCTGTGAAAAATGCCATTGGTAGCTTGATAAGGATTGAACTGAATCTGTAGATTGCTTTGGGTAGTAGAGTCATTTTCACAGTGTTGATTCTTCCAATCCAAGAACATGATATATCACTCCATCTGTTTTTATCGTCTTTAATTTCTTTCATCAGTGTCTTATAGTTTTCTGCATAGAGGTCTTTTGTCTCCCTAGGTAGGTTTATTCCTAGGTATTTTATTCTTTTTGTTGCAATGGTAAATGGGAGTGTTTCCTTAATTTCTCTTTCAGATTTTTCATCATTAGTATATAGGAATGCAAGAGATTTCTGTGCATTAATTTTGTATCCTGCAACCTTACCAAATTCATTGATTAGTTCTAGTAGTTTTCTGGTGGCATCTTTAGGATTTTCTATGTATAGTATCATGTCATCTGCAAACAGTGACAGTTTTACTTCTTCTTTTCCAATTTGTTTTCCTTTTACTTCTTTTTCTTCTTGATTGCCATGGCTAGGACTTCCAAAACTATGTTGAATAAGAGTGGCGAGAGTGGACATCTTTGTCTTGTTCCTGATCTTACTGGAAATGCTTTCAGTTTTCACCATTGAACATGATGTTTGCTGTGGGTTTTTCATATATGGTCTTTATTATGTTGAGGTAGGTTCCCTCTAAGCCCATTTTCTGGAGAGTTTTTATTATAAATGGGTGTTGAATTTTGTCAAAAGCTTTTTCTGCCTCTATTGAGATGATCATATGGTTTTTATTCCTTAATTTGTTGATATGGTGTATCACATTGATTGATTTGCATATATTGAAGAATCCTTGCATCCCTGGGATAAATCCTACTTGATCATGATGTATGATCCTTTTAATATGTTGTTGGATTCTGTTTGCTAGTATTTTGTTGAGGATTTTTGCATCTATGTTCATCAGTGATATTGGTCTATAATTTTCTTTTTTTGTGATATCTTTTTCTGGTTTTGGTATTAAGGTGATGGTGGCTTCGTAGAATGAATTCGGGAGTGTTCTTTCCTCTGCAATTTTTTCTGAAGAGTTTGAGAAGGATCAGTGTTAGCTCTTCTCTAAATGTTTGATAGAATTCACCTGTGAAGCCATCTGGTCCTGGCCTCTATTCCTGTCCTTTTATAGTATTCTGAGTATTTGCATCTATCACCGAGTATGTAAAACCTAGTACAGAGTGTCCGTTCCTGTCAAGACTCATTTATAAGACTCATTTATGTGATGCAATAGACGTGGTTGCTAATGCTACAGTGGTAATCATATTGCACTATATACATGTATCAAATCAACACACTGTTCACCTTAAACTTACGTAAGTGTTATATGTCAATTATATCTCAGTGGAAAAAAAAGATCCATTTATAACTTCCTGGAACTACCAGCAGAAGTCTGACATAGACTAGTTGCCAGCTATGTGTGGAACCTTCCTCCAGGGAATCTGCCCCATAGTCATCTGAAGTCTCTGCCTCTTTTGCCTGACAGTACAGTCCTGGTTCATGTTTTGTATCTCAGTGGGTGCTAGAGGAAGATGTCAGTGATCAGCTCATCCCTGCATTGCTGTATCTTTCCCATGTCCATTCATTTCATGGACCCAGGTGGCTACCTCAAACAAGCATATCAGGATATCCACTTGCCAAATCCTTTGGCTCCTGTAAAGGGGTTCTTCTGATGGGCATCAACATGTTCTACTTTTCAGCACCATTTAAATTCCCCTAGTGCTTTCCATAGGGCTGTGCCCCATATGGGGGTCCCTTTAATAGTCCAATTTCTGTTGCTCCTCTGCCTGACCATACAGCCAGGCCATTGGTGACAACTCATTAGTCGGTAAAAACTCAAACATAGCAGCTCTTTTCTTTGTTCAATTCTTCCATAATTGCCAGAAAAATAGCATGCAATTCAGACCACTGAATTGATTTGTTCTCTACTTCTTCAATTAGACTTTCTATATGAGTCAGTTGTAGTGTGGTGGCCTTCCAAACAGGATGTTATCTGTCCACTTTGGAACTGCCATCTGTAAACTAAGTAGCTTTCTGATATTCAATAGAGAGCCGTTTATAGGACACTACCTTTGTGGTAATAGGATTTGGCAGCTCCTTACGTGATTTCAAAGTCAGCCCGAAGAAAAAGAGTCTGCCTGCTTGTGAATACGATTTCTTGCATTCCTTTGGTAGCATGTTCCTATAGAAATCATTTTCATTTTATTATGGAACTGTTTTGGGCACTGCCTTTCTTCTTGGAGTGTTTCTCTGACATTACCCAAGACATTATGGGCATTTCATACTGCAAGATTATTTTAAATCCTTCAGTCATAGGAACAGTTTCAATTAATGCCTAATAACAAGCTGGTAATTGTTTCTCAGCTTGTGTCTACTGTGCTTGCCATGCCTGGAAATCTTCTGGTCCAAAATCCTAGTGATCGCCACTGAGTAGCACTTATGGACCTTTCCCATAAGCTCTGGTCTATGTCTTTTTGTCCACCGGGTATTCTATACGGTTTCAAATTAACAACGCGTGTAAGTTCCCATTTAACATGTTCAATTAATACTGGCCTCATCATCAAAAAATCTTCAAACAATAAATGCTGGAGAGGGTGTGGAGAAAAGGGAACCCTCTTGCACTGTTGGTGGGAATGTAAATTCATACAGCCACTATGGAGAACAGTATGGAGGTTCCTTAAAAAACTAAAAATAGAACTACCATACGACCCAGCAATCCCACTACCAGGCATATACCCTGAGAAAACCATAATTCACAAGGAGTCATGTACCACAATGTTCACTGCAGCTTTATTTACAATAGCCAGGACATGGAAGCAACCTAAGTGTCCATCAACAGATGAATGGATAAAGAAGATGTGGCACATATATACAATGGAATATTACTCAGCCATAAAAAGAAATGAAATTGAGTTATTTGTAGGGAGGTGGATGGACCTAGAGTCTGTCATACAGAGTGAAGTAAGTCAGAAAGAGAAAAACAAATACCGTATGCTAACACATATATATGGAATCTAAGAAAAAAAATGGTCATGAAGAACCTAGGAGCAAGACGGGAATAAAGACACAGACCTACTAGAGAACGGACTTGAGGATATGGGGAGGGGGAAGGATAAGCTGGGACAAAGTGAGAGAGTGGCATAGACGTATATACACTACCAAATGTAAAAGAGATAGCTAGTGGGAAGCAGCCGCATAGCACAGGGAGATCAGCTCGGTGCTTCGTGACCACCTAGAGAGGTGGGATAAGGAGGGTGGGAGGGAGGGAGACGCAAGAGGGAAGAGATATGGGGATATATGTATATGTATAACTGATTCACTTTGTTATAAAGCAGAAACTAACACACCATTGTAAAGCAATTATACTCCAATAAAGATGTTAAAAAAAAAATACTGGCCAGAGGGCAAACTTACACACCTTCTGTTTTACAATACTAGATAGGAGAAGTGTTCCCCAGTCAGACATCATCCCAATAATACATTCAGGTAGGGGAGATGCAACTACGTCACATAAAGTCCATTCACACATTTTAATTTTCATCCAAACTTTCATCTTAATCTTATCAACTATTGCATCCCTATGTCTTCCCAATCTAACTGTAGCCCCGGTTAGGACTTCACCAACAGATTTTGGAATAACTATGCACTGGTCTCCCATGTCAAGGAGTCCCAGAAAGTTTCTTTTCTACCCTGGCCATTTTACTCACACATGTGCATATGGCCTTGGATCCCCAGGCCTAGGATCAACTCAAGGGGCCTTGTGGCTTCTTCATCAATCCTCATCCTGATTAATTTGCCAAACCATCACCCCCAGCAACTCAAGATCAGTTTTCCCTTTGTTACCTTTGCCTTCTGGCTTTTTAAATTCCTCTAATTAGGGAGAATAGAGTGGGTTTGTTTAGGGCATTTCAATGTTGGGGGACTAGCAGAGGGCCCCATTGGTCCAGCCAGTCTCCAATAGAGCTGCTTTAATCCCTTGATTTTGGCCCCATCAATGTCCCCTTTATTAATCCCATTTCTTAATAACTGTTTCTTTTTTTTCCTGATTTTTAAAAATTGAAGTATAGTTGATTTACAATGTTGTGCCAATCTCTGCTGTACAGCAAAGTGACTCAGTTATACACATATAGACATTCTTTTTCTATATTCTTTTCCATTATGGTTAATCCCAAGAGATTGGATATCGTTCCCTGTGCTATACAGCAGGACCTTGTTTTTTATCCATTCTAAATGTAATAGTTTGTATCAACCAACCCCAAACTCCCAGTCCATCCCTCTCCCTCCCCCCAAGCCTATTTCTTTTCTTTTTTTTAAAATTTGTCCAAATAGCTTCTTTTTTCTTTTTTTTATTGGAGTATAATTGCTTTACAATGTTGTGTTAGTTTCTGCTGTACAGTGAGGTGAATCAGCTATATGTATACCTATTTCCCCTCACTCTTGGACCTCCCTCCCACCCCCCCATCCCACCCATCTAGGTCATCACAGAGCACCGAGCTGAGCTTCCTGTGCTTTGTAGCATGTTCCCACTAGCTATCAATTTTACGCATGGTAGTGTATATATGTCGATCTTAATCTCCCCGTTCGTCCCACCCTCCCCTTCCCCCTCTGTGTTCACATGTCCGTTCTCTACGTCTACGTCTCTATTCCTGCCCTGCAAACCGGTTCATCTGTACCATTTTTCTAGGTTCCACATATATGCGATAATATATGATATTTGTTTTTCTCTTTCTGGCTTACTTCACTCTGTATGACAGACTCTAGGTCCATCCACATCTCTACAAACGACCCAATTTCCTTTTTATGGCTGAGTAATATTCTATTGTACATATGTACCACATCTTTATGCATTCATCTGTCATTGGACATTTAGGTTGTTTCTATGTCCTGGCTATTGTAAGTAGAGCTGCAGTGAACATTGTGGTACATGACTCTTGTTGAATTATGGTTTTCTCAGGGTATATGCCCAGTAGTGGGATTGCTGGGTCATATGGTAGCTCTATTTTTAGTTTTTTAAGGAACCTCCATACTGTTCTCCATAGTGGCTGTATCAATTTACATTCCCACCAACAGTGCAAGAGGGTTCACTTTTCTCCACACCCTCTCCAGAATTTATTGTTTGTAGATTTTTTGATAATGGCCATTCTGACCAGTGTGAGGTGATACCTCATTGTAGTTTTGATTTGCATTTCTCTAATAATTAGTGATGCTGAGCATCTTTTCATGTGCCTCTTGGCCATCTGTATGTCTTCTTTGGTGAAATGTCTATTTAGGTCTTCCACCCATTTTTTTATTGGGTTGTCTGTTTTTTAAATATTGAGCTTCATGAGCTGTTTGTATGTTTTGGAGATTAATCCATTTAGGATTAATCCTAAATGAAGTCTGTTTCTTCATTTACAAATATTTTCTTCCATTCTGAGGGTTGTCTTTTCATCTTGTTTATGGTTTCCTTTGCTGTGCAAAAGCTTTTAAGTTTCATTAGGTCCCATCTGGTTTTTTTTTGTTTTTATTTTCATTACTCTAGGAGGTGGGTCAAAAAAGATCTTGCTGTGGTTTATGTCAAAGAGTGTTTTTCCTATGTTTTCCTCTAAGAGTTTTATAGTGTAGAGTCTTACATTTGGGTCTTTAATCCATTTTGAGTTTATTTTTGTGTATGGTGTTAGGTAGTGTTCTAATTTCATTGTTTAACATGTAGCTGTCCAATTTTCCGAGCACCACTTATTGAAGAGGCTGTCTTTTCTCCATTGTATGTTCTTGCCTCCTTTGTCGTAAATTAGGTGACCATGTGTGTGTGGGTTTATATCTGGGCTTTCTATACTGTACCATTGATCTATATTTCTGTTTTTGTGCCAGTACCATATTGTCTTGATTACTGTAGTTTTGTAGTATAGTTTGAAGTTGGAGAGCCTGATTCCTCCAGCTCCGTTTTTCTTTCTCAAGATTGCTAAAGCCTATTTCTAATGAAGGTCAAGTCCTACCGCTTTCCTCTATACTCTTGTTTTGCCCCACTGTTATTCCACGTCTCACAATACAAAACATTCCGTGAGTCTCAATTTCAGCGTCTGTAAAACAGTTGTGAAGCACCACCACAGTGCTATTGCAGAGTTAAATCACTGAACCAAGCCCAGGGTTTGGCACGTGTAAGCACTCAAAACACATTGGCAGCCATCCCATTACTTATTCCAAGCTCCAGCACCCCCGGGGCTGGATAAAGTTTGAGGGGTGAGGGTGGGCATGTGGCAGGGTCACGCCATTGGGGTAGGACTGAGGTCACCCTGCCCTAGCCCTGGCACCTCGGTCACTACAGGGTGGTGTACACAGCCAGGCAGCCGAGCCCCCTCTTAATAGCTGTTTAAAGATTTATATATAAATATGTATGTAAAGGTACTTGTCCAACCTGCTTGGAGAAGTCCCTTGACTCTCCCTATTGTAGTTCCCCATTCTTTTGTAAATCACCCTAATTTTCTTAGCATCTGGAAGATGCATAAAGGGAAGCTGTTGATACTGATCCACAAAATGAGATAAGTCCTTGTTATAACTTTGTTATATTAAAAGTTGTTAAATAGAGGCCTCTGGAGCTGAATGGAGAGCCTAGATTCAACAAAGAAATTGAAATTAAAAGGTTTATTTCTCACACATCCTGGAGGAGGCACAGCTTGATGGGCCATATGGGGAGGTCAAGGCAGGGTGCAGGTGGAGAGAGAGACAAGACCTGGGCCCATACCTTTATTAGGGTTGGTGGGTAGAGTGCTTTAGGGTTTCCAGGCTAAGGCTGGATTGGTCAATTCAAACCAAAAAGAGTGGGGTTTTGGTAAGTTCCACAGGGCTTTTATCTAAGGGGTACACAGGGGAAGTTCCTAGGAGGCGGGAAGACTGTTTATCACAAGGGTTGTTGAGGAAGTCATATCAGGAACCTACATTTACTTGTGATTCTGTGGGCTGTTATCTAGTGCACGTGCTTGCGTGAGTGGGCTAGTGTCACTTTAAGGCCCCTGCAGGCTGCTTGGCCAAACAAATGGATGTTGAGGCAGCAAAACCATGGAGTAGCTTAGCTAAACTCTCAACGCTCCTTCACTCTATACCCCCTGGTGTCAGTAGTTTCTTGCTTTTGCTCCCCTGCCACCTGCACTACCTTCTTGGTGACCAGAGGTTGTAGAGATACTATCCAGTATTCTGGCATATTTTTTTCTCCTTTGGTAGTGGCTCTGAGGCTAGCAGCTATAGCTCAGACCAGCTGAAATCTGAGGTTGGCACAGTGTCAGAATCTACCTCAACACTCTGCTTTCATTTTAGCTGTTACAGATAATAATAACCAAGAGATTGTATACTTAGCTTGTTTCTTGTTATTTTGCATATCCTTATATTTCAAGTGTGATGGGTAATTTTATGTGACAACTTGACTTAATCATTTGGTGCCCAGATATTGGGCTAAACATTATTTCTGGGTGTATTTGTGAGGGTATTTCCAGATGAGATTAGTATTTGGATCAGCAGACTGAGTAAATCAGAGCGCCCTCCCCAGTGTGGGTGGACCCATCCAATCAGTTGAGGGCCTGATAAGAGCAAAAACGTGAAAGATGGGAGAATTTGCTCTCTTTCACTGACTGAGCTGAGACATTGGTCTACTCCTGCCTTTGGACTGGGGTTAATACCATTGGTGCTCCTCATTCTCAGTCCTTCAGACTAGGACTGGGATTTATACCACCAACTCTCCTGGATCTCTCACTTACAGACAGCATATTGTGGGACTTCTCTGCATCTATAATTTCATGAGCCAATTCCTTATAATAAATCATATGTGTGTGTGTGTGTGTGTGTGTGTGTGTGTGTGTGTGTGTGTGTGTGTGTTTATATGTATATTTGGTTCATTTTGGTTCTGTTTCTCTGGAGAACTCTAATACATCCAGTGAGGCAACTCCTCAGGAGTTAGGTCTGTCATTTCTAAATTCCATTGGTAACTTTTACCTCTAGTAAATTCACAGCTGCTATTTTATACCAAGGGTGACTTGGAGGCTATCCAGGCATCAAAGGTTCATCAATTCGTATCCACTCATCCTTCCTTTTCCCAAACAATACTTTTGCCATGTTTCAGTGAGTCAGGGTCATTCTAGTGAATGGCACTTCTGATGCCAAATATGGGGTCTCCAGGAGTACTCTCAGTTTGATGATTCACTAGAAGGACTCAGAACTCAGGAAAGTGGTTGTACTCACGATTAAGGTTTATTACAGTGAAAGAACACAGATTAAAATCAGCAAAGGAAAAAAAGTGCACAGGGCAGAGCTCAGAAGAAACCAGGCCTTAGTTTCCAGTTATCCTCTCCCAGTGGTGTTGCATGGTCAGTACTTAATTGTTCCAGCAATGATGTGTAACAATATGTATAAAGTATTGCCAACCAGGGAAGTTTACTGGCGCCTTGGTATCCAGGATTTTTACTAGGGGTCAGTCACATAGGCATGGAGTACCTGCGTGACTCACCTTAACTATTTAGTCTCCAGCCCTCCAGAGGTCAAACCAATACAGTGTGGCCCAAAGCCCCAGACATACAAAAATGTACATTCAACATAAATCAGGTTTTAGCGTAAACTATCTGGTGTGGCCCACGATCTCAGTTACACAAAGATGCTCTTATCAGGCAAGATATTCCAGGGGCTCAGAGATTATCGCCCAGGAGCTGGTTAAGAGCCATCCCTGAAGAGGTTTGGAATATGCAGGGTTTGGGAAGCCCAGGCCTGCTGCATTAAGTCTTTACTGCACAGGATAAACAAACATCTCACTAGGGATTATATCATTTTCTACTCCTGTTTAAAAAGGACCCAAGGGGAAGGACAGAGTGTTGAAAGACCTGGGTGGCAAGCATCTTTCTATTGGAAGGTTTAAAAATGTGTCTCTTCATATGAACTACTTGTTGCCCTCCTTTGATCCAGCAATTCTATTTATAGTTCTAGAAATTCATCCTAAGGCAATAAAGATGTATGTTCACAGAGATTTAACTTTAGGAGTCTTCATCACAGGTTTGTTATTAACACAAAGAAATTGGGAATAACCCAAACTCCAACCATGGGTATTGGAGAAAGAAGTGATACCTCCAAAGTGTGGAATGCTAGAGGATCATTAAAAGCAATACTAAAGATGATTAAGATACTCCTGAGACATAGCAAGCAAATGAAACATGTGGGTCCAAGATTGAGGTCTAGATTAGAGGAGGAACTGGTAGTGAAATGGTTTCAACAGGACCAAGTTCAAGGTAAGACCAGAAGGACTGTGTCGGGACAATAGTAAACAAGTGCTTGGGTTCTAGTTCAGACCTGAAAGACATGGATGTTGTAATATTTAACAAAGATCCATATTCAAGGTAAGACCAGAGGGGCATTGGTGGTGAATGACTTATTAGAAGCCTAGGTTCTAGATCAAAGAGAGAGGAGCATTGATGGGGAAATAGTTAAAAGAGGCCCAGGTTTAAGATCATAGCCAAGAAACACTGATGGTGGAGGAGTTAATAGACAGGAAAAATTGAATCCTAGACTAGGGGGCCATTAATGGTGGGCAGGTTAACAGTGGTCCAATTTTAAGATCTAATACAGAGGAACACTGTTGGTGGAAAAGTTAACAGTAGCCCAGGATTTGACATCTAGACAAGAGAGTCATAGACGATTGAAAAGTGTTGAAAAATAATCATTTGATCTAAGAAAGGATTGGAAAATTTTATGTGAGCTAAATTTTAGGATTATAATCTGGGAAGAGCATCACAGAAAGCTCTGAGAACTGTTCCACTGGTTAGAAGTCAAGGCACAGTTACGTAAGTTTTTTGAGACAGAAAGCTGTACATTAAATGACATATTATTTTATTTTATTTTATTTTTTTAACATCTTTATTGGAGTATAATTGCTTTACAATGGTGTGTTAGTTTCTGATTTATAACAAAGTTATACATATACATATGTTCCCATATCTCTTCCCTCTTGCATCTCCCTCCCTCCCACCCTCCCTATCCCACCCCTCTAGGTGGTCACAAAGCACTGAGCTGATCTCCCTGTGCTATGCGGATGCTTTCCACTAGCTATCTGTTTTACGTTTGGTAGTGTATATATGTCCATGCCACTCTCTCACTTTGTCACAGCTTACCCTTCCCCCTCCTCATATCCTCAAGTCCATTCTCTAGTAAGTCTGTGTCTTTATTCCCGTCTTGCCACTAGGTTCTTCATGATCTTTTTTGTTTTTTTTCCTTAGACTCCATATATATGTGTTAGCATACTGTATTTGTTTTTCTCTTTCTGACTTACTTCACTCTGTATGACAGACTCTAACTCCATCCACCTCACTACAAATAACTCAATTACGTTTCTTTTTATGGCTGAGTAATATTTCACTGTATATATGTGCCACATCTTCTTTATCCATTCATCCAATGATGGACACTTAGGTTGCTTCCATGTCCTGGTTATTGTAAATAGAGCTGTAATGAACATTTTGGTACACGACTCTTTTTGAATTATGGTTTTCTCAGGGTATATGCCCAGTACTGGGATTGCTGGGTCATATGGTAGTTCTATTTTTAGTTTTATAAGGAACCTCCATACTGTTCTCCACAGTGGCTGTATCAATTTACATTCCCACCAACAGTGCAAGAGGGTTGCCTTTTCTCCACACCCTCTCCAGCATTTATTGTTTCTAGATTTTTTGATGATGGCCATTCTGACCAGTGTGAGATGATATCTCATTGTAGTTTTGATTTGCATTTCTCTAATGATTAATGATGTTGAGCAGTCTTTCATGTGTTTGTTGGCAATCTGTATATTTTCTTTGGAGAAATGTCTATTTAGGTCTTCTGCCCATTTTTGGATTGGGTTGTTTGTTTTTTTGATATTGAGCTGCATGAGCTGCTTGTAAATTTTGGAGATTAATCCTTTGTCAGTTGCTTCATTTGCAAATATTTTCTCCCATTCTGAGGGTTGTCTTTTGGTCTTGTTTATGGTTTCCTTTGCTGTGCAAAAGCTTTTAAGTTTCATTAGGTCCCATTTGTTTATTTTTGTTTTTATTTCCATTTCTCTAGGAGCTGGGTCAAAAAGGATCTTGCTGTGATTTATGTCATACAGTGTTCTGCCTATGTTTTCCTCTAAGAGTTTGATAGTGTCTGGCCTTACATTTAGGTCTTTAATCCATTTTGAGTTTTTTTTTGTGTATGGTGTTAGGGAGTGTTCTAATTTCATACTTTTACATGTACCTGTCCAGTTTTCCCAGCACCACTTATTGAAGAGACTGTCTTTTCTCCACTGTATATGCTTGCCTCCTTTATCAAAGATGAGGTGACCATCTGTGCGTGGGTTTATCTCTGGGCTTTCTATCCTGTTCCATTGATCTATGTTTCTGTTTTCGTGCCAGTACCATACTGTCTTGATTACTGTAGCTTTGTAGTATAGTCTGAAGTCAGAGAGCCTGATTCCTCCAGCTCCATTTTTCTTTCTCAAGATTGCTTTGGCTATTTGGGGTCTTTTGTGTTTCCATACAAATTGTGAAATTTTTTGTTCTAGTTCTGTGAAAAATGCCAGTGGTAGTTTGATAGGGATTGCATTGAATCTGTAGATTGCTTTGGGTAGTAGAGTCATTTTCACAATGTTGATTCTTCCAATCCAAGAACATGGTATATCTCTCCATCTATTTGTATCGTCTTTAATTTCTTTCATCAGTGTCTTATAATTTTCTGCATAGAGGTCTTTTGTCTCCTTAGGTAGGTTTATTCCTAGATATTTTATTCTTTTTGTTGCAGTGGTAAATGGGAGTGTTTTCTTAATTTCACTTTCAGATTTTTCATCATTAGTGTATAGGAATGCAAGAGATTTCTGTGCATTAATTTTGTATCCTGCTACTTTACCAAATTCATTGATTAGCTCTAGTAGTTTTCTGCTAGCATTTTTAGGATTCTCTATGTATAGTATCATGTCATCTGCAAACAGTGACATCTTTACTTCTTCTTTTCCGATTTGGATTCCTTTTATTTCTTTTTCTTCTCCGATTGCTGTGGCTAAAACTTCCAAAACTATGTTGAATAATAGTTGTGAGAGTGGGCAACCTTGTCTTGTTCCTGATCTTAGTGGAAATGGTTTCAGTTTTTCACCATTGAGGACGATGTTGGCTGTGGGTTTGTCATATATGGCCTTTATTATGTTGAGGAAAGTTCCCTCTATGCCTACTTTCTGCAGGGCTTTTATCATAAATGGGTGTTGAATTTTGTCAAAAGCTTTCTCTGCATCTATTGAGATGATCATATGATTTTTCTCCTTCAATTTGTTAATATGGTGTATCACATTGATTGAGTTGCATATATTGAAGAATCCTTGCATTCCTGGAATAAACCCCACTTGATCATGGTGTATGATCCTTTTAATGTGCTGTTGGATTCTGTTTGCTAGTATTTTGTTGAGGATTTTTGCATCGATGTTCATCAGTGATATTGGTCTGTAGTTTTCTTTCTTTGTGACATCTTTGTCTGGTTTTGGTATTAGGGTGATGGTGGCCTCGTAGAATGAGTTGGGGAGTGTTCCTCCCTCTGCAGTATTTTGGAAGAGTTTGAGAAGGATAGGTGTTAGCTCTTCTCTAAATGTTTGATAGAATTCACCTGTGAAGTCATCTGGTCCTGGACTTTTGTTTGTTGGAAGATTTTTAATCACAGTTTCAATTTCAGTGCTTGTGATTGGTCTGTTCATATTTTCTATTTCTTCCTGGTTCAGTCTTGGCAGGGTGTGCATTTCTAAGAATTTGTCCATTTCTTCCAGGTTGTCCATTTTATTGGCATAGAGTTGCTTGTAGTAATCTCTCATGATCGTCTGTATTTCTGCAGTGTCAGTTGTTACTTCTCCTTTTTCATTTCTAATTCTATTGATTTGAGTCTTCTCCCTTTTTTTCTTGATGAATCTGGCTAATGGTTTATCAATTTTGTTTATCTACTCAAAGAACCAGCTTTTAGTTTTATTGATCTTCGCTATCATTTCCTTCATTTCTTTTTCATTTATTTCTGATCTGATCTTTATGATTTCTTTCCTTCTGCTAACTTTGGGGTTTTTTTGTTCTTCTTTATCTAATTCCTTTAGGTGCAAGGTTAGGTTGTTTATTTGAGATGTTTCCTGTTTCTTAAGGTAGGATTGTATTGCTATAAACTTCCCTCTTAAAACTGCTTTTACTGCATCCCATAGGTTTTGGGTCGTCGTGTCTCCATTGTCATTTGTTTCTAGGTATTTTTTGATTTCCTCTTTGATTTCTTCAGTGATCACTTCGTTATTAAGTAGTGTATTGTTTAGCCTCCATGTGTTTGTATTTTTTACAGATCTTTTCCTGTAATTGATATCTAGTCTCATAGCATTGTGGTCGGAAAAGATACCTGATATGATTTCAATCTTCTTAAATTTACCAAGGCTTGATTTGTGACCCAAGATATGATCTATCTTGGAGAATGTTCCATGAGCCCTTGAGAAAAATGTGTATTCTGTTGTTTTGGATGGAATGTCCTATAAATATTAAATGACATATTATTGACAGTTTACATAATCCAGATCTAAGTGTCAGCCTGGTGGGTCATGTGACCCCTTACAAGATCAAGAAGGAATGTTATCTCTTATGGAGTTGTCTTGCTGATGCTAGGAGAATGTTCCTCTTTATGGTTGAGCAGGTACTCCTGCCAATGGGGGAGGTTTGGTCGATGCATAATGCAGATACACAACACACAGTGGGGGGGAGGGAGGAGGTCAAAGGGCAGAGAAGAATTTTTATGTTTAAATTTTTCTTGTCTTGCCATAAAGTATGAAGTTTGTTTTGCATGAGTTAACAGAGTCCTAGTTTAGATCATGGGTTCTACTTGTAGAAGCATTAATAATGAAAGAGTTAACAGAGGCCTAGGGTCAACAACAGCTCACAGGGACATTAATGGTGGATGAGTTAACAGAGAGTTGGGTTTGATGTCTACAAAGAACTCTTTTGCTGGAATAATTAACAGAGATTTGGATTTAAGGTTAAAATAGAGGGTCTTTGATGGTGAAAATATTGAGAGGAACCCAGGTTCAAGATGAGATTAGAGGAGCATTTGAACCAAGTCCCCCTAAAACAGAGTTCCCCCGCCAAGTTTATGATTAACGTCTCTATCTAAAATTTTATTCCCTTCTTGTTCTGTCCCTGTTCCCCTCAGGATATAGGAATATCAAAAAGGGAGGGGGGGGGATTGAAACTGAGCAGGACCCTGCAGGAACTTCCTGGCTACAAAAGCCCCTCTTTGTCCCCTGTTTCTTGTTTGTAGAAAAAGACTTTAGTCTCCTAGACCTTCTCTGAGCTCGAAAGAGCAGACTCAAGCAGTTACTAATTAGGGAAGTGAGGGAATGCTGAAACAAGGGAAAAGCAGTCAATAAACAATAGTTCAGTGACAAAACAGAGTCCTAGTTCCTCCTCAAGGGATATACATAACAATCTGACGCATATCTTTGAGTTGTTTGGTGGAAACTAAAACTCTCTACTCGGGTGAGGGATGATTACATGCTGAGCACAAGCACTAGACCGCAGACTGGTTGGAACCAGAAGCTTGATGATTAAGATTCCTGAAACATCACCCTATTACTATACCACCACCAACCAATCAGAAGAAAGTCCATGAGCTGATCACACACCCTGCAATCCCCAACCCTAATGTTGCTTTAAAAACCTTTCCCTGAAAGCCATGGGAAGTTCTGGTCTTTTGAGCGTGAGCTGCCCCTTCTCCTTGCTTGGTATCTGCAGTTAATTCTGTACTTTCCTTCACCATAACCTGATGTCAGTAGTGCTGCACAGTAGGCAAGCAGACCCAAGTTTGGTTTGGTAACACACTGATGGTTGAAAATATAATACAAGCCTTGATTTGAGGTCAAACCAAATAGAACTTTATGGTGAAATTTGTTCCATATGTCCAGGAACAAGATCCAGACCAGAGGAGTATTGATGGTAGAAGAATTCACAAAGTCACAGATTTAAGAATCACAGGCCATTAATATTGGAAAAGTTAACAGAGACCTGAATCAGAAGGTCAGTGATGTGGGAATTGTTAACAATTGTGGCAGATTGTTATATTAATGTATTTCATGCCTTCCAATGAGTCACTCCTCCTGGTATCCAAACTCTTCTGTAGTCACTTGAAGGGGCCCAGAACTGAGATTGGACCATAGCAGCATAAATGGTGGAAAATTTAATAAATATCCAACTTTTCAGTCTGTCCAGGGGGGCATTAATGTTAGAACCATTAACAAGTGCCTGAATTGACAATAAAAGCAGAGAGGCAGTGATGGTGGAAGAGAGCTCAGAGACCTAGGCTTTGAGATTTAGACCAAAGAGCCATTGATAGTGGAAGAGTTAAGAGTGGCCTAAATTTGCAATCAAAGCAGAGGGGCGCAGTGGGGAAGTATTAATAGAGGCTTAGGATTTGATATCTAGATTAGGGGATCATTGCTGATAGAACTGTTAGCAGAAGGGTTCAAAATCTAGACTAGAGGGCTTTGGTAGCAAAATCATGACCAGGATAGGAAGTCAGAGCAGAGGGATAATGGTGGTGGAAGAGTAAAAATAAGCCCAAGTTCAAGTCAACAACAGATGGTGGAAGAGTTAACAGAGACAAGTGTTTGAGTTCACAAAGGAAAATTGTCAGTGGATGAATAACAGAGGCCTGGGTCAGAGTAGCAATGATGGTGGAATAGTTGAAGAATGCTGGGATTGAAGTCATCGATGGTGGAAATATTAACAGAGGCCCAGGTTGAGGTTATAGTGGAGGGTTAGTAATGATGGGATACTTAACAGAAGCCTGAATTTTAGGTCAAACCAGGGAGGTATTAATGATAAAATACTTAACAGGCGCCCAGGTGCCAAAGCAGAACAAAGGTGTATTAATCTGGGTTCTTCAGAGAAACAGAACTGATTGTGTGTGTGTGTGTGTGTGTGTGTGTGTGTGTGTGCGTGCATGCATACATAAAAAGATTTATTATAAAGTAATTGGCTCACACAGTTATGGATGCTGACAAGGCCCAAGATCTGCAGTCAGAAAGCTGGAAACCCAGGAGAGCCA
This sequence comes from Balaenoptera borealis, assembly GCF_965194805.1. Lineage (NCBI taxonomy): Eukaryota > Metazoa > Chordata > Mammalia > Artiodactyla > Balaenopteridae > Balaenoptera > Balaenoptera borealis. The sequence continues at coordinate 42,683,812 of NC_138881.1, read as the reverse complement.
ACGGTCTAAGTTCCAGTCCCAGTGCACAAGACTGATGTCCAGCTCAAAGACAGGCTGAGAGAGTGAATTCTCCCTTACTGAGTCTTTTCTTCTATTCAGACCTTCAATAGATTGGATAGGGCCCACCCACTTTAGGGAGGGCAATCTACTTTACTTGTCTACAATTCAAATGTTAATCTCATCCAGAAACACTCTCAGACACTCCCAGAATAGTGTTTAACCAGTCATGGCCCAGTCAAATTGATATATAAAATTAACCATCACAGCGTCATTGATAGAGGAAGAATGAACAGGGGCCCAAGTTTAGGATCAGGCCAGAAAGGCTGTTGGTTTGATGTTGGCATAGTTAACAGAGACATAGGTTCTAGTTCAGAATCAAGGGACACTGATTGTATAAAAGTGAATGGAAGCACAGTTTCAAGGTCTAGAATAGAGAGTTACTGATGGAATAATTTGAAGATGCCCAAGCTAAAGGTCATTTCAGAGCAGCATAGATGGTACAATACTAAAAAGAGGCTTAATATCAAAATGACAAGAGATAACAAGTGTTGGTGAGAGTGTGGAGAAAGGGAAACATTTATACATTGTTTGTGGGAATGGGAATTGGTAGAGCCACTATGGGGAAAAGCATGGAGATTCCTCAAAAATTGATCCAGTATTCTCACTTCTGGGTATATATCCAAAGGCAATGAAATCAGGGCCTCGAAGAAGTATCTGTACTCCCATGTTCATTGCAGCATTATTCACAATAGCCAAGGTATAGAAACAACCTAAGTGCCTGTTGACAGATGAATGGATAAAGAAAATGCACACACACACACACACACAGAGGAATACTATATAGCAATAAAAAGAAGGAAATCCTGCCACTTGCAACAACATGGATGAACCTGAAGGGCATTATGCTTAGGGAAATAAACCAGACAGAGAAAGACAAATACTGTATGGTATCACTTATATGTGGAATATAAAATAATCGAACTTATAGAAACAGAGAGTAGAATGGTGGTTGCCAGGGGCTGGGGGTAGGGGAAATGGGGACATGTAGGTCAAAGGGTTCAAACTTTCAGTTATAAGATGAATATGTTCTGGGGATCTAATTTACAGCATAGTAACTATAGTTAATAATACTACATTGTATACTTGAAATTTGCTAAGAAAGTGGATCTTAACTGTTCTTACCACACCAAAAAAAAAAAGTAACTATGTGAGGTGATGGATGCATTAATTAACTTAATTGTGGTGCTCATTCACACATACACACACACACACACACACACACACACATATATATGTCTCATCATGTGCATTCCTTAAATATATATACTTTCTATTTCTCAATTATACCTCAATAAACCTGGGGAAAAAACTGAGAGGCTTGAGTTCAAGTTCAGACCTGAAAAGCTGGATATTAAAATATTTAACAATGACCCAGATTCAAGGTTAGACTAGAAGGGCACTAATGGAAGAATAGTTAACAGACGCATGAGTTACACGTAGGTCAGAGGAAGAGCATTGATGGTGGAACAGATAACAGGTATCCAGGTTCAGTATCAGTCCGGAGAGAATTTGAAGGTAAAAGCATTAATTCTAGGCCCTGAGTTGAGAAGAGCATTGATAATAGAATTTGTAACAGAGGTTCATGATTTTAGATCTATACCAAATGGGCACTGATGTTGAAAGCATTCACAGACCAAAGTTTGAAGTCAGACCAGAAGAAAACTGATAGAGGTAGATAAATCAGAGGCCTGGAATTTGAGATCTAGACCAGAAGGTAATTTGTGGTGGAGGAGTTAACAGGGGCCTGGGATTAAGGTCAGTCTACAGAGACATTGATGGTACAATAGTTAAAAAATACTTGAGTTTGAGGTCTGTCCAGAGGGGCATTCATGTTGGAAGAGGTAACAGAGGCTCTGGGTTTGAAGTTATAGCTGAGGGACACTGATGGAGGCATAGTTAACAGAAGTTCAAGGGGTATTTTTTTAAATTAATTAATTAATTAATTTTTGGCTGCACTGGGTCTTCATTGTTGCGCAGGCTTTCTCTAGTTGCAGTGAGTGGGGGCTGCTCTTCGTTGCGGTGCACGAGCTTCTCAGTGCAGTGGCTTCTCTTGTTGTGGAGCACAGGCTCTAGATGCGGTGGGCTTCAGTAGTTGTGGCACACGGGCTCAGTAGTTGTGGCTCACGGGCTCTAGAGTGCAGGCTCAGTAGTTGTGGCACACGGGCTTAGTTGCTCCGTGGCATGTGGGATCTTCCCGGACCAGGGCTCGAACCCATGTCCCCTGCATTGGCAGGCGGATTCTTAACCACTGCACCACCAGGGAAGTCCCCAGAAGTTCAAGGGGTATTAATGGTGGTAGTTTAAAGTGACCTGGCTTCAAGGTCACAGCAGATGGATATTCACAGTGGAGAAGTTGACAGAGGGCTTTCTCAATTTCAAAGTGGAGAGTCATTGATGAGGGAATTAACGGAGGCCCAGGATTTGAAGCCTAGACCCAAGGGTATTTATTGCTTTGTATTGCACTAATTATTAAAGGGTTAATTAGGATAGTTTCAAGTTCTAGGTGGAGTAGTTTAGAGAGGCTGACTTTGAGGTCAGTCTAGAATATCAGAGATACTGGAAGACTTAATGAGGCATTAATTCTCATTACAATACAGAGGGGAATTGATCAAGGACAAGATAATAGAACCAAGGACAAATTCTAAAAAAGAAGGAAATTGATGGTAATTGAGTTAACAGAGACCCAAATTGGAGGTCAGTTTAGGGGGACAGTGATGATAGAAGAGTTGTTTGATGCTTGGGATTTGGTATCCAGACCAAAATGAAATTGATGTTGGGATAGTTAACACAGGGCCAGATACAAGGTTAGAAGCAGAGGGGTATTGATGGTGGTATTGTTAATAGAAGTCTGGATTCAAGATTTACACCAAAAGAGCTTTTATGATGGAATAGGACTGGAATTGACATGAGACCAGAAAGCTATTAATGGCACAATATTTAACAGAGACCTGGGTTTAAGGTTAGACCAGAAAGGTGTTGATGGTGAAAGTGTTAACTGAAGTACAGTTGGGATGTCAGATCCATTAGTGGTGAAATAGATAAGACAGTCTCAGATTTATGGTTAGGAATACGAAACAGGTGATGGTAGAATAGTTTGTAGAAGTCCAGATTCATGGTGAAAGCAAAGGGATTTAGATGGTGGCTCTTCAATGTGGCAGAGCCTACCCCTACCTGTCACTCTTGGTCCGAACATTACCACCTGCAGCCCTCCTATTGGCTTCAGTGCTGGTACCACTTCTCCTAGCCCCAGGGTCACTGCCTCACATTGGGGCTTCATATTGGCAAGGCTTGTTCCTGCCCATCACTCACAACCCAGGAGTCACTGCTGTCTAGGCTTTCCATTGGTCCTTTAATGGTGTCAGGGTATGCCCTCAGTCTGTCACTCATAGCCCTAGCATTACAATTTCCATTGAGTCTTCAATGCCAGCAGAACCTGACCTGGCCTGTCACTCACAGGCCCAGCATTACCACCCTCCATGTCTCTTATTGGTACTTAGACCCAGTGTCACCTCCCCCCCAACCTCCCATTGGGCCTTCAATAGGATAAAGCCTGCCTCTGCCTGTCAGTCACAGCCCTTGTGTCCACCTCCTCCAGAATTTCCATTGGTCCTTCAGTGATGGCAGGGCCCACCTCACCTGACTGTCAAACCCCAGCACTGCCATCCTTCAGGTCTACCATTGATTCTTCAATGCTAATAAAGCCAACCCTCACTTGTCACTTGCAGCCCCAGGGTCAGCACCCTCCAGGACTCCCGTTGACACTTCCATTTTGGCAGGACCCCCCAGTCTGCCAGCACCAGTGTTACCACTTTCCAGGCCTCCCATTGGCTTTTCAGTGTGACAGAGCCCATCCCAGGCTGTCATTCAGAGTGCTAGTGTCACATTCTCACTGCCTTCTGAGCCTCCCATTGGCACTTCAGTGGGGCAGAGTCAAATCCTGCTTGTCACTTATAGCCCAAGCATAACTGTCCCTCAGGGCTTCCATTGTCTTCCCAGTGTCTATCCTTGCCTGTCACTTTCAGCCTAGTATTGTCACTGGCCAAGTTTTCCACTGGCCCCTCAAATGGGTACAGTTCACCTCTGCCTGTAACTCACAGTGTTAATATCCTCCAGCCTCCCATTGGCCCCTTTGAGATCTTCCAAGGCCAGTCTTTGCCTATCACTTACAATCTTTCTGCCCCTGGAATCCCAAAGTCTCAGATAGAATTAACAGAAGTCAGAACAGATTCAATATTCAGATTCAAGAATACACTTGATCAATACTGATGATGGAAAAGTAGACTCATAATTTGAGACCCATACTTTGATTACAAAAGAATTAACAAAGTCACAGTTTTATGATCCATAGCAGAGAGTCATTGATTGTGAAATGGTTGCATAAGATCTACGTTTGATGCTCAGGCAAGAGGAGCATTGCTAGTAGAAGTGTTGAGAGAAACCTGGACTCTTTGCATACTTTAGAGGGGTTGTTTTAGGGGGAATATTAACAATACCAAAGATACAGTTTAGACCTTATCCCTAAGGTCTAAACCTTAGACTCAGATTCATGAGTCTAAAAAACAGAGAAGCATTGATGGTGGAAGAATTGATAGCTAATTTGATTTAAGATCTAGATCAGATGGGCATTGATATTGGAAAAGTTAGCAGGGGCATTGTTTCTTTGTCACATGTGGTAAGTTAAAAATGGCCATAATCCTTTGCTGCTTCTCCCATTCTTACATTGGGCTGACCTTGTTACATACTTTGACTAGTAGAATGTTGCAGAAGTGATGTCATGCTTGTTATAGCCCAAATCTCAAGAGTTTCAGATTTGCAGTTTCTGACTTCACTCTCATAGAGCTCTTCCTCCATTATGTAAAGAACCCCAGGATGGAAATCCAAGTGGAGAAGAGAGGCCCAGCCATTCTAGCAATTACAGCCATCCCAGGTGAGGCCCCAGACATGAGAGAGAGGTCTTCCTGGACCTTCCGGCTGCCTGCTGCTGCATATGTGAGCCCATGTGAGAACAGCAGAGGAATCACCCAGTCAATCCTCAGAATCCTTAAAAATAATACATTGTTGTTTTAAGTCACTAAGTTTTGTGGTCATTTGTTACACAGCAATATATAACTGAAATCTCATATCAGAGGAGTTTTAATGGTGGAATTGTTATCAGAGGACAAGGACAAGCCAGGGTCCATTGATGGTCCAGAAACACATTGGTAATACAATAATTGATAGGACTTGGGTTTGATTTCAAGATCACAGGGGCAATGATTGTGGAAGAGTTAACATACACCTAGGCTGAATTTCAACCAAATGATCACTGACAGTGGAATAATTTAAAAAGGCTGAAGTTAAAGTTCAGACCAGAGGAGCCTTGATGGTAGAACATTTAGGAAAGTCCCAGGATTCAAGATCTCTACCAGTGATATATTGATATGGAAAACATAACAGTAGCCCTGGTTCAAGGTGAAATCAGAAGGACCTTAATGGTGGAAAAGTTAATAGAAACCTTAATTAAGTTAATAGTCACTTTTGAAAGTTTTGCTTAGTAGCTACTACCCAAATAATGTCAGGAAGTTACAAACAGGGAAAAAAAGATGAAGAATAAAGTGAGGGAGCATATGTATATAAGCAAAGGGTTGTGATTAGATATGAATAAGGCATTATTTGTATTGGAGAACTAATTAGAACACAGTGGAACAGAAGCTACTTTATTTCATCTAATTTAAGCTACCATCAATTGTAAGATGCAACATTATTTTATGTACCTCTAAGGAAGAAAAATCCCTCTGCTAATGGAGCCATTTCTTGCCATTAATACTAAAACAACCTGATTTTACAGATGTTACAGTGTGAATAAAAATGTGTGTCCTTAATAGAATGAAACATGACATTTTTGGAGAACTTGTGTAATGCAAGTTTAGATGCATGGGTGAATCTTGACTGTGTTAGGCTTTGTTTGTCAGGCTGATCACTGTAAAATTTTTCTCATTCAATAGAATTTAGAGATATGAAAACCAAGATCTAAAAGTAGAGGTTAAAGTGTGGGGCATCTTTTAATTTTGGCCATAATGTAGTTGCTTGTATTGGACTAACTCTCTTGCTAAAACAACTATAAATGCTGGATAAATACATACAAAACTTGTCTGAAGGTACTGGAAGCCCACCAATGCATGCAGGACTTGAGGAACTACAATTCTTGAGAGAAGGGAGGCACAGGGAGTTCTACTTTAACTTTGGTATTTTCCAAATGGCAGTGCAAGACAATAAGAGGGAATAGAGACCATTCAGAAAGTGACTAGCTTGCCAAAACAGTTGGGATTAAGAAGCAAAAAATCTCAGAGAGGAAGGAACTGCAGAGAGAGAGCCAAAATATCTGTGTACAAATACCTCTTTGTCTGACTCTAAGCTCTATGTGTGCAGGGCAAGATTCCAAGAAACCCAATAGAAAACTGTAGCTTGGAGAGTGAAGAGATGAGTGGAGATTTTGGTAGCTATTTGGTACTAGAGAAGCAAAGGATGGAGTTCAAGCCCCACCAAGGTAGAGAGGCCCTGGCATGCACTCTAGGCTTTCAGTTGAGACCCAGAAGAGCCACGCCCTTGGACTAAGAGCTACAATTTAGTAGTAAGGGTTACACCCTATGAGTGAGGTATAAGTGGAATAGACCAGCCTCAACAAAGCCTAAAATCAAGTCTCAACGGGATCGATGTGATTTCACCAGATTCTATCTGCAGCCAGAGGAAAACTATGATTAATATGTTCAAGAATATGGAGGGAAAGATGGACAAATAGATGGAAAGATGGAAAAATTTAACAGAGAACTACAATCACTAAGGAAAGGATCAAATGGACATGCTAGAACCCAAAATTCTAATATCAGTGATTAAGAACTCATTGGAAGGGCTTAACTTTAGATTGAACACAGTAGAAAACAGGAATAATGAACTAGAAGACAGGACAATAGAAAATATACAAAAGTAGCACAAAGAGAAAAAAGAATAAAGTATAACAGTATAAAAGACATAAATACAAGAGAGCTATGGTGGAACAGCTCCTCCACATTGCCCTGGTGACCTTGTATGTATCCACATAAGCCACACAGACAAAGCTGGAACTAGAGCTGAAGCTATGTCTTGGCAGAATGACTGTATTGTTCCTGGAAAATGAGAGCATGAGAGGCTTGTGAGGAGCTCCTATAGGGTCATTTCCCACTTGCCTCCCTATCTCCTCTGGGAGGGCACTTCTCTCTCGCCGCAGGTTCTATTGAGGTATGAAGTTTTCTGCCTCACTCCCTTAAGGTAGAGCTGCAGGCTATAAAACTTCTTAGCTGCAGCATGGCTATAGGTGTCTCAGTAACAGAGTGTCCTATCCTTCCTGTTGCAGTCATCAGGCCCCTTTGTTTTGGTGTTGCCCTGAACAGGGTCTTAGGGAGCTGTAATCTTTAGTTGATCCTTCTGTTTGCTGTCTAAGTAAGTAATAAACAGTCTGAATCTAGAAGGGGCTCATTGTTTCTTTACAGGCTGAATATGTCAGGCCTTGGCCTGGCCTTGCCTTTTGCTTGACAAGAGGATAGAGAGAATGGGGACAGAAGTAATATTTGTAGAAATATTGAGTATTTTCCAACACTAATGGTAGTCATCAGCCCACAGTTTCAGGAAGCACACCAAACCCTAAGTACTAAACACAAATAAAACTACATCTAAACTCATCATACTCAAACTGATGAAACCCAAAGTTATAAAGAAAACCTTAGAAGCTGTCCTTAGAAAAAAGGACAAAGGAAAAACAATAAGATGAATGGCTGGTTTTTTCAAGAGAAATTCTGGTAACCAGAGGAAAATGGAATGATATCATTGAAGTACTGAAAGGAAACAAAAATCTGCCAACTGAGAATTCTATACCCAATTCTATACCAGTAGTCCAAAAAGGCAAGTGAAATAAATACAAATATTTATTACAAAGCTTACTACAAAGCTAAGAGAATTCATCATCAGTAGACTTATACTACTAGAAATACTAAATATTAAAGTTATTTAATCTGATCCCAAATGGAAGCAAGAAACATAGAAAAGAGTGAAGAAGCACAGAAAGGTTGAACATAAAAAAATGAAAAAATATATGCAATGCAAACACTAATAGAAAGCTGTTGTAGCTATAATAATAACAAAGAAAGTAGACTGTAAGGTAGAAGTAATGCTAAAGATAAAGAGGGAAATTTCATAATGATAAAAGGGTCAATTCAAGAGAAGATAGAACAATTCTAAAATTTTAATCTACCTGCATTATTAGTTTTTGTTGCTGCTGTAACAAATTACCACAAACTTAGCTGCTTAAAGCAACACCCATTTATTACTTCACAGTTTCCATGGAGCAGAAGTCCAGGCAAAGTGCGGTTCAGCTGGGTTCTCTTCTTAGGGTTTCATAAGGTTGAAATTATGGTGTTGGCAGTGCTGTGTACCTTTCTGGAGGCTCTAGGGAAGAATCTACTTCCAAAGTCATTCAGTTTGTTGTCATAATTCACTTCTTTTTCACATGGTCCCCTCCATCTTTAAGCTGACAATAGCATGGCAACTTCTTTCTGTGCTTTGAATCTCTGACTTTCCCTTCTGCCTTTCTCTTCCACTCCTGCCCCTGGGTATCTGCTTTTAAGGGCTCATGTAATTACGCTGGGCCCATATGGGTAATCTGGGATAATCTCTCTAAATTAGGATCAACTGATTAATAATCTTAATTACATCTGTAAAGTCCCTTTTGTCATGTAACAAAACATTCATGTGCATGGCAACTCATCATATTTAGTTTCTGGGGATTAGGACAGGACATCTTTGGGGGTCCATTATTCTGCATACTACATCACCTAATAACATAGGTTCAAAATATATAAAGTGAAAGCTGATAGAATTACAAGATGAAATGGACAAATCCACAACATAGAGATTTTAACACCTCTCTCAGTAATAGAATAAACAGAAAAAAAGTCAGACATGTTATAGAAGAGTTGAACATCACAATTAACCAACTTCATATAATTGGCACAACTTCATATAATTACTACACCCAACAACTGAAGAATTCAGTCTTTTCAGGTGCACAAGGAGCGTTTATCCAAATAGAACCCATGTTGGGGACTTCCCTGGTGGCGCAGTGGTTAAGAATCTGCCTGCCAGTGCAGGGGACACAGGTTCGAGCCCTGGTCTGCGAAGATCCCACATGCCACGGAGCAACTAAGCCCGTGCGCCACAACTACTGAGCCTGTGCTCTAGAGCCCGCGAGCCACACAACTACTGAAGCCTGCACACCTACAGCCCATGCTCCGCAACAAGAGAAACCACCTCAATGAGAAGCCTGCGCACCGCAACGAAGAGTAGCCCCCACTCGCTGCAACCAGAGAAACCTGTGTGCAGCAATGAAGACCGAACACAGCCATAAATAAATAAATAAATAAATAAATAAATAAATAAATTTATTAAAAATAAAGAACCCATGTTGGTCCATAAAGAAAGTCTCAACAAATTTCAAAGGATGAAGTTATACAGTGTATATTCTCTGACCACAGTGGAATTAAACTACATGCCTATAACAGATAACTAGAAAATCCTCAGATGTTTGAAAATAAGTCACGCACTTGTAAATAACCCCTCCTTCATTCCCCTTTCAATTGCTATCCCCTGACTCATGGGTAACCACTATCTGATTTTCACCATCATAGATCATTTTTGCTTCTTCTTGAATGTCATGTAAATGGAATCATACGTTATTATTCTTTGGGTTTGGCTTTTTTTCATTCATCATGATGTTTTTGAGACTCATTCTTGTTATTTTATATATCAGTAGTTTGTTTTCTTTCCATTACTGTGATTCTATTGTATAAATATATCACAATTGTTTATCCATTCTACTGCTGCTGGATGTTTCCATTTTGGCTATTACAAATAATACTTCCATGAATATTCTTGTTTATATCTTGGTGAACATATGTGTTCATTTCTGTTGGATATTTACCTAGGAGTGGGGTTGCTGGGTCCTAGGTTAGGGGTATGCTCCTCAATAGTAGATTGAGTTACAATGTTTTCCAAAGAGGCTGTACCATTGTACTCTCACCATATACGAGAGTTCCAGTTGTTTCACATCCTCACCAACATTGGGTTTTTGGTCTTAATTTTAGCCATTCTGTTGGTATATAGTGGTATCTCATTGTGGTTTAAATTTGTATGTCCCTGATAACTAATGATTTTGAGCACCTTTAAATATGTTAATTGGCCATTTATATATCATCTTTTGTGAAGTGTCTGTTCAAATCTTTTTCTATAGGATTGTTTATATTTATCTTACTGGGGGCTTCTCTGGTGGCACAGTGGTTAAGAATCTGCCTGCCAATGCAGGGAACACGGGTTTGAGCCCTGGTCCAGGAAAATCCCACATGCTGTGGAGCAACTAAGCCCGTGCGCCACAACTACTGAGCCTGCCTTCTAGAGCCCTCGAGCCACAACTACTGAGCCCACGTGCCACAACTACTGAAGCCCGCACTCCTAGAACCCGTGCTCCCCAACAAGAGAAGCCACCGCAATGAGAAGCCTGCGCACCACAATGAAGAGCAGCCCCCACTCGCCGCAACTAGAGAAAGCCCGCATGGAGCAACGAAGACCCAACGCAGCCAAAACTAAATAAGTAAAATAAATGAATTTATAAAAAAAATATATATTTATCTTACTGATTTGTAGGTGTTCTTTATAGTTTCTATAGTATAAAAGTCCTTTGTTAGATACAGGTATTGCAAATATCTCAGAGAAGGCATCTTTGAAATGATTAAACAGTAGCTTTTCTCTTAAGAATATTCCCTTCTTAAAAAATATTATTTTAATTTTGGGACTTCCCTGGTGGGCCAGTGGGTAAGACTCCATGCTCCCAATGCAGGGGGCCCGGGTTCAATCCCTGGTCGGGGAACTAGATCCTGTATGCCTTAATTAAGAGCCCTCATGCCACAACTAAGAAGTCCTCATGCTGCAACTAAGAAGTCAGCATGCTGCAACGAAGAAGTCCACAGGCTGCAACGAAGATCCCGCGTGCTGCAACTAAGACCTGGTGCAGCATGCATAAATAAATAAATAAATAAATAAATAAATAAATAAATAAATAAATAAATATATTATTTTAATTTTTATCAAACTGATTGAATAGAAGTATGTAATTACAGGGATTGGTGTCATTCGAAGATGTGTCTGTGGACTTCACCCAGGAGGAGTGGAATCATCTGGACCCTACTCAGAGAACCTTGTACAAAGATGTGATGCTAGAGAACTATAGCCATTTGGTCTCTGTGGGTGAGTACAGCTTCCTTGAGTAATTCATAGTGTACCCAATAGAACAACTTTCCATCTCTGAAGTGTAGTAATACTTTGACCTCAAGTTCCAGGAACTAAAGATTCTTATTTTTATTTTTATTTTTTTTATTGACATATAGTTGATTTACAATGTTGTGTTAGTTTCTGGTGTACAGCAAAGTGATTAAGTATATATTATATATATATATATATATATATATATATATATATATATATATCTTTTTCATATTCTTTCCCATCATTTTTTTTTTCTTAAATTTTTTGGCCGTGCCGCGCGGCATATGGGATCTTAGTTCCCTGACCAGAGGGATTGAACCTGCATCCCCTGCAGTGGAAGCGTGGAGTCTTAAACATTGGACCACCAGGGAAGTCCCTCCATTATGATTTATTACAGTATATTGAATATAGTTCACCGTGCTATACAGTAGGTCCTTGTTGTTTATCTATTTTATATATAGTAATTTGTATCTGCTAATCCCAAACTCCTAATTTATCCCTCCCCCACTCCCTTTCCCCTTTGGTAACCATAAGATTCTTTAAAAAATTTTTTTTTATTGAAGTATAGTTGATTTACAATATTGTATTTGTTTCAGGTGTATAGCAAAGTGATTCAGTTATATATATACATATATCTTTTTGAGATTGTTTTCCATTATAGGTTATTATAAGATATTGAATATAGTTCCCTGTGTTATACAGTAAGTCCTTGTTGCTTATCTATTTTATGTATGGTAGTTTGTATCTATTAATCCCATACTCCTAATTTATCCCTCCTCCCCCTCTCTTTCCCCTTTGGTAACCATAAGTTTGTTTTCTATGTCTGTGAGTCTATTTCTGAGGAACTAAAGATTCTTAATTGCTCTTAGACTGAACAAGGTGTTTGTATTTTCACCTCTCATGTGAAAGTTATGCTTATTAAAATGTACCTTCCTAATTACTTTGAGGCCCTGAAGCCCACACAGATGTGCCCAAGTCTTGTATCATTTCCCATTACAGGGTATCCTGTTACTGAACTAGATATGATTACCTCTTTGGAGAAGAGAGGACTTTGGATCATAGAGAGAGAAATCCCAAGTTCGAGTTGTACAGGTAAATAAGAAATGAATAGGTGGGAGACGATGAGGGTAAGACTCCAGTGTGTCAGTGAGTGCCAGACATCTCTTAAATCTCAGAAATATCTTCCTAAAGCATATGAACTTTTTTTTCTAACTCCAAATTGTTAGTTTTGTGAGTTACTGTCTCATGGTAATCTTGGAATGAGATGGAGAGGAACTAGACTATAATCTAGCCTTGTCCTTCTGCTTCTTCTCTTGGTCACCTCAGTTGTTTTCAGCCTTCCTGAAAGGCTCTTTACATCCTATTTGAGTCCCCTCCCTCCAAATCATAGATCTGATACCATTTCAAAAAATCATTTTTTCCTACTCAGTGGCTACCTAAACCCATTTTCACTTTCTCTCCTCAATTTTAAGGTACTTTTCTTAAACAATCAAAGTCACTTATATTTATTGTTACTCTCCTGTTCCAATATCTATTAGAGCAATTTGAGCTTTTTTCCCCTTAAGCTCAGCATATAGGAGAGACATGTGCTTCGAATTTCTTTCTGACTGGTATCTAGTCAAAAGAAAATAAAAGTCAACCCTACAAAGGTCTGCTTCTGACAAAAGGTGTATTCACACGGTATGGTTTATTATTCTTCTTTCTAGAAGTCTGGAAAGTTGACCAGCTGGAGAGGTACCAGAAAAACCAAAACAGACACCTGAGGCAAGCTATAGCCATTAATGAGAAAAATTTGACTAAGGAGAGAGGTCATGAATATAATGGATTTGTAAACCCACTTCCTCAGAGCACAGGGGTGGTTTCTTCATTACACACTCCCTGTATATATGACTCAGAAAAGTTTTCAAGATAATTCGGGTTTACTCAGTCATAATAGAGGCTTTGCAGCTCAGAATGTTATGAATGTAATGTATGTGGAAAATTATTAATTCATGGCAGGCTTAAGAAAAATAATGGAATGAAATCCCATGACCATAATGTGGGTGGGAAAGGTCATAAGCATAACCCATTCTTTGTTCAGCATAATATAACTCAAGCTGGAGAGAAAATCTGTTAATTTCCTGAGTGTAGAAAAACTTTCAGCAAGAATTCACTCCTATTGCTCATCAGATCACTCATGTAGGAGAAAAACCCTACGGATGCACAGAATACAGAAAAGCCTTCAACAAGAAGGCACGCTTCAGTGTACATCAGAAGTACAACGCACAAAAGAGAGAAACCCTTTGAATGTAATGAATGTGGCAAATCCTTCAGAGAGAAATCAGCACTGCATATACATCAGAGAACGCACACAGGTGAAAAACCATATACATGCAACGAATGTGGCAAAGCCTTCCAAGAAAAGACAAACCTCATTATACGTCAGAGAACTCACACAGAAGAGAAATCCTGTGAATGTAATGAATGTGGGAGAACCTTCAATCAAAAGGTACATATCAGAGAACACACACAGGAGAGAAACCCTATGAATGTAATGAATGTGGCAAATCCTTCAGAGAGAAATCAAAATCACGTAGACATCAAAGAACTCATACAGGAGATAAACCTTTTGTGTGTTCAGACTGTGGAGGAGCCTTCACCCTTAAGCTGAATCTCAGTGCTCATCAAAGAATTCATACAGTAGAAAAAAACCTATGGATGTACTGTATGTGGGGAAGTCTTCTCCCTGAAGTACTATCTTATGTTACATCGGAGAGCTCATACAGGAGAAAAATTTGAGAAATCCTATGAATGCAAAGAATATGACAAAGTTTTCTTCCAGTAGTCATATCTCATTATTCATCTGAGAGTTCACACTGGGGAGAAACCCTATGAGTGTAATGTATGTGAGAAAGCTTTCTCCCTGAAATCATATCTTGTTATACATCAAAGAACTCACACATGAGAGAAAACCTATAAATGTGATAAGTGTAGTAGAGCCTTCAGAGAGAAGTCAAAACTCACTCTACATCGAAGAACCCACATAGGTGAGAAACCCTATGGCTTTCCTGAATATAAGAAAAACCTTCCAGAAGTTAAAGTTCATCATGGATTAAAGAACTCAGAGAAAAGAGAAACTTTGCAAAAGAACTGAAAATGGAAAATCCTTCATAAAAATGTGAAAGGAAAAGAAAAAGGTGAGGTGAAAGGATCATGCTTTAGCTAAGGTGGTCAGGGAAGGTCTTTCTAAAAATAAGGAGCCAGCCATACTGGGGGTAAGAACATTCCAGGCATAAGGAATAGCAAGAGCCAAGACCCTGGTGCAAAATACTTGGCCTCTGTAGTTGTTATCATGGGTGTATAGTGAATAACCATTATACATCAGAGAGGTTGTTCAAGACTGCAGTCCTTTGAAGCCTTGAATATATGAGAGCCAAACCTCATGGTAAATCTGGGCACAGGTATCAAGAGAAACCCAATTTAATTGATTTCAATAAACATAGTCCCATGGCAATGATATTAAGGGAAATATTCCAGATTTAATATCAAACTCTCATAGAAAAAAACCTAATACAGTCTATTATGAAGAACAGCTGCTTTGACATCTCTCATAATGGGGAATAAGTGCTACCTACAGAAAAAAGAGTTTATCAAATGATATAAAATTAGAGATTTAAAGATAACCACTAAAGGAATAACAATGATAAATATACTATAAATATTGTAAATTATTAGAAAGGATGCATAATCGGAACAATGTAAAGGAAACACTAGGGCATCAAATCCAGTTTTCAGAAGTAGCAACAGTTGATAATGCCAATATTCTTGCCCCAACCTATTCTACGTTCAAGATTTTGGCTTCTTCTTCTTCTTTTTTTTTTTTTTAAACAATCACTTTTGTTATTTGTTTATTTATTTATGGCTGTGTTGGGTCTTCGTTTCTGTGCGAGGGCTTTCTCCAGTTGCGGCAAGCGGGGGCCACCCTTCATCGCGGTGCGCGGGCCTCTCATTATCGCGGCCTCTCTTGTTGCGGAGCACAGGCTCCAGACGCGCAGGCTCAGTAATTGTGGCTCACGGGCCCAGTTGCTCCGGGCATGTGGGATCTTCCCAGACCAGGGCGCGAACCCGTGTCCCCTGCATTAGCAGGCAGACTCTCAACCACTGCGCCACCAGGGAATCCTCCTGGCTTCTCCTTTGTGTGGACCTTCCCCCTGTCTGAGCTAGATCATGCAGTCTTCCCAGAAATACTATGAGCTACCTGATAGGCTTTTAGGAGATCTGCTTTTTACTTAAGTTCACCAGAGTTTATTTATGCTGCTTTTGATAAATAACTATCTCATTCAGAAATTGGTATCCAGAGTGATGGTACCTTTTATGGACCCCAGGGAAATGTGAGATTTGGTTATCTAGGCTGGTTGGGGCTGAAGGCAGGGGAAATCCAGGTGGCATTAAAGAAGGGGGCTCTGGCATTCCTTGGCATGCAGTAGCAGATAACTGCTTTAATGATCATCTGTGCTTATCTGGATGAAGTCAACACTGAAAACAAGGCTTTGGGTAGTTGAATATCCACCCCAACCAAAGAGTACAAAGGACGTGAGGGACTGCTTCCTCACGGGGGTGGCTGCTTCCAATGGGGCTGGTCGGCACAAAGAGAAAGAATGGCAAGTTCAAATTCCTAAATTCTCTGCTCAAGACATAGACTGAAACCCGGGGATTCTGTAAAAATAATTATTACCTTGTGCAGCCATTGAATTCCTGGCCTAAATTTCCAGTTTGTCATTTGAAACTTTGGTTACAGATCATGAAAGAAGGAGTTGGGGGCTGAGAGTTAGAATGGTAATAATGTGGGAGGATGTGGGAGAATGTGAATACTTTAAAATCCTAATTCCCACTGAGCTTTCTCTGTAAGCTGAAACCAATTCCATTTTCCCCTGAAGAGACTGTATCTACCTTAATTAAAGACCCTGTAGTTACTTCAACAGAGAGTGATACTTTTTAAGGGAAGCCAATTTTCATACCTCCCCACACCACCCTTCTATTTCCAGACCTAGAATTGTCTTGTGTACTAAACACTTTATGTGCTTTACAAACATTAATTCATTTAATTCTCTCAGAAACCCATGAGATAGTTACTACCACTATCATCCTCATTTTGCAGATGAGGAAACTGAGGCACAAAGAAATTAAGTGCCTCACCCAAGGCAACTTGGGGACAGTAAGTGGTAGAGATTGTTTCTGAACCCAGGAGAACCTATGCTCTTAATCACTACATTATCCTCCACCCCCACCCTGAGTGATCTCGTGTCCCCTGATTAGAGCTTTGAATATATGGAGGGAGAGATTGAATAGGGGTACCTTCAGGCATTGGAAAAATGAAGAGAGTCAGACATCAGGGGTCTCTTGCATTGTTTATAGATATCATCCTTTGTTAAATCCACAAAAGAAAGAACAGAAAGGAAAATGAAATCTCTATCTCTGGGAAGCTGAGTCATGAATGAATTTCTGTTGTGTAAGGTTTTGCATACATATGACACCCCTTGAGCCATTCAGATAAATCATGGCCAGAACAGTGCTGGTTCCAAGAATCCCTGGGAAATGAAGGGAGAGAGGGAGGATGAAGTGGACAGGCTGATGGGGTGGCAATGCCACTATCCCGGCTGCCCAGAGTCCAAGCCATCCCCATGAAACTTACCAGGTATTCATACCATTTTGTGAGGACACTATCTGCTTGGCACACATGATGTCATCCAGAATATGGCGGTTGAACAGTTCTAGGAGGAAGAGAGGGATATAGTAATCTGGTGTATTGGAGACAGGGTGACAGTGTATGAAGGGACAAGGGGTTCTGGGTTTCTTGGGGCCTGAATAACTTCAACCACTATATTGCCTGATTCTAGATGACCTTGATTCACTTATTAGCTGGCTATGAATTACATCAACTGCCATGTTGACTGGTTCTGTACAACCTTAACTCATTGACTGATCCTGAGTGATCTTGACTGTCACGTTTGCTGGTTATGAGTAACCTCAACCACCATGTTGGCTGGTCCTGGACAACCTCAGACTCCATGTTGGCCAGTTCCAGATGACTTCAACTGTCATTTTGTATGGTTATGAATGATCTCAACTGCAATGGCTGTTGGCTGGCTGGGAAGCCACTCAACTGCAAGGTTGGTCAGTCCTGGGAACTTCAAACACTATGTTGTCAGGTCCTGGATAACATCAACACCCATTTTTACTAGTTACAAGAGACCTCAGTCTCTATGTTGGCTAGTCCTGTTCAACTTCAGCTACCATGGTGCCTGGTCCTAGATGACATCAACTGCTATGGTGGCTAGACGAGGATGACCTTAACTGCCATTCTGACTAATGATCTCAACCACTATGTTGACTAGTCCTGGATAGCCTCAGCCTTCAAGCTGCCAAGTCCTGGGTGATCTATTCTGTCACTGTGGCAGGACTTGGACAACTTCAACCTCCACTTGGGCTGGTCCCAAATAACCACAGTCTCCATTTTGGCCTATCTTGGACAACCTTAAACACCATTTTGGCCAACCCTGAACAACTTCTACTGCTATTCAATTTTGTCCTCAACAATACCACACTCTTGTCTGGAAAATTCTTTCCTTTCTGCACAGAGGTACCTTGTTTCTGTTCCTACAGACAGATATCTGCTTCTTCCTTCAGGGCCTGGACAACCCCAACCCCAAATCAGGACAGTTTCCCCCTCCATTCCACTTGGAGCTAAGTGTATTGTTTCCTGAGTCCTAGAAAATGGCAGCCTCCATTCTAGGTGAGGTTTGGGAGCTCTGAGTCCTCCTGACCTAGACAACATCTCAGTGCAATCTGGGTAAGGATACAGGCTGGTGTCTGTAACAGCCCAGGCAACTCTGCTCCTTTCCCTATCATTTTTCTGCTTGTTACTCAAGGCTATGGCTTAGACAGTCTTGCCCTCTGCGTGTTGGGGAGTGGGGCCAGGCAGGGCTTCAAGGTGTCCTCAATGCTGCCTTACCATGACACTCCATGTGACAGAGGTTCTGGGTAGGTGTAACACCATTGTCACACCACCAGGCGGAGTTCAGCTGGAAAATGCCATATGAACTGCTGCCATCAGGATTGTGGTCCACGAAGGAGGTGTCAAAGCCACTTTCATAGTGCGCCATGCACAGCCCTGGGGCAGGGAGGGGGGAGGTAGCAGATGGGCATGGGTCTTGGGAATAGGGGAGAGGGTAGGATGAGGGAGTGGGGCAGGGATGGTTTTCATCTTAGTTGTTGGGGGTGAATATCTTGGTTTGGGGTTGATGTTGGTGATTCTGGTGAGATACCAGTAATGGTGGTGGTGATGGTATTCGTGGTGATAACAGCAGTGATGACATTGATGGTAGTGATGGCGGTGTTAGTAGAGATGAGGGTAAATGGTTGTGAAGGCAATGATGATGAAACTAGAGTTAGTTAAAATACTCATCATAGTCAGAGAGTGACTGAGAGGATCATTCCCTAGCCTGGGAGGTAACAAATGGCAAAGGGGAAGGGCCTGGGTCTGAGTGTGGTGGGCGGCCCGTGGCATGGGTGGGACTTGGGGTGACGAGTCTCACAGTCTCCAATGGTGTAGCCCTTGAAGCCGTTGAGGCCCGCCTCCTCCAGCTTCATTGCCAGGTCGCAGCGTTCGAAGATCTTGGCATCCACAGTGGCAGGCATCAGTATGGCCAGGGTCACCACCATAGTGTCCCAGGCCTGCATTATGACACCCACAAGCCCTCCTAACTGACCCATTGCTTCAGACTCACCCTCCAGTGCTCAGAACTAAGGATATGCTGGAATTTTGGGCTCTGTGAAGATCTAAGTGACAGATTCTGGAACAGAGAAGACAGAGGGTTGGGCATCTCACCATCTTCCCCTGTGCTAGCTCTGTTAAAGACACAAAGAAAAAGAAAGATACTGATGTATACACAGAGGTGGAAGGAGACAAGGACAGGGAGAAACCCAGAGATATCAGAAAGGGATGCAGGGAGAGAGGGGCTGGGGACACAAAAAGGACAGACAGGACCCAGGTAGTAGACCTCACACTCAGCCCACATTCCCCTACGTTCCTTAACACTGTCCCACTCTACTCCCATTAATCATGCTCTACCACTTGGTTACCTCCATTTCCACTCATTCTGCCCCTCATCACCTCCATTTCCCCCACTCTGCTGAGTAGTCAGCTCTGGTCACTACACCATGCCTACTACCACCTCGGATTCCTCATGCTTTATAAAATATGACCACCGTGCTCTCCCCTTTGCTCCACATTACTTCTATTTACTCATTCTCAGCACCTCCTTCACCTCTCTTCACTTAGTGTGCTCTGTTCCACCCTCATTTACTGGAATCTGCCCCACATTACACCCATTTAATCAGACTCTGCCCCACATTACATATTACACATTACATATTACATATACATGTTCACTCTACTGCTTTTTCACCCCCGTTCTCATTCTACATTTTATTCCCTCGTCCACTTACACTGCCTCTTATCCACCTATATTCACTCACACTGGGCCTCGTGTTACTGCAATTCCCTAACCCTCTACTTACTCTTACCCAAGCTCTCTCACATCCTATTCCTTCTTCACCTCCATTCACTCCCAGACTCTCTTTTCCTACTTTCACCTTCACTGCCTGACACTGCATCAAATGACTCCCATACGCTCTCACGTGGCCCATCCTTCACCTTTGTTCATTGACTCTGGGCCTCATTCCCTCCCTCATTCACTCTATTTCTGCCCCTTCTTCACTTCTATTCTCTCAAGCACTCCTCCCATATTACCTGCATTTCCTGAAATTGTATTACTCCCAAACACTAGCCCAAGTTATCCACACATACTCACTCTACACTTGGTCACCTCCATTCTTTCTCAATCTTCACTGCCTCCCATTATCTCATTCATTTAAAGTCACTCCCGATGTAACCCCTGTTTCCACTCATCAGTCTTGTTCTGCTCCCGATTCATGTTGAGTTGCTCCCACTCTGCCTCGCGGTACCCTTGTTCAGTCACACTCTGCCTCGGATTTACCACTTTTTGCTCACATCGGGCTCCATTTCCCCCACTTTACTCACCTTGGGCCATGTGACCTTCATCCCCTCTCCCTTTGCCTCACAATACCCAATTCCTCACCTTCTTCTGCTCTTTACTTCCATCCCCTCTCACTCTGCCCAACATTACCTCCATCCACGCACATGCTTTGGCTCATTCACCTGGGCTGATTCCCACTGGGATCTCTGCACATTACTGGAACGCTGCCCCGCATTACCTGCCCCATCTAATCCCAGTCTGCCTCTCATTCACCTCTGGTCGCTCTCCTCCCTCGTAGTATCCCCACTCAAACAAACTTGACCCGATTCACTTATTCACATTCTACCATGTATTCATTTCTGTTTCCTCTTATTCTGCCCCTTGTGCCCCCCATTCTTCCCTCTGTGCCTCACATGACTTCCATTCACTGCTACTTTCTCCCTAAATTCACCTCTCCTTACTCATACTGTGCCCCATAAACCATCATTCATTTACACTTCAATCCTTAGTACTCATATCGACTTGCACTCTCATGCTTTATCAACCCCATTCACATTCACCACCTTTCACAGCGTCCCATTCACTCACAGTCCACTCCCTCTTTCACTTTTTGCCACTTAGACGGTGCCTCATTTTCCCATCACTTACTCAGTCTCATCCATAATCTTAAATTGATTCAAAATTGAATGCGTAGTCATTCCCTCACTCTGCCCCACACTACCCACATTCACTCCACTCCACTGCTCATTCACCTCCCTGCCATCCCCCTTTGTCTCTCCTTGCCCCCATTCATTCCCAATTTGTCCTTCATTCACCCTTATTCACCCCCCCCACCCCCACTGGGCCCACATGTCTCTGTTTAGTGACACATCTGCCAGGACAGAAAAGTCTGATGTATTGTTCAGGATTCAGTTTGGCTGCACATACCAATACCACCCTAAATACCAATGGCTTCAAGAGGATGGAAGGGGATTCCTCTCTTGGAGGCAGGGCTAGATTGGCAGCTCCAAGCTCACCAGAGAGCTGGCTGCTCCTATGCTGTAGCTCTGCCAAACTCACCTGCTACCTATGGTCCAAAATGATTGCTTACAATTGGCAACACTTCCACAGTTTTGAGAAAATGTATCTTAAGAGCAGTTGTAATGACTCACCAGCGAGGTGGGGGTGGCCTTTGGGTTGGAGTGTCGCATCGTGCAGATTCTGTGGTGGGACCAGCTACCTGTCAGCTTTCCACACCCCTTCACCTAGCTACCTGCTGCTTAGGCCACTGAATGAGTTTGTACCTGTAGGGACGGATGGTAGAGGATGCCCAGGACAGAGAGTGGGCATCCTAGCTCCACAGCAGAAAATCTGGTTTCACGTAGCTTTTGGATATGCACTGTGAACCCTGGGACAGTTTCTGCAGGGCTGTATCACTGGCTCAGAATATTTTTGGAGCTGGAAATCACTGTACCCCAACACCCACCAACCCTATAGGATTTCCCCCTACACACAGGGGTGTGTGTATATATATGTGTGTACAAGGTGGCGGAGAAGTTATGTTTACAGGATGGAAGAAGCCAGACTGACAGGGGCCCTAAAGGTCCAGCCCCTCCTATTTTCCACCTCCTAATGCATTAAGAGAGTTGACAAGTTTTGTACCCAGAAGGCAGAGATCCTTAAGAGAGCAAGAGACCTGAGTTACTTCCCTGCTTTCTCTCTTTGCTTTGTCTGCTAGGAAGCTCCATCTATATTCCTGGCCCCCCCCAAAAAAAATTCCTTGCCTAGTTTTAATGGTTCTGGAATGAGGACCCTCAGATATTTTCTGGAAGTTCTGTGGGATACTGAATAAACAAAAGAAGAGTATTATTGGGTAGAAGTTAAGGATCCGATCTTGGGAAACTGTGTGACTTTGGGCAAGTTACTTAGTCTCTCTGGGACTCAGTTTCCTCACCTAACAAGACGGGTGGGACCACAGGATTGTTCACAGAAAGTGGGGACTATCTGAGGCAGGTCATGTCATGTGCTTCACACAGTGCCTGGCACACAGGAGATACTGAGCTAGGTCTCAGCCTCCATTATCACTTGCTGGGCCTGTTGGCAGGAGCCTCCTTATTGTTCTTCCTGTTTTCGCCCTTGCCCTCTGCAATCTGTCATTCACAAAGCAGCCTGCAGGTCATCTTTTTATTTTTTTCTTCTTATTAAAAAAAGTTTTATACATACACACATCTAATTTTATTTTAATCATCATCATCACTTACACAGCACTTGCTGTGTTCCAGGCATTGTTCTAAACCATTTACAATTATCAGCTCATTTGTCACCACAGCCCTAACGAGGTAGGTGCTGTCATTATCCCCCATTTTATAGATGAGGAAATTTAGCACAGAGGAGTTGAGTCCTGACCTAGATTACACGGCTGGTAGGTGGGAGTTTGCAACCAGGCTGTCTCCATAATGTTTGTTTGTTTGGTTGGTTCTGTTTTCTCTCCTGCTGTATTCCCAATATCTAGAACACTACCTGGCATACGAGAGATGCTTAAGCAAATTCCTGTGGAGCTCATGTCCTAGCGGTTCAAGACAGGCAATAAACAAGAGCCTAGTATACGTGTATTTTCAAAGTTAATATATAATGCTAGATTGCTTCAGACTGGTGTTTTAAAAATCTGATCCCCCTTAATGGCATCCCATTATGTCAGAATGAGACATGAGCTCTGTCCCTGGCAGAGGAGGCCCTACAGCATCTGGCACCCACTCACTTCTCCCTTGCCCACACCTTCTATATTCCCAACACACTGACACTGTTTCTGTTCCTCCAACATGCCAAACCAGGTCCTACTTCAGGGCCTTTGTAACAGCCGCGCCCTCCACCACGAAGCTCTTTGCTTCAAATATTTGTGTGGCCGGCTCCTTTTGATCAGCGTTAACTGTCACCCCCGACAAAAGGAGATCGTCCCTGCCCATCCTGAGACAACAACATTGTCAGCCACTACTTAACACATCCCCTTCATCCCGGTGCGTGTGTGTACTAGGTGGCCATTTATTTATTCTTCAGCTTCTTGTTTGTCTGCACACCGTCCTTCAAACGCTAGACTGTACACTCCCAGCCTTAGCCACTGGATGGAGCCAGTGACCTCTCCCTACCTCCTAGCCTTTGTGCATGCTGAGCAATTCTGCCACGCATCCCGACTTCCTATTCAATTACACCTGCAAACCCGATACTGCCCTCCAGGCTCAAGACATGAAATTCCCGCCTGCTAGCATTCTCCTTAATTGGGCCCTTCCCCTCCCTCCATAAGGAAACCGATCTTTGGAGTCTTAGGAATGACGGCCTCCGCAGATCAACGTAAGCACCTGTTCTACACTGCCACCCTCGAAGGGAAAAGACGCAGTGGGCGCGGCCATCGTTTCAGAGCAGTGACGTCACCGGAGCGGCCATCTCCCCTCTGCGCCTGCGCCGCAGCCCCGTCGCATTCGCGTCCGGCAGGCGGGAGGGGGCCCCGTGTTGACTATTGGTGTACGCGGGCTCAAAGCCCCCACTGAGCGTGCGCACACCCGGCCGCTACAGCCCTCTGGGCTGCGGAGCCGGAGTTGGTCCCAAAGCGGAAGTGCTTCTCGGGGCCAGTTTTCGTAACGGTCTCCTCTGCAGCGAGCACAAAATCTGTGTCGAGAGAGAGGTTGAGGGGGCGAGTGGTAGGGGTGATGGGCTGAGTGATGGGGAGTTCTGGGGGACGAATGAAGCGGGTTTTGGGGCGTCACTGATGTGGGAGGTTGTGGGGTGGACCGAGAGGTCAGCGAATGAGGGTTTGTGGGCTCAGTGGTAGACAAAGTTATGGGGCTAGTCGGGGTTGAATGGGGCATATTAAACGTTGACTTTTACACATTTTCCAGCACAGTGACCTGCGCTAAGGGTTCATACGCACCCCTCAAGCTCCTCGTTAGGCGCCCCCGCCTCTCCCTCTGTTCCTCTCCCCTTGCCCGAGCCCCGAGGTAGGGGCCTTGTGTGAATGCTCCAGCTGAAGTGAATCTGCACCCGAAGGCTTCCTTCTGGCTCCTGGGCAAGACGTCCCCAGTGAGGTGAGGAGAAGCAAGAAGAGGCACCTGAGAGAACTCACCTGATTAGGGGCCTCGCGCAGAGCCTGGGGCTTGGGAGGCGTGGGCAGGGTCTGGTGTTGTGGGGTCTGGCGGGGCGCGGGGGTCGGGCTTAAAACGCCTGGGAATAATAGTGTTAAAGTTCAGTGGGGGTTTTTTTTTGGCATTTAACACGTAACTCATTTGCATTATAGATTGATTAGAAAATAGAGAAGAAAATAAAAAAGAACTAATTTTAGCCCCCTCTGTTTAAATGTTCATTCTTTAGACACTTTTTAGTATGTATAAGGGATATGCATTTTTAAACATTTAACGTATGGTTTTAAAATGCGTTCCTGAAGTTTGATAACCTGCCTTTTCTTTCATTTAGAAGTTACTGCCATTCAGCTTAAAGATTTATTCTGTAACATTAAAAAAACTTGTAATTTAGATATATGTACAGAAAATACACAGATAATAAGTGTACAGTACCATACAACATTATTTTCAGTAGCTACATAGAATTTAATCCCTTGTATTTCCTTATTAATCCCATATCATGGGTCATAGAGGATCGTTTAAGTTTGGCATTGTTAAAGTCAATGCTGAGATGAAGGTACTTACAGAGAAATTATGATACATTATTTCATTAAGGAAAATACCTAGAAATACAATTTCTGAGTCAGTACACAAGTATATATAGAAGAAAACCTTTTGTGTTAGATGTTCACATGAGGAAAAGACTCAAGAATACACAAGTGGTTGTTAAAACCACATGGTCGCCCAAACTTCCACAGAGCAGCTTCATGTGAGGGGATTTCTAGGCAGATAATTCTGGGCACTGGAAGCCTGATGGGGTCTCTCATATGCTCTCCACTTCTCCACTCTTTTAGCTCAGGCTTCACACATCTCTGTCTTTTCCCAAGAAGAGCAGGAAATGGCCAAACCCCAGGTAAGGATATTGTCTGTTCCTTCTTTTATTTTACCATGAATGTGATGAGCGATGTAGGAATCTCAGACATAAAAGAGAAAATTATTTATAAATAAGCATTAGAATCAGGGAAAATGAGACAGCAGCAAGGCCAGATTAGAATGTAGACAAATGACTTAGGGCAACAGACAGTTACGGCAGTACAATATTAGTTGTGTTGCAAATTTCTCTTTGCGCCTCTGGCAGCCAGAGGTAATCTGGCTCACTTTACTCATCAAAGAGAGAACACATCAAGCCCTCAGGGAAGTAAAGGTTTCCTGCAATTGCCTTTCAAGGCGTTTCTTTGCTGAATCTTCGTGTGGATGGTGGAATTGTCTTCAGTCACAGCCTAATGATAAATGCAGCCTATGGTTTCCTGCAGATATTCCTTATAGCATTCTTCAGTGAGCTGGAGACATAATATCTAGATGTAATTTGGGAATGAAATATCTTAGGGAATTTGTTTGTCTTCCAAATGATTTTGCTGAAGTAATTTTCTCAGTTGGACTTCTGATTCTCATTTGGCCAGAGACAAAGTCCTGTAGGCACCCACAGCCCACCATCTTTTTTCTTTCACTTAAATTTTTTTTATTTTTAAAATTAGTGTACAGTAAAATTGATTTTGTTGTCCAGGTCGATAAATGTTAACACCTATGTAGATTGTTATAACTAATCTGTGGGATAGAGAATAGTTTCATCCCGCCAAAAAACTGCCTCATGCAACCCCTTTTAGTCATATCCTCCCCTCCCTGTAACCTCAGGCAACCACAGACCTGTTCTGTGTCACTAGAGTTTTATCTCTTCAAGAATGTCATATAAATGGTATCATACAGTATATAGCTTTCCTTTTTTCAAATTAAACTTTCTTTTGCAACAGTTGATTGACATGCAGTTGTAAAAATAATACGGAGAGATCTCATGTATCCGTTGCCCAGTTTGCATCAATGGTAGCATCTTGCAAAGTTATAGCACAATGTCACAACCAGGATATTCACATTGATATGGTTAAGACACAGTTCCATCACCACAAGGATCCCTTATGTTACCCTTTTATAGCCACATCCATCCATTTCCCCCCCTCACCCTATGCCTAGACTTCTAGCAATTACTGATCTGTTCTCCATTTCTAGAATTTTGTCATTTCAAGAATGTGATATAATTCAAATCACATAGTCTGTAACCTTTTGAGATTGGATTTTTTTTTCACTCAGTATGATTCCCTGGAGATTCAGCCAAGTTGTGTGTGTCCATAGTTCTTTCCTTTTTATTGCTGAGTGGCATTCCATGATGTAGATGTACCACAGCTTATTTATCCATTCTCCTGTTGAAAGACATTTGAATTATTTTCAGTTTTTGGCAGTTGTGAGTAGAGCTACTTTAAACATTCATACACAGGTTTTTGTGTGAACATATGTTTTCATTTCTCTAGAGTAAATATTGGATTGCTGGGTCATATGGTAAGTGTATGGCTTAACTTTTTAGGAATCTGCCAAATTGTTTTCTAGGATGGTTGAATTATTTTTCATTTCCACCAGTAATGTATAAGAATTCCAATTGCTTCACATTTTTGCCAGCACTTGGTATTGTCAGTACAGTTGACACTTGAACAACGCTGGGGTTAGGGGCACTGACTCCCCCAGTAGTTGAAAATCTACCTACAATCGGCCCTCTGCATGTGTGTTTCCAACTAACTTGCAGATCGTGTAGTACTGTAGTATGCATTTATTGAAAAAAATCCACGTATAAGTGGACCCATGCAGCTCAAACCCATGTTGTCCAAGGGTCAACTGCGTTTTTAATTTTAGTCATTCTAGTGTGTAGTGTTATCTCATGATGGCTTTAATTTGCATTGCCCTAATGGGCAATGATGTTGAATATCTTTATATATGCTTATTTACTTTTTACATATCCTCTTTGGTGAAGTGTCCAATCAGGTCTTCTGCCCATTTTTAAATTGGATTGTTTGTTTTATCACTATTGAGGTTTTTTTAAAATTATTTAATTTATTTATTTTTGGCTGTGTTGGGTCTTCGTTGCTGTGGGCAGGCTTTCTCTAGTTGTGGTGAGTGGGGGCTACTCTTTGTTGCAGTGTGCGGGCTTCTCATTGCAGTGGTTCTCTTGTTGCAGAGCACAGGCTCTAGGTGTGCGGGCTTTAGTAGTTGTGGCACGTGGGCTCAGTAGTTGTGGCTCGAGGGCTCTAGAGCATAGGCTCAGTAGTTGTGGCACACGGGCTTAGTTGCTCTGAGGCATGTGGGATCTTCCCGGACCAGGGCTCGAACCCGTGTCCCCTGCATTGGCAGGCGGATTCTTTTTTTTTTTTTAATTAATTAATTAATTTTTGGCTGTGTTGGGTCTTCGTTTCTGTGCGAGGGCTTTCTCTAGTTGCGGCAAGCGGGGGCCACTCTTCATCGCGGTGCACGGGCCTCTCACTGTCGCGGCCTTTCTTGTTGCGGAGGACAGGCTCCAGACACGCAGGCTCAGTAGTTGTGGCTCACGGGCCTAGTCGCTCCGCGGCATGTGGGATCTTCCCAGACCAGGGCTCGAACCCGTGTCCCCTGCATTGGCAGGCAGATTCTCAACCACTGCGCCACCAGGGAAGCCCCCTGGCAGGCGGATTCTTAACCTCTGCGCCACCAGGGAAGCCCAATCACTACTGAGTTTTGAGAGTTCTTTATATATTCTGTGTACAAGTCCTGTGTCAGATCCATGGTTTGTAAATATTTTCTCCAAGTGTGTAGCTTGTCTTTTCATTTCATAGTGTTGTTCACAGAGCAAGAATTTTTAACTTTGAAAATGTCCAATTTATAAACCATTTCCTTTATGGGTTGTGCTTTTGGTGTCAGGTCTAAGAACTCTTTGCCTAACACTAGGTGAAATGGAAAACCTCTAGTCTTCTACCTCCTATGTAGAGAAAAACCCAGTTCTTTCATACTGTGTCACTCCTGTGAATCTTACTCTCACACAGAACGCTTCACTTCTGATACTTCTGGTCACCAAATGTGTGGAGGTTTCCCCTCAGAACAAGCAATTCTCTGTGACACCAGCTGGGTGTTCTACAACTTAATTCTGATACTATCTACCTGGAGAGTGTGTCAGATCCATCCCACAGGTTAAGAGCTCAGTTCCACAAGACTGCCCCCACCTTCCAACTTAAGATGCCAGTCAGAAGCCCAGTGCTTATCACTTGTGCTTCTGACCAACCAGCTGTTGATTGGAGCTTCCAGCGACCCCCTCTTTGAGTTCGACTAATTTGCTAGAGTGTCTCACAGAACTCAGGGAAACACGTTCCCCAGTTTATTAAAGGATATGGTAAAGGATACAGATGAACATGCAGATGGAAGAGTTGTGTAAGGGCAAAGTATATGGGAAGAAGTGTGGAGCTTCCATACCCTCTCTAGGTCCAGGTGTGTCACTCTCCTAGCACCTCCATGTGTCTACCAATTCAGAAGCTCTCTGAACCCAGTCCTTTTGGGTTTTTATGGAGACTTCATTACATAGGCATGATTAACTCATTGGCGTTGTTGTTATTTATTTATTTATTTGGCAATTGGCTTTTGATTCAACTTCCGGCCCCTCTCCCCTTCCCCGAGGTTGGGGGGCGGGACTAAAAGTTCCAACCTTCTAATCACGTGGTTGGTTCTCCTGTCAACCAGCTCCCCCTCCTTAGGTGGGGGGTCCCAAAGTCATCTCATTAACATAACAAAAGACACCTTTATTGCTTTCCTCACTTAAGAAACTCCAAGGGTTTCAGGAGCTCTTTCTGCCAGAAATTGGGAGCTAAGACCAAAAATATATTTCTTATTATAAATCACAATATCACCTAGGTCATGAAGATTTTCTCCTATTCTATAAGTTTTACAGTTTTAGGTTTACATTTAGACCTAAGATCCATTTTCCATTAATTTTTATGTAAGGTGTAAGGATTAGGTCGTGGTTCATAATTTTGCAAATGGATTTCTATTTGTTCTAACCCCATTTGTTGAAAGGACCATCTTTTCTCCATTGAATTGATTTTATGGTTTGTCAAAAATCAGTTGGCCATATTTGTGGGGTCTATTTCTCGACTCTCTTCTGTTCTGTTGATCTGTGTATCTAACCCTCTGCCATTACCACACTGTCTTCATTACTGCAGCTTTATGGTAAGTCTTGAAATCAGGTAGTATGACTTCTCCAACTTTATTCTACTTTTTCAAAAATTTTTGGCTATTCTTGTTTCTTTGCCTTTGTCATTATATATCAATTTTAGAATAATTTAATTACTTTTTTTTGGCTGCGTTGGGTCTTCGTTGCACGGGCTTTCTCTAGTTGTGGCGAGCAGGGGCTACTCTCTGTTGTGGTGCGTGGGCTTCTCATTGCGGTGGCTTCTCTTGTTGTGGAGCACAGGCTCTAGGCGTGTGGGCTTCAGTAGTTGCAGCACGTGGGCTCAGTAGTTGCAGTGCACGGGCTCTAGGGTGTGCTGGCTTCAGTAGTTGTGGCACGTGGGCTCAGTAGTTGTGGCACACAGGCTTAGTTGCTCCGCGGCATGTGAGATCTTCCTGGACCAGGGCTTGAACCCGTGTCCCCTGCATTGGCAGGCGGAGTCTTAACCTCTGTGCCATCAGGGAAGTCCCCTTGCTAGGACTTTGATAGGAATTGAGTTAAACCTATAGATCAGTTTGGGGAGAATTGACATCTTTAGTATGTTGTGTCTTCCAGTCCATGAACACAGTATGTCTCTCCATTTATTTAGATATTTTATTGATTTCATCAACATTTTGTAATTTGCAACATATAGAGCATATACATTGTGTATTAGTCTGCTCAGGCTGCCATAAAACACCACAGACTGACTAGCTTAAACAACAGAAATTTATTTTCTCACAGTTCTGGAGGCTGGAAGTCCCAGATCAGGGTTGGTTTCTGGTGAGAACTTTCTTCCTTGTAGACGGCTGCCTTTTCACTGTCCTCACACAGTCTTTCCTTTGTGCATCTGCAGAGTGAGAAGGAGCTCTGGTGTTTCTTCCTATTTTTAGAAGGACACCAGTCCTGTTGGATTAGGCCCCACTCTTATGGCTTCATTTAACCTTAATTACCTTCTTAAAGGCCCCATCTCCAAATACAGTCACATTGGGGGTTTGGGCATCAACTTAAGAATTTTAGGGGGGGACACAGTTCACTCCATAACAACATGGCATGTTTCATTTTTTAAGCCATTGTAAATGGTTTTGTTTTTAAAATTTCAATTGCGAGTATTCATTGCCAGTATATAGAAATATGATTGATTTTTGTTTGTTGACCTTTGCTATGGTCTGGATGTTTGTGTGCCCCCAAAATTCACATGTTGGTATCCTAATGCCCAAGGTAAGTGATGGTGTTAGCAGGTGGGGCTTCCTCTTCTTATTTATTTATTTACATCGGTAATACAGAATTTTTATTTTTATGGATTTTAATTTTTTTCAGTGGATTATAATCCATTACTGTCACTGTTTATTTTGCTGCTCACTTGTCCCTGAGTTATCCAGTGGGAGCCCCTTTAAGCTGGCTTTTGTGTCCTTTTGTCACATCCTGATAATTTTCTGAGCACTTCCTTAGTTTCGACATAATAAGATGTTCCAGCCTCCATCTTTTACTTTCCCTACCCCAGGCCTAGAATCAGCCATTTCTTCAAGGAGCACTGGTTCCTGTTAGTAAATAATTATTTATAGAAATCAAAATCTGGGTGCTGGGTGTGCTCATTGCTGCTGGGCGTCATTACTTCTAGGCCCTTTCAGTGAACTCTGTGTGTGTGTGTCTCTATTTATATGTCTGTGTATGTATGTGTGTGTCTGTATATACACACACACACACCTTGAATTCATACAATATCCCAGGAATCTTCTTAGACTTCTCTCATTCCATATTTGCATCTGCCTTCACCAACAGTGAGAGCACTGGATCCTAGCATCAATATATTGACTCATTTGCTCAGTCTTACAATATACAGAAAGTAGAATCAGAATTCCTGCACCCACATCTGTGAAAAATCAACCTATTGAGTACAGTACATGATTTGTTTGCATGCCTTTTGTACTGAGGATATGTAATCAAAGTACTCTGTTTAGAAGTTACTTGAATTAATTTTTCCTTTTGGTTTTTTTTTTCCTAACTAGTGTGCTTATGTTATTTATTTGGTATACAGTTAGGTTCATTTTTTTCTGTTGGTATTCCATTTTAGATTTTCTTTCTTTCCATTTTTGTTGATTTAATTTTATTCTTTATATGTAAAATGTTAATATGATTTGAGTCACCTCTCCCCTGTACCTTCTACCCTATTCTCACTCTACCTTGGAGATAACCAATCTTGTTAGCTTCTGATTTATGCTTATAGTGTTTCTTTTTAAAAGAAGCAGATAAAGGTATATTTTAAAAATTTCCCCTTCCTTCTTACTCAAAAAGGTAGTATACTTTATTTATAGTCTTTTGCACTTTGCTTTTTTCCCTTAGCAATATAACCTAGAAATTGCTCCATGTATGTTTACAAATATTGTCCTCATTCATTTTATTTTAATTGAGATATAATTGACATATGACATTATATTAGCTTCAGGTGTACAACACAATGATTTGATATTTGTGTATATTGCAAAATGATCACCACAATAAGTCTAGTTAACATCCATCATCACACAGTTACACGTTTTTTTCTTATGATGAGAACTTTTAAGATTTATTTTGTTAGCAACTTTTATATATACGATACAGTATTATTAACTGTAGTCACCATGCTGTGCATTACATCCCCAGGACTTATTTATTTTATAACTGGAAGTTTGTACCTTTTGACCCCCTTTACCTATTTTGTCTACCCCCCTCCCCACCACCTGGCTCTGGCAACCACCAATCTGTTCTTTGTATCTATGAGGGTTCTTTTGTTTGTTTGTTTGTTTGTTTTTAGATTCCACATATAAGTGAGATCATATGGTGTTTATCTTTCTCTGACTTATTTCACTTAGCATAATGCCCTAAAGATCCATCCATGTTGTCACAAATGTAAAGATTTCCTTCTTTTTTATGACTGAATAATATTCCATTGTGTGTGTGTGTGTGTGTGTGTGTGTGTGTGTGTGTGTGTGTATCACATTTTCTTAATACATTGATCCATCCATGGACACTTAGGTTGAGTCCATGTCTTGGCTATTGTAAATAATGCTGCAGTGAACATGGAGGTGCATATACCTCTTCCAGTCAGTGTTTTTGTTTCCTTTTGAATAAATACCCAGAAGTGGAATTGCTGGATCATATGGTAATTCTATTTTTAATTTTTTGAAGAACCTCTATACTGTTTTCCCTAATGGCTGCACCAATTTACGTTCTCACTAACAGTGCACAAGGATTCCCTTTTCTCCACATCCTTGCTGACACTTGCTATTGCTTGTCTCTTATAATGGCCATTCTGACAGGTGTGAGATGATAGCTCATTGTAGTTTTGATTTGCATTTCTCTGATGATTAGTGCATCTTTTAATGTGCCTGTTGGCCATCTGTATGTATTCTTTGGAAAAATGTCTACTCAGGTCCTCTGCTTATTTTTTAATTGGGTTGTTTGTTTTTTTGATACTGAGTTGTGTGAGTTCTTTATATATTTTGGATATTAACCCCTTTTCAGTTATATGATTTGCAGGTGTTTTCTCCTGTCTGGTAGGTTGCCTTTTCATTTTGTTGATGGATTCCTTTGCTGTACTGAAGCTCTTTATTTTTTATGTAGTCCTATTTGTTGAGTTTTGCTTTCGTTGCCTTGCTTTTGGTGTCATATCCAAAAAAATCATTACCGAGACCAGTGTCAAGGAGCTTACTACCTATGTTTTATTCTAGGAATTTTATGGTTTTGGGTCTTATGTTCAAGTCTTTAATCCATTTTGAGTTAATTTTTGCACGTAGTATAAGATAGTGCTCCAGTTTCATTCTTTTGCATGTGGCTGTCCAGTTTTCCCAACACAGTTTATTTTAGAATTTATTAAAGAGGCTGTCTTTTCCCCATTGTATAGTCTTGGCTCCTTTGTCATAAATTAATTGACCATTTATGCATGGGATTATTTCTGGGCCTTCTGTTCTGTTCCATTGATCTATGTTCTGTTTTTATGCAAGTACCATACTATTTTGATTACTACAGCTTTGTAATATAGTTTGAAATTAGGGCATGTGATGCCGCCAGCTTTGTTGTCCTTTCTCAAGATTGCTTTGTCTATTCAGAGTCTTTTGTGATTTCATACGAACTTTGGATTGTTCTGTTTCTGTGACTTGTTCATTTTTATAGCTGCATAGTATTCTATTAGTGGATGTACCAGTTTGTTCAACCATTCTCCTATATACATGTGAATTTTGGTTGTTTCAGTATTTTGCAATTAAGAATAATGCTGAAATGAAATATACTGTGCATAAGTTGTTTCCTTTTTGTGCAAGTATATCTTCTATGTAAATTCCTACAAGTGGCATTGATGGGTCAAAGGGTAAACACAATTTATTAGATATTGCTAAATTCCCTTCCATAAGGGTTGTACTGTTTAACATTCCCACCAACAATGTATGATAGTACCTGTTTCTCTATGGCTGTACCAACAGAGAATATTGTCTGGCTTTTAAGTTTTTCCAGTCTGCTAGGGAAGAAATGATATCTCTGTATAGTTTTAATTAGCATTACTATTATTATGAGTAAAGTTGAATGTAATTTCATATATTTAAGAGCCATTTATGGGAGTTCCCTGGAGATCCAGTGGTTAGGACTCGGCACTTTCACTGCCATGGCCCCAGGTTCAGCTCCTAGTTGGGGAACTAAGATCCTGCAAGCTCGCAGTGCAGCCAAAAAATAAATAAAATATCTATAAGAGCCATTTTTATACCTCTTGTTAATTGTCTTATGTTTTTTGTGTAATTTTCTATCATGTATTTGTTCTTCGTTTCCCTTTGATTTTTAAGAGTTCTTTATATATTAAGGATATTAATCTTTATCTGTGATATATGTTACAGCAATCTTTACTTGTGATATATGTTGCAACAGATTTCCCCCCTGGTTTGTCATTTGTCTTTGGACTTATGTGTTTGGACTTGCCAAAGTGTTTTTATATTTTTGTGGTTGTATTTATTAATCATTTATTACATCTGAATTTTTATTCATAGTTAGAAAGTCTTTCCCTCCATTCAGGTTATATGGACATTCACCCATGCCTTCTTCTAGTACTTTGTTTGGTTTCAGTTTTTTACATTTAGCTCCCGATCCATTTGGTGTTTATACTTGTGTATGTAATGAGGTATGGATCCAATTTAGCCTTTCCCAAATTGCTCTCCAGTTGACCCAGCACCATTTATTAAAAAGTGGGTCTTTCACCCTGGGCTTTGAGAGAATGCCTGTATCAGAGTGTGTTCTGGTATCTGGTAGGGCTACTCCCTTCCTCACAGTTTCTCTTTTCCAGACTTTTTCTAGCTATTGTTGCACATTTATTTTTTGATATGATCTTTAGTACTACCTTGTTTAGTACCATTAAAAAGCTTGTTTTTTAAATTAGGATCAGATTAAATTTATAAATTAACTTAGGGATAACTACATGTTTGTGACTTTCTATCATTCTATCTATGAAGAGTTGGACAACTCTGAAGTTAGAGGGAACTGTCCCGATAAGAGACCACCCTCACTTCTGACACCAATTACAAGTTTGGGGGTCCCCAAGGTCACCCTTAGGTTTGACAATTCACTGGAGGGACTCACAGAACTCACTGAAAGCTGTTATACTCATGGTTATGGCTTGTTACAGGGAAAGGATACAGATTGGAACCTGCCAAGGGAAGAAGTACATAGAGCAGAGCCCTAGAAAGTACCAAACATGGAGCTTCCATTTTTCTCTCCCCATGGAGTCAGGGTGCATGACTTTGTGTGGTTGGCATTGATGTGTGATAGTACACATGGAGTTCTGTCAACCAGGGAAGCTCTTGTGAGCCTCGGTGTTCAGAGTTTTTTTTTTTTTTTTGGTAAATATTTATTTATTTATTTATTTTGGCTGTGCCGGGTCTTAGTTGTGGCACTTGGGATCTTCACTGCCGCATGCAGGATCTTTTAGTTGCAGCCTGAAGGATCTTTAGTTGTGGCATGTGGCATCTAGTTCCCAGACCAGGGATCGAACCTGGGTCCCCTGCTTTGGGAGCACGGAGTCTTAGCCATTGGACCATCTGGGAAGTCCCCCAGAGTTTTTAATTAGGGCTTCATTTTATAAGCATGATTATCCATGTGGCTGCTGTCTGTCTCCAGCCCCTCTGGGAGTGACCCAAAGCCCCCACCCTAAATCATGTGGTCGATCTTTCTGGTGTGGCCAGTCCCCACCTAAAATTACATCGTTACGCTATTCATGGTGACTCAAAGCCCCTATGCAAAACATACTTCTGCCCTTCCTTCCTTCCTTCCTTCCTTCCTTCCTTCCTTCCTTCCTCCCTCCCTCCCTCCCTCCCTCCCTCCCTTCCTTCCTATCTGGTTATTTTAAGGAAATTACCATTTATTCTAATCTTTACTGTTTTTTTTTTTTAAATCGGGATTGGGTATTGAATTCTGTTTCAATATTTTTGTATCAGCATTTCTTATATTAATTATCTTAATCATGTAAGTTTTCTCTTTAGGTCTGTTTAATGGTGATTTATGTTAATGAATCTTCTAATATTGAACTATCATTGTATGCCTGGAATAAATTTTAATTGGTCATGATGTATTATTGTCTTAATGTGGATCTATTCTTTTTGCTTATACAGTTGACCCTTGGACAACATGGGTTTGAACTGTTTGGGTCCACTTATATGTGGATGTTTTTCAATAGTAAATACTGCAGTACTACACAGTCCATGTTTGGTCTGTGCTAAAATCCACAGATGTGGAAAGCCACTGATATGGAGGGCTGACTATAAGTTATACGTAGATTAACCCCCATGTTGTTCAAGGGTTAACTGTATTTTATTTAGGATTTTTTGCACTGTTGTTCATAAATGAGATTAGTCTGCATTTTCCTATTTTGTACAACCTTAAATGAGTTTATGTGTCAAATTTATACTCAGTTCTTGTACAAATTTGGAAGCTTTTCATTTTTCTATGCTTAGGAAGAATTAGAGCAGTTAGAGTCTTCTAAGGTCTCTTGTGAGCATGAGTCTTATCCTGGGCATATGTGTGGCTTTCTACATTCCCTTGTACATGGGTGCTTTTGAATGTCCTAATTTCCCAAAGAATCTCCCCCAGTATTTCCTTTCAGGCCTTAGGCAGTCTGTTGTCTGTCTGGACTGTAATCTTTTGCCCCAGGCACCTCTGGGTTGTTAGTTTGCCTTGCAGCCTTTAAGAGCAACGCCTACTGCTTTCTGGCCTGAGTTCAGAGTTAGGTGAAACAGAGAGGAGCACCTTACATCAGTCTTTCTGGTAGCCCCAGACAGGTTAGAACAGACACACACTAATTTGTGAATAAGGTCTGCTCTGCTTCCTTCAGAATTAAGGGTTGGGGGTCCCACATGGGGAACATTGGCTGCTGCTGCTTCAAGACTGCTGTCCTTTAGGAGAGGGACAAGTAAAGATGCCATGAAGTTTTCCTGATGTCTTTTAAGTTGCCTTTTTCTTGATTCCATGTGGTTACTGCAAACCTTTGTTTTCCAGAGTTTTGACAAAGTTGGTTGTGACACTTTTCTGCTTGTTTTTTAATTTTTATTTTTGGGGTGGTAGTGGGAGAGAAGCTAAGGGCTGGGAGCTGCCTACTCTGTCATTTTGCTAATGCCATTGTGGGGTGAATTTCTTATCACCTGAAATATTTTCTCATTTTCTATTGTTCTCAAAGAAGCTTTGAATGGATGCACACTGTTTTCATCTATTTAAGGACAGTGTTGGAGGTTGTGGTGACTTGCACGATTCTTGGCTCAAGAGCCCCCTCTTTTGTCAGTGAGGCAAACTGCAGTTCCCTTAATGGAGACTTTTCTTTTGGCACTGTGGAGGGGCCACTTGTGTGTGCTCTGACTTGTTTTAGTTTGTTTAGGTCATTTTTTGTCTCACATGACCTTCAATTTCCCCCTCTAGCTTTTCCCCTTTACAACCCAATCTCCACATGGTTCTTCCTCATTCCTTTTTATCATCTGCTCCCTTGGAGGCTATGCTTTTTTGTGACTGCCACCTTGGGTCCCATATACCTTTCTTATAGCTGGTGCTGTGATTGATCTAGCCCATTTTTCAGTGTTTTTATACTTATGGTAGATTTTCTCTTTCTAAGCTTTGATTTCAGCTCATTCTTAGGTTCTCTGCTCCCCTCTCTGTTCTCTTGACTGTTTTCTTCATACCCTT
This sequence comes from Balaenoptera borealis, assembly GCF_965194805.1. Lineage (NCBI taxonomy): Eukaryota > Metazoa > Chordata > Mammalia > Artiodactyla > Balaenopteridae > Balaenoptera > Balaenoptera borealis. Next base: position 42,646,067 of record NC_138881.1, on the reverse strand, counting down.
CTCACACTCCAGAAAGGTTTGTGGCAGTAATTTGAAAGCCAGCTGAGCTAGAATTTGGTATTTGTTTTTCAATTATAGATAATTAGAAATGTGTATAGTACTCTCTATTTTCTATTATAAGTTATACTGAAGGTATAGGTTATGTATAGTTTTATTTGTTCTTCATATTGATCTGTATAGTTTTTGGGGGGATATGTGAAGAGATTTGGATTTAACTACTTCACCTTTAACAGGTGAAGTTATTCTAAATTACCTGGAGGATCCTTAATTTTTTTAATAAAAAGTTAAGGTATAATCTGTATACAGTAAAATAGGCCTTCAGTGTACAGTTCTGCATCTTTTGGCAAACGCTGCAAGTTTTGACACTGCCACAATGAAGATGTAGAACAGTTCTATCACCTCCCAATACAGTTGACGCTTGGACAACTCGGGGGTTAGTGGTTCCAGCTCCCTGCACAGTTGAAAATTTACGTATAACTTTGGACTCCGCCAAAATTTAACTGCTAATAGCCTAGTGTTGACCAAAAGCTTTACCAATAACATAAACAGTCTATTAACACATATTTTGTATGTTATATGTATTAAATACTGTATTCTTACAATGAAGTAAGCTAGAGAAAAGGAAATGTCATTAAGAAAATCATAAGGAAGAGAAAATACATGTTCAGTACTGCACTGTATTTGTCGATACTTAAGTTTGCGTCGTCTGTTTACAAGATGAATCACGTCTGTCAGTACCTACATTAATATTGTTTTATATGCTACAAAATACTGTAGATGTTATACAGATTATTAACAGGACATCAACAATGAAAAGATAATGTGAAAAAGAAATTCATATTTATTTACAGTTATAATGATTCATACATTGATAACGAAGAAGCAGCAATATGATTGCTTTATGGTAGCCTAGCCTATACACTAATGAATGAATCGTTATATAATTTTATGGCATACAATATTACAGTCATATTCATAATACAGTATTGGGAACATTGTTACATTTTTTAAAAACCCAGTTACCTGTGATGATAGGCTGATAAGCAGTTTCTCCAATTATGAGAGAACAGCATACTGTACGGTAATAAAATTCTTTGAAAGCAAAGTTATAAAATAGTAGGAAAACTAACACATTATTAATTTTATATAAATATCACCATATGCCTATGTAAGGATAGAATAGTATCTACGTATATTTTATGCTTTCATGACATTCCTAAATTTTTCTTAATATTTTCAATATTTCTAGGCTATGCAACTCATCTGTGAGTTTTTTCAAATTGTTGCAAATCTCCAAAAATTTTTCCAATATATTTATTGAAAGAAATCTGCATATAAGTGGACCCATGTAGTTCAAATCTGTGTTGTCAGATTGTCAATCTGTGTTGTCAAGGGTCAACTGTATTTCCCCTTTGTAGTCAACCCCTTGCCGCACCCTGGCCCCTCGTAATCACTGATATATTTTTGGTCTCTACAGTTTTGCCTTTCCCATGTTATATAAATGGAATAATACAGTATGTAGCTTGTTGAGTCTGGCTTCTTTCACTTAGCATAATACATTTGAGATTCACCCATGTTGGCTGCATGTATCATTAGTTCTTTCAGTTTTATTGTTTAGTATTACATTGTATAGATTACAGTTTGTTTTTCACTCACTGGTTGAAAAACATTTGGGTTGTTTCCGTATTTTGGTGATTACAAATATACCTGCTATATAAATGTTCATGTACAGGTTTTTGGGTTTACATAAGTTTTCTTTCCACTTGGGTAAATATACCTGTGAGTGGGATTGCAGGTCCTATGGGAGTATATGCTTAACTTCATAAGAAACTAGAAAACTGTTCCAAAGTGACTGTTCCATTTGCATCCCTATCAATGATAAATGAGACTTCCAGTTATTCCACATCACCAGCACTTGGCATTGTCAGTTTCTTTTCCCATTCTAATACGTATGTAGTGGTAGCTCATTGTGGTTTTGATTTGTAGTTTCCTCATGGTTAATGATGTTGAGCATCTTTGTATGTGCTTATTTCCCATTTATATATCTTTGGTAAAGTATGTCTCTTTTGCCTTTTTTTTTTCAATTTTGAGAGTTCTAGTTCTTATGTATTCTCAATACAACTTCTTTGTCAGGTATATGATTTGTAAATATTTTCTCCCGTTCCATGGCTTTTTATTCTTTTAACAGTATCTTTTGAGTTTTGGTGTCACATCAAAGAAATACTTGGCAAACCTAAGGTTAAAAAGATTTTCTCTTATATTTTCTTCTAAAAATTTTATAGGTTTAGATTTTACATTTAGGTTTGTGATCCATTTTGAGTTAATTTTTATATATGTTGGAGGTATGGATTGAAGTTCTTTTTTTATTTCTATTTTTTGGCATATGGATATCCAATTGTTCCAACACCATTTGTTGAAATGGGAACTCCCATTTTCCATCAAAGTGCCTTTGCATTTGTCAAAAATAATTTTAAGTATAAAGATATAAAGTACCTTTAATTATAACATACATGAAGTACAGTTTATAAGTGTACAGCTTGATGAATTATCACAAAGTGAACACACTGTGGAGCCACCCCCAGGTCAAGGTGAAGATTATAACATAAATCACGACCTAAATCCCCCTTCATGCCCTCTTTCAATCAATACCAGCCTCAAAGGTAATCACTCTCCTAACTTCTGACATCATGGATTAGGCTTGCCTGTTCTCTAACTGTATATAAATAGAATCATGCAGTATGTGCTCTTTTGGGGCTGGATTCTTTTGCTCATTAGTACAATTGTGACATTCATCTATGTTGGATATGCAGCTGTAGTTCATTCCTTTTCATTACCACATAGTATTCCTTTGAAAGATTGTGCCACAATTTACCTATTGTATTGTTGAGGGACATTTGGATTTTTCCCACAACCTAGTATTAGAAATAGTGCTTCTGTGAACATCCTTGTACTTGTTTTCTAGAGCACATGTGCATGATTTTCTCTAAAGTGTGCACCTAAGAGTAGAATTTCTGGGTCATAGTGTTTGCAAATCATTAACTTTAGTAAATAATGCCAAACTGTTTTCCCAAGCAGTTATACCAGTTTTTAACATTCCTACTAACAGCGTGTGCGAGTTCCCATTTCAACACAATCTTATGGCATTTTAGTCATATAATTATAATGTTTCTGGTGGGTGCCAAGTGGTGTCTCAATGTGGCTTAAATTTTCATTTACCTGAGTGCTAACAGGGTTGGGTATATTTTCTTATGTTCATAGAACATATGTCCATATGTTTATTTTTTCTTTTTAGTGAAGTATCTATTCACATCTCTTGTCTATTTTTCTGCGTTGTTGGTATGTTTCTTTTGATTTGTAGGGGTTATTTTATATGTTCCAGATCAGAACGCTTTATCACTTATGAAAGCTGCCGATAATCTCCCCATCTATAGCTTGCCTTTGCTGCTGTATTTTTAATCTTGTAACATGTATGTCTTTTCCTTTATGAGTAGTGCTTTTCATGTCTTGTTTTTGAATGTTTTCCCTACCCCAAGCTTATGAAAACATTTTCGTATATTATTTTCCAGACACTTCATTGTGTTACCTTTCACATTAGATTTACAAGTTACCTGTAGCAGATTTTTGTATATAGTGAGAGTTAGGGGGTTAGATGGCATTTTTGTCCCCATATAGATATCTGGTAACCCATCCACATTTACTTGAAAATATCATCCTGTCCCCACTGTTTTGCAGTTTCAACTTTATCATAACTCAGGTGTCCGTACATATTTGGATTATCTTTTTAGTTCTACTGGACTATATGTCTATCCGTCTATCCTTGTGCTAATACCACATTGTCTTAAATATTCTGTTATTTAATGTAATAGTTTCTCTACCATGACTTGTGATTTTTTTTCCCACAGAGTAGGTCACTAACTTGATAGGCATCCTGTATTAAGTTATCATCATGAACTGGGAACCAGTCAGAAGTTCCCCTACATTCATTCCATCCTTATCACCCAGTGGTAAGCATATTAGAATAAAAGAATGTGCAATTATAGGGACTCATGACATTTGAGGATGTGGCTGTGGATTTCACCCAGGAGGAGTGGCAGTACCTGAACCCTCCACAGAGGAACCTGTACAGAGATGTGATGCTGGAAACCTACAGCAACCTGGTCTCTGTGGGTAAGAATGGCTTCCTCAGGTAATTTTGCTGTTTATGATTATTCTGTCCGATAGAACACCTTTCCTTTCTCAAGTATGGAAACTTGCAAGGCCTCTGAACTGATTGAAGAGTCTGTCATTAAATTCCATGGATCAGAGTTCCTTTTCCCCCTTTGCTTTCCTGACAAGGTGTTTGTGAACTCAAAACTCAGGTGAATTGGTTTGACGACCATTGTGTCAAGTGATATATCGCTTGTACTGCCCCAAACTCCACCTTCCTTTTTCTCAGAGGCTCTGAAGACCAAGGAGGTATCGCTGTCATTTCTCATTAGCAGGGCAGCAGGTTACCAAACCAGATCTCATCCTCAAATTGGAGGTAGAAGAGCCATGCCTGCCAGAAGGAAAAATCCCAATTTGGAGCTTTCCAGGTAAGTGGGATTGACTCAGGCTATGGGGACAGGAGGTCCCAGCTTGTCAGTCAGGGGTGAGGACCTGTGAAAGGACTTTGAGGAATATCTCAGGAATGGTTGTTGGAGGACAGGGACATGAACACCTAAGGCTGACACCCCCTACCCTATCCTACACCCACCAGACCACTCTCCTTAAGTTGGTGCTGACCGATAAGTTTCTGCACAGCTCCATTTCCCTGTATAAAGTTGTCTTGTAAATGCCAATCCCCCGGCCCCATGCCCTGCCACTTCTATCGTTCTTAACTCCCACTGCTCATCTGAAGCCAGGCCCACATGAGTCACAGGCCTAGGCACTAATGCTCTAATTCCAGATTGGGTTACCTGATTCCATCCAGTTTAGACATTCCTATCAGATTTGTTCTCCTAAAGCATCTTGATTCTCTCTTTAACAATAGCTTCATTAAGATATAATTAACATACAATAAAATTCACTCTTTTGAAGTGAAACTCAAAAACTCAGGATGTTTAGTATATTCACAGAATATACTATCTAACCATCACCACTGTCTAATTCTAGAACATTATCATCACCCTCCAAAGAAACTCCTATCCCTTATCAGTCACTCTCCATTCCCCAACACCCATCCCCCGGCCAGCACTAATCTACTTTCTATCTCTATAGTTCTGCCTATTCTTGACATTTCATATAAATGGAACCATATAAAATGTGGAATTTTATGTCTGGTTTCTTTCACTTGGCATGCTTTCAAGGTTTGTCCATATTGTAGCATGTGTCATCCCTTTTTATGGTGGAATGATATTTCATTGTATGGATATTCCACATTTTGTTTATCCATTCATCTGTTGATGGACATTTAGGTTATTTCCACTTTTTGGGTATTATAGATAATGCTGCTATGAACATTCATGTAGAAGTTTTGAAATGTACATTTTCATTTCTTTTGAGAACATACATAGGAGTGGAGTTGTTAGACCATGTGATAGCTGTTTGTGTTAACATTTTGTGGAACTGCCAAACTGTGTGTATATCCTGTTCCTCCAAAATTTTTACCCGGTGGTTTTAACGTTCACTGATGATTCTTGCCTGAATCAGTTATTACTAAGATGGTTGGAAAAATGGTGCACTTTCTATCATTCCTTCTACATTTGTAAGTTGGCATTTTTCTGTAAAGAACTTTCCTTCTTTGTTGATTAGTTGGAATACTTCAATAAAGAGGGATTGCCCTCCATCTATTACAGTTGACCCTTGAACAACACAGGTTTGAACTGTGCAAGTCACTTATATGCATTTTTCAATGGTAATGGTACAGTGCTAGATGATCTGCAGTTGGTTAAATCCACGGATGTGGGACCGCAGACTAGGAGGAGAAACTACCTATATGGAGGGCCAACTATAAGTTACAGTTGGATTTTCGACTGTGCAGAGGGTCAGTGCCCCTAACCCCTGCATTGTTCAAGGGTCAACTGTATTTGGTTATATATGAGTTACATGTATTTTTCCATTTATTTATCAGTTTTCAAAATGAGTTGGTTTTGTAGCATCATTCAAAGCCTAGTATGTCTTTTTGGAGTATCATTTATGGACTTATAGATTTAAACACTTTTATGTTTTGATCCATTGCCTTATCCTTATTATAAATCAAACTGCTCTATCTCTGGCCAGTGGAAACCCCTTCAAGTTGGGTCCCTAGTCTTTGGTAGCTTCCTTGCTTTCTGTTGTTACAAGATGTTCCAGGCTCATATTATATAGTTCCTTTCTCTGCCCTGGAATCAGCCATTTCTCCAAGGAGCCTTGGTTCTTTTTAGTGGTAAATAATGTTTTGTGACCACAATTTGGATGTTAGGGAATTGTTTCTAGGCCTTTTCATTGACATAGCTAGGAACTATGTAAAAAAAGATTTTTAAGAGAAAGATATATCACGTATTCAAATGTATATTTCCAAATCAAATTCTGGACTTAAAGGTTTTTAATTTATTAATCTTACATCTGATGGTAGTATTGTTAGTATTATTCTGAGACCGCTGAATATGTATAGCGGGTTGAATCAATTGAGGTAATCATGTTGGTGCCATTGAGAATCAAGACTTTTTAGCATGGTTGTTAGGAAATACAGATGAGGGGATATTTATTACTATTAGGGAATCCTTTTATTTTCAATTTTGCTTTATGAGTATATAAAATATTTGCAAAATATTAACTTGGTTCCAAAATCAAACCTAGAAAATAAAATCAAATCTAGAAAACAAGGTATATTCAAAGAAGTCTAGCCTCTTTCCCTCTCCATCCTATTCTCTCTCTTCCTTCCCCCATAGGTAACCATTTATTAAAATTTAAAGATTTATCCTTCCATTGTTTTTTATAGTATGAGCCTATATTATTTTAAATATATACTTATATATTTGTTTCCTCCTTAGAAAAATGGTAGCCTACTGTGCTTATTTTTATACACCTTCTTTTTTCAGTTAATTCAAGAACATGTTAAATATACTGAGATAGTCCTTACTTCTTTTTATAGTAATGTAGTGACTCAATCATAATAGTAGTAGCTGTATTGCATTAGTGGTAGTTGTTGTTCTAGTAAACATTTGAAGTGCTGTACATAAACATTACATTTCAGTGGGCACTGTTATAATTCCTGTTTTCCAGGTGTGAAAGTAAGATGCAAATAGATTAGCTAATATGCCTAAGGTCACAGAACATGTAAAAGTCTGATCCAGGATTTGATCCTGGCCTAGAGAACTTACGACCCTAGCCACATGTGCTATGTTGCTTCTTAACCACCTAAGGAGGTCCAGATTCAGTAGATCCTTGGTGGAGCTTGGGTCCCATCAAATGTATTTTGTAAAAGCTTTTCTTATGATTATGATATTCACTCTCAGTTAAGAACTAGTGCTTTACTATGGAAAGAAAGGAAGTCACAGGAAGAGAAGCCACAGCTGCATGATCCCTTTTAAAATTCAGTATTACTCTCAAATGTTGTTATTAAGTTTAAGTGGTAATATGAGTAGTTATTGTACTCTTCTTTCAACTTTTCTGTATGTTTGAAATTTTTCATATAAAATTTTAGGAAAAGGTGAGAAGAAAACTAAACTACAAAAAATAAAAATTCAGTGTATGTGCAAAAAGTATTTACTGTCCAGGATACCATTGGTTTTAAGACACACCACTGAGAAATAAAATTTGCCACCAATTAATTTATGACATGTCATTGATTGTAAGGTGAATCTGGATTCAGAGGTTTTAAAATGTGGAATAATATGCATCTTATAATTGATGAAGTATGGTATATTAAAGGCAAGGCCTTGCAATTTTAACTGTCTAAATGAGTGGTACAGATAACTGACTACTTTAGAAGTTAATGAAAGTTAAAGTCATTGAGGAAGATCAGATTAAGCTTTTTTGAAAAGACTGAACTGCTTCTTGAAAGTTATCTGGATTCTGAATATAGCAAAATATGGAGGACTGGGCTATGTGGGTGATGGAACACGAGGAAGGGTTTGGAGTTAATAATAGATGGGATTTTAGTGGAATTAGTGTAGACAGAAGCAGAAGGTGGTGTTGAAGAACTATGAATGCAAACTTGGATGAATACAAAGGTGAATCCAAATTGGGCAAAGATATTTAGGTTTCTTTGTTTTTGTAAGGCTAATTATTCTAGATATTTCTCTCATTTACTGAGAATGTGGGTTTCAGGATTGTTGTAAGATTTGAGTCCACGAGTCACAGTGTTGTATTTCTGTCTAGGTGGAAATAGTGTAAGTCAGGAACAGTTAAGAGTTCATATGATAAATAAAGGGTGATAAGATCCCCAGAGTGATGTAAAAGTAGAGGTAAGAAAGACTGAGATGTTAGGGTAAGATTGTTTTTGGTAACAAAAAGGCTAGCAGGTGGGAGTTTAGTAAAAGAACAGGATTTGATGGCTGTGATTCTCTCTCCAGGAACTCATAAAATGAGATATCAGTATCAGCTTTCATATGGCAGGGCATTTCTAAAGAAGGTCCATTCCATAATGTGAAAGTATAAAGATGGTTTATTGTACTTCTTTCTAGAAGAAGCCTGCCAGGTTGATGAACAGTTTGAGAGACAGCATCAGGATGACCAAGATAAATATCTGATGCAAGTTGGATTCCCTGACAGGAAAACAATTACCACCAAGAGTGGCCTTGACTATAATGAATTTGGAAATATACTTCATCTGAGTACAAACCTTGTTGCTTCAATACAAAGGCCCCATAAATATGAGTCATTTGGATATAATATGGTAGATAATTTAGACTTATTTAGTAGAAGCTCTGCAGGAAAGAAACATGATAATGAATGTGCAAAATTATTCTTCCATACTGAGTATGAGAAAACAACTCCTGGAGTAAAACCCTATGGATATAAAGAGTGTGGGAAGACCCTCAGGCAAAAGAAAGGTCTTAGTCTACATCAGAGAATTAAAAATGGAGAGAAACCCTTTGAATGTACTGCATGTAGGAAAACCTTCAGCAAGAAGTCACACCTCATTGTACATTGGAGAACTCATACAGGAGAGAAACCCTTTGGATGTACAGAATGTGGCAAAGCCTTTAGCCAAAAATCTCAGCTCATCATACACCTGAGAACTCATACAGGAGAGCGACCCTTTGAATGTCCAGAATGTGGAAAAGCCTTCAGAGAAAAGTCAACTGTCATTATACATTACAGGACTCATACGGGAGAGAAACCTTATGAATGTAACGAATGTGGAAAAGCCTTCACTCAGAAGTCAAACCTCATTGTCCATCAGAAAACCCACACAGGAGAAAAAACTTACGAATGCACCAAATGTGGGGAATCTTTCATACAGAAGCTTGATCTAATTATACATCATAGTACTCATACAGGAAAGAAACCCCATGAATGTAATGAGTGTAAGAAAACTTTCAGTGATAAGTCAACTCTCATTATACATCAAAGAACTCATACGGGAGAGAAACCTCATAAATGTACGGAATGTGGGAAGTCTTTCAACGAGAAGTCAACCCTCATTGTGCATCAGCGAACTCATACAGGAGAGAAACCCTATGAATGTGATGTGTGTGGGAAAACCTTCACCCAAAAGTCAAACCTTGGTGTACATCAAAGAACTCATTCAGGAGAGAAACCCTTTGAATGTAATGAATGTGAGAAAGCATTCTCTCAGAAATCCTATCTCATGCTACACCAGAGAGGTCATACAGGAGAGAAGCCCTATGAATGCAATGAATGTGAAAAAGCATTTTCCCAGAAATCATATCTCATTATACATCAAAGAACGCATACAGAAGAAAAACCCTATAAATGTAATGAATGTGGCAAAGCCTTCAGAGAAAAGTCGAAGCTCATTATACATCAGAGAATCCATACAGGAGAGAAGCCCTATGAATGTCCTGTATGTTGGAAGGCTTTCAGCCAGAAGTCACAGCTCATAATACATCAGCGAACACACACAGGAGAGAAACCCTATGCGTGCACTGAGTGTGGCAAAGCCTTCAGAGAAAAATCAACATTCACTGTACATCAGAGAACTCATACTGGAGAGAAACCCTATAAGTGTACAGAATGTGGGAAAGCCTTTACTCAAAAGTCAAATCTTATTGTACATCAGAGAACACATACAGGAAAGAAAGCCCATGGGAAAGGCCATACCCGGAAGTCTAAGCTCATTTCACATTAGAGAGTCAACAGTGCAGTTATCTTCACTGAAGGAAAGTTTTGTCAGTTTAAACATTTTAAAAGTATGTTCTGACTTCTGGTTTAAATATGGGGAGTAAAGTCAGCCTTTTTTCCTTTCCACCTCAGTCTTCACCCAAAAGCTACTAGGAGAAAAAGAAGTGGACGTGTAATCTCTGTATCTGACAAAATTAGGAGATCGCTGAAACCCTGATGAGAGGGCTGCCAGAGGCAGAGGAAATCAAGCACCAGTGCAAGGAGATTTCAAAGGCTAGAGAGGAGTGGTCAAGGCTGCAGATGTGAGATAGCACTGGTAAGGACTCTTAGCCGAGTTTTAGGCGGAGTGCAAGACCAAATAGATACATAACAATGGTAACAGAGAGCATGGGCAGGTGGGACGTTTCCTAGACCCATTTGGAGTCTCAGGAGAGACAGGCAGGGGCCTCAACAAGGAATTGCTCAGACAAGCCATATTTGCAGAAAGTAGTCTATACTCATGAGCGGAGCAGTTGGCAGGGGCTGGGGAAAGAGAAGGGAGTGTTCTTGTAAAGAACCCAACAGCTGCCCCTATTTACTGACTCTGGAAAGTCAAATCTGAAAAACCTACCAAATGCAAAAGTAATTCCAGTTAGAAAAACTCTGATCTGCCTAGAATGTGGCCCCATTTCTTCCCTTACATGAACTTCCAGCAAACAACAAGTCCAGGAAAAAACTCTTACTCAATGAGGAGTGATTCCAAGGCAATCAAAACCATAAATGTACATGGCTTTTGAGCCAGCAATTCCACTTCTAGGAATGTATATACTCATGCATGTACAAAATGATGAACACACAGAGGTATTCAGTGATGCACTGTTTGTGAAAACAAAAGATTGGAAGCTTTCCACATGGCTCCTGAAATCCTGGAATGTTCGCACAGCAACCTTTTAGGTAGACAAAAAAAAAAAAAAGGATAAAGAGAACTTGGACACCATTTGTGTAGTGATGTGGGATGACCTCCAATATACATTATTAGAAAAGCAAGGTGCAGGATACTGAGGATAATATGCTACCATTTGTAAGTAAAAAGGAGAACAAATGGTGAATACATAATTGAGTATATATGCATAAACTATCTCTGGAAAGATATACGAGAAGCTGGGAACCCTGATTACCTCTGGGAAAGGGAAGGGGAAGTGGGTGGCTGGAGGGAAGGAATTGGGAGGGAGACAACTGTATATCCTTTCAGAACTTTTGAAAATTGTACTATGTGGATGTACTACCTTTTCAAAAAATAAAACTTTTTAAAAAGCATATTTTCTATTACTGTTCTAATGAAGTCAGATTCTAGATGTAGGATTTCATAACATTTAGTATAGATATGCTCAATGTGGAGTTTAATTTTTTTAGAGTGAGTAAATTGAATTATCAGTCAAACAAACAAAACAGATATCCAGCCAGTTCCAAAGGCACACAAGCATTGCTTTCTTGAGGTTGCCAAATAAAGTGATTCTAAGGTCAGCTGGGGCTACGTTATGTAAATCTACAATAATTGAGACTGGAACACATTTCTTATTTAGTATGCACAGTGACATCTGTGAAAATTTCCTGTACTAAAGCCTGCCAATGCCTTTCTGTATCTTAAAACGATTTAAATTACTTCATTCATGCATGTGTGTGTATTCTTTTTACAAGAGATATAAAGCATAAATCCACAGAAAGGTTGAATAACTTGCCCCCCAAATCACACCTCTGCTGGTGACAACATTTTCCAAGGTGAGAGACAGACTGAAAGACATGATCTTAATGGACACAGCCAAAGTCCATGTAATAGCACTTTTGCTCCAGAAGGAGAGGTCCCACTGTATGAATGACCATATTTGTGGCCCTCACCCTATTGTGGTTTTTCACTGAGGCCATCTCTGTGGTGGAATCAAGCTTAGTAGATGCAAACTATTACATTGAGAATGGATAAACAACAAGGTCTTAATGTATAGCACAGGGAACTATATTCAATATCCTGTGATACACCATAATGGAAAAGAATATGAAAAAGAATGTATATATGTATAACTGAATCACTTTGCTGTATAGCGGAAATTAACACGACATTGTACATCAACTATACTTTAATAAAATTAAAAAACAAAAGAAACATTTCGTCCTCCTGCTGATAGAGAATATTCCTGGGGTTTCAGGCCCATCAAAGGTCACCCTTAAGTGGGATGGGGATGGGCGGTCAGATCTGCCATTTCAGGTTGATCTTGGACTCCTGCTTCCTGGGGCCCAGATGGCAGTCTGATGTGATGGGCCATGTGTGTAAGCAGAGGTGAATGAGGCAGGGACCCAGAGGGGAAGGGGTGGAAATCTCCGGCAATAGATGGGAATAGCAAAGTGGATCTGGGGGTCATCATTGATAAGAAAGTAGTAGAGAAAAAAATGTGTCTTTGTGGCATTTTACAGCTGCTGTATGAATTTAGGAGAAATAGTATTTCCTGTTAACTAGCAATTGTCTTTATCTGTACCTGTTATGCAGTGCTGCCTTTTTCTTTCTCACTCTGAGCTGATTTTTCACTCTTTCTGTCCCAGAGAAGTTTTTACTCTTCACTACCCCTTTTGGCCAAGGGCAGGTGAGGTCAGCTATAGAATATTATTCTGGAAAATTCACATCTTCACCATTGTCTGGGTTACATTGATCTAAAGATGGTTTGGAGAACATAATCTGTAGTTGGACAAATGTCCATTCTTCACATTCCTTCAAAAGCACCTTAGTGTTGCATCATCAGAAAGGACAGTGGCTGCACAGTAGCGTTTAGGACTCTGGAGGTCCCACATTTAAACACTGTAACACAGATACTAGGGGAATGATTATACTAAGAATGTGTAGTACACTCCTAAGTCAAGAGCCAAGTTTACCCAAGTAAAGGAAAAGAGCAGATCCCATTCCTAATCTGAAGAGTATGCAGAAGCAGATATTGGTGCACTAGCAAAAATATCAGCTACATTGATTTGCTTGTTTGTTTCTCTGATATTTTTAGTAATGTTAAAGATCCCAGAGAACCTATTGGAATATAGGTACAACATTCTTCCATCTTGAGAGGCCAGCATTATATCTAGAGTGGCTATATGCTCTACCACTGCTTGTCTGATTTCATGAACCTCTCCTGCAAGGAGTTCTATAGCCTTAGTGACCTTGTCTAGTTTTCCTGCTGTTCTCTGAACAATAGTATGTAGAATTTCACCCACTTTTCTGGCCTCTTACCAAGTGTGGAAAGAAGAGACTTGGTGACAGAAAAAGGCAGTCCAAAATTCCTCTTGAGTAAAGTCTTTGGACTCAAATCAAGGTCCAGTCTCTCTCCTTCTGGAATCAAATTATCTCAAGACTTCTTTCTCTGAAAAGGAAACTTATTGAAGCAAAAGAAACCCTGGGTGATATTAGGGGCTCTTCTGAAGGCAGGCATTAATTTACCAAGATAACAGATGCTGTGCAATTTGCAGTTAATAGTCAATAGGCATTTATGTCACAAATCCAATACAGTTCCATCAGGGGCCACCAACTGATCTGTCTTTGGTCAAGATAACCCCTATGGGGTTGTCAAATGGTATTGTAATGTTTTGCAGCATTTGACAAGAGTGGTCCCATGCCAAGCATTGACAATTTTAGTAATAGAGACTATTGAGTAGATCTAAGTCAAAAGAACTGGGGCTGCACCTATATAATATGCTTTTTGGTAAGTTGTGTATATGTAAGACAGCCTCATTGCTGTGGCTAGGACATATGGATCAATGGAACATAATAGAGAACCCAGAAATAAACCCACACACCTACAGTCAATCTTCGACAAAGGAGACAAGAATATACAGTGGAGAAAAAACAGTCTCTTCAGCAAGTAGTGTTGGGAAAGCTGGGCAGCTGCATATAAGTCAGTGAAGTCAGAACGCTCCCTCACGCCATATACAAAAATAAACTCAAAATGGCTTAAACACTTAAATATAAGACATGACACCATAAAACTCCTAGAAGAGAAAATAGGCAAAACATTCTCTGACATAAATCATAGCAATATTTTCTTAGGTAAGTCTCCCAAGGCAAAAGAAATCAAAGCAAAAATAAACAAATGGGACCTAAGCAAACTTATAAGATTTTGCACATCAAAGGAAACCATAAACAAAATGAAAAGACAACCTATGGACTGGGAGAAAATATTTTGGAAACAATGCTATCTTTAAAAAAATTTCTTTTAAAATATAGTGATTCACATTTTTAAAGGTTATGCTCCATTTATAATTATTATTAAATATTGGCTATATTCCCTGTGTTGTACAATATATCCTTGTAGCTTATTTTATACCTAATAGTTTGTACCTCTTAATCCCCTACCCCTATATTGCCCCTCCTCAGATGTGTACTATTTTTATTTTGCACTTATAACATCACGGTATGAGAGTGACTGTGTCCCCACTCCCTCATCAACCTTTTTTTTTTTGCCATTGTCATAGGTAAAGGATAGTAACTCGATGTGGTTTAAATATGTTTGAGTTATCTATAGCTGAGTAACAAATTATTCACAATTTAGTGGCTTAAAACAGCAAATAGTTATTATATCACAGTTTCTGTGGACCATGAATCTGGGAGTGGCACAGCTGGGTGCGTCTGACTCAAGATCTCTCAAGAGGGTGCAGTCAGGATGTCACCTTGGGATACAGTCATCTGAAGGATCCACTTTTAAGCTAATTCACATGGCTGCTGGACTGAGGGCCTCAGTTCCTTGTGGGCTGATGGACTATGGACCTCAGTCTGCCACACCACGTGGGCCTCTCAATAGGGCTGCTCAAAACATGGAATTTTTTTTTTTGCCAGTGTAAGTTATCCAAGATAGAGTGCCCAACATAGAAGCCACAGTCTTTTCGTATTGGAAGTGATATCCTATCACTTTTGCTGTGTTCTCATTAGAAGTGAATCAATACATCTAGCCTCACTCAGGGGGAAGGAATTACACAAGGGAGTGAATAGAAAGTGGCTATCGTTGGGGCCATCTAGAAGCAGACTACCACAATACATATTGGTCTACCTAGTGCTGGTGAAGATGTGGAGCAATTGGAACTCCCATAAATTCCTGGTGGAAGCGTGAAATGGTATAACTACCTTGGAAAACAGTTCAACAG
This sequence comes from Balaenoptera borealis, assembly GCF_965194805.1. Lineage (NCBI taxonomy): Eukaryota > Metazoa > Chordata > Mammalia > Artiodactyla > Balaenopteridae > Balaenoptera > Balaenoptera borealis. The sequence goes on along the minus strand of NC_138881.1, from coordinate 42,630,668 downwards.
TTTCTTATAAAGCATATACTTACTATGTGACCAACAGTTCTAAATTCTACACCTAAGATGTTTTTGACCATGATCATTCAACTTTTATTTAGCCATTTATGCTGAAATAGTTTTAGACACAGAAAAGTTGAAAAAATAGCACAAAGTTCTTATATTCCCTTTGTCCAATTTCTTCTGTTAACATAACCATGATATAATTATGAAAACTAAAAACTAACATTAGAACAGTATGATTAACTGACCTACAGACTTTATTCATCAGATTTCACCAGTTTTCCCACTAATGTCCTTTTTTAGTTCCAGAATCCAATCCAAGATACCACATGGCATTTAGTTTTCATGTCTTTTTAGCCTCCTCCAATCTGTGGAAGTCCCTTAGTCTTTTCTTGTCTTTCATGACCTTGACACTTTTAAAGAGTACTAATCAGCTATTTTGTAGAATGTTCCTCAATCTGAGTTTGTCTTGTGTTTTCTTATTATTAGGTCGAAGTTACACATTTTTGACAAGAGTACTACAGAAGTGATATACCCTTCCCAGGGCTATATATGAGGGGGCACATAATGTGTATGTTATTTTCCTGGTGATGTTAAACCTCTTTTTTTCAGATTTCATAGCTTGTGTATTTATTTAGCTCTTATGAAAACAGTGGAAACACTGCACAAAATGAACTCAACTTTTTATTTCCCTTCTTGATACATGCACATTCTCTACCTTAGGCGTACTGATGAGCAAGGAAGGACTGAAAGGAAGAGGAATTCTATGTTGCCTGATCTTTCTTTCCTTTTATATCATTCTCAGTGTAAAGAGCTGGCTCACACAGGGAAGTAATACAAGTGATAAAGGACATGCCAGAGTTCTTTGGGGTTTTCAGTTTCTTAGAACGCTATTGCAAGCTTTCTTCATTCAGAGCAAGTTCTGGTTCAAATGGAAAATGTGGCCTCTTGGGTAGGGTTTCCAGAGTTAGCAAATAAAAATAGACAAATCTGGATCTCAGATAAACAATAAATCATTTCTTAGTATAAAAGTCTGTCCCAAGTATTTCATAGGACATATCATATCTTGGGGCTGTCAGTGCCCCCTTCTTCCTCAGTCATAGATGTAAGATTACTTTTTAAAAAATTGTGGAAAATACATGTAACATAAAATTTACCATGTTAATGCCCCACTTTTTTGGCCGTGCTGTGTGCTTGAGGGATCTTAGTTCCTGGACTGGGGATTGAACCCGCACCCTCAGCAGTGAAAGCACAGAGTCCTAACCACTGGACCACGAGGAAATTCCCAATATTAACCCAATTTTTTTTTGCCAGTCTGCCTGCTTTTATTTTTTATTTAATTTTTTTATTGGCGTATAGTTGCTTTACACTGCTGTGTCAGTTTCTGCTGTACAGCCAATATTAACCCATTTTTAAGCGTACAGTTCAGTGGCATTAACTACGTTCACATTCTTGTGCCACCATGGTGATGTTAACCTTGATTGGTTAACCCAGTGGTGTCCGCCAGGTTTCTCCACTCTAAATTTACTATTTTCCCTTTGTAATTAACAAATATCTTGGGAAAAATACTTTGAGACTATGCAAATACATTGTTTCCTATCAAACTTTCACCTACTAATTTTAGCACCCGTGGATGGATCTTGTCTGCAACATTTTTTACTGTGGTGTTCTAAAAAAATAGTGCTTTTATATTCCCCTCATTCCTTTTGCCTTTATTAATTAGAATTATTCTGTAAGTAAGAGTTGTCCCTTTCCCCCATCTATTTATTTAATTATTTATTTATATCAACTTGTACTCATATTTATTTTATTCTATGGGTTATAATCTAATAATATGGTCATTTATCTTCTGTCTCAAATTGTTCCACCTTTGGCCATTGCAAGCAGACTCAGGTTGGCTATGCTGCCCTTTTGGTATGCCCGCATTTTTTTTTTTTTTTTGAGCACTTCCTTACTTCCTGGAACTACAAGTTGCTCCACCTCATTTTGTATTTTCCCTGCCCCAGTTCAACTATTTCAAGGAAATCTGGTTCCTTTTATTAGAAAATGATATTTAGAAACCTAGATCTGGTTGCTGTGTACGCTCATTGGTACTCATTGGGTTATTATTTCTTCTAGGCCCTCTTAGCTAACTTGGAGGCTTGGAAATACAGTCAGCCCTCCATATCTGTGGGTTCTGCATCGGCAGATACAGAGGGCCAACTGTAAGGGACCTGAGCATCCTCAGATTTTTGTACCTGCAGGAGTCCTGTAACCAATCCCCATGGTTACCCAGGGAGGACTGTATATGAATGTATATTAACTCAAGCTACACACATTTTCTTTTTCTTCTTCCCTCCCTCCCTCCTTCCCTCCTTCCCTCCCTCCCTCCCTTCCTTCCTTCCTTCCTCCTTCCCTTCCTCTCTCTCTCTCTCTCTCTCAGAAATTTTTTGGCATTTAGTATATTCACAATGTCGAGCAACCATCACCACTATCTAGTTCCACAATATTTTTGTCACCTCAAAAAGAAACCTCCTGAGGCTTCCCCAGTGGCTCAGTGGTTAAGAATCCGCCTGCCAATGCAGGGGACACGGGTTTGAGCCCTGGTCCGGGAAGATCCCACGTGCCGCGGAGCCACTAAGCCCGTGCGCCACAACTACTGAGCCTGCGCTCTAGAGCCCGTGAGCCACAACTACTGAAGCCTGCACCTAGAGCCTGTGCTCTGCAACAAGAGAAGCCACCACAATGGGAAGCCCGCCCACCACAATGAAGGGTAGCCCACACTCACCACAACTAGAGAAAGCCCGCGCGCAGCAACGAAGACCCAATGCAGCCAAAAATAAATAAATTAAAAATAAATTAAAAAAAAAAACTTCTTAAAAAAAAAAAGGTCCTACCCATTAAGAATCACCCCTCATCCCACTCTCCCACCATCCCACTCTCCCACAACCACTGGCAACCACTACCGCTTTCTGTTTCTACAGATATGCCTGTTATGGATATTTCCTTTAAATGGAATCATACAGTATGTGGCCTTTTGTGTCTGTCTTCTTTCACTTAGCATAATGTTTTCAAAGATTATCCATGTTGTGGCATGAATCCATGCTTCATTCCTTTTTATGGCTGAATAATATTCCATTTTACAGATATACCATGTTTTGTTTATCCATTCATCAGCTGATGGACACTTGGGTTGTTTCCACCTTTTGGCTGTTGTGAATAGTGCTTCTATGAATGTTCGTGTACAAGTTTTTGTTTGAACACTTGTTTTCAACTATTTTGGGTATATACCTAGAAGTGGAATTGATGGGTCATTTGGTAATTCTACGTTTAACTTATTGAGGAACTGCCAAACTATTTTCCACAGAGGTGGTACCATATTATATTCCCAAAAGCAATTCATGAAAGTTCCAATTTCTCCATACCCTTGCCAACATTTCAGAAAACATAACTTCTTTCAGAAAAAGAGGAGGGAACACTTCCCAACTCATTTTATTAGGCAGCATTACCCAAATACTAAAACCAGAAAATGATATGACAGAAAAAGAAAACTGAAGACCAGTATCCTTCATGAACATGACACAAAAGTCTTCATTAAAGTATTAGTTATATGTATAAATCTATAAATATATTTTATATATTTATATTTATAAACAGATATAAAAATATACAATTTATGAAAGAGATTTATAAAAAATATACAATTTATAAAAGAGATACATATACACATATGTATATGTATACACATGTTCATACAAACACACATGTATTTCACATATCACAACAATGAGGGGTTCATGCCAGGAGTGCAAGGCTGTTTCAACATTTCAAAATCATTTTAATTCACCATATTAATGGACTAAATAAGACAAGCCATATAATCATCTCAGTAGATGCAGAGAAAGCATTTGATAAATAACCATTTATGGTAAAAACTCAAAGCAAATTAGGAACAGAATGGAAATTCCTTAACCTAATAAATGGAATCTACAAAAACCCTACAATTTACATCATACTGAATGGTGAGAAATTGCATGCTCCCATTCTAAGATTAGAAACAAGGCAAGGATATCTTCTCTGATCACTCCTATTCAATATTCTGCTGGAAGTCCTAGACAGTGCTTTTAGATAAGAAAAGGAAATAAAAGACATTCAGATTGGAGAGAAAGAAAGAAAACTCTATTTTCAGACAACATTATTGTCTATGTAGATAAAAATTTAAAGTCTAGAAAAAAGCTCCTAGAATTAGCAAGTTTAGCAAGATATCAGGATACACTGTCAAATATACGAGTCAATTATATCCTACATACCAGCTATGAACAATGGAATTTGAAATTTAAAAATATAACACACGTTAAAAAAACACAAAAAACAAAAATATAACACACATAATATGACCACAAAGACAAACAAATTAGGTATATATCTAACAAAATATGTACAGGATCTGTATACTGAAAATTAAAAAACATCAACGAAAGAAATAAAATATCATGTAAATAAATGGAAAGATAGGCCATGCTCATGGATTGTAAGACCCAATATAATTAAAATGCCAATTCTTCCCCAATTTGATCTATAGATACAATGTAATTCCAATCAAATTCCCAGCAAGCCTTTTAAAGTTATTTTTTAGCTAATTCTGCAGTCAAATGCTCTACCCCTGAGCTATACCCCACCACCCTTGACAAGCTAATTCTAAAATTGTTATGGTAAAATAGAGGAGCAAGAATAGCCAAAACAATTATGAAAAAACAAAATTGGAGGATTTGCACTACCCAATTTCAAGACTCACTGTAGAGCTACAGTTACCAAGACAGTGTGGTAATGACAAAAATCCAGAAACACAGATCAGTGGAACTGAATAGAAAATAGGGAACCCCAAAATTGGCCCACAGAAATGGAGTTAACTGTTTTTCTTTCCTGTCAAGAGAAAGAAGTGCAAATAAGCAAGGGCCGGGAGAAGGCTAAAGGAACCCTGTAGTACTGGGTTCAAGTCAGGAATATCAGCATGAACTCATGTTTCTTTTAAAATATATACAGATAGCTAAAGAAATAAAAATAAATGTGTGTATACATGGGTAGGATACATACATGCATTTCCTAGCTCTTTGACACTCCTAGCAGTGACACACCAGTAGCAATAAACATACATAATGCCAAGAGCTTGATTTCTAAATGCCACTTTCCAACAAAAGAAACCAGATCTCCTTGGAGAAATTAATAGCTGATTCTAGGTCTGGATCAGGGAAATTACAAGATGAGCCTGGACTGTCTTATAGTTCCAGTAAGTAAGGAAGTACCCTCCTCCACAATAAAATGATGGGGGCATGTTAAAGGGACTCAGGAGCCAAGCTGAAAGACCTAACAATGGCCAAACCTGCAACAATTTGTGCCACATAATACATAATGTAGTATTGGATTATAATACAAAGAATAGAGAAGACAAATATTCCTTATAGAGGAATGCCAATTAATAAATGTAGAAGCAATGAGGGAAAGAAAATCACTATTAGAACAAAACAGTAGTAGTTGCTGAAGGCAAGAGCCATTGATGAACGCTAAAATTAATGGATGAAACTTTAAGGAGAAACAGGATATTTGCATAACCTCAAAATAATTCCCTTGTGGTAGTTTTAACATATGACTACAAACTCTTTGATGCCCCTCCATCCAGAAGGTAGAGCTTAATCGCCCTTTCCTTCAGTATGAGGACTTTGAGTCAGTGAAAAGTATGGAAAGAGGAAAAACAGTAACTTTACAACAGAGAAACTTGGGAGACACCACCATAACAAAGTGACCAAGGTTAATATCACTTAGTAATATCACTTAGTAATAAGTCATGTTCATATAATCTGTCCCCTGAAATAATGCAATGAGAAGGGCACATAATCTCTGTGATATCCATCCCCCAAATCCATAACCTCAATCTGTTCATGATAAAACATCAGACAAATGCAAATTGAGGGACATTTCTACAAGACTACTTATCATGTCTACAAGACTAATCTTCAAAAGTGTCAAGATCATGAAAGATAAAGACCAAAGAAGCTGTCACAGGTTGGAGGAGACTAAGGAAACATGACAACTCAAAGCAATGTGATAAACTGCATTGGATCCTGGAACAGAAAAAGGTCGGTGTTCAGTAAAGGATAAACCTTGCCCAAAGAAAGGCTTGGCCCCTTGACCCAGCTCCTACAAGGTAACCTCTAAGCCCTTGGAGTGTCCTGCCTGATAAGAATGTCTGTTACCTGGGAGCCTGGAACCATTCTGGGTAGTCTATACCAAGAGTGGGATTTATGGTAGGGGTTTTGGGCCATGTGGTATCAGCTCAGCCTCTGGAAGGGCTGGAGACTATATATAAGTGTGTGTGATGGGAAAATACATACTTGCTAAAACGGATCAAAAGAAAAAAAGAAGTGGCTATTAATATAAGAATTTTACCATGACAGAGTCATTTCATAATGAAAAAAGGGCGTACTCAACAAGTGGACATAACAGTCCTAAATGCTGTATACCTAATAACAGAGCTTCAAAATAGATAAAGCATCAACTGTATAACTGAAAGGAGAAATAGAAAGAAGCACAATGTTAGTTGGAGATTTCAATACCTCTCCCTCAATAACTGATAGAATGGACATAAAATCAGTAAGGCTACAGAAGACTTGAATCATACTATCAAAAATCTTAATTCATATTTATAGATCATGCCACATAACAAGAGCAAAATACATTCTTTACAAGTGTGCATGAAACTTTTACCAAGATAGACCATATTCTGTACCGTAACAGAAGTCTCAATTAATTTATAAGTATTCAAGTCATACAAAGTATATTCTCTGATCACAATGGAATCAAATTATAAATCATAACAGAAAGTGGAAAATTCTAAAATATCTGGATACTGTAACACACATCTAAATAACACATGGGACAAAGAAGACATCCCAAGGTAAGTTAGGAAGTATTTTGAACTGAATGAATATGTAAAGACAACATATCAGTATATATTAGATGCTACTAAATGAGTGCTTAAAGGGTTATTTATATCACTAAAGCTTTATACTACAAAAGAAGAAACGTCTCAAATTAGTGGCTCAGCTTCAACCATAAGAAACTAGAAAAAGAAGAGCAAATTTAACTCAAAGTAAGCAGAGAAAGGACATAATAAACAAGGGAACATAAATAAATAAAATTGAAGACAGAAAAACAATAGAGAAAAATCAATCACACCAAAAGCTGGATATTTGAGAAAAATCAGTAAAATTGATAAATCTCTAGCCAAACTGCCCAGAAGAAAAATGAGACACAAACTATCAATATCAAGAATGGGAGAAGGGAACATCACTTCAGATCCTCCAGATTTTATTAAAAGGATAAAAAAGGAATACAATGAACAATATTTTGCTCCTAAATTAGACAACTTATGTGAAATAGACAAATTCTTTGAAAAATACAAACTGCTAAAGCTCAATGAAGAAAATGATAACCTGAATAGCCTTATAACCGTTAAATTGAATTTTTAGTTAAAAACAACTTTTTAAAAAAATGAGACATAATTGACATTTAACATTGTGTAAGTTTAAGGTGTACAACCTGTTGATTTGATACACTTATATACTGGAGCATGGTTACCACCATAGCATTAGCTAATACCCCTATGATGTCACATAATTATCATTTCTTTTTGTGGTGAGAACATTAAAGATCCAGTCTCTTGGCAACTTTCAAGTATATAATACAGTATTGTTAACTATAGTCACAATGCCATTCATTAGATCCCCAGAACTTATTCATCTTCTAACTGCAAGTTTGTACCCTTTAACATCTCCCCATTGCCTCACCCCTCCCAGTCCCTTGTAAACACCATTTTGTTCTCTGTTTCTATGAGTTTGGCTTTTTAAGATTCCACATATAAGTGATATCGTACAGTACTTTTCTTTCTCTGTCTGACTTCCGCACTTAGCATAATGCTCTTAAGGTCCATCCATGTTGTCACAAATGGCAGGATTTTCTTCTTTCTTATGAATAATATTCCATGATATATACACCACATCTTTTATAAAAGAATACCAGTGCCAGATGGCTTCACTGGCAAATTCTACCAAACATTAAAGGAAGACATAACACCATTTCTACACCAACTCTTCCAGGGGAGGGACCACTTCCCAACTCATTCTATGAAGTCAGCATTATCCTGATACCAAAAGCAGACAAAGAAAATATAAGAAAACTAAAAACCAACATCCTAAATAAGAATACATGCAAAAATTCCTAACAAAAACTTTAGCAAATTGAGTCCAGTGATATATAAAAATAATAATACATCATGACTAAGAAGGGTTTAATTCCAGAAATGCTAGATTTATTTAACTATCAAAAATCAATATAATCAATGTAATTTGACAGATTAACAAATTAAAAAAGAAAAGCTATATGATTGTCTCAATAGCTGGAGAAAAAACATTTGACAAAATCCAACATCTATTGATAAAAACTATCAACAAATTAGTAATAGAGGTAACTTCCTCAACCTGATAAAGAGCATATATGAAAAACCCACGGCTAACATCATACTCAAAGGTGAAAGACTAAATGTTTTCTTCCTAAGATCAAGAAAAAGGCAAAGATATCCACTCTGATCACTTCTTTTCAACATTGTACTGTAGCCAGTACAATAAGACAATAAATAAAAGGCACCTATAATGGAAAGGAAGAAGCAAAACTACCATTTCTCACAGATGACATGATTGTCTATGTAGAAAAGCTTAACAGGATCAACAATAGCTACTAGAACTAATAAGTGAGCTTAGCAAGGTTATGGGACACAAGATCAACATGTGAAAGTCAATTGTATTTCTCTATCCTAGCAAATAACTATTGGAAATTTTAAAATAATTAATACCATTTAGAATAATATAGACATATGAAATACTTAGGGATAAATTTGACAAAATGTGTAAAATTTGCATACTAAAGAACTATAAAACACTTCTGAGAGAAATGAAAGAAGACCTAAATAAATGGAAATATATACCCTGTTCATGGATCTGAAAACTCAATATTATTAAAATGTCAATTATTTCCAAATAGATCTATAGATTCAATTCAATCCCAATCAAAACCCAAGCAGGCTTTTTATAGTAACCAAAAAGCTGATTCTAAAATTCATATGGAAATTTAAAAGACCTAGAATAGCCAAAACAATTGTGGAAAAGAAAAGTTGGAGGACTTAACACTATCTGGCTTCGACTTATTATGAAACTACAGTAATCACTAATGCTAGAGTAATACAGAAGTTAGAACAATGCCAATAGTGGTACTGGCAGTAAGATAGACAAATGGAAAAATAGAACTGAAGTACTTCCAGAAATACAACCAATCAACTGACTTTTTTACAGAAATGACAAGGCAAGTCAATGGAGGGAGGATAATGTTTTTTAAAACAAATGGTTCTGGAACAATTGGACAGCCATATGCAAAACAAAGTGAACCTAAACCCTTTCCTAAGACCATATACAAAATTAAATCAAAATGGATAGCAGGACTAAATGTAAGAACCAATATTATAAAATGTCTAGAAGAAAGCATAGGATAAAGTCTTAGTGACCCTGAGTTTTGCAAAAATTTCTTAACCATGACTCAAAAAGCATGAACTATAAGGAAAGTATAAATGAATTGGACTTATTAAAATTAAAAACTTTTGCTCTTCTGTTATTCAAATGAAAAGGCAAACTTGGGAGAAAATGTTTGCAAAATATATATCCAACAAAGGACTTATATCTAGGATATATAAAGAACTCTTACAACTGGGAAAAATATTTTAAAAGATATCTCAACCAAGATGATATATAGATTATAAATAAGCACAAGATGATCTATAGCATTAGTTATTAGGAAAGTGTAAGTTAAAACCACAGTGAGACACCACATCACTCCCACAAAAATGGCTAAAATTAAAAGGAATAATCATTCCTAGTGAGGGCAAAGATGTGAAGCAAATGTAACACTTATATGCTGCTGGTGGAAATGTAAAATGGTACAGCACTTTGGAAAACAGTTTGCAAATTTCTTAAATAGCTAAATATACACTCAGTATATGACCAAACTATTCAATCCTAGGTATTCACACAAGAGAAATGAAAGCTACATCCACACAAAGACTTGTATTCAAATGTTCGTATCAGTTTTATTTGTAATAGCAAAAACTAGAAACACAGATTTCTATCAACACATGAATGGATAAACAAATTTGGTACATCTATACAATGAAATACCATTTAGCAGTAAAAAGTAATTAATATAGATACATGTAACAACAAAAACGAATCACAAAATAATTATGCTGAATGAAAGAAGCAAAACAAAACAAGAATGCCTACAGTACGATTCCATTTATATAAAATAGTAGAAAATTCAAACTAATTTATAATGACAAAAAACAGATCAGTGGTTGCCTGTGGATGGGGGGAAGGGTGTGGGGAGTGAGGGTTGGATGACAAACGGGCATAAGGAAACTTTTAGGGGTAATGGATATGTTATTTTTATTGTAGTGGTTTTAAAGTTACATACATATGTCAAAACTCAGCAAATTGTACACTTTAAACAAGTTCTATTTACTATATGTTATTATACCTCAATAAAGTTGTAAAATATATCTTGGAGGCAATGAGAGAAATTTGAAAATGGACTGGATATATCATATTAGATATCATATGAGAATTAGATTGATAATGATGATGTAGTTATGGGGGAGAATGTCCTTATTTTTAGGATATGGATGCTCAAATATTTGAGTGTAATGCTATAATGTCTATAACTTACCATCAATTAGTCAGGAAAATATTTACATATACATTGTTGAATCTAGATGAAAGTTGTATGTGTGTTCATTGTACTGTTCTTTCAGTACTTCTACATGATTGAAAATTGACATAATTAAAATGTGGGGAAAACACAATATTGTTATATTGATTTATTGCCCATCCTCGTCTTAGGAAGAGAGACATTACCTTTATTGTCCTAGAATGTAAGTAAATGTTCTCTGGGAATGTCTCCAGGGAGGGAGACATTCTCTATCTTTACTGTTCCGGAATGTAAATAAACCTGAGCACACTGGCTGTTAATGTCTAGACATTAAGAATTCATGGAGAATTATCTCTGAACAGGAGGCTAGAGCCAATCACAAACAACCAAAAAGAATAATGATATGAAACGAATGTAGAGTGGTAAGAAATGGACGGAGAAGATGACAAAGACACATTACATTGGCATACTTGATGTCCCTGAAGAAGAGAAGAGATGGACCAGATGAAAAAGTTAAAATAAAACTTCCCTGAAATAAAAGGCTTGACTCATGATTGGAACAGCTCACTATAACCCAGTTAAAATTAGCTCACAAAAATCAAGACTAAGGCATATGCTTCTAAAGATCCTTAACTTCCAGCATAAAAAAAGAATCACATGGCAGAAACATACAAGAAAAATAGAGAGCAGGTTAATCTAAGACTTCTCAATGGCACCACTCAATTTTAGAAGAGCAATGTTTACCAAGTTCTCAGGAAAAGAAAGTGTAACTTTAACAATCAGGGTTCAATCAGGGAAGTGGATTCATTATGAGTATTATGGAATAAGGAATTTTTATATGAATTAGGTCATGCACAATTGTGGGAGTAGCTGGGGAAGTAAAGGTATGGAAGGGGAAGCTGGAAGATTAGAGAAGTGACTAAACCAGCCCTTTTGAAACACTGGCATGGGTGGATAAGTCAGTGCTTGCAAGAAAATCTGAGAAGCCAGGCACATCCAGCTGCTTAAGTGAGACTGTGAAAGGGGAGCTGATGGAGAAATATATGAAGAGCTGTTGCCTTTGTGGGTTGCAGCCAGGCATCTGGTGGCAGGCCTGGGGCCACTGTAGGTAAGCAGGGCTGGGAGATAGAAAGGGCTGAATACAGAGTGGAAGAGAGTGAGGAAAAATTAAGACCTTCCGGGTATCTCTGCATCTGTCCTTCCCTGTATCTAATCTCAAACTTTTGGAGTAATGGTTGCTCCTTCACTTTGACCTCCCGAATCTCATGCAATTTCTACTTTTGGTCGACTCTAACCTGGAGTCACACAGGATTCTTGAAAACACATTTCTGAGCATAACCCAGACAACAGTAGAACAATACAGCCCAATAACCTAATTTTTTTTTCTACTGGAAAAGTTTTGTGGTGAAGTAACACCATCTGAGTTCAGAAACTACTTCAAATTTGCTCAATTGTTTTCCTTAGTTAAATTCACTTCTAAAATAACACTCACCAAAGTTAATAATGACCTCCTTGTCACAAAATCCAAGCACCGGTTTTCTTTCCTCATGTGAATTGACCTCTAGACTGGACAGTTCCTTCACTGAAACACTCCTTGGAAACACTCTATTCTCTGTGAGCCCCTTGCTCACCTGGTATGTTTTCACCTCTCCAGCTGCTCCTTCCCATTATCCTCTGTAGATGAATCTTTCTTGGCCTGGTCCTCAAATGCTGATAGCACAAGCCTTGGTCCTCGGCCTGCTTTCCCTGTCACTCTAAACATTTTCCTTAGGTAGTTGGATGAGACTAAGATACCACAGACAAGCTCTCAAATCCTGCCCAAGCATAGAGAATGGTAGGGGGGCCTTGGCAGGCTCAGGAAGTGGGGTGTATCTAGTATTCAACAAGAACTTCTCCCCACACATAGTTCTAAGTGCTTTACACAGATAAGTGCATCAACTTCTTGTTAAGACTAATTGTGTACCCCCCAAAGATATGTTGCAGTCCTAACCTCCAGTACCTCAGAATGTGACCTTACTTGAAAACAGAGTCTTTACAGAAGTAATCAAGTTAAAATGAGGCCAGTAGGGTGGGCCTAATCCAATATGACTGGTATTCTTATAAAAAAAGGGAAAATTAGACACACAGACAGACTCGCAGAGGGAACACGATGTGAAGACGCATGGGAAGAAAATGGCTGTGTGACTGGAGTGATGTATCCACAAGCCAAGGAATGACTGAGACTACCAAAAACTAGGTGAGAGGCACAAAACAATTCCTTCTCTAGTGCCTTCAGAGGGAGTGTGGCCCTGCTGACACCTTAATTTCAGACTTCTGCCCTCACAATACATTTCTGTTGTTTTAAGCCACTCAGTTTGTGGTACTTTATTACAGCAGCCCTAGGAAGTTTATATACATCTCATGTCAAATCTATGAGATAGGTACTACTGTGAACATCCATCCTTTACAGCTGAAGAAATCAGGACAGAGAGGTTAACTAACCTGTCCAAGGTCACATAGCTAGTAACTGGTAGAGCCAGGATGGAAACCATAGCTGGACTGGTTCCTGAGCCTATCTACCCAACCACTATGCAAACTGCCTCAATATTTTGAACAGCATTGCTCCTAAGTTGAAAAGGGGGTGTATAAATAAATCTTAATATGCAAATGGTTGAATAAATTATTGCATATCCACCCCACGAACTATCATGCAATCATTCAAAAGAGTTATTGTTGAGTAATAAAGCAAGCAGAGATAGTTGTATGACATGATCCCATATTTGAAAATCAAGGAAGAAACCAATCCTTATACAGCTTCTATCTGATTATAAGCACGTAACATATGTATGTCTATATACAATTATGAGCACAGATTAAAACATGAAAGTGTTCATAGTAGTTAATTAGTACTGGTTATCTGTTGGGGATATAGTGGAGGAGGAAATTCAGTAAATAATAAATGTATTAGTTAGCTTTTTCTCGGTAATAAGCCACCCAAAACTTAGTGGCTTAAAACAATCAACATTTTAATCCACGATTCTGTGAGTTGTCTGGGATGGGTGGGGTGGATGGCAGAGCTTTTCTAGTCTAGGCCAGTGTATTACTATTGTAATCTATTACTATCTAACAAATTACCCTAAAATTTAGCAGCTTAAAACAACATCTATTATCTCGTGGTTTCTGTGGGTCAGGAATTCAGGTGAGGCTCAGAAGGGTGCTTTTGGCTGAAGGTCTCTCATAAGGTTGCAGTCAAGCTGTAAGCTGAGGCTATGGTCTTATGTGAAGGCTAGACTGGGAGAATATGCTCCCAAACTCACTCATGTGGGTCTCTCCATAGGGCTGCCTCATGCTTCCCCTAGAGTAAGCCCTCTGAGAGTGACAGCATCCAAAATGGAAGCCCCCATCTTTCTGTAACCTAATCTTGGATGTGACATCCCATTACCTCTGCCTCATTCTATTCACTAGAACCAAGTCACTAATCCAGCCCAAACTCAAGGGAACAGAATTACACAAGGTTGTAGATACCAAGAGGTGGGGATAATTCAAGGTCATCTCAGAGGCTGCCGACTACAGTGGGCTTGACCATGGCTAGATGGATAGAATGGCTTCATTCACACATCTGGCAGATGAAATATGGTTGGTCTAGGGCACCTCAACTGGGATGGCTCATCTCTGCCCCATCACTGCTCCGTAAGGTCTCTCATCCTCTAGTAGCATAACCCAGGCTTTTTCACACTTGGGCTCAGGATTTCAAAGAGCAGCAGGAGTGGGCAAACCTCAGTGTGCAAGTACTTCTCAAGCCTCTGCTTGTGTCATATTTGCTAATGTCCTACTGGCCAAAGAAGTGGCCAAATCCAGTTTCAAGGGCTGGAGAAACAGACTCTACCTCTTGGGTGAAGTGGCAAAGTCATATTGAAAGGTGGCATATATTCTGATGGTAGTGGCCAAAGGAGACCATCCAGACTTCTGGGTTCTGGCTAGAATGTAGACACCTGAAAAGAGCTCCCATTCTTATAATTAGAAAAAATTCAGGTAATCTACAAAATCATAACTTTTCTTGAACTCATCATAGAGCAACCAACTAGCTTGATATATAAGACAAATGCCTCAAAGGAGACAGGAAGTTATCACTGGTCACCTATGGCAGAGCAGGAAGGAAGATGGGTCTACCACACCAGCAGTAAGAATTCAGCAAGAATTTTAAATAAATTTCTAAAGGCTGAGTGTGGGATAGTGTGAGAATACAGGACCTCTGAGAGCTGGAGACCTAGGGGTATTTGGCCCCCATTTGCAGGTTCTTCTCCACAGACCTCCACTGGGTGCTCACAAGAAACACTGGGGATAGGGTGGGACTGGAGAAAGCCTCTCTCAGTGGTGTAGGCCTGCAAGGGGACAGCTGCTGATACAGAAATGGCACAAAGCCCCAATGGGACCCTATTCCCTTACAAAACAAAAGCCTTAAGCCACTGGGGGAAGTGCAGCAAACCTTGTTGCCCACAGGACATAGGTGAAGATCCACTGTGGCTAGAGGAAAGGAAAAGGGAAAAAACCTTCCACTCACAGGGTAAGGGCAGGAAACCATCCTAGGCCCAGACCATTGAAGGCTTTATACTAATGGGGAGGGCAGGATCACTGAAAAAGCCTCACCCTCCAAGACCTAAGACTGAGGCTGGCCCAGGACAACTCCTGTCCCCACACTCATCAGGTCACCAAGACCCAGGTAATAATAGAAGTCTATTACTAAGGGAGAAGCAAGAGCATAGAGAGGGAGCCTCTCTGAGATGCAGGCACATAAGAAACGCCTAAAGGCAAGGGTGGTTCAGGAATATTGAGAAAAATTATCTGGAAAATCAGTGCCTATTCTAAGCACAAGGTAACACTAGAGAAATTTGAAGTCATTGACACACTGCAGGTAAAGAGAGCAACAAAACCTAAACCCAGCCTAAATCCTGACTAGATGGACTCAATTCCCCTATGCTAATGACCTATAAGGAAAGCAGCCATTATCTACTCCCAGGAATAAATATTTACCTCAGTTTCTACTCTCCTACATACAACATCGGACATTCAGCCAAAAATTACATGCAAAACAGCAAGAGAAAACAATCTACTGTCAAGAGACAAAGCAATCAACAGATCCAGACTCAGTTGATCCAGCTGTTGGAACTGTCAAACAGGGAATTTAAAATAACAATGATTAATTAATATGTTAAAGAGGGCAGTGGAAAATGTAAACAACAGGTATGAACAGATGGGGAATTTCAGCAGAGAGAATGGAAATACTAGAAATAAAAAGAAAACATAACTGAGATGAAGAATGCCTTCAATGGGTTCATCAGTAGATCTAACAGAGCCAGGGTAGGGGTTAAAAACCAGTCAACTTGAAGATAGGTTAATAGAAATTATCCCAACTGAAATACAAAGCAAAATAATGACTGAAAACAGGCATACATATAGGGATGGAAATTTGTAGCATTTTCTATCTAACAGTCTCTCTTCTGGTCATAAATTATTTACATTATCATACCATGCAAAATATGTTCACCTTCATTCCAAGACCTCTAAACGTTTATCCCAAATTATAGCAACAGGCTCAAATCTAAGACCTTAAGTCTTCTGCATCAGGTTCAGATATGGCTGAGGCTCCTTGGGTGCAGTTTCTCAGTTTCTTGATCCAGAGACCTGTGAGTTAAATGACAAGTTATATGACCACCCCCCCCAACCCAACACACAAACACACACACACACACACACACACACACACATAAATATAAATACAATAGTGAGATAGGGACAGGATAACTGCAACAGATACTCCTATTCAAAAAGGGGAAGAACAAGAGGCACATATCAGTCACTGTTCCATAATAATTCTGAAATCCCACAGAGCAAATATTGTCAGGTATCCCTGCCCCAGGGGCAAATAATGTTTCTTGCTTAGGTCACAGTTCTACCTGGGAATGGCTTCCCAGTCCATTTTAGTACATTGTTCTTGGGTCTTCTCTCTGAGACAGCCTTCTTTTCCCATAAGAAATGGCCCATGTTTGCAGCTGAGTAACTTTCTCAGCGTGCTTCCTGTTCACAGAAGTTAAGAGAGGGGAGTCCAGAGGCCACTTTTCATTTTGGACTGTTTCAGTCCCTTTAAGTCCAACCTGGAGGTAGTTTTGCTAGTAAAGCTCTATTAAAAATGTTACAAGTTTCTATGAATCTGGTTTGTATTTACTCCATGTCCCAAATGCGACATCAACAATTCTTTTTACCCTCCCTACTGTGAGCAGTGTGTCAGGCTACTGGGACAATGTTGTGAAGTTTTTAGAAGCTGTTTGACTTAGCTGAGAGAGTCTCCCAAACTCCAACCTAAATATTTCACACATTTTAACAAAGGGTCTTAGAGCCACATCTACGATTTGATCTCTACCCTTGGGCCATTTTTTCACCTTGAGAATATTTTGGTGGCTGGAGAGACTGGAGATGTGAAGCAGTTATTTTCCAACCCAGCCAAGTCCTGGCTTTTCTGTTATTTCTTCTGAATTCTGCTCGCAAATGGAACAGTTATTTGCTTAGTTCATACTTTTCTTTCTGTATCTTATCATATGCAGCTAAAAGAAGCAAACTGATACTTCCAACATTCTGTTGGAAATCTCTTTAGCCAGATCCACAAGTTCATTTGGTACATTCTCTATCTTTCCACAGAGGATGGTGACTGTTTTGCTATTTTTTTCCCTTACTAAACAACACAGACTGCCATGATTTCCAGCCTTTCTTAACAGTTTTCCTCATTGTTTTTCCAGTCTCTGCCTGCTGCTCAGGCCCAAAGCTAATGTCACGTCTTATGTTTTGATACAATACCCCCAGTAGGCGTACACTTTTAGGTATTACTTAGCATTTGCTGTGCAACAGACTACCCCAAACTTAGTAGCTTAAAACAATAATCATTTTATTTATCTCATAATTCTCCAGGTTGGCTGGGATAACTGGTGTGGCTCTTCTGGTGTGGGCTGGCGTGGCTGGGGCTGAAGGTTGATGAAGGCCTCACTCCCATGTCTGGCATTTGGTCTAAGGGGCTTCAGCTGGCCTGGTTCATCTCTGTTCCATGTGGCTTCTCATCCCTCAGTAATGAGTTTCTTCACACGAAGGTCTTGGAATTCCAAAGAGCAGCAAGAGAGGGTAAGACTCGAGGCAGGCTTTACACACTTCCCCAGCATCTTCTTGAATCTCTTTGTTAATGTACATTGGCCAAAACAAGTCACATGGCCAAGCTCAGAGTCAAGGAGTAGAGAGACAGCTCTACCTCTTAATAAGAAAAACAACAGAGTAATATTACAAAGGGGGGTGCATAAAAAAAGATGGGAGAGATCTGTGGCTATTTTGCATTGTACCACAATGAAGGAAGATAAAAATATGATGTCATGGAAACCAGTATGAATGATAGGATTATATTTATGTGTTCATGTAAAATTATATCAGCAGATGTGTGTATATATAAAACCATAATGACTTTAAAACTGTGGATTCACATGAGCAAAATATTCAGTAGGAAACATATTTGATAGACACAATTACATTAAATCCAAAAAAAAATTTCAATTCAATTATTCCTCCCATTGTGCAATGTGTTCTGCTACAAATACCCTACAGAACTGAGAGCAGGTCTACACATTAAATATATCATTTTGTTGTCCTACCTTTTGTTTTGTTGACACTTTAAATTGCTTAATATAACACAGTAAACATTACAGTCATTTATATAATTTTGCATACTCCATCTGTAAAGAATTTGGTAATAACTTGCCTTATATAATACTTTGTACAGGAAGGCTTTTCCTAATGCCTCAAACTGACAGCATTTTCCCCAGTATGAATTCTATTATATTTTGTGAGGCTGTGAAAATATGGAAGTTCCCCTTCATTCAGTGCATTCTTAGAGGGTCTCTTCCAAATAATTTTTCTCATCTTAGGTGAAAGAGCCTGATGAATTCTTTTTATTATACAATGTATTCATATATGATCGGTCTTGGTTGAATTTTATAATACACACTTAGACCTGATTTCTGTGATAAGGTTTTCTCATTTTCAAGAAACAGGGTTACTTTCATGTATGAATATTGCGATGCATACTCAGAACTGATTTCTGAGTGAAGCCCTTTCCACAGTCACTACATTTATAGGGTTTCTCTCCAGTATGAATTGTCTGGTGTTTATTGAAATTTGACCTGTCAGTGAAAGCTTTCCCACATTCTGCACATATATATGGTTTCTCTCCTGTGTGAATTCGCTGATGTACTTTGAGATGTGGTTTCTTGGAGAAGGATTTCTCACAGTCAGAACATTTATAAGGCTTCTCTGTAGTATGGATTCTCTGATGTGTAATTAACTCTGACTTCTGGATGAAGGCCCTCCCACAATCAGCACAGACATAGGGTTTCTCTCCAGTATGAATTGTCTGGTGTTTATTGAAATTTGACCTGTCTGTGAAGGCTTTCCCACATTCTGCACATATATAAGACTTCTCTCCAGTATGAGATTTCTGGTGAGTATTGAGATTTGACCTGTTGGTAAAGGCCTTCCCACAGTCAGTGCATATATAGGGTTTCTCTCCTGTGTGAATTCGCTTATGCATCTGGAGTTGTGACTTAGAAGGGAAAGATTTCGCACAGTCACTGCATTCATAAGGCTTCTCTCCAGTATGAATTCTTTGATGTGCAATCAAGTGTGCCTTTTGGATGAAGGCCTGTCCACATTCAGTACATATGTAGGATCTCTCTCCTGTATGAATTCTCTGATGCATTCTGAGCGTTGATTTTTGGGTAAAGGCTTTCCCACACTCACTGCACTTGTGGTGTCTCTCTCCAGTATGAATTTTCTGATGTACATTGAGGGCTGAGTTCAGGGAGAAGCCTTTCCCACATTCACTGCATTCATAAAGTTTTTCTCCAGTATGGGTTGTCTGATGCCTAAGTAGAGATGACACTTGGAAAAATGATTTTCCACATTCACTACATTTATAGGGTTTTTCTCTAGTATGAATTTTCTCATGCATAATTAATTCTGAATTTTGGATGAACGCCTTCCCACACTCAGAACATATATATAGTTTTTCATCTCTATGAACTCTCAAATATATACTGAGTAGTGGCTTCTGTGTAAAAACATTCACACATTTGCTAAGTTCATGAGGTTTTTCCATAGTATGAATTCTCTGAGGTGCAAAGAGGTGTGACCTCTGGGTGAAGATCTTCCCAAGTTCAGTACACATATTTGCTTTCTCCCCAACAGGAAATTTCAGATTGTGACTGAGTGCTTGTTTGAGGCTGAAGACTTTGCCACACTGATTGCTGTCACAGAATTTCACTCCTGTATGTGTATTTTCATGGTTAGTATAAGAAGAGCTCTGGGTGAAAACTTGACCGTGTCCAATAATTTTATCAAAGTTCTTTGTTGCATTGTTTTTATTATGAATAGGTACATCTAAATTATACTTTAAACTCTTTCCAAATGAGTCACGTTTATGGGATCTTTTCTGTGAAGGAATAAGATTTGGGCCTGGATGAACAAATTTTCCACTGTCTTTATATTCATAATCCCATTCTGTATTCAACATTTTCTTATTGATGAAAGCAGCATGACTCAGAGGTTTGTTCTGTTTTTCCTGATAGCTTTTTATCTGTTCAGCACCGTGCCACAGTTCTTCTAAAATGGAATACAATGAATCATCTCTTGTATCTTCACCCTCCATTTCAGTATGAAATGAAACTTTTCCAGAAATTCTGTTTTGTGAGGTCTTAATCCCAAACTTTCCATCTAAAAAGAGAATGAAAAAGTAAAATTGACACAAAGAATAGACAGCAGAAGATTAAAAGGTACACGTAAATTAATCCAAATTGAACACAGGGAAACCAGTAAATTTGATGATGATGATGATGATGACAATGACAGAAAATACATATATAGCACTTATTATGTGCCAAGCTCTTATATGACACGATGTTCCAGGCATTGTTCTAAGAAATATATACATATGAACTCATTTAATCCTTTCAAAAGCCCTATGAGGTATTTTCTATTATTATCCACCATTGTAGATAAGGAAAGTGAAGTTCAGGATGATTATATATATATATATATATATATATATATATATATATTCAGTATTGGAGATTGGAGTTCAGCTAAGCAATCTAGCTCTATTTTGGTAGGGGATATCAAGAAGGGTGAAGTGAAGATTAAACAGACAAGGGTTTTAAGGGGAAATTTCTGTGGAGAGCCTAGGCTTGAAGGGGTGACTCAGAGTCTAAGTCTTCATTAGCTTGGCTTGAAGGGGTGACTCAGAGTCTAAGTCCTCATTAGCGTTCAATTCTAAATCCTCACTTATCTCACTGCTTCTTGCTTATGAGCAACAATATCAAATTAAGGTGATAAAAAACAGTTAAATTTGCTAAGAGAGTAGATCCTAAAAATTCTCATCACGAGGAAAAATTTTTTCTTTCTCTTTTTTGTATCTATACGATATGGATGTTAACTAAACTTACTGTGGCAATCATTTCACGATATATATGTCCAGTCATTATGCTGTACACATTAAATTTATACCATGATGTATGTCAATTATATCTCAAAAAAACTGAAAAAATTAATTTATTCATGCCTATAGGAAAAATATTGTGATCACAGCCATCTTGACCTATACAAACAATAAATGGATGTCTATACTCCAACTCTCCATCCAGGTGTTATTGTTTTCTTGGAACAAAAATTATATATATTTAACAAGAAGTACAAAATCAGAGAGATGACAAACCAACTGTGGTAGACTGAAAGCTGCCCACCAGAATCTGTTTCATCATTCTTTTGCAAAAACAGAGTAGTAGCCAGGCATATGGCTGCCCAGTCATATAACATTTCTCAACCTCCTTTGAAAATTGGTGTGGCCATGTGACAATGTTCTAAACAGAATGTGAGAGAAAATAATGGGTGCTACCTTCAAACCAGAGCATTGAAACAGTAGGCATGTTTTCTCTATACCTTCTTCTACCCTCTTGCTTACTAAAACCTGGACTTGACGGCAACATGGATTCAAACATGCAGATGCCACAAAGAATCCAAGAGACAGCAGAGTTGAGTAATGGAAGGAACCTGGATTCATGAATAAGCAGGAGCAACTAGGTTTTCCAATGGCCTGTGATATTAGAGACTTTATATAAGAGAGAAATAAAATTCTGTATTTAAGTCACTGTATCTAATGCTCTCTTTACTACTGTGAATTACCTTTAACACAATTAATATACTATTCTTGCCCAGAGTGGGAATCACAGATTGTTCCATCACAAGTACAGTTCATGAGACATATGCCAATCTCAATAATAATTGTAAAATGAAGAATTACACACTATCTCACCAGCAAGAGTTTTTAGATACTGAGAATGCTCTGAATCATCAAATCCAGTTTTCCCGTTAGTCATTTTGATACTGTACTCTGAACACATGTCCCATAAAAAATCTCATCCTCTTCTTTTTTTTTTTATTTTTTAACATCTTTATTGGAGTATAATTGCTTTACAAGGGTGTGTTTGTTTCTGCTTTATAACAAAGTGAATCAGCTATACATATACATATATCCCCATATCTCCTCCCTCTTGCATCTCCCTCCCACCTTCCCTATCCCACCCCTCTAGGTGGTCACAAATCACCGAGCTGATCTCCCTGTGCTTTGCGGATACTTCCCACTAGCTATCTATTTTACATTTGGTAGTATATATAAGTCCATGCCACTCTCTCACTTCGTCCCAGCTTACCCTTCCCCCTCCCCGTGTCCTCAAGTCCATTCTCTATGTCTGTGTCTTTATTCCTGTCCCGCCCCTAGGTTCGTCAGAACCATTGTTTTTTTGATTCCATATATATGTGTTAGCATACGGTATTTGTTTTTCTCTTTCTGACTTGCTTCACTCTGTATGACACACTCTAGGTCCACCCACCTCACTACAAATAACTCAATTACGTTTCTTTTTATGGCTGAGTAATATTCCATTGTATATATCTGCCACATCTTCTTTAAACATTCACCTGTCGATGGACACTCAGGTTGCTTCCATGTCCTGGCTATTGTAAATACACCTTCAATGAACATTGTGGTACATGACTCTTTTTGAATTATGGTTTTCTCAGGGTATATGCCCAGTAGTGGGATTCCTGGGTCGTATGGTAGTTCTATTTTTAGTTTTTTAAGGAACCTCCATACTGTTCTCCATAGTGGCTGTATCAATCTACATTCCCACCAACAGTGCAAGAGGGTTCCCTTTTCTCTACACCCTCTCCAGCATTTATTGTTTGTAGATTTTTTGATGATGGCCACTCTGACCAGTGTGAGATGATATCTCATTGTAGTTTTGATTTGCATTTCTCTAATGATTAATGATGTTGAGCATTCTTTCATGTGTTTGTTGGCAATCTGTATATCTTCTTTGGAGAAATGTCTATTTAGGTCTTCTGCCCATTTTTGGACTGGGTTGTTTGTTTTTTTTGATATTGAGCTGCATGAGCTGCTTGTAAATTTTGGAGATTAATCGTTTGTCAGTTGCTTCATTTGCAAATATTTCCTCCCATTCTGAGGGTTGTCTTTTGGTCTTGTTTATGGTTTCCTTTGTTGTGCAAAAGCTTTTAAGTTTCATTAGGTCCCATTTGTTTATTTTTGTTTTTATTTCCGTTTCTCTAGGAGGTGGGTCAAAAAAGATCTTGCTGTGATTTATGTCATATTGTTCTGCCTATGTTTTCCTCTAAGAGTTTTATAGTGTCTGGCCTTACATTTAGGTCCTTAACCCATTTTCAGTTTATTTTTGTGTATGGTGTTAGGGAGTGTTCTAATTTCATTCTTTTACATGTAGCTGTCCAGTTTTCCCAGCACCACTTATTGAAGAGACTGTCTTTTCTCCATTGTATATTCTTGCCTCCTTTATCAAAAATAAGTTGACCATATGTGCGTGGGTTTATCTCTGGGCTTTCTATCCTGTTCCATTTATCTATATTTCTGTTTTTGTGCCAGTACCATACTGTCTTGATTACTGTAGCTTTGTAGTATAGTCTGAAGTCAGGGAGCCTGATTTCTCCAGCTCCATTTTTCTTTCTCAAGACTGCTTTGGCTATTTGGGGTCTTTTGTGTTTCCATACACATTGTGAAATTTTTGCTTCTAGTTCTGTGAAAAATGCCATTGGTAGTTTGATAGGGATTGCATTGATTGCTTTGGGTAGTATAGTCATTTTCACAATGTTGATTCTTCCAATCTGAGAACATGGTATATATCTCTCCATCTGTTTGTATCATCTTTAATTTCTTTCATCAGTGTCTTATAGTTTTCTGCATACAGGTCTTCTGTCTCCTTAGGTAGGTTTATTCCTAAGTATTTTATTCTTTTTGTTGCAATGGTAAATGGGAGTGTTTCCTTAATTTCTCTTTCAGAATTTTCATCATTAGTGTATAGGAATGCAAGAGATTTCTGTGCATTAATTTTGTATCCTGCTACTTTACCAAATTCATTGATTAGCTCTAGTAGTTTTCTGGTAGAGTCTTTAGTATGCTCTATGTATTGTATCATGTCATCTGCAAACAGTGACAGCTTTACTTCTTCTTTTCCAGTTTGGATTCCTTTTATTTCTTTTTCTTCTCTGATTGCTGTGGCTAAAACTTCCAAAACTATGTTGAATAACAGTGGGGAGAGTGGGCAACCTTGTCTTGTTCCTGATCTTAGTGGAAATGGTTTCAGTTTTCACCATTGAGAACGATGTTGGCTGTGGGTTTGTCATATATGGCCTTTATTATGTTGAGGTAAGTTCCCTCTATGTCTACTTTCTGGAGAGTTTTTATCATAAATGGGTGTTGAATTTTGTCGAATGCTTTTTTTTTTCTTTTTATAAATTTATTTATTTATCTATTTTTGGCTGCGTTGAGTCTTCGTTGTTGTGCATGGGCTTTCTCTAGTTGCGGGGAGCAGGGGCTCCTCTTCATTGCGGTGCGCAGGCTTCTCATTGCAGTGACTTCTCTTGTTGCGGAGCACGGGCTCTAGGTGCACACAGGCTTCAGTAGTTGTGGCTCACAGACTCTGGAGCACAGGCTCAGTAGTTGTGGAGCATGGGCTTAGTTGCTCCGCGGCATGTGGGATCTTCCCCGGGCCAGGGCTTGAACCCGTGTCCCCTGCCTTGGCAGGCGGATTCTTAACCACTGCGCCACCAGGGAAGCCCCTTGTCGAAAGCTTTTACTGCATCTATTGAGATGATCATATGGTTTTTCTCCTTCAATTTGTTCATATGTTTTATCATATTGATTGGTTTGCGTATATGCAAGAATCCTTGCATTCCTGGGATAAACCCCACTTGATCATGGTGTATGATCCTTTTACTGTGCTGTTGGATTCTGTTTGCTAGTATTTTGTTGAGGATATTTGCATGTATGTTCATCAGTGATATTGGCCTGTAGTTTTCTTTCTTTGTGACATCTTTGTCTGGTTTTGGTATCAGGGTGATGGTGGCCTCGTAGAATGAGTTGGGGAGTGTTCCTCCCTCTGCTATATTTTGGAAGAGTTTGAGAAGGATAGGTGTTAGCTCTTCTCTAAATGTTTGATAGAATTCGCCTGTGAAGCCATCTGGTCCTGGGCTTTTGTTTGTTGGAAGATTTTTAATCACAGTCTCAATTTCAGTGCTTGTGATTGGTCTGCTTACATTTTCTATTTCTTCCTGCTTCAGTCTCAGAAGGTTGTGCTTTTCTAAGAATCTGTCCATTTCTTCCAGGTTGTCCATTTTATTGGCATATAGTTGCTTGTAGTAATCTCTCATGATCCTTTGTATTTCTGAAGTGTCAGTTGTTACTTCTCCTTTTTCAAGACTATTGAGTCTTCTCCCTTTTTCTCTTGATGAGTCTGGCTAACGGTTTATCAATTTTGTTTATCTTCTCAAAGAACCAGCTTTTAGTTTTATTGATCTTTGCTATTGTTTCCTTCATTTCTTTTTCATTTATTTCTGATCTGATCTTTATGATTTCTTTCCGTCTGCTAACTTTGGGGTTTTTTTGTTCTTCTTTCTCTAATTGCTTTAGGTGTAAGGTTAGGTTGTTTATTTGAGATGTTTTTTGTTTCTTGAGGTAGGATTGCATTGCTATAAACTTCCCTCTTAGAACTGCTTTTGCTGCATTCCATAGGTTTTGGGTTGTCGTGTTTTCATTGTCATTTGTTTCTAGGTATTTTTTTGATTTCCTCTTTGATTTCTTCAGTGATCTCTTGGTTATTTAGTAGTGTATTGTTTAGCCTCCATGTGTTTGTAATTTTTACAGATTTTTTTCCCCCTGTAATTGATATCTAGTCTCATAGCATTGTGATCAGAAAAGATACTTGATATGATTTCAATTTTCTTAAATTTACCAAGGCTTGGTTTGTGACCCAGGATATGATCTATCCTGGAGAATGTTCCATGAGCACTTGAGAAGAAAGTGTATTCTGTTGTTTTTGGATGGAATGTCCTATAAATATCAATTAAGTCCATCTTGTTTAATGTATCATTTAAAGCTTGTGTTTCCTTATTTATTTTCATTTTGGATGATCTGTCCATTGGTGAAAGTGGGGTGTTAAAGTCCCCTACTATGATTGTGTTACTGCCGATTTCTCCTTTTATGGCTGTTAGCATTTGCCTTCTGTACTGAGGTGCTCCTATGTTGGGTGCATAAATATTTACAATTGTTCTATCTTCTTCTTGGATTGATCCCTTGATCATTATGTAGTGTCCTTCTTTGTCTCTTGTAATAGTCTTTATTTTAAAGTTTATTTTGTCTGATATGAGAATTGCTACTCCAGCTTTCTTTTGATTTCCATTTGCATGGAATATCTTTTTCCATCCCCTCACTTTCAGTCTGTATGTGTCCCTAGGTCTGAAGTGGGTCTCTTGTAGACAGCATATATACGGGTCTTGTTTTTGTATCCATTCAGCCAGTCTATGTCTTTTGGTTGGAGCATTTAATCCATTTACATTTAAGGTAGTTATCGATATGTATGTTCCTATTACCATTTTCTTAATTGTTTTGGGTTTGTTATTGTAGGTCTTTTCCTTCTCTTGTGTTTCCTGCCTAGAGAAGTTCCTTTAGCATTTGTTGTAAAGCTGGTTTGGTGGTGGTGAATTCTTTTAGCTTTTACTTGTCTGTAAAGGTTTTAGTTTCTCCATCGAATCTGAATGAGATCCTTGCTGGGTGCAGTAATCTTGGTTGTAGTTTTTTCCCTTTCATCACTTTAAATATGTTCTGACACTCGCTTCTGGCTTGCAGAGTTTCTGCTGAAAGATCAGCTGTTAACCTTATGGGGATTCCTTTGTATGTTATTTGTTGTTTTTCCCTTGCTGCTTTTAATATTTTTTCTTTGTATTTAATTTTTGGTAGTTTGATTAATATGTGTCTTGGCATGTTTCTCCTTGGATTTATCCTCTATGGGACTCTCTGTGCTTCCTGGACTTGATTGAGTATTTCCTTTCCCGTATTTGGGAAGTTTTCAACTATAACCTCTTCAAATATTTTCTCAGTCCCTTTCTTTTTCTCTTCTTCTTCTGGGACCCCTATAATTCGAATGTTGGTGCGTTTAATGTTGTCCCAGAGGTCTCTGAGAGTGTCCTCAATTCTTTTCATTCTTTTTTCTTTATTCTGCTGTTCGGTAGTTATTTCCACTATTTTATCTTCCAGGTCACTTATCAGTTCTTCTGCCTCAGTTATTCTGCTATAGATTCCTTCTAGAGAAGTTTTAATTTCATTTATTGTGTTGTTCATCATTGTTTGTTTTCTCTTTAGTTCTTCTAGATTCTTGTTAAACGTTTCTTATATTTTCTCCATTGTATTTCCAAGATTTTGGATCATCTTTACTATCATTACTCTGAATTCTTTTTCAGGTAGACTGCCTATTTCCTCGTCATTTGTTTGGTCTGGTGGGTTTTTACCTTGCTCCTTCATCTGCTGTGTGTTTCTCTGTCTTTTCATTTTGTTTAACTTACTGTGTTTGGGGTCTCCTTTTCACAGGCTGCAGGTTCATAGTTCCCGTTGTTTTTGGTGTCTGCCCCCAGTGGCTAAGGTTGGTTCAGTGGGTTGTGTAGGCTTCCTGGTGGAGGGGACTGGTGCTTGTGTTCTGGTGGATGAGACTGGATCTTGTCTTTCTGGTGGGCAGGACCCTGTCCGGTGGTGTGTTTTGGGGTGTCTGTGACCTTATTATGATTTTAGACAGCCTCTCTGCTAATGGGTGGGGTTGTGTTCCTATCTTGCTAGTTGTTTGGCATAGGGTGTCCAGCACTGTAGCTTGCTGGTCGTTGAGTGGAGCTGGGAGGTCTCTGGTGGACCAGTGTGCTGAACTCGGCTCTCCCACCTCAGAGGCACAGGACTGACACCCAGCTGGAGCACCAAGACCCTGTCAGCCAAATGGCTCAGAAGAAAAGGGAGAAAAAACGAAAGAAAGAAAGAAAGAAATAAAATAAAATAAAGTTATTAAAATAAAAATTTTTTTAAAGTATTAAAAATTAAAAAAAATTAAAAAGTAAGAAAAAAAAGAAAGAAGAGAGCAACCAAACCAAAAAACAAATCCATCAATGATAACAAGCGCTAAAAACTATAGTAAAAAAAAAAAACAGACAGAACCCTAGGACAAATGGAAAAGCAAAGCCAGACAGCCAAAATCCCACAAAGAAGCATACACATACACACTCGCAAGGGAATTTTCACAAGGGAAAAAGGAAAAAAATATATATCTTTTGGGAAGTCTGAGGTCTTCTGCCAGCGTTCAGTAGGTGTTCTGTAGGAGTTGTTCCACATGTAGATGTATTTCTGATGTATTTGTGGGGAGGAAAGTGATCTCCACGTCTTACTCCTCCACCATCTTGAAGGCCTCTCCCTCCTCTTATTCTTAAGTTGCATTTTATTCTCATACATTTGGCTTTACTTTATTTGGAAGTTATTAAGCCCTGGATTCCTAGGCTTGGTTTTAGAGGTGGCTTCACTTCTCACTTTACTTAACACTTAAATGTATATAAAATGTCTAACATAAATAGAACTTAACTTCTAACCCCCTGCTGTATTGGACAATATTTAGATCACCAGCACCAATATTCATTGTAAAAAATTTGCTCCTGCAATAAAAAGTTTCTCTACACCTTTCCTGATCCCCCAGATTCAATGAACAGTACATAAATGGAGAGTCATCAGTCTAGAAAGAGCTGTGCATGCAAGCTGGCATTCTCTTTGCCACTCAAAAAAATGCCTCCCAAAGGTCCAGTTTATTCCCAAATAAAAGGACATGTTCATATCCTCTTCCTCCATTCCTGCTTAGCATCTTCTTTTGTGCTATTTAAAAATGTATGTATGCTTCATCAAATAGTTTGAGTCTTTTATTTTGAAAATTAATCTGATCATATTGCTAGTGAGACTTTTTTCTGAACCTCTGAAGCAGACACCCTATGTGCTATTCATTTTGCTAATCATTTTAATAGACTTCTAATAGCAGCCAAAATAAATAAATGTTTAAAAAATAGAAACACAGAAGGGGTGGGCAGGTAGAGCCACATCCCCAAACAGAAAAGCTTTCAGCCATTGTGCGTGCCTCCCGCGGGTGCAGCCCTGCTCCAGGCTTTTTGCATAGACGCACGGGCAATTGAATACAAAAAGGGCAGGCCTCCTCCGCCCTCCTTCTCACCCCCCTTCCTGCCCTGGGTGTGGAGCTCGGGCCAGGTGTGGGCTTGGGTGGTTGGTTACCGCCTTTTGCACCAGCGGCGGCGAGGAGCGGGGGGTGGTCGCTCTTTCTTTTTCTCTTAGAAGAGGTTTTAGCACAGGTTTCCTCGTTCTCACTTCCACCTCACCTCACCGCCTCCCGACCCCCCTTCTCCCCCTCCCTAAAAAAAAAAAAAAAAATAGAAACACAATGCATAGACAGTAAACTTTTAAATATTTGATTCCATTGTCTTTGCTTTCCAATTACAATCTATGTTACGTTGAATTCCTCTCAGTAGAACTTTTAAAAACCCTTCTGAAATAGAGCAAAATACTCATATTCTTGTCCCCCACAAATTTGATTAGTTAATATTGGTATTTTCTTTGTGCTTAGCATTTGGATAACGAAAATAAGATACAGGCTCTTATTTTCAGGGACTTTCAAAATTACTAGGGGCAGAAGCATCTGAGTGATGGGGGAACGGAAATGGAAAAGAGCAATAACTTTGGAGTAGGTAAGGGGAGTTTCATGGAATAGACGATAACCTGAAACAAAACGGAAGTGTCTATTGCCTAGATAGGCAAAGCACAAAATAATAAAGAGCCTAGATTCAGAGACGAACTTCATATTTGGTAGGCATTAAAGACAAGGTGAAAATCTGAGGAAAGCATGAATTAAGGAAACTGCACAGATACAACTTTAATTGGAAATAAATGGCCATGTTGTAGGTGGCACTGAGAGAAGAGCTATTGGTCATGTATTATATAACATGGAGTAATTGACACAGGAAACTATATTCAATATCCTGTGATAAACTATAACAGAAAAGAATATGAAAAAGAATATATATATGTATAACTGAATCACTGTGTTGTACAGCATAAATTAACACAACATTGTAAATCAACTATACTTCAATAAAATAAATTTTAAAAAATAAAATCATTTGGACTGCAAAAAATTAATATTTAATATTAATAGCTTTACTTCATAAAGCTAATGGCAAAGATAAATGCAGTGTCTCAGGTAATGAAATCTATCAGTGGCATTTAAGATGAACTAGAAACAAGAATGGAATCTGCAAATCCCATTAGGAACAGAGTAATCCAAGCATAAGAAAATACAGACTTACTCTAGGTGATGATACTAGGAGTTAAGATGAGAGGATATCTAAATAGTATTCTTTTAAAAAGAAAAAAAAGGAATTGCAGAGTAATTAGTAGGAGAAGATAGCTAAGAGGGAAGAAACAAGAAACAGCAGAATCTGACAAAGTTTGGAATGTTGAAGATTCCTGATTTGGGCAATGATGATGCCAATTCCTCACATACTAAGTAAGGATGAATAAAGTAGAATATTCTGTGGGAATTGTCTAATATGTAGGTAAGTGTGGTACTAAAGCCCAGTTATAATATAGCAACTAGTGGTGCCAATATGGAAGTCATAAGAATACAAATAAAAAGCTTAAGTGTTCAGAATGGAAGAATCTTTTGAATTAATTACTACGGGAACAAATATCCAGAAGACAGTAAACAACATCCATAGCCAGTGGCATCTCAGTGGGGGGAAAAGGCTCAATGGAAAAGGAAGTGAGCAAATTAGGTACAAGTCAAGAATAGAAGAAAACTATATGGTTAGACAAGATAAAATAACAGGAACAAGAAATTCACAGGAGAGGAAACCCAAATGGATAACAGATATTAAAAAGGGGGAAAAACACCACAATACCACTTTACATCCATTAGATTGGCCACAAAATAAGAAATCTGGATAATGCCAAGTACTGGCATAGATGTGGTGAAATGGGCACACTTGTGTACAGCATGTATACTCCAATGATCAAGCAATACCATTCCTATATAAATATCCCCAAGGAATAATCTCACAGGCTCATAAGATGATCTGCATAAGAAATTCTTCATTTATTGAGGTATAATTTCTATACAGTAAAGTGCAGATCTTAAATGTAGAACTCATGAGTTTTTTCATATTATACCCCATGTAACCACCACCTAGATGAAAATATAAAATATTTTAATTATCCCAGGAAATTTCCTTGTGGTCCTTCCCAGTCAATTACTGACCTCCAGAGGTGACCACCATTCTGACCATGATGATACCTTTGGAAGAAGAGTAATTTTTTATTCTAATATAGTTCAATTTACTATCAAATGAGGTGGAAAATGTTTTTTGTTTTTGTTGTTCTCCAAAGGAACTTGTACGATACTGGTATTATTTCTTTAAACGACAGGAAGAATTCACCAATGAAGAGAGGTTTTAAATTCTAGGTTAAACTTCTTTAATAGATAGATAAAAAGACTACTAAAATTTTTCTCTTTCTGTTTGTGACATTTCTTATAACTTGTGTTTTTCTAGGACTGTATCCATTTCATCTCAGTTATCAAATTTGTTAGCATAAAGTTCATCATAATATCTTCTTAATATCCAGTGATACAATACCCCCTGGTCACCAGAACCAGGTGCTCCAGGGGTATCCTCTGTGTGGGCTGCATGTACTCACCTGTTGTGGTTGGGCCATGATTGCTGTGAGCATACTGGAGGGTGGAATGGCCCCCTGGAGCAGGACCCACTTTGGGGGGGCACTGGGGCCAGCTGAGGCTGCCCACTGGGTGGAGTGGGGTGGGTCCTTAGAGGAACACTGGGTGCATGGTGTTAGTGAGGCTAATGGAGAGTGGGAGAGTGACAGAAATGGTACCTGCCAGCACCAGGCCAGCTAGGTGGAAGGAGAGTAAAAAAAATGCACTAGCAATTCTGTCCCTAGAGAAAGTTCCACTAGATCCCTGCCCCTCTGGAACATGCTCTAAAATTAGTCAGTGAATCTCATTCTCGTATAACCCAGGCACTTTCAAGCTGCTGCCTCTGCAATGGGACTCAGAGAGAGTAAGTCTGTATGTGAGCCCTTCAAGAGTGGAGTCTTAGTTTCTGACAGCCCTCCAGCTTTCCCAGATGTAAGCCCCACTGGTTTTCAAAGCCAGATGTTGGGGGACTTGTCTTCCTAGTGCAGGTATCCTGGGCTGGGGAGTGCAACGTGGGGCTTGGACCCCTCACTTTTCAAGGGGGACCTCTGCAGTTATGATACCTTCTTGCTTGTGGGTCATCACACTGGGTGTGTGGGTTCTGAATAGACTGTGTCTCTGCCCCTCCTACATATCTCAATGTGGCCTTTTCTTTATATCCTTAGTTGTGGAAAATCTGTTCTGCTAGTCTTCATGTCATTCTCAGAGATAGTTAGTTGTTCTCTGTGTAGCTGTAATTTAAGTGTGTTTGTGGGAGGAGATGAGCTCAGGATTTTCCTACTCTACCATCTTGATCTAAAGCAATAAATTTCTATCTGGGTGGTACTTGAGCTTCATGCCACAAGTTCTGATGTGTCACATCTTCATTATCATTCTGCTCAAAATATTTTCTAATTCCACTGTGGATTTTTCTTTGACTTATGAGCTATGTGTATATATGCTGCTTACTTTCTAAACATTTGGATATGTTCTAATTGTCTCTCTGTTCAGAGTTTTGATTTATTTCAACAGTAACTAGAGAACATATAATGTATGATTTCAATCCTTTGAAATTTGTTGCAATTAGCTTTATGTCCCAAAATAGGGTCTATTTTGGTCAGTGTGCCACATGCACTTGAAAAGAATGTGTAATCTACAGTTGTGGGATGCAGTGACCTATGTGTGTCAGTTAGGTCATACTGGTTTATCGTGTTCAAATCCTCTACATCTTTACAGATTCTTTTGTCTGTAAACAGACAAAAATCAATTACTGAGATAGGTATGTCAAAATCTCCAACTATGGTTGTGTATTTTATCTTTCCTTTTAGTATAATCCATATTTTCTTTATATATTTTGAGGCTATGTTATTAAGTGCATACAAATTTATATTTTTGTAATCCTGTTGAATTGAAATTTTATCAATTTCAGAGAAAGAGGGCACATTACAGAAGATACAACAGACATTAAAATGATAATACAGGAATATTATGAAACAACTGAATGTCAAATATTGACAACTTAGATAAAATGCACAAACTCCTTGAAAGAAAAATTATCAAAACAAGAAGAAATAGAAAATGTGAACATCCCTATATCTATTAAAGAAACTGAATTTGAAATTAAAGATAATCCCACAAAGAAAACTTCAGACCCAGATGAGTTCACTGGTAAATTTTATCATATATTTAAGGAAAAATTATAAAATTTAAAGCAATCTTATACAAAATCACCAAACAGAGGAGTGAACATTGAAAAATCTTAGCAAATATAGCAATTTTACACAAACTCTTCCAGAAGACAGAGCAGGCATGGAATTTTAACTCATTTTATGAGGTTAGCATTAACATGATACTGAAATCAAAGATGTTATAAGCGAAAAAAATCCCCCCAAACTAAAGATTAATATCTCTCAGAAACATAGAGATAAAAATCCTTACCAAATACTAGCAAACTGAATCAAGAAATACATGAAAGAAGATAATACATCATGATCAAGTAAGGTTTATCCTGGGAATGCAAGGTCAGTTTAACATCTGAAAATCAGTGAAATTCATCACATTACCAGAATAAAATGTTCATCTCAATAAATGCAGAAAAAGCATTTGGAATATCTCATATCCATTCATGTTAAAAACTCTTCAAACTAGGAATAAAAATAAATTGCCACAATTAATAAAGGGCATCTAAGGAAAACCACAGCTAATATACTTAACACTGAAAGACTGAAAGCCTTTGCCTTCAGATTGGGAACAAGATAAAATAAACATAAAGGGCATGCAAACTAAAAAGGAAATGATAAAAAGACATGATAATGGATACAGAAAATTTTAAGGAATTTACAAAAAGACTCACTAGAATTAATGAGTGAATTTATTAGCAAGGTCTCAGAATACAGGGTAAATGTACAAGGATCAACTGTAAGAGTTCCACTTCTAGTATGGAGAAGTAACCTCCTAAACAACAATTCTTCTACAGACAGTAACTGTAAGCTCTAGAAAAACAAAACAAAACATGTATTGGTAGAGTGAATAAAAGCAAGCAGATTTTGGAGAGAAGTCAGAAGTTAGAGGAAGTCTGAACAGAGATGTGAGTTGCTATCCACCTTAGGTGAGACAGCATCTCCGATTTGAGTATAACCTGGTTAATTGCCTACTATGAAAAAGCACAGAACAGTGTAACAGAATATAGTGTTACTATAACATAACACTGATAATGTTCAAGATACAATCCAAAATTACTCAATATATGATGACCTAGAAAAATGTTCTTTTGGTCACTCTCCAGTGTCTTCAGTAGTTTTTAAAATATATTTTCCAGAATTAACAGTTTTGATCTGTTAGATGGGTTGGTCCAATAGAAACAATTCAGTCCTACTATGGCTCGTGTTAATTTTTGTATATGGTGTGAGGTTTGGGTCAAGGTTTTTTCCTTCCATTTGATACTAATATCCATTTGTTCAAGTGCAATTTGTTCAAAATATGTTCCTTTCTCCCACTGAATTGTATTTGCACCTTTCTCAAAACTCAGTTGTCCATATACGTGTGGGTCTATTTTTGGACTCTCTTTTGTTCCATTTATATATCTGTTTGTCCTTATATCAATACTACACTGTCTGAATTACTGTAGCTTTATAGTAAATCTGAACATTAGGTAGTGTAAATCTTTCATACTTTTTCTTCTTTCTCAAGACTGTGTTGGCTATTCTAGGTCCTTTGTATATCCATATAAACTTTAAAATCTCCTCGTCAGTTTTTATCCCCTATAATTACAAATAATTGAACAAGTAGAATATAATTCCATAAAGCAACAGATCTCAACAACACACAACCAACTTTAAATCTATATATAGAGAGATTATATATATATATAATATTAGTACACAACACCCATCAACAGCTAAATATATTCTTTTCTCAGACCATGACAGAATTAAATTAGACAACATAAAGGAAATAGACAAATTCCTTAAAAAATACAACTTACTATGTCTGACAAAAGATGAAACAGAAAATCTGAATAGCCCTATGTCTATTAAAGAAATTGAATTTGTTATTAAAACTTTCTCATCAAGAAAATTCCAGGCCCGATGGTTTCACTGGTGAATTCCGTGAAACAGTAAAAAAAGAAGTAACAATCTTACACAAACTATTTCAGATAATAGAGAAGGGAAAACTTCACAACTCATTTTTTTTGTGGCCAGCATAACTCTAATACCGAAATCTGACAAAGATATTGCAAAAAAAGAGAAAACTACAAACCAATATCACTCATGAAAAATGCCAATATTTTTTAAAAAATTAGTAAACAGAATCCAACAATGCATTAATATAATAAGGGTAATAAATCAAAATCAACTAGTATTTATCTCAAAAATGCAAGGTCAATTTAACATTTGAAAATCAATAAATAAATTCACATATTAACAAAATAAAAGTGATCATATGATCACTCTAATAAGATGAAGAAAAAGCACTTGACAAAATCCAACATGTAACCATGATAAGAGAAAACCTCTTCAATAAGCTAGGATTAGAAAGAACTTACATAACCTGATAAAGTGCAGCTTCAAAAAACTTACAGCTAACATCATACTTCATGGTACGAACTTTTTGCCCCAAATATCAGAACAAGGCAAGCATGCCCATGCTCAACACTTCTATTCAACATCGAACTAAAGGTCTTAGACTGTGAAATAAGGAAAGGAAAAGAAATAAAAATCATGAGATTGGAAAGGAAGAAGTAAAAGTGCCCTTAAAGTGATGATGATTACTTACATGAAAAACCCCAAGGAACCTACAAGAAAACTAATAGGTGGATTTAGAAACGCCTCAGGATACAAAGTCAACGTACAAAAATAAATCACTAGCAATTTATACTAGCAATGAACATCTTGAAAATAAAAAAAAACAATGCCATTTATAATAGTATCAAAAAACATTAAATACTTAGGGATAAATTTAATGGAGGATACATAAAACTTCTCAACAGAAAGCTATAAAACACTGCTGAAAGAAGTCAAAGATCTAAATAGATGTAGAAAGTTGCCATATTCATGGATTAGAAGGCTCAATATTATTAAGATGTCAGTTCTCCTAAAATTGATCTACAGAATTAATGCCAAAATCCCAGCAAGTTTTTTCAAAAAAATTACAAACTGATTATAAAATTTATATGGAAATGCAAATGACCTAGAAGAGCCAAAGTAGTTTTTTTAAAAAGCCAAGCTGGAGAACTTACCCTACCTGACTTCAAGACTCATTATAAAAGCTACAGTAATTACGTATGGGTCTGGCAAAAGGACAGTGTATTAACTATATTTTCTTATTTTCTGTATTCTTGATGCTCTGGCATCTGATGCCTTACTGATCCTGGAGAGACTGCCCCTCCCAGGGCTAGTTATTTCCTAGAGGCAGTAAATGACTTCCCTGTAACGATACCTTTCATATGCAAACCAACCAATCCAGAGCCCATATCCACCAATTATCTCCTTCATCACGATCTCACAGGTTGAGCCACTAGCCCCATGCCCAAATCACCTCAGGGCTGGGTACCAGGCAACTAAGGACAGTCCCTACACCCCAGAGCCCGCTGAAATTACTCAAACTAGCTAATTCTAAACCTCCCCAGCCTGATTACTCTGGCTCACCCATTATTTCCATGAAAATCACAATGAAGTCTCTTGCCCATGCTTCCTCCTCACAACTTCTACCTCCTGATTGACCCTGGTGCTCCCTGGTGTGACCCTATGTGGTGTGGCATGCCTCCTCCTCTTGAGAACTGTGAGTTACAAACTATTTTCACTGGCAGTTGTCTCTGGATCTCTTGACCTCACCATACCTAAATAATAATAAAACCTTCACTTTAAAACAGAAAGACATATAGATCAATTGAACAGAATAGAGAATCCAGAAATAGGTTCACATATATGAAATCAATTGATCTTAATAAATGTGCCTAGGAAATTCAGTGGGAAAAAAGTCTCTTCAACAAATGGTTCTAGAACAACTGAATATCATATTGAAAAAAATGAACAACAATCCTTACATTAAACACACAAAATGGATCATAGACCTAAACCAAAAAAGCTAAAATAATAAAACTTATAGAAGAAAATATGAGAAAATCTTTGTGACCTTGTAGTAGGCAAAGATTTCTTAAACAGATCACAAAAAATACTAAAAGTTTGAAAAAGATGATAAATTAGACTCCATCAAAATTAAAACATTTGCCTTTTGATAGGCACCAGTAAGAAAATAAAATTGCAAGGCATAAACGGACTCACAGACTTAGAGAATGAACTTATGGTTACCAGTGTGGGGAAGAGTGGAGGGAAGGGATAGTTAGGGAGTTTGGGATTGACATGTATATGCTGCTATATTTAAAAAGGATAACCAACAGGGACCTACTGTATAGCACAGGGAACTCTGCTCAATGTTATGTGGCAGCCTAGATGGGAGGGGAGGCTGGGGGAGAATGGATACATGTATATGTATGGCTGAGTCGCTTTGCTGTGCACCTGAAACTATCACAGCATTGTTAATCGGCTATACTCCAATATAAAATAAAAGTTAAAAAAATATTTTAAAAAATTGCAAGGCACAGATTGGAACAAAATATCAGTGATACATATATCTGGCTTAGGAGCTGTATCAAGCAAATATAAACAACTCTTAAAACTCAATAAAAAGAAGACAAACAACCCAATAAAAAATGGGAAAGATATCTGAATAGACAACTCACAAAAAAAATGTACAAATGGTCAATAACACATGAAAAGATACTTAACATCATTACTCATCAGAGGAATGCAACTTAAAATCATAATGATATACCATTACACATCCACTATAATAGCAAAGATTAAAGAGACTGATGATAACAAGTGTTGGTGAGGATTTGGAGCAACAGAAATTCTCATGTATTGCTGTTAGGAATGTAAAATAATACAGCCACTTTGGAAGACAGTTTGGCAATTATAAGAAATTATAAGAAAGGTAAGTAAACACTGATTATATTATACCAGCAACTCCACTCCTAGGTATTTACCCAAGAGAAATGTAAACATATGTTCACACAAAGACATACCAGAATGTTCACTGCAGCTTTATTCATAATAACCAAACAATGACCACCTGTCATCAACAGGTATAGAGATAAACAAATTACAGTATAGTCATACCACGGAATAGTATTCATTATTTAAAAGGAACAAACTAGTGATACACTCAATAACATGAATGAATTGCAAAATCATTATGCTGAACAAATAAAGTCAGACCCAAAAGGGTATATACAGTATGATTCCATTTATATGAAACCCTAATAAAGACAAATCTAATCTATAATAACAAAAAGCATGCCAGTGGTTGCCTGGGGCCAAAGTGGTGTTGAGTATTAACTTCAAGGGGCATGAAAGTGCATTCTGTGTGATGGAATGTAATATGTCATGATTGGGGTGGTGGTTATATCAGTGTGTACCTTTGTCAAAACTCAGCAAACTGTACTCTTAAAATGGATACATTTTATGGTATGTAAATTATACCTTAATAAGGCTGATTTTAAAAGAAAAAAAATGCTAGGTGACAGTGATCATAAAGTCAGAAGATGGGAGAGAGGCGTGAGATAGGGAAGGTGGAGAGAAGTGAGGAATCTAAAGGCAACATCTACAAAGAGAAAAGAAGGTGAGGCTGGTTGTAGATGACAGTTTATTGGTATCTTAGAGTGAGAAGATGAAAATGAGATGGAGAAGAAGGTGAAAGGGCACCAGGGAGAACAGGAGTGAGGCAACCAACTGATCTTCAAAGATGGCAAATCCATTAAAACCTGAATGTATATGATAAGGATCTAAGACCCTGGGAGTGGGGTTTCGGTACTAAAGCATAAAAATGTGATGGAAGGAGAGAATATCCAAGAAAACCAGATCCATACTGAGGAAGCCTGTCATATGATCGAGACTATACATATTGCAGCAATTCTCCTGGAGGAAAGCCAAGCCAAGAAGACAGTTGATAACAGTAAGGGAAATAAAGGGAGAGAGCAATTTGGTACCAGAGAGGCCAATGTTATCTATTTTCAAGAAGTTTCTAAAGTTTTGTACCTTCAGTGGGAAGCAGCTGCATAGCACAGGGAGATCAGCTCGGTGCTTTGTGACCACCTAGAGGGGTGGGATAGGGAGGGTGGGAGGGAGGGAGACGCAAGAGGGAAGAGATATGGGGATACATGTATATGTATAGCTGATTCACTTTGTTGTAGAGCAGAAACTAACACACCATTGTAAAGCAATTATACTCCAATAAAGATGTTAAAAAAAAAAAGGGTAGCAATCATAGCCTTTTAAAAGTATCAGCCTCAAGTATTTCCATGTCCGGATCACACTCGCTCACCTGAGCAGCTCTGATGTGGGGTTTCCTCCTCCAACGTCCAAGGCTCCTCTCCTTGCTCCAACTTGAAGATGACCTCTGGCTTGGGAATTTCACACCCTGTTAACAGGAAATGATAGAAAATGGGGTCCAGCTAATTGCTTTCCATTTGTTCTTTGGAAAAGTGACCACATTTCATTGGGAAAAGAGTAATAAGTGCAAAGGTGCAAAGGGACTGAAGAATCTCAGACCAATCAAGGATGACACCATCACACACATCAGATGCCCCAGAGCACTCAGCAGCTGAGGATGGAAGCGGCCTCTCTGAGGTTCTGTGTTAGTTCCCTAGGGCTGCTCTAACAAAGTACCGAAAACTGGGTGGCTTAAAACAATAGGAAGGTATTGTCTCATATTTCTGGAGGCTAGAAATCTGAAATCAAGGTGTTAGCAGGGTCATGTTCTCTCTGGCAGATATAGGGGAGAATCCTTCCTTGCATCTTCTAGCACTTGTGCTTGCCAAAAATCTTTAGCATTCCTTGGCTTGTAAACACATTTTACTCCAGTCCCATGGCTGTCTTCTCCCTGTGCGTCTCTTCTCATTGTCTTCCCCCTATGCGTGCCTATTTCGGTGCCCAAATTTCCCTTTTTTGTAAGGATACCACTCAATTAGGGCCCACACCAATGACCTCATCTTAACTTGATCCCCTCTGTAAAGATTACTACTTGCAAATAAGGGCACATTCTGAGGTACTGAGGGTTAAGATTTCGACATATCTTTTTTTTGAGGGGACACAATTCAACCCATAAGAGCCGGCCCTCTGATGCCCCAAAATTCATGTCCTTCCCATGTGCAAAATACACTAACCCCATCCCAGTATCCCCCAAAGTCTTAATCATCCCAGCATCAACTCTTACGTCTAAAATCTCATCTAAACATCAA
The DNA here is from genome assembly GCF_965194805.1 of Balaenoptera borealis. Taxonomy (NCBI): domain Eukaryota; kingdom Metazoa; phylum Chordata; class Mammalia; order Artiodactyla; family Balaenopteridae; genus Balaenoptera; species Balaenoptera borealis. The sequence goes on along the minus strand of NC_138881.1, from coordinate 42,589,889 downwards.
CTCAAAGTCTCAAATCACATCATCTAAATCATCCAAATCTTACAGATGAGACTTGAGTATGAGTCATTCTGGGACAACATTCCTCTCCATGCAAACCTGTGGAAACAGATGAGTTATCTGCTTCCAAAATACAGTGGTGGGATGGGCAGAGGATAGATACTCCCATTCCAAAAGGGAGAAATTAGAATTTAAAAAGGGATGGGAGGTCTCAAGCAAGTCTGAAACCTAGCAGGGCAAATTCCATTAGATTTTTTTAAAAATTATTTATTTATTTATGGCCGTGTGGGGTCTTCGTTTCTGTGCGAGGGCTTTCTCTAGTTGTGGCAAGTGGGGGCCACTCTTCATCACGGTGCACGGGCCTCTCATTATCGCGGCCTCTCTTGTTGCGGAGCACAGGCTCCAGACGCGCAGGCTCAGTAATTGTGGCTAACGGGCCTAGTTGCTCCGCGGCATGTGGGATCTTCCCAGACCAGGGCTCGAACCCGTGTCCCCTGCATTGGCAGGCAGACTCTCAACCACTGCGCCACCAGGGAAGCGCCCCATTAGATTTTAAGGCTTCACAATAATTCTCATTGGTACAACACTCTGTCCTCCAAGCCCACCAGGGTGGTAGCCCCACCCACTCAGCCCCAGGCCAGGAGTGGCACCACTTACTATTACCACTAGTGACCCATTAGCAAAAATTTTGCTTCCTGTACCGGCAACCTTATGCTCTGTTGTTCTACACGTTTTAGTTCCAAAGGGAGGAACACTTCCACCGAGAGACACAACAATGATTCCATTGAACTGGAAGTTAAGTCTGCCACCTGGACATCTTGGTCTTTTCACGCCTCTGAATCAACAGGAAAAGAAGGGAGTTACTGTGCTGGCTGGGGTGGTTGATCTTGACTACCAAGGGGAAATTGGACTGCTATATCATGATGGAGGTAAAGAAGAGTATGTCTAGAATACAGGAGACCCCATAAGGCATACTATCATGCCCTGTGATTAAAGTCAATGGAAAACTACAACAATTCAACTCAGGCAGGACTACTAATGGGCCAGACCCTTCAGGAATAAAGTTTTGGGTCATCCCACTTGGTAAAAAACCACAACCAGCTGAGGTGCTTGCTGAGAGCAAAGGGAACAAAGAACGGGTAGTGGAAAAAGGAATTCTGCTTCAAGGACTGCGACATAAGAAATCTGCCTAGTTTGCAGTCCGTGGCCTGCCCTGTGGATTTCAGACTCAAAAGTTCGACATCAACTCACCTGAATTTCCAGCCTGCTGGCCTGCCCTTCAGACTTGCCAGTCCCCACAACTGGGTGAGCTGGTTCCTTAAAATAAATCTCTCCCCCCTACTCTGTATTTATGTACACACGTGCACATGCGCGTATGTGTATACTCTCTATATGTATATACCCATATCCTATTGGTTCTATTTCTCTGCAGAACCATAATACAGAGTTTGGTACTGAGAGTGGCTCTAGAGGAATAGAATCTCAAGGATGAGTTTTCTGAATTAGTTATGGGATTTCTGGAATTGGTTCCTTATTCTGATTAGATTCAAAAGCACTAATGACTCTATTTCAGTAGTAAGGAGGGCACTAATAGTCCCTGGTGTGACATGGCAATAGAGATATGCAAAATATCAACACTGGATACTCCTAATCAAATGCTTATAAGAAGTGAGGTTCTGGATAACCTTGTATTTGATACCTTGGAAATTTTTGTCAAACTTCCAAGTATAGTAAGATTGCCTGATTGCTCCTAATTGCGCTGGATGAAGTGGGGAAAGAAAAGGATGAGCTCAGGGATTTGATTTCCCAGATCATGCATCGCATAAGTGACCTGAAAATTTCTCTGTCTGTCCTGAAAGTAACCCTTAGCTCCTGTAGCTGCAGAGCTGAGACGGCTGAAAACCAAACCCAGAGTCTCATCCTGTGAGTGGCTAAATTACAACACAAATTGAATTCCCAACCTCACAGAGTGTCTGCTGTTAAAGGAGAGCATTGATGAGGAAGGAACGGGATCCTGAAAACTGGAATGGAGACATATGAGGACACTGAACTTCTAAATTCAGATGAGTCTTTGCCAGTAGAAGCAGCCCTTTTACCCTCAACTGAGAAGTTTAACCCTCCTCTGCCAGAGGAGCCTGCAGTGGGCTCCCCTGAGGGACTTGCCTTGTAAGGTACTGCTGGTTCCCCTCAGGACCTATGCCTACCACCCTTCTTTGCTTCCAGACCTATAACTAGACTTAAGTCTCATCAAGGCCCAAGGGTGAGGTACACAGTGTGACCCATGAGGAGGTGTGAGATACTCCAAAAGAACTGCATGATTTGTCCAATTTATACGGACAGAAATCTGGGGAATATGTGTGGAAATGGATATTAAGAGTGTGGGATAACAGAAAGAACATAAAGTTGGATCAGGCCAAAATTATTGACATGTGTACACTAAGCAGATTCTGAATGTAATGTTGCCACTTGAGGGGTTAGGAAGGGCTGAAGCAGTGTGTTTGGCTGGTTGGTTGAAACATGGACCAAAACATGGCCCACACTAAATGCAGCTGAAATGCCAGGACTACTTTGGTGTACTACAGAGGAAGGCATACAAAGGCTTAGGGAGATTGGAATGTTAGAGTGGATTTATCGTGGAAGGTTTGCTCACGCCGGGAGGGTCCAGAGACACATCTGTGATGATGACTGTGACTAATAAATTTGTGAAGGGGCCCCGGGTAATCTGTGATTGCTCTTTGCTGTAGGTCAGAAATTTCAGTGGGAACTTCTGCCAGTGAACTGGGCAACCTAAATGCAATGGGAGTAATTGGATCCTGGGGTGGCAGGGGCCAAACGGAGTCACTGAGTTGTCAAATGCAAGGTGGATGCGGTTACCACAGGGTCAAAGCAGTAATCAGAAAAGTCCGGGGGCTTCCCTGATGGCGCAGTGGTTGAGAATCTGCCTGCCAATGCAGGGGACACGGGTTCAAGCCCTGGTCCGGGAAGATCCCACATGCTGTGGAACAACTAAGCCCGTGCACCACAACTACTGAGCCTGCGCTCTAGAGCCCGCGAGCCACAACTATTGAAGCCCGCGTGCCTAGAGCCTGTGCTGCGCAACAAGAGACGTCACCGCAATGGGAAGCCCGTGCACCGCAATGAAGAGGAATCCCCTCTCACTGCAACTAGAGAAAGCCTGCGTGCAGCAGCGAGGATCCAACGCAGCCAAAAATAAATAAATTAAAAATAAATAATTAAAAAAAAAGTCCGATTCACACATAAGAGTAGAAATTTTTATAATACTGTTTTAATTCATTCTCCTACTCATTAGACTTCAGACATCTTTCAAAACAAACCTTTATCTTAGTGTTCCATTATTTAAGAGATAACCTTCTTTCAAGGCAGCAGAGTTAGGACAGTCTAAGAAAAGCAGGACAAAAACAGTATATGAACATTTCGCAAAGAACAGTTTTCAGATATTTAAGAAACTATGCTACATACTCATATATTTATGTGTTATATGTCTATACCTCTCTATCCTTCTCTCTAACACTATATAAGAATAGGGGGACTAGCATTAAATGTAACATCTGTTACAGAGTGGCTCACCTGCTCACAGACAGACATATCAACAAATTAAGAGCAAGGAAAGGGGAAATAAAAGAATACTGAGTATTCATTATGTACCAGACACTGCCCTAGGCACTTTAGATAAATTCATTCATTTCATCTTCAAAATAACTCTCCTCTTAGTCCCTTTAGATAAGGAAACTGAGGCTCAGAGAGGTAAAATTCCAAAATCACATAGCTAGTAAGAGGCTTAGTTATTCATTCAACAAGTGGCCGGGTGGAGATTTAAACTTCTTTCTCATATACCATACTACTGTCAAATAGGAAAAAATGCATACATGTCTTTAATATACATTAGAAATAAACCAAACTTTCTGCGCTGCAAAAAAAAAAAAACAAACAAAAAGAAACAGTCCAATTCACAGAGATCTATGGGGTTGGCTAGTTGATCTTGACATCCCTAGAAAAGAAATAGGTGGGCAATCTACTAAATTCTTACTTGATCTGTCTAAGGAGAAGAGTCCTAGGTCAAGTGAACAGAAGTCTAACTTGAAACATCAAAACACAGAGTCCTGGCTCCTCAATCAATTCTCAGACTTGAGCCAGTTTACACACCCGGAATGAACACTTTTGAATGAAGGGGAGGCCGGGTCCCTGAAGGAAGGAACCCATGACACTGCCAAAAATTTATACTACTAACCTTTCTTCCAACCTTCCCTAAAGGGACCTATATCCCTTTACAGAGTACCTGTGCATTGGGGAAAAAAACAGTGAGGCTTACCAGACATCACTGGACCATGGCACTGAACTGACACTAATTCCAAAAGACCCAAAACATCACTGTGGCCCACCAGACAGCGTAGGGGCTTATAAAAGTGAAGTGATCAATGGAGTTTTTGCTCAGGTCCATCACACACAGTGGGCTCAGTGGATCCCCAAACCCATCTTGTGGTTACTTCTCTGGTCCAGGAATGCATAACTGGAATACACATACTCAGCAACTCGCAATATCCCCATATTGGTTTCCTGACCTATGGAGTGAGGCCTTTTATGGTGGGAAATGCCAAGTGGAAGCCACTAGAACTGCCTCTACCTCGGAAAATGGTAAACCAAAAGCAGTACCGCATTCCTGAGGGACTGCAGAGATTAGTGCCACCATCAAGGCCCTGAAGGATGCAGGGTGGTGGTTGCACTACATCCCTATTCACCGTGCCTATTTGGCCTGTGCAGAAGACAGTGGATTATCATAAACTCCACCTGGTAGTGACTCCAACAGCAGCTGCTGTACCAGATACGGTTTTGTTGCTTGAGCAAATGAACGCACTCCTTGATACCGGGTATGTAGCTATTTATCTGGCAAATGCTTTTTTTAAAAACAATACCTGTTAGTCAAGACCAGCAGAAGCCGTTTTCTCTCCGTTAGCAAGGCCAGCTATACACCTCCACTGTCCTACCTCAGAGGCAGATCAACTCTCCAGTCCTATGTCATAATTTAGTCTGCAGGGATCTTGATCAACTTTCCCTTCCACAGGACATCACATCGGTCGATTACATGGGTGATACTATGCTCATTAGACCTAGTGAACAAGGAGGAGCAACTACTCTCGACTTATGGATAAGACATTTGTGTGTCAGAAGGTGGGAAAAAAATTTAGGGGCCTTCTATCGCAGTGAAATTTCTAGGGGTCCAGTGGTGTGGGGCATGTTGAGATATCCCTTCCAAGGTCTTGAAGAGTAAGTTTTTGTGTCTGGCTCTTCCATAAACAAAAGGAGGGACAACACCTGCCTCCCAGTGCTGCTCGTAAGGGGCCCAAGTCCTTATGATGGAGGCCCAGCCTGTGGATGGTGTGAGGCCAGGAGCCACCCTTGGAGCACTGAGGCTGGGTCCTCCCAGAGTCGTGTTGCTTGAGAATGTGCCCAAAGTGGGCGGTAAACTCCATCTAAGGCTAAATACTGGCTCAAAATTGATAGTCAACAAGTACCATAAAGGACAGTTGAAGAGAGAGTTCAAGAGAGCATGTTAAGAGGTGTGACCTCAGATCAGATGTGGCAACCTCACACCTGGGTGGTGGCCCTGCCCTCTTAGCTCTGGAACCAATTAGGTGGCTCACCTTCTGAAAACAAAGAGGTGACAGCCAGTCGCCCTGCATCTTCCCAGTCTGTGCCCTCTGGGCCTGTGATGGCAGTGACAGCCCTGCTGGCTTCTGAACCATTTTGGGGGTCATTCATCCCTTTTCTTGAAGGGTGTTCACAGCCAAATAGCTTTACTGGCCTGTTTCCTGTCTGTAGAATCCCAGAACCCCAGTCTTCCTGCCTTTTTCCCTGCCTCCATCCTCTTCAGCCCAAGCTGGCAGCATTTCTCCTGAGATGGTTGATTGGATCCACAAATCATATACCTAATCTTTTTAGCAACTGGTTGTCCAGTCACACCCTTGGTGCTCTTTCCAGAGTACACCTTCTTATATTTTGCAGTATGGATAGGCTGAGAATTTTCCAAATCTTCATATTCTAGTTCCTTTTTACTAACAATTCCTCCTTCAATTTCTCTCTTTCCTCTAGCATTTTACTGTAAGTATGAAGCAGAAACCAAGCCTTGCCTTTAACACTTTGCTTAGAAATCTCCTCAGCTAAATATCCAAATTCATCATTCACGACTTCTGTTTTCTACCCAAGAGAACACAATTCAGCCAAATTCTCTGCCACTTCATAATAAGAATCACCTTTCCACCAGTTTCCAATTATATGTTCCTCACTTCCATCTGAGACCTCACCAAAAACACCTTTAACACTCCTATTTCTACCAACAGTTTCTCTGAGGCAATCTAGACGTTTTCTATCAAGCACCTGAAAATCTTTCCAGCCTCTACCCATTGCCCAGTTCCAAAGCCACCTCCATGGTTTTTGTAGGTTTGTTACAGCAGCACCCCACTTCCCAGTACAGAAAGCTGTGCTAGTTTCCTAGGGCTGTTGTAACAAAGTACCACTAACTGGGTGGCTCAGAACAACAGAAATTTATTGTCTTGAAGTTCTGGAGGCCAGAAGTCTAAAATCAAGGTGTAAGCAGGGCCATGCTCATTTTGAAGGTGCTAGCGAGGGAACTGTTCCATGCCTCACTCCTGGCTTCTCTAGCCTCAGGCATTTCTTGTCCTATAGATGCATCACTCCAGTCACATGGTCATCTTTTCCTTGTATGTCTTCACATTGCCTTCCCTCTGTGTTTCTGTGTCTCTGTGTCTAGACGTCCCTTTTCTATAAGGATGCCAGTCATATTGGATTAGGGCCCGTCTAATGACCCTGTTTTTGCTTGATTACTTCTGGAAAGACCCTATTTCTAAATAAGGTCACATTCAGAAGTAGTGGGGGTTAGGACTTCAACATAGTTTCTTTGGGGGGGGGACACAATTTTACCCATAACAAGGTCCTTGTAGGTTCACAGAGTGGCTCTGCTTACCCAGTGAGAGGAGGTGGCTATAGTTCTCCAGCATCACGTCCTGGTACAGGCGCCTTTGAGTAGAATCCAACTGCTGCCACTCTTCCCTGCTGAAGTCCACAGTCACGTCCTCAAAGGACACTGACACCTGTAACAACACAATCCCGTTCAGGGTGACATGGTCAGCATGGGGGGATAGGGAAGAGACAGATAGAAAATTGTTTTTAGTAATTTTTACCATAATATCCCATAGGGTATGCCTATTAAATACCTACTTATACATAATGTACAGAATACAAATATCCAATTGGAAATTTCTGCTATTCATTGTGTACAACACTCAGTCTTTCATTTTTTTAATTAATTAATTTATTTATTTATTTATGGCTGTGTTGGGTCTTCGTTTCTGTGCGAGGGCTTTCTCTAGTTGTGGCAAGCGGGGGCCACTCTTCATCGCGGTGCGCGGGCCTCTCGCTATCGCGGCCTCTCTTGTTGCGGAGCACAGGCTCCAGACGTGCAGGCTCAGCAATTGTGGCTCACGGGCCCAGCCGCTCCGCGGCATGTGGGATCTTCCCAGACCAGGGCTTGAACCCGTGTCCCCTGCATTGGCAGGCGGATTCTCAACCACTGCGCCACCAGGGAAGCCCAGTCTTTCATTTTTAAAAATAATATTTCGGTACAGGATTTGAACTTGATCCTATTTTGTTGCTCATTTTAATGGGAATTTGCGTTTTATAACTTTTAGAAGGAAGCATGTGCATTTTTTTCCCACTTTACATAGCTCCCTCTACTGCTGCTTTCATTTAGTCTTCAAAAATATAGCCATTTTCTCTTGATGCCTTTTTTTTTTTTGGCCAATTTTAATTTAATTCCATAGTGGTCAGAAAACATACTCTGTATGATTTCAACATATGTTCTATCCAGAAGAACGTTTCATGTGTCCCTGGAAAGGAATGCATATTCAGCTACTGGTGGGTGCAGTGTTCTATAATATATAAATCAACTCGATTGAGTGTTGTTGAAATTTTATATCACTTTACTCATTTGTCTTCTACTTGTTCAGCCAATTATTTGTCAACTTTTTGGTAAAAATTGACAGGGAAATGTTAAAAGTTTATATGGCTATGCAAAGGAACTAGAATACACAAAGCAAGGATTAGCATGGAGGATTTATACTATGTAATGTTAAGACTTACTTTAAAGCTACAATAATCAGACAGCGTGGTATTGATCTAAGTACAGACACATATATCAATGGAACAGAATAGAGAATCCAGAAACACATCTGCACACATATGGACAACTGGTTTATGACAAAGGTGCCAAAGTGATTCAATGGGGGAAAGGAAAAGTCTTTTTTAAAAATTGTGCTGGAACAAATGGATATGCGTTTTGGAGGAAAAAAACAAACCCTGACCCACATCTCACACCATATACAAAAATTAACTTTAGTGTTCTCACCACACACACACACACACACACACACACACACACACACACACACTCAAATGAAGCAACTCTGTGAGGTGATGAATGTATTAAGTAACTCGACTGTGGTATAAAAACAAATATATAGATCAACAGAACAGAACAGAAAGCCCAGAAATCAACCCACACGTATACGGTCAATTAACTTATGACAAAGGAGCCAAGAATATAAAATGGGGAAAGGACAGTCTCTTCAATATATGGTGTTGGGAAAACTGGACAGCCACATGCAAAAGAATGAAACTCGAGCACTATCTTATACTACCTGCAAAAATTAACTCAAAATGGATTAAAGACTAGAATATGAGATCAGAAATCATACAACTCCTAGATGAAAACATAGGTGGTAAGCTCCTTGACATAAGTCTTGGAGATGAATTTTTGGATTTGACACCAAAAGCAAAGGCAACAAAAAACAAAAATAAACAAGTGGGAATATACCAAAGTAAACATCTTATGCACAGCAAATGAAACCTTCAACAAAATGACACAGCAGCCTACTGAATGGGAAAAAATATTTGCAAATCATATATCTGATAAGGGGTTAATATCCAAAATATATAAAGAACTCATACAACTCAACAGCAAAAAACCCAAAAAAAGCTGATTAAAAAACGGGCAGAGGATCTGAACAGACATTTCTCCAAAGAGATATACAGATGGCCAACATGTACATGAAAAGGTGCTCAATATCACTAATCATCAGGGAAATGCAAATCAAAACCACAATGTGATATCACCTCATACCTGTTAGAGTGGCTATCATCAAAAAGACAAGAAATAACAAGTGTTAGTGAGAACACAGGAAAAAGGGAACCCTTGTGCACTGCTGGTGGAAATGTAAATTGGTGCAGCCACTATGGAAAACAAGATAGAGGTTCCTCGAAAAATTAAAAACAGAACTAGGTATGACCCAGCACTTCCACTTCTGGGTATCTATCTAAAGAAAATGAATACATTAACCCAAAAAGATATCTGCACTCCCACGTTCACTGCAGCATTATTTACAGTAGCCAAGATATAGAATCAACCTAAGCATCCATAAGTGGAAAAATGGATAAAGAAAACGTGGTGTGTGTGTTTGTGTGTATATACGCACACACACACACACACACACACATATATACACACACACACATACACACACAATGGAATATTATTCAGCTATAAAAAAGAAGGAAATATTGCCATTTGCAACAACATGGATGGACCTTGAGGGCATTATGCTAAGTGAAATAAATCAGACAGAGAAAGAAAATTCCGTATGATCTCACTTATATGTGGAGTCTAAGAAAAACAAAAAACAAAAAACAGAGCTCACAGATACAGAGAACAGTTGGTGGTTGCCAGAGGCAGGAGTGGGTGGTGGGTGAAATGCGTGAAGGGGTCAAAAGGTACAAACTTCCAGTTATAAAATAAATAAGCCATGGGGATGTAATATACAGCATGGTAATTATAGTTAATAATACTGTATTGCATATTTGAAAGTTGCTAAGAAAGTAAATCTTAAAAGTTCTCAACACAAGAAAAACATTTGTAATTATGTATGGTAATGGACGTTAGCTAGACTTATTGTGGTGATCATTTCACAATATATACAATATTGAATCATCATGTTATACACCGGAAACTAATATAATGTTATATGTCAATCATACCTCAATTTAAAAAAATAACCAAGTGAAAAGTCTAGAGCTGAAAAATATAATCTGGAACTAAAAAATTCACTAGATGGGCTTAACAGCAGAAAGAGTTAATGAATGTAAAGACAGACAAACAGAAATTGCCCAGTCTGTATATATGTGCCACATCTTCTTTATCCATTCATCTGTCGATGGACATTTAGGTTGCTTCCAGGTCCTGGCTATTGTAAATAGAGCTGCAATGAACATTGTGGTACATGACACTTTTTGACCTATGGTTTTCTCAGGGTATATGCCCAGTAGTGGGATTGCTGGGTCGTATGGTAGTTCTATTTGTAGTTTTTTAAGGAACCTCCATACTGTTCTCCATAGTGGCTGTATCAATTTACATTCCCACCAACAGTGCAAGAGTGTTCCCTTTCCTCCACACCCTCTCCAGCATTTATTGTTTCTAGATTTTTTGATGATGGCCATTCTGACCGGTGTGAGATGATATCTCATTGTAGTTTTGATTTGCATTTCTCTAATGATTAATGATGTTGAGCATTCTTTCATGTGTCTGTAGGCCATCTGTATATCTTCTTTGGAGAAATGTCTATTTAGGTCTTCTGCCCATTTTTGGATTGGGTTGTTCGTTTTTTTGTTATTGAGCTGCATGAGCTGCTTGTAAATCTTGGAGATTAATCCTTTGTCAGTTGCTTCATTTGCAAATATTTTCTCCCATTCTAAGGGTTGTCTTTTGGTCTTGTTTATGGTTTCCTTTGCTGTGCAAAAGCTTTTAAGTTTCATTAGGTCCCATTTGTTTATTTGTGTTCTTATTTCCATTTCTCTGGGAGCTGGGTCAAAAAGAATCTTGCTGTGATGTATGTCATAGAGTGTTCTGCCTATGTTTTCCTCTAAGAGTTTGATAGTGTCTGGCCTTACACTTAGGTCTTTAATCCATTTGGAGTTTATTTTTGTGCATGGTGTCAGGGAGTGTTCTAATTTCATACTTTTACATGTACCTGTCTGAAAAGCAGAGAGAAAAAATTTGAAAAAAAGAATACAGTCCCAGGATAAGACAATATCAAAAGATCTAACATACATGTAACTGGAGAACCAGAAGGAGACAGGAGAGGGGAAAGGGACAGAAAAATATATTTTTAAAAATAATAGGCACGGACTTCCCTGGTGGTGCAGTGGTTAAGAATCCGCCTGCCAATGCAGGGGACACAGGTTCGAGCCCCGGTCCGGGAAGATCCCACATGCTGTGGAACAACTAAGCCCGTGTGCCACAATTACTGAGCCTGCACTCTACAGCCCGTGAGCCACAACTACTGAGCCCGCATGCCACAACTACTGAAGCCCGCGCGCCTAGAGCCCGTGCTCTGCAACAAGAGAATCCACTGCAATGAGAAGCCCGTGCACCACAATGAAGAGTAGCCCCCACTTGCCGCAACTAGAGAAAGCCCGCACACAGCAACAAAGACCCAATGCAGCCAAAAATAAAAAATAAATAAGTAAATAAATACATTTATAAAAAAAATAATAGGCAGAAACTTCCCAAATATGGTAAAAGACATAAATTTACAGATTCAAGCAGGATAAATCCACAGAAAACCACACCTATGCACACTGTAGTCAAACTAATGAAAACCAAAGAAGAAAAGAAAACAGCCAGAAAACAAACAAACAAAAAAAGACATATTACATACAGGGAAACAGTGATTAAAATGACCACTCAGTGCTCAACAGAAGAAATAGAGGTCAACATACAGAATACAAACTACAAAATTTTTACATGCTGAAGAAAATAAGTGTTACCTGGCTGGGCAAATTTAGGAGTTCCTTGATAAGTTCTTCATGGCTTTTGGTTCTACCCTCTGTGTTTTTGGTCCCACCCTCTGAGACATCTTTCCTATTCCATGAAAGGTTGAAAGGTAGCATTTCAGGAAAAGTAGCAGAAGAGTTTTCTCAGTCTGCTTCCTACTATGAGTTGTCTGTGAATCTCACTGGGTTCACTTCCTTAGATGAAAAGTGCACCTACAGATCTCTTTTTGAGATAAGCCATTCTTTATCTTGGACTCCTGCTGAGAGGGCTGAGGTACACACTCTTAAGCTTCCTAGAGGCCCTCTTGTTTGATTGAGATCTATGAGGCACTCTTAATCTCTTCAAGGGGAGTTTTGTGTGGCTGAATGCTCTGGTCCTCTGATCTGAGGTCTTAAAAAAAGGTTGTATAGTCACATCTTTTGCTTTATTTCTAGATCATATTTTCCTGATAGTGTTTCAGAACTATTTCTTAACTTTAGAATCTTGTGCTATCTGCAGAGGCTAATAATTTTCAAAACCATCAAGTCCTGGATCCTTTGTGTTTGACAGTCTTTCTCTCAATTTATCTCCTTTCACATTTTGCTAAAAGCAGCAAGAAGAAACTAGATGCCTTCAACACTTTTCTTGGAAATATTAGATAGATCACCAAGTTCATGAAGCACAATTCTCTACTTTCCACATAACTGCAGATGACAGTGTTGCTAAGTTTCTATCACATAAGCTCCTCCAGTTTCCAAAACATGTTCTTCACTTCCTTTTGAGCCTTCAGCAGCACCCTATAGTCCAAATTTCAATTAATAATCTATTCAGGCAATTTAGGATTTCTCTAATATGCTCGTTAAAATCCTTCCAGCCTCCACCCACATCCAAGTTTGAAAGATATTCCCACATTTTTAGGTATGTTATGACAACACCCTACTCCCAGTACCAAAATCTGTGTTAGCTTTCTATTTGATGCATAGCAAATTACCCTAAAACTTAGTGAGTTACAACAATATCCATTATCTCACAGTGGGTCAGGGGTCCAGGTGTGGCTTAGCTAGGTCCTCTCACTCGGGGTCTCCCACAAGGCTGCAATCAAGATGTTGGCCAGGGCTATGTTCATCTTGAACACTGACTTGGAATGACCCACTTCCAAGCTCAGGCAAGTGGTTGTTGATAAGATTCATGTCTCGAGGTTTGTTGTACTGAGTGACTCAGTTCCTCATTGACTGTTGGCCAGTGGCTGCCCTCAGTCCTTTGCCACGTGGATCTCTCCATAGGGAAGTTCACAACATGGTAGCTTGTTTCATCAAAGCCAGCAAGCGAGAAGAGCCAGAGAGAGTGCCAGCAAGATGGAAGTTACAGTCTTTTATAACCTAATCACATAAGTGACATCCCAACACTTTTACCTTATTCTGTTTCTTAGAAGAAAGTCACTAGGTCCAGCCCACATACAAAGGGGAGTGGATTACACAAGGGTATGAATACCGAGAAGTAGGGATCACTGATAGCCAACTTAGAAGGCTGCTTACTAAAAACAAAATCAAAATTTGCATGAAGCAGATAAACATAAATTTAGAAGGAAATTTATAGCTTTAAATGCTTATATTAGAAAAGAGTCTAAAATCAATGACCTAAAATTTAACCTCAAGGAGCTAGAAAGTAAAAGACCAAATAAACCCAAAGAAGGTAAAAGAAAAGAACTAGCAAAGATCAAAAAAATTAATGAAATAGAAAACAAATGACAGAAAAAGTCAACAAAAAATTAATTCAAGCTGTATTATAGACCTAAACATAAAAACTAAAACTAAAAATGTCCCGGAAGAAAACATAAGAGAACATCTTTGCAATGCTGGGACAAGCAAGGATTTCTTGACATAGTACAAAAAGCAACAACCACAAAAGAAAATTTTGGTAAATGGGACCTTATCAAAATTAAAACTTCTGCTCATCAAAAGATGTCATTAACTCATAGACATAGAGAACAGACTTGTGGTTGCCAAGGGGGAGGGGCAGTGGGGGAGGGATGGATTGGGAGTTTGGGGTTAGCAGATGCAAACTATTACATACAGAATGGATACACAACAAGGTCCTACTGTAGAGCACAGGGAATTATATTCAATATCCTGTGATAAGCCATAATGGAAAAGAATGTGAAAAAGAATATATATATGTATAACTGAATCACTTTGCTGTACAGCAGAAATGTTGAACACAACATTGTAAATCAACTATACTTCAATAAAATAAAAATTTTAAAAAGATGTCATTAAGAAAACAAAAAGCCAAGACACAGACTGGGAGAAAATATTTGCAATATGTATACAAAACACCCATATTAAGAATGTATAGGGCTTCCCTGGTGGCGCAGTGGTTGAGAATCTGCCTGCCAATGCAGGGGACGCGGGTTCGAGCCCTGGTCTGGGAAGATCCCACATGCCACGGAGCAACTAGGCCCGTGAGCCACAATTGCTGAGCCTGCGCGTCTGGAGCCTGTGCTCCGCAACAAGAGAGGCCACGATAGTGAGAGGCCCGCGCACCGCGATGAAGAGTGGCCCCCGCTCGCCGCAACTAGAGAGAGCCCTCGCACAGAAATGAAGACCCAACACAGCCATAAAATAAATAAATAAATAAATAAAATTTTAAAAAAAGAATGTATAAAGAACTCCTACAAAGCAAAAGACATGTAACCCAATTTTTTAAAATGGGCAATATATTTGAACACACATGAAAAAGACATACCAATAAAGCATATTAAAAGATGTTCAACATCATTAGTTATAAGGGAAATGCAATTTAAACTACACTGAGATAGCACTATACACTCACTTTCAAAGCTAAAGTTAAAAAGAAACTGAAAAATTGCTGGTAGAAATGTAAAACTGAACTATCACTTTGGAAACTTGTTTGGCAGTTTCTTTTTTTTTTTTTTTTTTGGCTGTTTTGGGTCTTCGCTGCTGTGCGCGGGCTTTCTCTAGTTGTGGTGAGCAGGGGCTACTCTTTGTTGTGGTGCCCGGGCTTCTCATTGTGGTGGCTTCTCTTGTTGCGGAGCACGGGCTCTAAGCGCACGGGCTCAGTGGTTGTGGCACGTGGGCCCTAAAGCATGCGGGCTCAGTAGTTGCAGCACGTGGGCCCTAGGGCATGCAGACTCAGTAGTTGTAGCGCACGAGCTTAGTTGCTCCACAGCATGTGGGATCTTCCTGGACCAGGGATCGAACCTGTGTCCCCTGCATTGGCAGGCGGATTCTTAACCACTGCCCCACCAGGGAAGTCCCTGGTTTTGCAGTTTCTAATAAAGTTAAATATACACCAGCCTGTAATCTGGCAATTCCATTCCTTGGTAGATACTAAAAAGAAATGACAACAATATATCCTCAGAAAAATTCCACAAGAATATTTATAGCAGGTTTTATCATGATAAAAAAACCTAGAAACATTCCAAATGTTCATCAGCAGGTAAATGCATAAACAAATTATAGTATATTCATATAATTGAATATTCAGCAATAAAAAAGAAAGAGCTACTGGTAGAACCAACAACCTGGATGACTCTCAAAAATTTACAAATAGAAGCCAAACACAGAGCCAAACACAAACCGTATGATTCTATTTATATGACAATCAAGGACCAGCAGGGCTAATCTATAGGGATTAAAAATATTAACAATGGTTGCCTCAGGGGGAGGATATTGACTGATTAGGCGGGAACCTTCAAGGGTGATGGACATGTTCTATATTTTAATTTGAGCGATGGGTATACATATTTGTCAAAATTCATTAAACTATACCATTTAAGATCTGGGTAATTCAATGTAGTTCAAATATAACTCAGTTTCAAAAAACACAAAAAACAAAAAGTGCATATTATAAATACATTCAGGGTACAATGTGGGCCCCAAAGAGAAAACAGTCGATTCTACTGGGGATGTAGGTTTAGGTTCCATAGAGCTGGTACAGTTTAAACTGAATCCTGAAAATAATAAGTGTGATAGAGATAAGTGGGGGAAAATGTTTTCCAGAAAAGACAAAGAGATTGGTGTGGAGACAGGAAAATACACAGTAATTAAGCAAAGAGCGAACAGCTTTGTGAAAAGGAGAGATTATATAATATGTCAAGGAGGCAATTAAGAGAAAAAAAAATCCAAGGAAGTATGCTGGAGTCTGATCATGAAATAGTATGAATTCTTTTAGTAACAGATCACCACTGAAGTGTTTTATTTTTATTTTTTTAAGTTAAAATTTATATTTGGGAATAAAAATTCATAATAACAAATTTTTTTATAAAACTGCCACACAGGAACACACCTTAAGATACCATTACATGCTTCATTTACTTAGAAAAAGTTACAGACGTAGTCAAAACAAATAGCTCTCATTTATAAAGGTGAGTTCCTTTCTTTTAGCAAAAGAAAGCTCACGGGAAATGTCAGACTGAAAACCAGTGGGATACAGCGATGCAGGGATAGCTCAACACCTCCTGAGCTAGAAGGCTCGGAGCCAGGCCTCCCTGGCTGGGGGCCGTGCTGCTT
The DNA here is from genome assembly GCF_965194805.1 of Balaenoptera borealis. NCBI lineage: Eukaryota > Metazoa > Chordata > Mammalia > Artiodactyla > Balaenopteridae > Balaenoptera > Balaenoptera borealis. Next base: position 42,573,461 of record NC_138881.1, on the reverse strand, counting down.
CTCCTCTCTGGCCTTCAGTTTCCCTGGCACCAAAGGAGGGAAGACTGGATGACTGATAAAGTCCTGGGTGCCATGGTCCTTTCATTTCAGAGAACAGTATATGATCATAACAGTATCATTCTCCTTTGATTGTAAATGTCAACAGAATACAACTTAACATGCTGAAAAATTTTACTGCAAAGAGTGCTATGATTTTTCCCGTACTCTGCAAAGGATGGATGAGGGCCCATATTATCAGGCCACACTCACTGCTTATATTGGAAAATGAGGAAATGCTAATGAAATTGCTCTTATGGGCTGACATTCATGGATGGCAGAAAGGGACGTTCCCGAAGGAGTCCAGGATTTGCTCTTCGGCAGTATTTCAGCTCCCGGCCAAAGTTCGGTGGCCAAGTGCACACATGGGCACACCCATGCCCGCGTGCAGTCTGTAAAGGTCACTGAGCACTTGTTAACCTTGAAGGGGAAAGAGAAACCTCAGTATTTTCCCCCAACGACACTCCAAGCCTCTTGTAAATCATATTCAAATTCATACACTTAAGCATTAATTTACATACTTAATTTCTGACAGGCTGACAACTGCAGCCCTTCTCCCCCTCAGTGTAAAGTGAGAGGTGAATTGCTATTCAGTGTATCCGTTACATTGGCAGTGGTGCTAAGTGTATTTTATATAATGTGCTATCTACACAAAGGCAGATAAGAATTTGATTTAACATCCAGTTAAAAGCCATCATTGAAAAATTTTTAAAAAAAAGAGTGCTATGATTTTTATTATGACTCTCACCATCTTTGGAAAATTTCCATTTCAGAAGTTTGATGTGGTTCACTTTCTTGGAGCTTCTTGCCTTGGGAGCATCCTCCACGCACACCAGTACCTATGAAGATAATTAGCCAGCATCCCTTTCCCTGAAGCCGTAGTCTATGGCTCTGCCTTCATCACATAGGCTGCGCTGTGTCCCTGTTCAAGCTCAAACTATCTTCTAATTATGGAGTGCCCAGATGCTTGATTTACTGTTTCTTCCTTACACCTCACTGTGTATTCTGCAAGTTGTATTTTAGTATGTTCCTACAGAGTTTCTTCAATTCACGCTGCTATCAGTGTGATCAAAGTTTGAGGTTTTGACATAAGAGCCCTTCAGGTATTCTGTGGGAAAGCGAGGCCCAGCAGCTAGTGGGAAGAGTTGCATTTCAGCACCTTAGAGTCCTAACTCTGTCTCCCTCTATTAATGTTGCATTTAACCTTGAGAGCGTCAACTTAGTTTTCTCACACATTTTCAAGTAAAACATTTAGTTCCTTTTTTAATACTAAACATGATTTTTTCTTTTAACAACAAAGACATGCATCACAAAACCATGTGCTCAGAGAAGTGATGTAAAAATACCATTGTCTTATCTCCAAATACTAATTCTAAGATCAAGGTCTTCAAGCCTTTGACCACGCACATGGACCACCAATTTCTAGGATACATTATTCCACATCATCATTTCTATAGTTTGACAAAAACCATAACACATTCTCTGATATAACAACATATCCATATCAATGAAATACATTACTGCAATGTTTAACTTCTTCCATAATTCCTTGAAAATCTGTAGCATAGCATAATCACTAAAACTTGCTAATTATGAGAGCTGTTAATTTATAATCCTCTCATAATGACTGTACCACTATCCATTTTTATTTATTCTTAAATTCAATTTCAACTACCTGATTGTGTCTGAGGTAGCTTCATAGTAGTTTTATTGCTATGAAAGTGACATGTTTCCAAGTATCACCTGGGGGATTAGATTAGATTTAAATGAGAGAGGAAAATATAGTATCAGTTACACCGTTTCCTCACTTGGCATACAAAATTTTTTTAAAAATCATCCATTTCTTTAGTGATTAAAAATACAGTTCTTTTGTGAGCATAGACACAATACAAGGAATCAGTTTCTTTGCGTGAAAAGCAGAATCAGTGGAAAAGGACTCGAATTCTATCACTAGCTTTTGGTTCACCCAAGTGAGAGCATGCATAAGCTCAAGCTTGTAAGCGTACTGTTTCAGCATTGCACAAAGTGACTGGATGAACCAGGATCCGTCCTTTGAATTTCGCCAGGAATAGTAACCAGGTGCTGTAGAATATGCACACAAGAAGTCTGCCTCAAGCAGTATTTTCTGACAGGCCGTGTCATCCTCAACACCACTGTCTGTCTCAATACCACAGTCCAGTTCTGTGCCTCGGCAGGCCTGAATAATGAAAAGTTTGGGTTTTCCAGTTAGACTTCTACAACAGTCCCCTCTGAAGAAACCTGCTAATTTTTTCAGATCGACAGGTCCATTTGTTCCAAAAATTTTTCCTTCCTCACCATGGCTTAGAAGCACGCAAATATAACTGCTCCTTTTGCTATGATCTTCTTTAGAAACACTGTACATTAATTCCAAAATTTCTTTACATGTAAGATCATTTTTATTCCTGACTTCGTATTTCAAGTTCGTGAAGGTTTCCCAGAGGTTTGCTGCATCTACATCTGTACCAGACCGACATGACATCCCAGTACTTTTATGAAAGTTCTTGTTATTAATTATCATACATAAACCCATTTCAGGATAATGCATTTTGTAACTATCATCCAAGGATATTCCAGAGTTCATTGATTTGCTTCCATGTAAGACCTTTGTCTCTGAAGTTTTAATGGATTTTGAATCCACTGAATTTTCAGTGTTCTCCATGGATACTTTTATTAATGTTCAGCCCCCATGCCGCAGCCACTGGCTGGCTCTGCTCGGCTCGGTTCCTGCTCTCTGAAGTGTTTTATATATCAGGAAAGAGACATTACTTGAGTTTTACACTAAAATGATTATCCTTCCTCTAAGTACTGCATTTCAGGACACACCAATAGTTGATTATGGAAATTTATTCTTTCAGAAGTATTCCAGCTAATAAATGCTAATAAAAGCAAGAATCACCAACGGCTGCCAAAACCATTGGGTGAAAGAATAAAGGGACTTTAAAACCTATGGATTGGGTTGACAACACCTGAACATACTGAGAGAGAGACAACCAGGCATTATGTGCCTTCTGGGGGGATGAACTAGCAAGCACTCAGTACCACCTATGGGGGGCTTCCCTGGTGGCGCAGTGGTTGAGAACCTGCCTGCCAATGCAGGGGACACGGGTTCGAGCGCTGGTCTAGGAAGATCCCACATGCCGCGGAGCAACTAGGCCTGTGAGCCACAACTACTGAGCCTGTGCGTCTGGAGCCTGTGCTCCGCGACAAGAGAGGCCGCGATAGTGAGAGGCCCGTGCATCGCGATGAAGAGTGGCCCCCGCTTGCCACAACTAGAGAAAGCCCTCGCACAGAAACGAAGACCCAACACAGCCAAGAAAAAATAAATAATAAATAAATTTTTAAAATACCACCTATGAAGTATTTTTGCCTAAAAATTGAATCTGCATTGATCAAGCCTCTAGATTTATCTGTTCACATTAAAATGGTGATATGGGAACTATTAAATACTCCACAAGAATACACTTATCAAATTCTAAAATGTGGAACACAGCTCGGGGCAAGTGGTCCAATTTCTTCAATAAATAAATAGTAAGGGGAAAAACAAGAGGGAGGAGAATTGGTTAGATCTGTTCCAGATTAAAAGGGACTTGAGAGACTATTGGGAGAAAATTCTCCACAAATCTCACATTTCTGTATATCTTTCAAGCAGACTCATAACTGCCTTTTTTCCAAACCATCTTTTCAAAGATATTTATATAGTGAACAGGCTTAGAAGATAGAGTGCCCCTCTCCAGAGCAAAGGGCAGGTTATACTAGAAATTGTACTCAAGATATTTCTTCCTCAAGGCAAGGATCAGGCAGGCTTACTGCCCTTCATGAAAGGTTCGAGATCTATAAACTTGGGGTTCCTCTCCTATAATGGAATCCACTGCATGTGCAGGTATCACCTGGCCCTCTGCATCACCCTGTGGGAATTGAGGCTTAGAGAAGTGGTGCAAATGTTCACACTCTGGCTACCACTAATGCTGTGAGTATTCAAGTCCTTTGTCTCGGACCCAGGAGTTCATGTCTTCTACCAGCATCCATGAAACTGTCCCAGCTAACTTGTTAGCTTGCAAGTAGGATAAAATCTCAGACCTTTCACAGTTCTTGGAAGTTTTGATGATTAGGATGGGCAGTGCAAGGGCTAACCAAGCACTTGGCCCAACAAGGATCCTGCAGGAGCCACAGAAGCTGTAGGAGCTGCAGGCTGACTGGTGTCCCACACCACCCTGCTGAGCCAGCAGGTCACTTCCAAATGATGGTGGAGTAGAAGGACATGAGCTCACCCCCTTCTTATGAAAACACCAAAATCACAACTAATTGCTGAACAACCATCGACAAAAAAATGCTGGAACCTACCAAAAAAGGATACCCTACTCCCAAAGACAAAGAGGAGGCCACAGCAAGATGGTAGGAGGGGCACAACTGTGATAAACACAAATCTCATCCCTGCCAGGTGGGCGACCCACAAACTGGAAAACAATTATACCACAGAAGTTATCCCCCAGGAGTGAAAGTTCTGAGCCCCACGTCAGGCTCCCCAGCCTGGGGGTCTGGCAACAGGAGGAGGAGCCAGAGAATCTAGATGTGAAGTCTAGTGGAGTTTGATCGTAGGAATTCCACAGGGCTGGGGGAAAGAGAGACTCCACTCTTGGATGGCACGCACAAAGTCTTGTGCGCACCAGGACTCAGGGGAAAAAGGCAGTGACCCCGTAAGAGACTGGGCCAGACCTACCTGTTAGTACTGAAGGGTATTCTGTGGAGGTGAGGGGTGGCTGGGGCTCACTGCAGGGACAAGGACACTGGTAGCAGCAGTTCTGGGAAGTACCCATTGGCGTGAGCCCTCCTGGAGGCCACCAAACAGCCTGTAGGCTCCAGTGCTGGGTCGCCTCAGGCCAAACAACAAACAGGTTGGGAACACAGCCCCACCCATCAGCAGACAAACAGATTAAAGTTTTACTGAGCACAGCCCTGCCCACCAGAGGGACAAGACCCACTTCCACCCATCACCAGTCCCTCCTAGCAGGAAGCTTGCACAAGTCTCTTAGATAGCCTCATCCACCAGAGGGCAGACAGCAGAAGCAAGAAGAACTATAATCCTGCAGCCTGTGGAACGGAATCCACAATCACAGAAAATTAGGCAAAATGAAACGGCAAAGGAAGTGGAGATAGGCAACCTTCCAGAAAAAGAATTCAGAATAATGACAGTGAAGATGATCCAATATCTCGGAAAAAGAATGGAGGTAAGGATCAAGAAGATGCAAGAAATGTTTAACAAAGACCTAGAAGAACTAAAGAACAAACAAACAGAGATGAACAATACAGTAAATGAAATGAAAAATACACTAGAAGGAATCAGTAGCAGAGTAAATGAGGCAGAAGAACGGATAAGTGACCTGGAAGACAGAATGGTGGAAATCACTGCCTCAGAACAGAATAAAGAAAAAAGAATGAAAATGAAGACAGTCTAAGAGACCTCTGGGACAACATTAAATGCACTAACATTCGTATTATAGGGATCCCAGAAGGAGAAGAGAGAGAGAAAGGACCTGAGAAAATAGTTGAAGAGATAATTGCTGAAAACTTCCCCAACATGGGAAAGGAAACAGTCACCCAAGTCCAGGAAGTGAGGAGAGTCCCAGCAGGATAAACCCAAGGAGGAACACGCTGAGACACATAGTAATCAAACTGACAAAAATTAAAGACAAAGGATAGAGCTCTACCCACCACCAGAGCCTCCCATCAAGCCACTTAGATAGCCTCAACCACCAGAGGGCAGACAGCAGAAGCAAGAAAAACTACAATCCTGCAGCTTGGGGAACAAAAACCACATTTACAGAAAGATAGACAAGATGAAAAGGAAGAGGGCTATGTACCAGATTAAGGAACAAGAAAAAACCCCAGAAAAACAACTAAATGAAGTGGAGATAGGCAACCTTCCAGAGAAAGAATTCAGAATAATGATAGTGAAGATGATCCAGGACCTCGGAATAAGAATGGAGGCAAAGACTGAGAAGATGCAAGAAATGATTAACAAAGACCTAGAAGAATTAAAGAACAAACAAACAGAGATGACCAATACAATAACTGAAATGAAAACTACACTAGAAGGAATCAATAGCAGAATAACTGAGGCAGAAGAACGGATAAGTGACCTGGAAGACAGAATGGTGGAATTCACTGCTGCGGAACAGACTAAAGAAAAAAGAATGAAAAGAAATGAAGACAGCCTAAGAGACCTCTGGGACAACATTAAACGCAACAACATTCGCATTATAGGGGTCCCAGAAGGAGAAGAGAGAGAGAAAGCACCAGAGAAAATATTTGAAGAGATTATAGTCGAAAACTTCCCTAACATGGGAAAGGAAACAGCCACCCAAGTCCAGGAAGCGCAGAGAGTCCCATACAGGATAAACCCAAGGAGAAACACGCCGAGACACATAGTAATCAAAGTGGCAAAAATTAAAGACAAAGAAAAATTATTGAAAGCAGCAAGGGAAAAACGACAAATAACATACAAGGGAATTCCCATAAGGTTAACAGCTGATTTCTCAGCAGAAACTCTGCAAGCCAGAAGGGAGTGGCATGATATACTTAAAGTGATGAAAGGGAAGAACCTACAACCAAGATTACTCTACCCGGCAAGGATCTCATTTAGATTTGATGGAGAAATCAAAAGCTTTAGAGACAAGCAAAAGCTAAGAGAATTCAGCACCACCAAACCAGCTCTACAACAAATGCTAAAGGAACTTCTCTAAGTGGGAAACACAAGAGAAGAAAAGGACCTACAAAAACAAACCCAAAACAATTAAGAAAATGGTCATAGGAACATACATATCGATAATTACCTTAAACGTGAATGGATTAAATGCCCCAACCAAAAGACATAGACTGGCTGAATGGATACAAAAACAAGACCCGTATATATGCTGTCTACAAGAAACCCACTTCAGACCTAGGGACACATACAGACTGAAAGTGAGGGGATGGAAAAAGATATTCCATGCAAATGGAAATCAAAAGAAAGCTGGAGTAGCTATATTCATATCAGATAAAATAGACTTTAAAATAAAGAATGTTACAAGAGACAAGGAAGGACACTACATAATGGTCAAGGGATCAATCCAAGAAGAAGATATAACAATTATAAATATATATGCACCCAACACAGGAGCACCTCAATACATAAGGCAACTGCTAACAGCTATAAAAGAGGAAATTGACAGTAACACAATCATAGTGGGTGACTTTAACACCTCACTTACACCAATGGACAGATCATCCAAAATGAAAATAAATAAGGAAAAACAAGCTTTAAATGACACAATAGACCAGATAGATTTAATTGATATTTATAGGACAGTCCATCCAAAAACAGCAGATTACACGTTCTTCTCAAGTGCGCACGGAACATTCTCCAGGATAGATCACATCTTGGGTCACAAATCAAGCCTCAGTAAATTTAAGAAAATTGAAATCATATCAAGCATCTTTTCTGACCACAAGGCTATGAGATTAGAAATGAATTACAGGGAAAAAAATGTAAAAAAGACAAACACATGGAGGCTAAACAATACGTTACTAAATAACCAAGAGATCACTGAAGAAATCAAAGAGGAAATCAAAAAATACCTAGAGACAAATGACAATGAAAACACGACGACCCAAAGCCTATGGGATGCAGCGAAAGCAGTTCTAAGAGGGAAGTTTATAGCTATACAAGCCTACTTAAAGAAACAAGAAAAATCTCAAGTAAACAATCTAACCTTACACCTAAAGAAACTAGAGAAAGAAGAACAAACAAAACCCAAAGTTAGCAGAAGGAAAGAAATCATAAAGATCAGAGCAGAAATAAATGAAATAGAAACAAAGAAAACAATAGCAAAGATCAATAAAACTAAAAGCTGGTTCTTTGAGAAGATAAACAAAATTGATAAGCCATTAGCCAGACTCATCAAGAAAAATAGGGAGAGGACTCAAATCAATAAAATCAGAAATGAAAAAGGAGAAGTTACAACAGACACCGCAGAAATACAAAGCATCCTAAGAGACTACTACAAGCAACTCTATGCCAATAAAATGGACAACCTGGAAGACATGGACAAATTTTTAGAAAGGTATAACCTTCCAAGACTGAACCAGGAAGAAACAGAAAATATGAACAGACCAATCACAAGTAATGAAATTGAAACTGTGAATAAAAATCTTCCAACAAACAAAAGTCCAGGACCAGATGGCTTCACAGGTGAATTCTATCAAACATTTAGAGAAGAGCTAACACCTATCCTTCTCAAACTCTTCCAAAAAATTGAAGAGGAAGGAACACTCCCAAACTCGTTCTATGAGGCCACCATCACCCTGATACCAAAACCAGACAAAGACACTACAAAAAAAGAAAATTACATACCAATATCACTGATGAATATAGATGCAAAAAGCCTCAACAAAATACTAGCAAACAGAATCCAACAACACATTAAAAGGATCATACACCACGATCAAGTGGGATTTATCCCAGGGATGCAAGGATTCTTCAATATACGCAAATCAATCAATGTGATACACCATATTAACAAATTGAAGAATAAAAACCATATGATCATCTCAATAGATGCAGAAAAAGCTTTTGACAAAATTCAACACCCATTTATGATAAAAACTCTCCAGAAAGTGGGCACAGAGGGAACCTACCTCAACATAATAAAGGCCATATATGACAAACCCACAGCAAACATCATTCTCAATGGTGAAAAACTGAAAGCATTTCCTCTAAGATCAGGAACGAGACAAGGATGTCCACTCTCACCACTATTATTCAACATAGTTCTGGAAGTCCTAGCCACGGCAATCAGAGAAGAAAAAGAAATAAAAGGAATACAAATTGGAAAAGAAGAAGTAAAACTGTCACTGTTTGCGGATGACATGATACTATACATAGAGAATCCTAAAACTGCCACCAGAAAACTGCTAGAGCTAATTAATGAATATGGTAACGTTGCAGGATACAAAATTAATGCACAGAAATCTCTTGCATTCCTATACACTAATGATGAAAAATCTGAAAGAGAAATTATGGAAACACTCGCATTTACCATTGCAACAAAAAGAATAAAATACCTAGGAATAAACCTACCTAGGGAGACAAAAGACCTGTATGCAGAAAACTATAAGACACTGATGAAAGAAATTAAAGATGATACCAACAGATGGAGAGATATACCATGTCCTTGGACTGGAAGAATCAACATTGTGAAAATGAGTATACTACCCAAAGCAATCTACAGATTCAATGCAATCCCTATCAAATTACCAATGGCATTTTTTACGGAGCTAGAACAAATCATCTTAAAATTTGTATGGAGACACAAAAGACCCCGAATAGCCAACGCAGTCTTGAGGGATAAAAATGGAGCTGGAGGAATCAGACTCCCTGACTTCAGACTATACTACAAAGCTACAGTAATCAAGACAATATGGTACTGGCACAAAAACAGAAACATAGATCAATGGAACAAGATAGAAAGCCCAGAGATTAACCCACGCACCTATGGTCAACTAATCTATGACAAAGGAGGCAAAGATATACAATGGAGAAAAGACAGTCTCTTCAATAAGTGGTGCTGGGAAAACTGGACAGCTACATGTAAAAGAATGAAATTAGAATACTCCCTAACACCATACACAAAAATAAACTCAAGGGGCTTCCCTGGTGGCACAGTGGTTGAGAATCTGCCTGCCAATGCAGGGGACACAGGTTCGAGCCCTGGTCTGGGAAGATCCCACATGCCGCGGAGCAACTGGGCCCGTGAGCCACAATTACTGAGCCTGCGCGTCTGGAGTCTGTGCTCTGCAACAAGAGAGGCCGCGATAGTGAGAAGCCCGCGCACCGCGATGAAGAGTGGCCCCCACTTGCCACAACTAGAGAAAGCCCTCGCACAGAAACGAAGACCCAACACAGCCATAAATAAATAAATAAATTTAAAAAAAAATAAACTCAAAATGGATTAGAGACCTAAATATGAGACTGGACACTATAAAACTCTTAGAGGAAAACATAGGAAGAACACTCTTTGACATAAATCACAGCAAGATCTTTTTTGATCCACCTCCTAGAGTAATGGAAATAAAAACAAAAATAAACAAATGGGACCTAATGAAACTTCAAAGCTTTTGCACAGCAAAGGAAACCATAAACAAGATGAAAAGACAACCCTCAGAATGGGAGAAAATATTTGCAAACGAATCAACGGACAAAGGATTAATCTCCAAAATATATAAACAGCTCATTCAGCTCAATATTAAAGAAACAAACACCCCAATCCAAAAATGGGCAGAAGACCTAAATAGACATTTCTCCAAAGAAGACATACAGACGGCCACGAAGCACATGAAAAGATGCTCAACATCATTAATTATTAGAGAAATGCAAATCAAAACTACAATGAGGTATCACCTCACTCCTGTTAGAATGGGCATCATCAGAAAATCTACAAACAACAAATGCTGGAGAGGGTGTGGAGAAAAGGGAACCCTCTTGCACTGTTGGTGGGAATGTAAATTGATACAGCCACTATGGAGAACAATATGGAGGTTCCTTAAGAAACTAAAAATAGAATTACCATATGACCCAGAAATCCCACTACTGGGCATATACCCAGAGAAAACCGTAATTCAAAAAGACACATGCACCCGAATGTTCATTGCAGCACTATTTACAATAGCCAGGTCATGGAAGCAACCTAAATGCCCATCAACAGACGAATGGATAAAGAAGTTGTGGTACATATATACAATGGAATATTACTCAGCCATAAAAAGGAACGAAATTGAGTCATTTGTTGAGAATTGGATGGATCTAGAGACTGTCATACAGAGTGAAGTAAGTCAGAAAGAGAAAAACAAATATCATATATTAATGCATGTATGTGGAACCTAGAAAAATGGTACAGATGAGCCGGTTTGCAGGGCAGAAGTTGAGACACAGATGTAGAGAATGGACATATGGACACCAAGGGGGGAAAACTGCGGTGGGGTGGGGATGGTGGTGTGCTGAATTGGGCGATTGGGATTGACATGTATATACTGATGTGTATAAAAGTGATGCCTAATAAGAACCTGCAGTATAAAAAAACAAACAAACAAAACAACTAATACTAAACTTTCATTGGGTTATTTGTATGGAAATATGTTAATATAAATGTTTCAGACTTTACATGAAATTTCTAAAAATCTTATATTTGTATTTGTATGGAAATATGTATGGAAATATGTTAATATAAATGTTTCAGACATTACATGAAATTTCTAAAAATCTTAAAAAAATAAAAACTAAAAATAAAAAATAAAAAAATAAACAAACTCAAAAAAAAAAAAAAAGACAAAGGATAGGCTGTGCACAGAGATGTGGCTTTCTGGAAAAGGAAATATAAGGGACTCACAGAGCTTCCCTGGTGGCGCAGTGGTTGAGAATCTGCCTGCCAATGCAGGGGACACGGGTTCGAGCCCTGGTCTGGGAAGATCCCACATGCCACAGAGCAACTAGGCCTGTGAGCCACAACTACTGAGCCTGCGTGTCTGGAGCCTGTGCTCCGCAACAAGAGAGGCCGCGACAGTGAGAGGCCCGCGCACCGCGATGAAGAGTGGCCCCCGCTCGCCGCAACTAGAGAAAGCCCTCGCACAGAAACAAAGACCCAACACAGCCAAAATAAATAAATAAATAAATAAATAAAATTTTTTTAAAAAAATAAGGGACTCACAGATCTCCCTGCCCCGAAGATGTGCACATCCTAATCCCTGGAACCTGTGGATATGTTATACTACATGGCAATGGGGAATTTAGGTTGCAAATGGAATTAAGGTTGCTAATCAACTGACCCTGAAACAAGGAAATTATCTTGGACTATTAGGTTAGGGCCAATGTAAAGAGTCCTTAAAAGTGTAGGAGTGAGGTAGAAGAGACGGTTAGAGTGATATAGTGTGAGAAGAACTGACCCACTAATGCTGGCTTTAAAGATGAAGAGGACCATATCAAGGAACATGTGTGGCCTCTAGAAGCTGGAAAGAGCAAAGAAATAGATTCTTGAGCCTTCAAAAAGGAACCCACCCCTGCCAACATCTTAACTTTAGCCCAGTGAGAGCCATTTTGGACTTCTGAACTACAGAACTATAAGGTAATAAATTTCTGTTGTTTTAAGCCACTGAGTTTGTGGCAATTTGTTACAGCAATGATAGAAAACTAAGACAGGCAAATTAAGGAGATCTGAGGGAAGTCTATGGAAAATGTTCAACCAAATTGTATGGTCAACTGTTCAATATATGGTCCTCCACTTTACTGGCAGTCAATGAGGAGGAACTGGAGAAGTTATTGCACACCAAGTACCACAAAGTAGGTTTAAAGACAGCTGTCTGAACAGTGTTCTGGTTAGTCCTAACTCTCATCCAGGTTGGGGCTTCCTCACCAATCTTGTGGCCAATCTCAAGTCCACCCCATTGTAACAGCTAGGATAGGCATACCTCAGAGATACTGTGGGTATTCCAGACCACCACAATAAAGCAAATATTGCAATAAAGTGAGACACACAAATTTTTTGGTTTCCCAGTGCATATAAAAGTTATGTTTATACTATATTATAGTCTATTAAGTGTGCAACAGCATTATATCTAAAAAAGCAATGTACATATCTTAATTAAAAAATACTTTATTGCTAAAAAAATGCTAACCATCATCTGAGCCTTCCACAAGTCATAATCTTTTTGCTGGTGGAGGGTCTTGCCTTGATGTTGGTGGCTGCTGACTGATCAGTGTGGTGGCTGCTGAAGGATGGGCTGACTGTGGCAATTTCCTAGTAGAATATAACAGTGAAGTTTGCCTCATTGACTGACTCTTCCTTTCATGAATGATTTCTCTGTAGCATGCAATGCTGTTTGATAGCATTTTAACCACAGTAGAACTTCCTTCAAAATGCGAGTCAATCCTCTCAAACCCTGCCACTGCTTTATCAACTAAGTTTATGTCATATTCTAAATCCTTTGTGGTCATTTCTTTACTGGTGAGCTTTCCCATTCATAATTTTCTTGTTCCTAGTTGTGGCCTTTTCTTTTCCCTAGAGAAGTTTCTTTAGCATTTGTTGTAAAGCTGGTTTGGTGGTGCTGAATTCTCTTAGCTTTTGCTTGTCTGTAAAGCTTTTGATTTCTCCATCAAATCTGAATGAGAGCCTTGCTGGGTAGAGTATTCTTGGTTGTAGGTTTTCCCCTTCCATCACTTTAAATATATCATGCCACTCCCTTCTGGCCTGCAGAGTTTCTGCTGAAAAATCAGCTGATAACATTATGGGGATTCCCTTGTATGTTATTTGCTGCTTTTCCCTTGTTGCTTTTAATATTTTCTCTTTGTCTTAAATTTTTGTCAATTTGATTAATATGTGTCTCGGCATGTTGGGTTTGTCCTGTATGGGACTCTCTGCACTTCCTGGACTTGGGTGACTGTTTCCAAGAAAATGTTAGGCAAGTTTTCAGCTATTATCTCTTCAAATATTTTCTCAGGCCCTTTCTCTCTTTCTTCTCCTTCTGGGTCCCCTATAATGCAAATGTTGGTGTGTTTAATGTTGTCCCAGAGGTCTCTTAAACCATCCTCATTTCTTTTCATTCTTTTTTCTTTATTCTGTTCTAAGGCAGTGATTTCCACCATTCTGTCTTCCAGGTCACTTACCCGTTCTTCTGCCTCATTTATTCTGCTATTGATTCCTTCTAGAGAATTTTTAATTTTATTTATTGTGTTGTTCAACTCTATTTCTTTGTTCTTTGTATCTTCTAGCTCTTTGTTAAACATTTCTTGTATCTTCTTGGTCTGCGCCTCCATTCTTTTTTCGAGATCTTGGATCATCTTTACTATCATTACTCTGAATAATTTTTCAGGTAGATTGACTATCTCCACTTCACTTAGTTGTTTTTCTGGGGTTTTATCTTGTTCCTTCGTCTGGCACATATTCCTCTGCTGTCTCATTTTGTCTAACTTTCTGTGTTTGTGGTCTCCGTTCCATAGGCTGCACAATTGTAGTTCCTCTTGCTTCTGGTGTCTGCCCCCTGGTAGGTGAGGCTGGTCTAAGAGGCTTGTGTAAGCTTCCTGGTGGGAGGGACTGGTGCCTCGATTCTAAACTAACTTCTTAATCAATTGACACCCAGTGGATTTGGCACATGTTTCATTCCATTTCTAGTTATAGAGATTGAGCAGTCCAAGAACAAAGGGCCAGCATGAAGGTTCTGGTGAAGGTCTGCTTCCTCCTCACTGTGTCTTCAGGTTGTGGAAGCAGCAGAAATTTTTAAAATAAGAGATTCCCAGAGAACTTTTGCACCTGAGGCAGGCAATTTTTTCTCCTTTATTCACTCTACTCTGCTGGCTTGGATAGTTCAGTGGAACAGTTTAGTTACTCTCCATCCTTGATAAGACTGCCTTGGGCCTCACCACCCCAACCAGCCTTCAGGTACTTCTGTATTAGGAGATATTCTTTCTTGAGAGTATAATTCTGACTGCTTCTGTCTCAATCTCGATTTTAATTGTTGAGATTAAAGCTCTGCCCTCAAAGTCATTCTCCTCTACAGCACTCACGTCAGCCAGGTGCTCCCCAGAACTAAATAAGAGACAAGGCTCAGGTTGAGGGCCGATGGCCTAGTCCCTTTGTTGTCATTTCAACAGTATTCACAGCATCTTCACCAGGAGTAGATTCTATTTCAAGAAACCACTTTTTTTGCTCATACATAAGAAGCTACTCCTTGTCTAACCAAGTTTTATGATGAGATTGCAGGAATTTGGTCACATCTTCAGGCTCTACTTCGAATTCAAGTCCGCTTGCTATTTCCACCACATCTGCAGTTACTTCCTTCACTGAAGTCTTGAATCCCTCAAAGTCATCCATGAGGTTGGAATCAACTTCTTCCAAACTTGTGTTAATGTTGATATTTTTATCTCTTCCCATGGATCATGAATATTCTTAATGGCATCTAGAATGGTGAATCCTTTCCAGAAGGTTTTCAATTGACTTTGCCCAGATCTATCAGAGGAATCACTACCTATGGCAGCTATAGCATTATGAGATATATTTCTTAAATAATAACACTTGATGTTGAAATTACTCCTTGACCCATGGGCTGTAGATGGATATTGTGTTAGCAGGCATGAAAACAATATTAATCTTGCTGTACAATCTCCATCAGAGCTTTTGGGTGACCAGGTACATTGCCAATGAGTAGTAATATTTCGAAAGCAATCTTTTTTTTTTCTGAGCAATAGGTCTCAACAGTGGACTTAAAATATTCAGTGAACCATGTTGTAAACAGATGTGCTGTCATCCAGGCGTTGTTGTTTCACTTACAGAGGACAGGCAGAGTAGATTTAGCATAATTCTTAAGGGCCCTAGGATTTTCAGAATGGTCAATGAGCATTTGCTTTTTCTTAAAGTCATCAGCTGCATTAGCTCCTAAAGTTGGCCTTCAAAGTTAGAAACTTCGAAGCCAGGCATTAACTTCTCTCTAGCTATGAAAGTCCTAGATGGCATCTTCTTCCGATATAAAGCTGTTTCATCTACACTGAAAATCTGTTGTTTGGTGTAGCCACCTTTATTAGTTATTTTAGCTAGATCTTCTGGATAACTTGCTGCAGTTTCTACATCAGCACTTGCTACTTCACCTTGTGCTTTCATGTTATGGAAAAGGTTTCCTTAACCCTCATAAACCAACCTCTGCTAGCTTCAAACTTTTCTTCTCTAGCTTCCAAACCTCTCTCAGCCTTCATAAAATAGAAGAGAGTTAGGGCCTTGCTCTGGATTAGGCTTTGGCTTAAGGGAATCTTGTGGCTGGTTTGATCTTCTATCCAGACCACTAAACCCTTCTCCATATCAGCAATAAAGTGGTTTCACTTTCTTATCATTTGTGTGTTCACTGGAGTACCACCTTTAATTTCCTTCAAGAACTTTTTCTTTGTACTCACAACTTGGCTGTTTAGTGCAAGAGGCCTAGCTTTCGGGCTATCTCAACTTTTGACATGCCTTCCTCACTAAGCTTAATCATTTCTAGCTTTTGATTTAAAGTGAGAGACTCTTCCTTTCACTTGAACACTTAGAGGCAATTGTAAGGTTATTAATTGGCCTAATTTCAATATTGTTATGTCTCAGGGAATAGGGGGGACTGAGGACAGGGAGAGGGACAGGGAACGGCTAGTCAGTGGAGCAGTTTGAACACATACATTTATCAGCTAAGTTTGCCGTCTTATATGGGAACAGTTTGTGGCATCCTAAAACAATTAACAATAGTAACATCAAAGATCACTGGTCAAGGGGCTTCCCTGGTGGCGCAGTGGTTGAGAATCTGCCTGCCAATGCAGGGGACACGGGTTCGAGCCCTGGTCTGGGAAGATCCCACATGCCGCGGAGCAACTAGGCCCATGAACCACAATTACTGAGCCTGCGCGTCTGGAGCCTGTGCTCCGCAACAAGAGAGGCCGCGATAATGAGAGGCCCACGCACCGCAATGAAGAGTGGCCCCCACTTGCCGCAACTAGAGAAAGCCCTCGCACAGAAACGAAGACCCAACACAGCCATAAATAAATAAATATTTAAAAAAAAGATCATTGGTCAAAGATCACCGTAACAAATATAATAATAAGGAAAAAGTTTGAAATATTGCAAGAATTACCAAAATGTGACACACAGACATGAAGTAAGCAAATGCTGTTGAAAAAATGGTGCCAATAGACTTGCTCAACATAGGGTTGCCACAAAGCTTCAATTTGTAAAAAAACCACAGTACCTGCAAAGCAAAGTGCAATAAAACGAGGGATGCCTGTACTAAGAGTCAGTGGAGGGCAGCGGTAGCTCCCAGCACTTCTCAGACAACAGTTACAGAGATGAGCATCTATCCTCAGGGCAAAAGGAGGGAAACTTGTTACCAGTATGGGCAGAAGCCAGGCACATGGTTACAGCTTTGGCTGGTTGGTTGAAAGAGGAGCAGGAGGGCATGTGAAGCTTGTTATGGAAGAATGGAAACAGCTGGAATGTCTTATGGCTCAGCCCCTCCTACAGTCTATCATGCCAACCTCAGATCTATTGAGAAACCACAGCCAAAGGTCTCAGAGGTTTTTTGCAGTAGGTCCTGCCTGCTATAATTCAGCCTTCTTGGTGAGGTTTCCCTGAGACAAACTCCTGTGGGAAACCACAGATGAGGCAGTGACTAGCATCCAGGCTCTTACTGCCCCATACTGGATCTTTAATGCTGATGAAGATGAAAATGACCTACTGCCAAATGAGAAACTGACCCAAAGAATTCTAGATAAAATTTTGAGGTCAGCCTCACTGCCCTGAAAGACTTCCCTAGCCTTTATCTTAAAAGTAAGTGAAAACTTAAGATATGCTATTATAGATGGGGTTCAGAATGTGCTACCCCCACATATGGCACCCTGGCATACTGGATATTTTAAGCTGAAGGGGTTGGAGAACACAGAAGAAGTAGGGAGGTCATGCTGACCTTCCCCCACCCGTCTCCCCTGAAACAGATCACCCTCATGTGAGAGGTGCCCTGCCTACACCCAGAGGAAAGCAGCATCCTTATCTCCAAAAACAAAGGGATCCTAAGAAACAAGTCATGCTAACTTTCCCACAGTTTACAACATTTACCTCATACTCTCTGCCCTATCATATTCCTCCACAACTGTCCACTCTTCATCAAACCCAGCATAAAACTCCTCAGGTCTAACTGTTTCTTTGGGTCTTAATTTCCTTATGAAGGCTCCCACCTCATGTAAAACTTACAAATAAATGTGTATGCTTTTCTCCTGTTAATCTGTCTCTGTCAGTTTAATTTTCAGATCCAGCCAGGTACCCTAAGAAGGTGGAGAAAAACTTTCCTCCTCCCCTACACTATCATGAAAATGGGCAGCAAGTGCCCCGGATTAAAGTGGACATCTTAAAAAGAAAAAGTTGCTACTGCACTAGTAATGCCTGAGCTAGCCAATGGGCACAAACGGAAAGCAATATGGCTGTGGCTGCAGAATTGAGGCATCCTAAAAGTTGAAAGACATGGCATCAGTCACAAGGACCTTGCTGCCAGATGCAGAGCTCTGGGCATACTGAAAACATGAGATAGATCATTTGGTTGAGCCCCAAGCAGCCGTTGCATTGTTCAAAACTAAACATAAACGTAAAGACTTGCCTGCTGGCATGGAACCGCCCTCTCACTCCATGCCTCATCCCTCCCTTCCCTTCTACCCTGAAATCAGCTGCTTTGAAGCAATGATTGGGGTGGGACAGAGGGCTCCCTGTTCCCAAGAGGGACCAGAGGCCATACACCCCCCTGAGTATGCTGGAGAACTTCAGGGAAGGGAGAGTCTCAGCCTTTTAAAGCTCTGTTGGTTACAGGCACCCGAGACCATCCTATCTGATCTCAAGGGAGTAAGGGAGCACCCAGATTCAGCTGATGGGGTTTAGGTATGGATTAGTGGGGAAAGGAAACTTAAGTGACCTCGGGGGTTGAGGGGGCCCTTTGGGCCAATTCAATGTACACCTGACCCTTGAAAAACATGGGTTTGAGCTCCGCGGGTCCACTTACACATGGATTTTTTTCAAAAAATCTATTGGAAAAATCCTTGGGGATTTGCAACAATTTGAAAAACTCACAGATGAACCGTGTAGCCTAGAAATATCGAAAAAATTTTAAAAAGTTAGGTATGTCATGAATGCATAAAATATTTGTAGATACTAGTCTATTTTGTCATTTACTGCCATAAAATATACACAAATCTATTATATAAAGTTAAAATTTATCAAAACTTATGCACACACTTACAGACCACACATGGCGCCGTTCACAGTCAAGAGAAATGTAAACAAATGTAAAAATGCAGTAATAAATCATAACTGCATAAAATTAGCTGTAGTCCATACCGTACTGTAATAATTTCATAGCCACCTCCTTTTGCGATTGCAATGAGCTCAAGTGTTGCGAGTATCCGCTTAAAACGCTGTGTGACGCTAATCATCTCTGCATGAGCAGTTTATCTCTCCAGTAAATTGCATATCACAGTAACAAGTCATCTCTCGTGGTTCTCGTGTATTTTTCATCGTGTTTAGTGCACTACCGTAAATCTTGAATAACACCGTGGGACCCATACAAAGTGCCACTAGTGATGCTGGAAGTGCTCCCAGGAGGCAGAGGAAAGCCATGACATTACAAGAAAAAGCTGAATTGCTTGCTATGTGCTATATGTTGAGGTCTGCAGGTGTGGTTGCCCACCATTTCAAGATAAATAAATCCAGCAAAAGGACTATTATTTTTTTTTAAAAAAAGGAAATTGGGGAAGCTATCACTGCAGCTATGCCAGCAGGCATGAAAACCTTGCACTTTTTGTGAAATGTTTTTCAACTCGTATTGAAAATGCAGCTTTTATTTGGATGCAGGATTGCTCTGAGAAAGGCATACCTATAGACTCTAACATGATTTGAGCAAAAGCAAAGTCTTTCTACAACAACCTAAAGCAAAACGAAGGTGAAGGATCTAAAGCTGGAGAATGTAATGCCATCAAAGGATGGTTTGATAATTTTAGAAAGAGGTTTGGCTTTTAAAATGTCAAGATAAGAGGAGAAGCAGCTTCTGCTGACCAAGAGGCGGCAGATGAGTTCCCAGACACTATTAAGAAAATCATCAAGGAGATGAGGTATCTGCCTGAACAGGTTTTTAATGCAGGCCAAAGTGCCCTATTGTGGAAAAAATGCCACAAAGGACATTTATTAGTAAGGAAGAGAAGTGAGCACCAGGATTTAAGGCAGGAGGGATAGGCTAACTCTGTTTTGTGCAAACACAGTCGGGTTTATGATCAGGACTGCCCTTATCTATAAAGCTGCTAACCCCTGAGCCCTGAAGGGAAAAGATAAACACCAGCTGCCAGTCTTTTGATGGTACAACAAGAAGGCCTGGACAACCAGAACTCTTTTTCTGGATTGGTCCCATCGATGCTTTGTTCCCGAAGTCAGGAAGTACCTTGCCAGTAAGGGACTGCCTTTGAAAGTTCTTTTGATATTGGACAATGTCCCCTGGCCACCCAGAACCTCATGAGTTCAACACTGTAGGCGTCAAAGTGGTTTCCTTGCCCCCAAATAATACACCTCTAATTCAGCCTCTAGATCAGGCAGTCATAAGGACCTTTAAGGCTCATTACACACAGTATGCTATGGAAAGGATTGTCAATGCTATGGAAGAAAACCCCAGTAGAGAGAATATCATGAAAGTCTGGAAGGATCACACCACTGAAGATGCCATCGCTGTTATAGAAAAAGCCATGAAAGCCATCAAGCCTGAAACAATAAACTCCTGCTGGAGGAAACTGTCCAGATGTTGTGCATGACTTCACAGGATTTACGACAGAGCCAATCAAGGAAATCAGGAAAGAGATTGTGATGTGGCAAAAAAGGCAGGGGGTGAAGGGTTTCAAGATATGGATCTTGGAGAAATTCAAGAGCTAACAGACACTACAGCAGAGGAATTCACAGAAGGCGACTTGATGGAGGTGAGTGCTTCCCAACCAGTGCCAGACAATGAGGAGGAAGAAGATGTAGAAGAAGCAGGGCCAGAAAACAAATTGACATTAGGCAATCTGGCAGAAGGGTTCTGACTCTTCAAGACTGCTTTTGACTTCTTTAACGACATGGATCCTTCTATGATACGGGCACTGAAACTAATGCAAATGGTGGAGGAAGG